>NC_070588.1:20924322-21586822 GCF_027409825.1 Scomber japonicus
TACTGTTTAAGGCTTTTGTGGTGCCTATTTTTTTAATCCCTTAACATACAGTTGTCCCCTTTTGAAAGAAACCCAAGACTGTATTTTTATAATTGCACCCTTTCATCAAAGTTTGGTATCTCCAGAAAACTGTAGAATATAGTTTCTTCGAGTGTTTGGCTGCACAGCATGAATTTGTAATGACTGAGCAATGGCCAGGCTGCTCCATTAATATTAAGTGTTTTGAAGAGGGAAATATCTGGCTGCTTAGCTGTTTGTTAAATGTTCCTCTACAGTACGCTACTTGCCAGCTTTGTCTTTCCGTTGTTTGGTGTAGTGCAAGATGCACAAAGTGGGTTTATAGAACTCTTTCACTCCCGTGGTTGGAATATTGGTTGAGACTTCACAAGGTTTTTATTTTTTATTATTTACACACACACACACACCACCCTCCAAACTGACTAAAGGTAGAAATTAAAATACCATAGAAATACAGAAAAATACAGCAGGGAAGTACTAAATGGAGTAAATTAATGTAATACATGTTTACATACTAAATTTTCGCTACACTGACAACAATTTCAGCATGATCAATAACACTGAAATAATAGCATTTGAGTCTGTAGTGAAAATATGAGAGAGAAGAAAAAGAAACAAATGAGAAGTTTAAAAAGTTACAAATTAAAAATTAGGAAAAAAAGGGACGAAGAGAAGTTTGACTCAGAAGAGACTAAATCTAATCTAAATCTAAATAGGCCTACACAGGATCTTTCACAGTGGGATAGCCAACCGAGGTCATGATCCTACATTCACATTTGCTCTAAGGCTGCTCATGTAGTTCTGGCTCCTCTTCTACATATTTCAGAAAAGGTCACCAAATCTTACAGAATTTGCCAGATGAAAATCGCAGTGTCTGCTTGATTTTTTCTAACCCCATAAAATACGAGATATTCCTTAGAGTCTAGGAACACTGGAGTTTGTTAAAGACTGTGTAAAGTGACTTAAGACATTTTTTTTCTAAACACATTAAATAGGTCATAAATGTATTTCTAAAATGTTTTCATTTCAACCATTTAGATTTGAATTGTGGAGCTAGGCTTCATAAACTGTGTTTCAAGATTACTGTGTTCAGGATTTAGTGGGCGGGTCTGAAAATCACTGCCACGCCCCTGCTGCTGTAGCTGTACTTACATTCAGTGCACACTACTACTACCAAAGAGTATAGTATAGTATAGTACTCTTTGCTACTACTACAGTCAGTACTACAGTTAGCCAGTTAGCTGAGTTAGCCCCCGAGCTAGCCGCCAAACTAGCAGCTGAGGTGAACACATATTTATTCTTACTTTACACCCTCTCACTCAGCATAATACTGCTGGGTGATTTCAATATCCACATGGACAATATCAATCTACCTCTCACCAAAGACTTCACATCCTGTTTACAGAGTTTTAGATGTCAGCAGCATACCACTATTCCCACACACGCTAAAGGACACATTCTGGACTTAATCTGCAGCTCTGGTGTCACCCCTTTTGAATTTACAGCTGATGAACTCCTCATAACTGACCACTTTCTCCTCTCATTTACAGTGAAACTCACTCTCTCCTTCTCTAAAACTCAACGCCTCATTTAATTCCGGAATATAAAGAACATCAACCATGCCACTCTCACTGCAAGTATCCACTCCTCCTGCCTCCCTGACATTCACAATCTATCCACCCCTGATGATCTGGTTTCTCATTACACAACTGGACTCCATAATCTTAATTCTCTTGCTCCGTTAAAAACCAGATCTGTTTCTTTTTCCGTCTGCGCCCCTTGGTTCTTCATCTCATGAAAGCTAAAGGTCAGCAACTTGAACACCTCCATAGAAAAACTGGTCTCACTATTCACAAAGAAATGTACAATAACCATATCCTACATTATAAGAACTCCATTGCCAGCACCAAAACCAAAACCCACTACTACTCCAGTATAATCACTGCAAATAAAGGACACTCCAAAACACTGTTCTACCTGCTCACCCAACCCCAGGACTCTCTCCCCCTCACTTGTACACAACCTCCTTCTGCAACTCCATTATGTCTTTTTTCACTGCAAAAATCAAGAATATCCACCAGCACCTAAGTACAAACCCTCACCTCAGCATCTCAGCCAACTTCACCCATTCACACACCCATTCTCCTCCTTCCAGCTTACCTCTCTCAGAAATCACTGAACTGATTCAGAAATCCAAGCCATCCACTTGTCAACTGGACCCCCTCCCCACACAACTAGTTAAAGCCTGCCTCCCCTCTCTGGTCCCCCTCATCTCTCCTCATCCCTCCACTCCTCTCTCACCACTAGAACTGTCCCTACATCTTTCAAAACTGCTGCCATTATATTGTTGCTTAGGGTATTTCCCATGAATAACAATAAAGTCATATAATAATATTAATAATGTATAAAACTGGTGTTTCATGCCCAGAAAGGGTATTGACTTGAGTTTAATTGTAGAATGGCATGCTGCACACACACACACACACACACACACACACACACACACACACACACACACACACACACACACACACCATGCCAGAGATGACACTTGATTAAATTTGTAAAGTGTGTTTTGCGTGTGGTATTTGCCTGTTGTATTCATCACAAGCAATAAAACAGATACTGACTAAAAATGTGTTAAATGTGGTCTTGTTAGATAAAGGTAAGTACATGATTCTGAATGAAAAAAAAATCACTTAGTAGATAAAACATTTTATCGGATGATAATGTTTTTTTCAGTGCTTGGTAATTAATTCACACACGGGTCAAATCTGACCTGTGAACATTGGTGTAAACCTTTGTCAAATATAATTTCAACAGTGACAGTGTCCTTCCTTTGCTTTCTCTTACCACAGAGACACTCGTAACCAGCCACTGCTTTGTTACCGCCTCTTTCTTGCATCTATACAAGTCCAGCCAAGCATGAGATTCTTGGATAAATGTTATCTCGCGTCCTAGTGATCTTCTAGGGGCATCATGCCAAGGAAACACTCTGACTGAAAGTTCTGAATGGATCTGTGATGACCCATGTATCCCCCACCCTGACCGGTTGTCACACTTGGATGAGTGCTCAGAAAGACCTTCTCATTCCAGGCTCCTAATGGCAGCCTCTGGGCAGCCTCAACAGCAAAGTCACAGAGATGCTGAAAAAGTGAGCTGCAGCTTCAGCCTGTGATTTTTGGAATATGTCATTTTTTCACACTGCACAGTGTGTGTCCCTGAAAAGCTTGAAATCAATCCTGAGAAAGAAAATTACAAATCCAGAGGGTCGTCGTTCTTCACTCTTACATGGTTAAAAAATGAAATCCTATCCATAGGTAATATGATTTGGGTTGGGAGTCTCAGTAGGTTGAAGTAGTACAGTATGTGTTTTTCTTATTTCTATTCCATAGCTAAACAGCAGCAGTGAGAAATAAGGAATCCTTTTTAAATTGGTTAAATGTAACTCTATTCAACAGAGAAATAACGGTGGTAAAAAACAAATAAACTTCAAGGCAAAGGCTGCTGATATTCTATATTTCCTACTTTGGATAAATGCCTGTCTAATATTGCTTTGTATTTTGAGTCATCCCATATACACTGTCCTGCCGTAGTAAGTGATGACAGATTATCAGTGAACTCTAATAACCCAACCCTGCTGAGCCGTCTGCTTCTACTGTAACTCACTGTGGACCAGTACCTATTTCTCTACAGTAACATACATGCAATGAATATGGCAGATGTCAAGAACATGGCCTTTTATGTTATTATGAGAAATTGTAATTAAAAGGAAAGGATCAGATGACTTTGGCGAATGTCCAGGTCAAATTCTAACCCAAGTCCCTCATAATTACAGTCATATGGTGGATTTCTTAGACCACTGAGTTCATGATTTCTTTTCAAAATGACTAAAAAAATGTATCCTCTAATTTTAGCCACATTAGAAACAAGGCTCATGTCTCGTGGTTGGTTCATGAGCAGTGGTGTGCACAGACTTTTTGAAGGGCAGGGGCGAAAAGAAAAAAAAAGGCACATACGGCGCATTCTCGCCACTGAAGAGGGCAGTTTAGCATGCGTTTTGGCTCCCAAGCAGGCACTTTAGAATGCATTTTTCAACAACTGGGACACGAGGGGGGGTGACCGCCCCCCCTTGTGCACAACACTGTTCATGAGTTTGATCCACACTGAAATATCTCAACAACTATTGGATAGATTCCCATAAAATTTCCCACAAATATTCTAGGTTAACAGAGGATTTTACTGAATTTGGTGATTTCCCGACTTTCCATATACTGTAGCACCACCATCTCAAATCTACTAGATAGACAACATCTTTTTTTTGGTCCACAATCAAATTTCTTGAAAATTATTGGCTGAGTTGCCATGAATGTTGGTGCAGACAGAATAGAATAACTTTGGTTATTCCTTACATTTTTCATCTAGTGCCATCATCAGGTCAAAATTGAAATGTGTCCAATATGTTGGTTGTACGACAACATATATCTGCAAAAATAATGACATTTCCATCAACCTCAGGTGTACTCTCAGTGCTAAATAGCAATTGCTAGCATGCTAACATACTAAACTAAGATGGTGACTGTGGTGGACATCATGCTTGCATATTAACATTGTTGCTGTGAATGCTTAAATTAGCATTTAGCGCAAAACACTACTGTGCCTAAGGACAGCTTCACAGAGCAATTGGCATAGCTGCAGACTCTTTGTTCACACATAACCAATCAGAGTAGCTTTTTATGAACAACACAAACCACAGTCAAGAAGGTGTATGAGGCCAGAGAGCATGTTGGTGGTGCGTCAGCTCTGAGCAGTCATATGAGCATCATGCATTTTTCATGCATTTAGAGAGATGCAGACAGTGAGGTACAATCTGCCATACATACGTCTCTAATTAGAGTGACAGCAGAGAGACAATTAGCAAGTGAGAACTGTACGTTCATATGGGCTTTTAGACATCTTGTGAGACTGTGTGTCATGAGCATGTGGTCAGGGTGTTTGTTATGCTTATGATGACAGAACAAGCATGATACAGTATATAGAAAGTTATTGTGAAGCAATGTGCCCGTTGGGGGTATTCTTTGATGATTTGTCATCTGTTTCTACACTCTCCTTGTTCTTCACTGTTCTCCATTGGCACAACGAGCAATCCTAACAAAGTTGCATATGGTTGGAATAATCTAATGCGGCTAAAACACAAAGTTATAATTTTCTGTAGTGACTAACATCGTTTAAGCCTTGCTAGTATTGCACTCTGGTATAAATAGATGTTATAGATGTTAAGCGAAAAACTGAGTTCTCTCCTCCAGGGCACCACAGCTAAATATATGACTGCCATCTAAATGTGTCCTATTACTGTCTACCAATCTCTAATTCTGCTGCGCTAAATCAGTCCTCCTGTCTCTTTTAGTAGCAGGGAGTCTTACTCATTACCATTTCAAACCTCTAGTTTGGCTTCCATGTTCCCTCATTATATCTGATGGGAGTCTAGCCTCTATGGGAAAAGGAACTAGGCGTTCAAAGCCGATATGGAGATTGGGTGAAATTACACAGTGCTTTCCAAACCCACACACTCGTAAAGCAACAATCGTGGCTTTGGTGGTCAGTATGATGACATGCACCATGTTTATTGATGCTAGTGTTTTTATAGATACGTTGAATGTTACATACATGAAGTGGTTGCAAAACAGGTCAGCCACAACAGTCAGCCACACATGGGAATTAATTATGTGTAACTAACACTGACTACCAATCACGTTGCCCATGTGCTGCTTTACCTGTTGTGCTTTTTATACTTAACATGCTTTCGCATGCTGTGAAAATGTACAAAAAGCTACAGCAATTTCACTCAGGCTGCCAATTCATCATAATGGCATTTTAAAATACTTGCGGTGCCATGCTAAACTGCATTCTTGATGGATTAGACAGGTCCTTTGTCGAGTTACAGCACACAGCTACTTGAATCACAATTAGTGAGAACTGAGTAAGAAATGGGCTGACGAAATGTGCGTAATCCAACTTAAATGTTGAATTTGGACATACAATGTAGGTGTTGATAAATATGATCATGTCGCATAAAAGCTAGGCTCTGATCATGAATGTGGGTGTATGGGTCCTGCTCTCCTTGTGAATTGCTAACCAAGGCATATGGTGCCTCTGACCTGCAGGTGTTGAGTTGCAGGCATGCTGAGAGTCCAACATGAGGGGAATCACACTGTCATACATTTGCCCTGGTGCTGGATGATTACAGTTGGTTCAGCTGTAGTCTCTTTTGAAGATGCTGCTGTTGTTTTTTTTTTTGCAGTTGAGTAATGACATTAATAAAGTTTTCATGCACTGTGCAACTAGATAGGAAGATATGAAAAGAAGAAGTGAAAAACCTTATCCTACTCTAGCAGTAATCCTTTAAAGAGGGCTTTGCTGCCTCTCACTGCCAAACACTTTGATACATCTCCTTTGAAAGTAACTGGAGAAAAGACTGGAACAGAGTGATTTTCAGGGGATTCAGAGAGAGAACGAGATTTGCAGCAATTTCACATCCCTTTTCAGCATGAACCCCCCCCCCCCCCCCCCGCCTAAATTGTCTGTTTTAGAGGTAATAAAACATACAATGTGCAAAAAATCTACTCCTACTGATGGCAAGTTTTTCCCATGTTGATACTGAAGACAAACTCTGCTGCAACTATTACTGCTACGCATAAGCTCAATCACCTCAGTGGTCTATATTAAGGCAGAGTTAGAGATCTGTCTGACTCTGTGGTATCATCAAACAGTACATGAATTATAACTAATGCATACTGCAAGAGGAGACTCAGAAATACACCAGGCTGCCATGTTTAAATGAGCAAGCTTTGTGTTTGTTTATTTTAGCTGTCCCATATAATGAAGCAAGATTTAGTACACAAGCCAAATTTCACACGTCAGAAAACCAAATCCTTTTCTGTCTGTATGTACAGTACAGTCGATGTTGTGTGTATTATGTAGGCGTTTGTGCCTAAAAGAAGACATGCTGGGAGTGTGGTGTGAAGGCAATTGTTTAATTTCTACAGCTGGTTGATAGTGAATGCATCAAAGTGCATGCACTGGATATAATTAATGTGTAGAGATGCAGGCTTGCTGAATGCTTATTCTGTTTGGACGACAGCAGAGGGTGGAAGCTCTCACAGCGGACCGGCCATCATACACAGACCTGTCCATCAAATATTTGGTCGCCATGGAAACAACCTAGTTTCCAAGCTAGCACAAGGCGGGCACAACGATATAATGGAGGACCAGACAGAGCCGTGCCTGCCTGGGGATGTGATGCTTTCAAAGCGCCCACCCTCATTCTTGTCTTTTCCAGTTAGACAAAATGAGATGGGGGATTGGGGGGGGGGGGGGGGGATTTGACACAGCATCTATCTTATAACTAGCAGACAACCTGATATGTGCTCAATTACAAACACAGTGTTTTTTAAACTGAAATTCATACTCATAGGTCTAATCCACAATACACAACATCAAACTGTTTTGTGGACACAATATTGTAGGTTTAGAAATTTACACAAGTGTCTCAAAGCGCTTAAGAACGATGGTCTTATAAACAACATGTAATCATTAAAGGTATTACACCCAGTTTACATCAGTCAGATTACATGCAGATCACAAGCAGAACCTAAAAATAAAATACAGATACAGAACAGGCGAAAATTAGATACAGTTTTCTGGTAGGAGCACATTTGTTATTAGCAATATTTTATAATTATCAGACATAATTATTAATTATTAAGTCAATAAATTATTAATATCAATAATAAGAAACCAGGACCAATGACCAAACAATAGGGTAGTCTCATGTACTGAATCGTTCATGTAGAGTTGCTAACATCTAGAATGTCAGCACCCATAAGTGAACAGTGAAGAGTTGAGTCCAATCTCTGACTCTCTCAATCAGCCACCTACCACAATAAATATGTACAATAATGACAAAAGAACTTCTCTTTGAAGTGTTTATTCTTCACAATAATCAACATCAAGTCAGTAACTGCTCCACTCAATGAACACTATACTGTCACTAATACTGAACACACAGCACTGCAGCTGTATATGGTTAAACACATACAAGCTGTGTGTATGTGTGTATGGGTGTGTGTGCATATGTGTGTGTGGGTAACATGATGCTGAGATTGATGTCACGTGAGATTCAAGATGGCGAACGTGACTTTGGGGAGGAAGTCACGTCATGTAAGAGCAAAAATAGCGGATGTGACCGCGGTGTTCAGGTAAACAATAGCGGACTAGTGGCCAGCATGTCTGCACCTGCACCTGTTATCTTTATAAATCCATGCTCTGCACTCACCCAATTCAATGTAACACATGTCTGATGGCAAATGATCAGAGGCAGAGCGGCGCTGTGTCCCACGTGATCTGACCACTAGATGTACAAAAGAGGGACATGATGTGTTGGTGTAGTGTGTGCGTGGGTTAGTAGTGAGGGAGAAAAGGGGGAAAGAAGAAAAGCAGACTCTTGATAGAATCCTGCAACCGCGAAGGGAGAGCAGTGGTCACTTTGTCCACAGACATCCTGGGTACAGATGGTAGTCTTGTTAACCAATAAAGCAACTTACTTTCCACTCGCAGTGGCACAAACACATCAGTCCTGAGTGGGACAACACAAACAGTCTAGCATGGTGAACACAGCTAAACAGGCAGCTAACTTCAAAGACTCTTATATCATGTAAAAAATAATCTGTGGTCCATTATATCACAACAAAGCAATACAGCTTAAACAGGCAATAAAGCTAGAACACACAATATAAAACTGTCCTCTTAACCTCTCAACACTATTTATGACTAACAATCTGTCAGTGAAGTCCAGCACGGCTCATCCTGTCACATTTTGATGTAGCTTGCGTTTTATTTTGAAAGTTATTCTCCCTTTGTGTATTTTGTTAGTGTTACTTCCTGTGTTTCCCCTGCCTTAGTTGATTTCCTCATGTGTTTCACCTGTGTCTTGTTTCACTCACCTGTGTCCTGTTAAGTTATTACCCCATGTCTATATAGGTTTTGGTTTTCAGTTCAGTCTTTGGCTGTGTTCGAAACCGCATTATACATACTCCATACTTCATACTTCCATCCTACACACTAAACGACCAGACTGTAGTAAATACAGGTACACGATAACCCACAATGCATTTTCGTTCCTACCCGAGCTGAAATCAGCAGGCTGAAGATTTATTTGATTTAATTTGAGCGCTAACTCTGTAAATATACCACTTGACATTTCTAACGTTTTTAGGCGAGAAAGTAGCCCTTTAGATCCACAATGTGACGCTAATTTGTCCAAATAACACCTGTTCAAAGTTTTGTTCCTGTGAATTCGGAGCCACTCAAGTTAGCCGTAGCGAATAACGCACTTCCAGTCATTTTCTTTTTTTTTTTTAAACTTTATTTTTTTCCAATCAATACAGAAATACAAAAACAAAAAGACAAGGGGGAATGGGCACTACTTAGTCACATAAAGATGCCATTTTGTCCATCTTAGAGCACACAGCTCTGTATTGAGTCTGAGGCTGTAGGTCAATTGTTCCATTGTTCGAATTTCTCCTACGATGTCCAGCCAGTGGCTCAGTCCAGGTGGGTCAGTTCTCAACCAACTCCTTGTAATGGCTTTCTTAGCTGCAAGTAATAGGATCTTGAACAGATATTTGTCTTTTTTACCTACTACATCTTCAGGTATTAGTCCTAAATATACATACCGAGGGTCATTGGGAATATTATATCCAAAGATTTCACCCATGGTTCTTAAAACCCCCTCCCAAAATGACTGTATTTGCACACATGACCAAAATATGTGAGAATGGTTGGCGTTCAGTTGCCCACAATTTCTCCAGCAAACTTCCAGTCATTTTCACAAAATAAAACACCTGTTGCCTTTATGATTAAGAAAACCATGACGATAGAATTGGTGCTTTTATTTTGAAAACAGGAAGCGAAGCGATGCATACTCTGCATTTCTGGCGAATCTAGTACACCATCCGGGAACTTCTCGCATACTCTAAATCGCATACCACGCAGTTGAAACACACTACATACTTCAAATGACGTCAGAGTTAGTACGAGTAGTAGGAAAGTATGTGGTTTTGAACAGAGCCTTTGTCTGAGTCTCTGTGTTGTTTTGTGTTTAGTCGTCTGTTGTCCTTAAACTCTGTTTATTTAGCCTCCATATTGGCCATATTAAAGTCCCTGCCTAATGACTGCAGTGTCTGCTTTTGGGTCCACCTGCTCCGCAATCTGTGACACATCCGGTGTGTGGTCCTGGCAGTGTCAGCGTCATTCCTTGAGTTTATAGTGGCTGGTTTCTTTTGGGCAGTGAGGAAACAGAACAGGGTTGACTCCGTCAGAAGGCAGCAGGGTATAGAAATGATCCACTCCTCAATGAGGAAATATTTTCTTCCTTCTGCAGGTAAATTGAGAGCACTGGATTACAGCATTGGTCTCTACTTCAGATCGTGTTCGGTTGAACATGGAGTCCTCTCTTAGTAACCTGGCTCATGATGAAAGCTCTGCTTTCTCCAGCACTGTTACAATGGAAAGGTGATTGTGAATGTTGTTATAGCTGCTGTGTCGCTAGGGTTTCCTGCATCTTTGCCAATGAGAGATGTGAGATTTCACAACAAGGTATGAACTGCAAAGCAGGCTGGGAGTTGGGGTCTGTGTGAACACTCTTTGGCATTCTCTCCTTTTGTTTCAGGGGTTAAAAGACAAAGGCAGCCTGGAGGTCAGGCTTGTCTTTGTCTGACCACATGGTTGAGGCACATCAAAGTCAAAGAGAGATAGATTATGTAAGTTGGTGTAAAATGCAACAATAAAAAGATCTCAGGGTGGTTGTCATGTCATGACAGTTTGAGTGTTTTAGGAAATTGTATAAATGTGGCATCAGTACAGTAATGAATGTGATCTCACACTGTCAGACAGAAGGCAGGAGCGTAACTGCTGTTTAAAAAGTGTGAGGCCTAATTGGGAAATACTGTGAGGAGGAAAGAAATAAGGTGAAACGAGCATGTAAAAAAAGAGAGAGGGAGGGAGGGAGAGAGAGTGAGTATCAAAAGGGATAAAAGCTGGGCTAATAGAGCTAATACTGTCATAGGATGAGGCTGCCATCTCCCAGAAAGTGACAGGTACAGAATGAATAAATCTCAGGGAAACCTCATGGGGTCCAACACAAATTAAAATAACTGCAAGTGACAGCAACTGGCAGGGTCCCTTACCAAACATTAAACTTTTTTTTTTTACATTTACAGTACATGTTAAAAGTTTGGTATTGGCCTTGTGGCATGCTAAGCAAGAGCCCGTGTGGACCTCCCTGAAATGAGTGTTTGCAGGTTGCAATGTCTGCATGTTTTGTTTAGCTAGGCATGCTAAAAAAATATCAATATTTAAATATTACTTTCAGATTGTTTAAATGTGAGGCAGATATTTAGCAATACTCTGGTTTGTCTGGTAGCAACCTGACTGTGAGTTCACCTATGAATGAATCATCTTTATTTCTCATTATACACAAGTACAATGAAACCACATCTCTCTGGTAGTAAATAAGAAAAAGCAAGACTAAAAACAACAGCATAAAAAGAAAAATAAGTTAAAGCAACATCAGGATCCAGCAGCAGTGCAAATGTTATTTTAGTGCAGGTTTGTTAGTCCATGACTGTGTGTGTGTGTGTGTGTGTGTGTGTGTGTCACAGTCCTTAATGTATGTGCATGTCACAGCTCTTTTTCACTGTTCTGTGGGAGGGATGTGATGGAGGCCGCAGCTCTGGGGTAAAAGCTGTTCTTCAATCTGTATTTTCTGTTTTGTATTGTCCTGAACCATCTGCCGGACAGCAGCAGGTCAAACAGGGAGTGACCAGGGTATGTGGTATCTCTGATTATGCTGCTTGCCTTTTTTCCAAGTCTGTTGGCATAGATGTTGTCCAGCCGTGGAAGCTCCATCCCAACAATGCATTGGGTTGTCTTCACCACGCAATACTGATCTGTTTGCTTGCCACTGTGGCTCAGTTTGTCGGGATGGTTTCAGCTGTGCTCCTGTAGAAGTTCTGCAGCAGCTTCTGTAAGAGTTTGGCCTGTTCTTCTTGAGGAAGAAGAGTCTTTGTTGGGTCCGTGATAGTTATTTTCCACAAAGTGACTCACCTGAAATGACTTTTTGCAGGTTGGATGTCTGCCAGAAGGAACTCTAAATCCGGGCAACAGTGTTTGTCTACCGTGTCCACGGTTCTGCACCATTTGTTGTTTACATTAATACAGTTCCAGGCATCCCAACTCAATGTCTCCCTGATGACCGCAAATCATACAATATCCCTCCCACAGAACAGTGAGAAAGCACTGTGAGAGCGTATAGGTGGTTGAGTGGTTAGAGTGCATGCCACATACGTAGCCGACCCTGGTTCAAATCCTGGCTGGAGGTCTTTTGCTGCATGTCACACCCCTCTCTCCCTCTCTCATGTTTCCTGTCTGTGTAGTGCTAAATTAAGGGGTCTATGCCAAAAAAACTTTAATAAAAAAGAAAAGGAGCTGTGAGCACATGCACATACATTAAGGACTGTGACACACATATACACACACACAGCCATAGACTAACAAACCTGCACTAAAATAACATTTGCACTGCTGCTGGATTCTGATGTTGCTTTAACTTACTTTTCTTTTTTATCCAGTTGTTTTTAGTTAATTGTCTTGCTTTTTCTTATTTACTACCAGAGAGATGTAGGCAAGGTTTTTTTCATCTCCTCTCTCTCTCAAAACTCCAAATTATGCAGCTTTAAAACAGATGTTGTTGTTGTTGTTTTTTTTGATATATCAAACATTGAAAAATTTTTCTGGCTTGGACTCAGTTGCTCTCTCTTGAACTGATATGTGGTGGTTTTGTGATGTGTCTGTTTGTAAAGGGCGATATCATTACCATAATTAAAATAAATACCCATAAATACCCATCACCATAATTGATGATCCTGACTTGTGGTGTCCTGCAGCTCCAGGATGGACATTAGTTACAGTATGTACGAGGAATGGCTGAAGAACATGGCCAAAGAAAAAAATAATCATAGTTGTGATGTCTGCTAGTGGAAATTACTGTATACCTGCACTATTGTTGCACTGACTACAGAGTAAATGTGGAAACAAGCAGGTGTAGGCACCACAACGACACCTCCATCATAGTCTATGACTGTTCTTCCATTCTTGATAAGTGGAAGGGGAATGAGCTCATATATACCGAGACCCGCCATAGCTGCAAATAAAAGTAACGCTGCAAACAAAAAGAAACGCTGCTGCAAATAAAAAGAAACACCGCAGCAAACAAAAAAAACACCGCAGCATATAATAAAAAAAACCGATGCAAATAAAAAAAAAACACCGCAGCGGAAGTGCATTACCGGGGACTGTTTTTGCCGAAACACCGGAAGAAGAAACAATAACAACAGGACTACGAATTGGAAAACGAACTTGTTGTATTGTTAGCTTCGGCTAACACGGGGAGACCACTAACAAGAGTGGAAACAACTGACGGCTACATAGTTCCGGCAGCTTATTACTGTCGTTGTTGTTGTTGCGTGTGTAGGTCAGGAAAAAACGTAAAGGGGACCGTATATGGTTTGTTATTTGTGTTATTACGTTACGTGTTGGACTAAATACATGGACATATTGAGGAAAGTATTTCGATGTTATGGAAGCGGATTTCATATTTCACAAGAATGGATACTTGGCGAGCTGTACAGAAAGTCCCGAGTCATAAGATGATCGGTGTGGATAAAGGGAAGACTTTGAAGGTATGTAGAGATTATAGCTGTTTTTACTTTAGCTGAGTGGCTAGCCGAGCCAATCGCTAATACGTGGGTGGTCTTGAATGAATCAGGGCAACCTATGCTTTCTAACAATGTACGGCATGAATAAATATGTTTAAGGGTTGGTGTTTACAACATTCAGAAGGACTTGTGGCTACCTCCCAACCTCAGACCCGTCCCGTAGGCGGAACAGCGTGTTTTAAGTGTCTGCAGTTCCGATCCTCATCCCCATGTTGGCTGAAACAGACAAGTCACCCTCAAACATGCTGAAAACCATATTGATGTTTGGTTTGCAGTTAGTCATCCCTAATGTTTATGTGGCTTTGAGGATGTTCCTCACGTTGCCGGTGACAAACTGTGAGGACACAGCTTAAACTTCACATTAATCCAAATAATTATTGTTACCCACGCCTTAGATTATTGTTATCATGATTATTAATGATACAAACAACAACAACAACGACAGTAATAAGCTGTCGGAACTATGTAGCCGTCAGTTGTTTCCACTCTCGTTAGTGGTCTCCCCGTGTTAGCCGAAGCTAACAATACACCGGCATTCTCCAGTTCAACTTCAAACCTGGGGCTACATCGCCTGACCAAATAACACATTAAAAAGTACATGTAGCGACATTAAACACTACCATTTTCACTTACTTTCTAGTTCGTTTTCCAATTCGTAGTCCTGTTGTTGTTGTTGTTTCTTCTTCCGGTGTTTCGGCAAAAACAGTCCCCGGTAATCCACTTCCGTTGTGGCTTTTTCTATTTGCATCGTTTTTCTTATTATATGCTGCGGTGTTTTTTTGTTTTGTTTGCTGCGGTGTTTCTTTTATTTGCAGCAGCGTTTGTTTTTATTTGCAGCGTTTTTTTTTGTTTGCTGCGTTACTTTAAAGCTTCTAAATATTCAGATACTCATGTTGTACTCACTGTATATTTTTAAGTTTTCACATCATACTTTTGTCCTTTTGTGGCCGTTGGGCAATTCAACCCAAGGTTTTACTTTGAGCATTTTCTAGGTATCTTGGTTGTCTTTGTGGGGTTTGGTTGGGTTCCTGTGGATTTGCTTGTCTGTTGCAGCCGTCTGTCATTGTTTGCTTCAACATTCACAGCCCTCCTGTAGTTCTACTTTCACTTCCCCTTTCCACGTTTGTGTTTGGTTTTTATGCAATACTTAGAAAACAACATCTAAAAGGGGATGTTAAACATTGTGTACTTATAATATCAATGTTTTAGATCAATTTTCCCTATAAGAAGACCTGTACTCTCACATAATACTTATAATATTATACTATTATAAGGGATAACATTGTATCGTGGAAGGAAATGTACTTATAATGACTCCCTTGTCGGTTGTCACCTTCTGTTCTGATATTTCTTGATTCAACATTCACAGACCCTCAGTCCTTGTAGTTCTGCTTTCACTTCCCCTTGCATGTTTGTGTTGCATGTTTATTCATGTTTTGCATTAATCATTTTTCCCTAGAAGACCTGCCCTTTTTCACGATGACAATAACATTTTACTATGTAATTATATTGTACTGGGGAGAGAAACTCCTTCTTGGCAGCTTTTTGTTACAAAGTTACAGTATATGGTCAGGTGGGAATTATAATATATGTAATACCAGACAATTACAAATGGCTAAAAATGACATATTCATCTGACAACGATAAACCTCAAGAGATGTGTTGTGATTCAAAACCAAAACTGAAAATGTGTAATGCAGAAGAAGACACATTTAAGGCCTCTCCTGTTTGTCTGCTGCTGCCATTATTTGTAATTCCATCACACTGAAAAACATACATGCAACAAATACAACAACAATAACTGTTTAGTTTTAGTTGGTTGGTTGGTCCATCACTTTGGTACAAACTTACTGGAAGTATCTTGATGTCATTACATAGGGTACAGATATTCAGGATGCCCAGGGGATGAACCCTAATGACAATGATGAGTCCCATCTGGTTACACCAGCAGGTCAGAATTTCAGTTTGTCCAATGGATCATAACCAAACTCTGGAATGTTAACTTGTTGGGAGTATGTTAGCCAATGTATTTAGCTCAAAGCACAGCTGTGCCTAACTACAGCCTCGCAATGCTGCTAGTATGGGCTCTGTTTCAGGTGATCTCCAAAATACAATTAAACAATTTGTGCAGCAAATTGTAAACAGGATTTCATTTAAATGTAAAAGACAAAGAAAGAAAAGACAAAAAACCCTTGCAGCCATTATCAACAGACTTACCTTGTCTTTCTTATATAAGCACACAACAGAAATGAGCTTATCAGACTCATCAAATTATCCAGTCACCTGATATAATTGTCTTTGTTAACAGTCTATTAAGGAGCCATTAAGGGTTAAGCTCTCAGAAGTATCATTGCTGAATCTGTCAACCATTCATCAAACACCTGCACCAGGGTTTTATTGATGTGAATGAGCCTATTAAGTCAGTGGGTCTGTTATGATATGTTGGCTCACATGATTTCCAAATCAGTTGAGATATTGTGATCAGGAGAAACAGATGGCATGAAATGACCAGGATATTTAAAGCTTGAAACACCCGAGCACATCATTTAATCACCATGGAAACCGTCACGCTGTTATGGGTTACTAATGGCCACAATTAGTTGAGAGGAACAACAAAGTAGAGTAGATCAGTGAGATGGCCAGATGTTCAGATAGCATTTTAACAGTGGCAGAAAGCTTTGATAGCGTTCTGGTTCATCTCAATCACAGTCTTGATTATGATTATGCAGGTAGCGAGTTATGCTGCTGATGGAGTCTTGATTTTTTAAAAACAGGTTAACATTT
This sequence comes from Scomber japonicus, assembly GCF_027409825.1. Lineage (NCBI taxonomy): Eukaryota > Metazoa > Chordata > Actinopteri > Scombriformes > Scombridae > Scomber > Scomber japonicus. Next base: position 20,940,960 of record NC_070588.1, read on the forward strand.
ATAGAAAACAGCACAGGGGATATCAGTGCACTCCTTAGTATTATAACTTATAGCAAAAATCAGAGTAAAAAACATTATGCTCCAAAAATGTAGAGTTCAAGGATTCAGGGATCTTTATTGTTTTATTATATAGAGAGGAAATAACTCACATAAAATCAGTCAATTGTAACTAATTGCATCTTGTCCAGCAGCCTCTTCAAATGTTGGATTTTGCCAAATTTCTCAGACAGATAGATAGATAGATAGATAGATAGATAGATAGATGATCATATGTTTTGCAAATTTAGCAGAACAAAACCAAACTGCAAACCAAGACTTTCAGTCCATAATACTTGACACAAAAAGAGGTTGGGAGTTGATTGGAAAAACACTACAAGCAAGGCTGGGCCGACGAGATGGAAACATGGCAGGTATGAAGATAACAGCAAGTTGGGTAAAAACACAGGGAGCAGGGTGGGGCGAACGAACATGACCCAGGGCAGGTGTGGAGGGATGTACAGGGAGGGGAGGAATGCAGTATAACCATGCATGTAATGTTGTAAATCAAACTGTCAGAATCACACACACACATTATATCATACATCAAAACACATCATATCAGCTGTGTTCTGTGGTGTGTTCATGACAGTAGAACATATAGCTCCACCCCAGGTTTTTTCCATGAGACACACTGACATTTACTAAGCATGGCTTATTTGATGGTATTGTAAGTTGAAATTTAGTTTTGTGAAGAATTGGTTCGAAGAATATATTATTTTGGTATTGGTTGGATGTTTTAAATTATTTGAATAATAATTGCATTTGCGATGCGTCTACTGAGCAAAGACAGAGCAATTAGGACGCTTTCTCTCTCTCTCTCTCTCTCTCTCTCTCTTCTATCTCTCTCGCTATCTCTCACATGCTGCATTGTCACACATGCACACTCACACACAGTCACTCTAGCGTGGGCACTCTTGCTTACTCACTCTTAGTATATTGTATTGTGTCATTTGCAGTTCCGACCGTTCCGTCTTTTATTAGTATCAGGATTGCACAACAGCAAAGCTTCAGTGACATTGGTTTAGTTTAGTTTAGTTTATTTGGATCCCCATTAGCTGTTACTCAGGCAACAGCTACTCTTCCTGGGGTCCATATTAAAATAAATACAACCAATTACATTACAATTACAATATAACATAAATGCATACCTAAAAAGAATGACCCCCCCCCCCCACCCCCTTTAAAACAGTGACTTCAAACTTCGTACAATTCCATTAAAACCAGCTTACATAATTGGTATCAAAACACACAAATAATTGAGACAACACTATAAACAACAAACAATCAAACAAGAAACAAAAACCAATGAAAACAAACAAACAAACAACAACCAAGCAATGATACATTAAATATTTTGCTGGCCTCCACCCAAGAATAACCTTTTTATATGTTTTTTAAAACGTTCTTTATTTGCAGTTTGAATAATATAGTCTGGTAATTTATTCCATTGAAAACTGGCTCTATACAGAACAGTTTTTTTCATTGCATTTGATCTAGGTTTAGGAATTACAACATGACCCCTCCTCACTTGTCTTGTTTCATGGTCATGTCTGTCCCTAGAAAACGTCATTCTTGAGTATAAGCAGGTTGGTTGTTTAAAAACACATATATTCCAGAATAATGTTAAAAGACTTCGTCTTAATCTATCTTCCACCTTCAACCAGGCAAGATCAGCGTGCATTTGGTCTGTACTTTTTCTTATTGAACACCTGAGTGCAAGACGGGCTGCTCTATTTTGTACTAACTGAAGCTAGTACAACCTTGTCACAACCTTGGTGTGACTAAGGTTCAACCCTGAAAATTGCAGGATTTTAAATTTGATTATCAAAATGGTTATTAAACAAAATTAATTAAAGTCCTTTATTATACTACTACTACTGGATTACATCAGACGGGCTGAAATTGATTGCTGATATTAACACAACCAACACTATGAGAAAATGATCATATTATTTTTCTCTGAGTCAAGTCATACAAAAGATTACAACAGGCTGGCATAGAGGCCTGTCAGAACACAGGCCACAGGCCCCAGAGCAACTGCACAGGCTGCAGTGACTATATTTATGCCACTGAGCATCTGTCATCCACAACAGCCAGCATCCTATACTGAGAGCCTTTCCTTTACCCTGGTGACGCTCTTTACAGCCATCTGAAGGAAGCATGCATCTGCTCAAGCAGTCTCTAATTGGAGTGAAGATGCGCTTTGTCAAGGCACGATTATGCACAAGAGATAGGCTGGTTAAATGTTGCACAACGAGCACCAGACTGTTGCAAAATAACCACTGAAACCAAACCAAACTCAACGGTCATGATGAACTATTCAGGACAGACCATAGGTCAACTGAAACTTCTGCTAACAACTCTTCTCCAAAACACTTGTTTAGTATAGCAGTACTTTATGTGATGTGTCCGTATTGAGGAATGAATAAAGAGTGACTGATGTGAAGTAATTATATTACTTGATGAGTTGTTAGTCAGGAATAAGACAAAATGGATCAGTATGTTGATGCACTGATATTTATGAACTTATGATTACCAGGTCATTACTGATTTGTTCCTCACTTTTTCTTTAGTAATTACTCACAATTTAATGTACTGTGTTATGTTACCAATGAAACATTAATTTCAGAAATTAAAAAACTCTAAATACAAGACCACATTTTAAATTCTACCTTCATTTGATATATGGCTTGTGGTAGTATTTAAATGCAAATAGTTTGTATGAACAGCTCAAACACACAGCATGGCTCCAATTTCCACATGGTTGGTTTTTACCTTCCCTATTGTCCCTACTATTTCCGTTTTGTGGGTGATAGAATCGTGGTTTTGGAAGTGAAAATACAATGTTATTTTTTAGAAAAAAAACAAAGGAGATCGTTTTTCATTGTTATTTTATGTTGAAATTACATCATTGACAGTTCCCACATTTGTAATTGCCTGGTTCCACAGAACTCAGTGATGTGGATAGGGTTGGTGGGGAATTAGGGACAATTCACCTTCACCATCTTGTTTCTGTGGTAACCTCAGCGGTATCGTCTTATCTTATTGTACCAACGTGTTCAGAAAAGCGAAATTAATATCATCTTCTCTTGGCAGCATATTTGAGCAGTCCCTGACAGTAGTATGTTTCCTCTGAGGAAAACAGAATGTCAGTGTGTCATGGTGGCGACAGCTTTGTGTTTAAAGGGGATGTAACAAATGTAGTGTTCTCCGGGTAACATTTGTCTACTCATTACAGCCTACAACTTGGATTCTGAATTGCACAAATAAATACATTTCATGAAACATTTCTCTTCAAGAATGTTAGTGATTTGAATTGTGGTAAGGTCAGTATATTACACTCTTGAATTTCATCATAAGTAGTAGTAAACTACTAGAAAAGGAAAAATTAAAATGACTGACTGTGGCGTATAACCTGTCTTCAGTTACCTCATTAAGTAAATCACCTCAATGTACAGACTTTTGCTGAATTTATTCGGCTTATCAAGAGGGTTACATCACAGACAGCTAACTAGCCTATACCTTAATGTCCCCATATCTGTACGTCTAGCTACATTAGACTTTTATAACAGCTGGGAAAAGTCGATAATACATGTTCAGATGTGTTTAGCGGACGGAGTGTATTATTAACAATCATTTCATTGATTTGGCTGATTTCTAAAAATGCGGTGTGGCGTTACCCGCAATCAGGCTAAAGCGGGGTCGGTCTATTTGCTGAAGCCTCTGGTTAGCTGAGCATGCTGCTCGTGTTTATTGTGTTTATAACCTCAGTGTGTTTTACTGTGGAAGATGTATTCTTGTAACATATGTGGTCAAAACGTCCAGTCTGTAAAAGCATATGTTTTGCATTGCAAACTGCACCGCAATGAACCCAGACGTATTTTCAAATGTGTTAGAAAAATAAGTTGTAAGCAGGCATTTACTGGATATACAGCTTTAAAGTCACACTTCTATCGCCACCACAACAATACACCAACAGGTAATGTTACTCAGGGTGTGACCTTAACACCATTAAAATGCACCGTGTCACTTTGTTAACGCCAGTGCGAGGGAACTAAATCATTGGTTGCTCACTTAAAGGAGCACATAGTAGAAGGGCGTCATGTACCTTGCCCAGTGAGAGGATGCAAAAGTGTGTTCACTGCAAAAACGTCTTTCACCTCTCACATGTCCAGAAAGCACAGACATTGGTCAGAAAATGTGATTTGTGCACCAGTCCAAGATACACAGTGTGAGAGTCCCACTACAAGTGCTTCCATACAGGGTGTGTCAGAGAGTGTGTTAGATGCTGAAGACACTGTTGGGGATGAGTCTAATTTCAGTGACCTGTATCTGAGAAATATATGTATGTTTTATGTTTTTCCACTGGTTGCTCAGAAGAAGTCATACAGATGGTGCTTCTTCTAATGGCTCATTTTGATGAGAAGGAAGAGCATCTGTTCCATTTCGTTGAGAGGACAAGCATTGCTTCTGAAGTTCAGATGGAGAATGTGCCACCAACACCTTGCCTTATTGTGTGTGGTAAGTAAACGGAACTAAACCTGCCAGATTTCTCTACCGGTGTACCAACACCTAAGGACAACTCTAAGCTTGTTTACTTTCATGTTGTCTTGTAACCCACTTTGAGACACTGGCTAACAGTTCACCTGATAAGTCCTGCCAACAGTAGATTGTATGACTCTCATCGTATATGTAAATAAGTACCATTGAATTTTTGTTCCTTTTCGGCTGAGGGGTTTTACTGCACACTCTTACTCAATGATCATGTCGATGGACAATGCCACGCTGGACAGGATCAAACTTGAATGGGAAAAAGAACTTGGTACTGAAATCTCTGAAGATACTTGGACTGAAGCTCTGAAAAGAGTAAACAATAGTACCTCCTGTGCAAGGCTAAGTCTAATCCAGTTTAAGGTGGTACATTGTTTGCATTGGAGTAGAGCAAACATTTCTTCATTTTATCCTAATGTTGATAGTAGTTGTGTCAGGTGTAATGTTTGTGTGGCAGATTTGACCCACATGTTTTGGTCTTGTCATTTGCTAACAGGGTACTGGTCTGAAATATTTGATGTACTGTCTAAAGTCCTTGGAGTCACTTTACAACCTTGTGCAATGGTAGCATTATTTAGTGTAGTAAATAAGGAAACAAGAATGACCAAGTTACAGGTCAACATCATGGCATTTGTCTCTTTGCTGGCACGAAGGCAAATTCTGCTCCATTGGAAATCGAATATTTCACCCACGGCAGCACAATGGTTGAAGGATGTAATGCTATTCTTACATTTGGAGGAGATAAAATTTGCGATAAGATGCTCAGACAAATTTCAGTCAGTCTGGGAACCTCTTTTGACATACTTTGGTAATCTTCAAGAACTTCCCAACACATTCAGTCATAATTGGCAGATCATACAGAGCTATGAAGTCATGTTGTCCCTCATTGAAATCCTATTCATTTATCTGTTTTACCTTTATTTAGATGTGTCTATGTATAGACATCTGTAACTATTTCCTTTTCCGTTATTATTTTGTTGTTGTCATTGTTGTTGTGTTGGTCCAGTCGGGGTGGCTGCTTTGATGCTGAGACATTTATGTCGACCAAGAGGTTGTCAACAACCACATCACTTCCTTCACATCTGCCATCTGCCTGATGTTTGGCAGTTACTACTGGTTCAACATACACTACCCAGTGGAACTCTCTCTTTCATAAAGGTGTTTCTTTTCAATAAATCCTGATAAAGGTACCAAAGTCAGTTGGAAGAAGAAGAAAAAAGTGTTGTCTGTCAACCCTAGAGTCTTCACTCTGATCTCAAACCTTGCTGACCATGAGTGGACCTACCAGTGATGTTGAGGGATGATATGATAAGTTACACTTGATGTTTTATACACTGCAGATATTTTGATGTTGGAGTTACATTTCTGAAAGTTTTACAAAACGTATAGTTTAACTTGATAAACTGTATAGTACAATTTGCACATGTTCAGCTTTACTGCACTGGTTTTTGTGCAGTAAGTTTTTTCAAACAATTTGAGAGCTCAGAACCTCTGTGTCCTTGTTGAAGAAAAATTAATACAAGTCTGGTTCAAAGCTGCAGCGGTGTCTTTATTTCAATCAAGCTGGTGAACTCAACAGACACAGAGCAGGTCTGGTCTTAAGAGTCCACAATGAATGAAAAGACTCAAACACATGTATACAGTAAGCCAAGGAGTCAGCCAGACAGCATGTAAATCCTGATCAAGTAAAGCAAGGAGATGTCGTTGTAATGAAGGTGTCAGACAGGTTGCAATCCCAAATGATTACAATGGGGCAGGAAGCGGGGACATGTCCATCAAGGTAGAATAAAAGGAACCAAAATGGGTTTAAACAGTAGTGGGATGTTGGGTAGGAGGAAGACAATTGCAATATGACAGTCAAGGTGACGAATCAGCAGGGTCTGAAAGGATCTGAAAAGATCTGGGGACATCTTCCAGACATCACCTGCTGAGAGTCACTTCCAACTAGACAAGAGTTTATACATTAGAACATTTTAAGGTGGATACTTATTGTGGCTGTTTTGGTACATTAAGCATTATTTGATAATATTAATTAATGAGGGGTATTTCTGCCTGGACTTCAACATTTTTCAACACAATTTCAAGTAAAACAATGTTTTTTTACAAGTTAAAACTTAACGGTAAAATATGGAACACAGTTTTGACCGTAAAATCAACACTATCAATACATTTTTTTACCGTAAATGAAGAAAATGTTTTACCGTAATTTCATGGTAGCAGTCTGGCAACCACAGCTGCCGGCGTTTCAACGTAAAAATGACATTTTTTTTTACAGTGTAGATCTTGTGAGTAAGTGAGTGAGTGATTCGTGCAGTCAGAGTTAGACCTTCAGCTCTGCACTGGGGGAGTGAACACTGAGTTAAAACCAGAGCCAAAGTGGTTGCTTTTCTCACACGGCTAGGTTAATACAGAAATGAACTGGATACATTTCCCCAAATTAATATAATAGTGACAAGTTGTCTCACATCGAGTTCACAATTCACATTATCTAGCTAGCAGGTAGGAGGAGTGAATTTAATGGAGATGAGGAATTGTTAGTGAATTGAAACGATTTGTTCACAACTTGCACATCACTAACCGGAGGCTAACAACAACAGTACACACAGTTAAAAATGAAACAGCGTTTTATCAAGCATTCAAAGTCATTAACCTCTGAAGAGTGGAAGGAACTTAGCTGGAGATATTTCCTGAATGAGAAGTCAGTCCCTCCCCTCTCTCAAACTGGCTGGAGATTGGAGATCCCCGTGATTTTGCATGTCAAAGTTCAGTCAGACTGAATTTGTCACCAGTGACTGTGTCTTTTCCCGTTTCACATAGACATTGGTCTGATAGGGGAGCAGGACTTAGCAAAGGGTTAATTGGTCGCTTTATTCATCATGATCAACCATTTTCAAGGGAAAAGGATTTGCAACTGTGCTTAATGCCTGTTCACACACTAACAAACACATGCCCTCTTCTCCTGTCGAAATGCACACACACAGGCTCACACCAGGTTACACACACACACACACACAGGCTCACATCAGGTTACACACCTCTTCCCCTCATTGTGAGATTCCTTTTTTTGTCCACTACAAAGGCAGCAGTATGATGAAGTGTGGCTGACTGACAAGCACCTGGAGAAAGACGATAAGCACCTGAGTCAGGTGTTCAACAAAGGTCTGCTGACCTGCTGGGGACTGTTAAGATGACTGAAGGAGACATTTCAGTACAGAGGTCTTTACATAATGCCCTGGGCCAGAAACACACTTCCCACAGCCCACTCACACATTCCACTTTTCAGTCACAGTCTCTGAGCCCACCAGTGAGTTTGTGTGAGTCATCTGCTTCCAAACACCCCATTATTGAGCTTTACTTTGAAGAAAGCAGCATGTGTGCAACAGAGTCGATGTATGTGGTTGCATTAGGCACAAGGCATTTTGGGTATTTGTGCTATGACCCCGATCTATATGCATGCGTAGCTGTACTGTATGTTTGTGTGTGTTGTTGTTTTTTGGGTATATTTAGCATGTTTTCCACCACGTGTCCTTTTTCTGTTCTCTGAAAAGCCATCTGAGCATCCTTCATGAGTTGTGGTGGTTAGAGTGGATGTTTCTACTATAAACACCAGGCAAGTTCATTTTCCCATTGGTCTTACGGTTCACAGGCAGCTGGTTAGATCTCTTTGTGTCATGATTTATTATTCATTGGCATATTTGGCTTTGCTGCAGTAATTGCAGCATGCAGCAGCAGCGCCTGCATCTGATGGAGCACAAATGAACAAATAAATCTAGATGGCGGAGCCATTTGGACATTTGACATTTACTGATGAGGCAATTAAGAGAGCAGCGCACAAATGCAAAACCTGCATTACACTGGCTGATGCTAACAGAATAACACAAACTACAGAGGAGCTATCTTTCTGTCTCTCTCTCTCTCTTTCTTTCTCTCTATCTCTCTCTCTATTTCTCTCTAACACACAAAGACAAGCAAGAAAAACATTCATACTTAAACACAGTTTCTATGCCCCACCAAAAGGCCTGTGCAGTGTGTTAAACAGTAAAATGAGACCACTCAGCTACATTGTACCGTATCTTGTACTGCTCTCTTTCTTTTTAACACCCACCCACGCACACGCACACACACGCACACACACGCACACACACACACACGCACACACACACACACACACACACACACACACACACACACACACACACACACACACTGTCTCGCACAGTCTGCGAGAAACAAATGGCTGATCACAGCATCAGAAATCACAAAACAAGTTTGGGACCTCTGAATCCATATGAAAACTCATCCCAGATAACATTCTTGAAGAGCTCAGCTTTTAAGCCCAAAGATAAATTGGAGATTGTTTTGCAAAATGTATTTCGGTCAAGAAATGAATAGGTTATTAATGTCTGATGAAAGGAGAAACTTGTTGCTCAACGACGGTGTAAAACCACATGTTCAGTTCTTAAATCATATATTTGTTAAACCACTTCCTCTGTTGCTGTCACTGTATGACAGATGTTTCAGTTCCTCAGCCTTTGCACCAAAATCATGTACGACTGTATAATCTCAAAATATATGTGACACAATTAGACTAGCTAATGTCACAATGTGTTTTTCATACACTTTCAGACCCTGAATTTTTTTATTAGGTTTGGTCTAGGTTAGTTTTTTCACTTTTTTTGTTGAAGTTTGAATTTTCACCCATTTATCTCTTGCTTTAATCAGTGTGTTTTTCAACTTCCTCGTTTACATGCTAACTGCTTTCAAGAAAACCCTAAAAAGTGCGGTGTCCTAGCTGGTAGTTTATTTGTCACTGTGACAAATAATGTACTAACAATCAAACTCAAACTAATTTTTATTCCTACTTCTATATTTTTTCGATTCCAAACCATCTTCATTGAAAAAAATCTTCCCACATAACCCCTAGAAACTGCAGAAAGAACCCTGGTTGGGAATCACTGATTTAAAGCATTGAATAAACTAAAGTATAGGTTCACAACTTTTAAGTCAGTTTAAAAGAACCAGCAGGTGTCCATATGAACAGTTTTTCTCACTCTAGCTGTTTTTCCTGTTCATACTGGCTCTTAAAAGATACCATTCACATGGAAAATACACAGCCCTCATTTTGTTAACAGATATGATTAAACATTTATATAAAGCTAAAATGATGCACTCAACACTCCCAGTTAGTTAAGTGGAAATGTTCCACAGTTATTTTCTTTTTACAATAAAATTCCCTGTTTTGGTTTCCTGGGACAGTTTTTCATTGGTTGAGCTGCAGGGGAAGAAAAGTGACAAAAACTGGAAATTTGACACTAAGATGACTAACATAACATAACATAACATAACATAAGATATCCACTTTATTTGACAAATTTGGACAGTTGAAGCTTAATATTAGCTTGAGATAAGGACTGTGGATTTTGGACCCCATAACGTGCAATATGAAGCCATTTGATGTCCAGTAAAAACAGGAGGAATGATTACAGCAAGCAAATCGTGTTTCAGTGTTGATTTGGGCATCAGACAGTTGTTTTAAGATGGGTGTGAAAAATTGTGAATCTATACTTTACTCCCTTCTTTCTTTAAACCATCTCTCTTCTATACTAGACACTAGACCAGTATACTAGACCGGTCAAGAACGGTCAAGAAACTTTAACTGTATATTCTCAAAATACATGTAATAAATCAATAAATCATGTCTGCTGTGACAAAGGCCTCCCTCATTGCCTTTAACTGTCTCTCTTCTGAACTAGACTGTTTAGACTGAAGTGATTCATATATATCTTCCCCTCCTCGCCTCTAGGCCCTACAAGCCACCTTGCTAAAAAATTCCCCCTGAGCCCTCGCTAACTCCTCCCCAAAACTCAGATGTTGATGCATGATAAAAATAAAAGGGCCAGCAACAATGTGATGCGTGCGCTCACACACACACACACACACACACACACACACACACACACACACACACACACACACACACACACACAAATGGATATCCTCAGCAACAAAAGTCAAACAGAATTAAAGTAGCTAATGTTACAATCAGTTTTTCATACAACACCTTCAGACCCTGAACTAGTTGATTAAGTTTGCCTAGATAAGGTTTTTTTGTTTAGTTTCAGTTTTTGCCAAAGTCTGAATTTTCAGCCATTTTTCTCTTGCTTCTATCAGTGTATTTCAACTTCCCTGCTCAGATACTATTTTTTTCACACACCCTCAATAGCACACTTGATTCAAACAGAGCCTTAGTATTATTAGTAACATATTTGTACTGTGACAGCTAATGCCATGCATGTCATTCAGTTCCAGTTTTTGCTAAAGTTTCAATTTTCAGCCATTTTTCTCTTGCTTCTATCAGTGTATCTCAACTTCCCAGATACTAATTACTTTTCACAAACCCTCAATAGCACATCAATTAGGCTACAACACACTAGATTACAACAGAGAATCAGTGTTATTAGTAACATATTTGTGACAATGACAGGTTGTGTCATGCATGACATGTCAAAATGACTGCATGGAAAAAATCTCCTTTGTTTTTAAATCCCCTCTCTTCAGAACTGGACAGACCTGTCTAGCTTTTATTCTGTGTAATTTGAATGTGTGCCATTTCATTCCTCTCCTCCAGGCCCACAAGCCACCTCGCTGAAACCCCCCCCCCCCCAAAAAAAAAAACCCCAAGCGTTGATCGGTCGCTGACTCCGCCCCTCAAACTCAGATGTGGATGGGAAATAAAAGGGCCAGCAACAATGTGACGGACAACACATCCCATCTCCGCTCCATTCAGTAGTAGTGGGTATCTTTACAGGGAATAGGGAGCCAAAACGAGCCGCATACCCATTGTGTAATAAGGCAAACGGGAGGAATATGGCCCGCCGGCCGGACGGCAGCAGCAGCATTCAGTGAAGACAGTCACAGTTTTTAGGTAAGGCTTTGTTCGCCTTCTGCAGGATTTCCATACATATCTGCATTTGGTGCTTTTGTGCAGGACGCAGAGCAGCGCAGGGAGAGATGTGCATGCAGCGATGTTTGGCAAAAAAAAAAGGAGACTGAATAAATGAGGATTGTTGTAATTTAAACACGCGGATGGAAAATGCAGTTTTTTTTTTACCCTTTGTCTTCGTTACTTCAACGTGATGATCACAGACAGAGCTCATTAACTAGCGGTACATGCAGTCACGGCGCGCCTCTTTTTTTTTGAAGGGTTTCACACAGAAAAAAAACAGCTTTAATAATCACGGGGACCATTATTGACAGATGCAGCTGAGTATTAGTAGGTCACTTAATGACGTTTCTCCTGTTGGGTGAATCCGCGCAACTGGCTCACTATCAGAGCCCCTGAGTCCTTTTAAAGAAAAGAGAGGAGAAAAAAAAGGGTTTTCTCCACGCTTGAGGAGCAGTTCATTCACAGCGAAGCCAGGCCTGCTCTACAACTTGAGAGGAAGATGCAGAGGTTTATTGTTCCCTTGACCCCCAGTTGCTGTTAAACAGTTTGATGCACATGGTGAACCCCCTCCCATACAAAAACAGAACACCCAGGCCAACAAAAGAGGTGCAGAGGAATGCATGTTTCAAGCATTATGGATAATATACAGACAGCATACTGTAATGCATGCTTTTTAATGTTAGACATCTTGTACATTTCTATTGTAACATGACATTGACATTTGAAGGGGAAATGCATGGAGAGTTCATTTTAGCACCATTTCCCTGTGTCATATCAGTGCTTCAGAGCTGGCTTTTGTTTGGAGCAGTTTAATTAGTTACATTTATTTGACCATGTGTTTTTAAGCCTTAAAAACATGATACATTCCTAATTGCTGTCAGGTCACATTATGGAGGGCATTTTAAAGCACAGGGAAACATACAAGCGTCAAGGGCAATTAAGTGTTGTCTGTTTTTTCAGTGTGGGGGGTTTGTAGTGCGTTTTTTGCCTTTTTGAAGTTGCCTGGTATCACCTACTGGGCAAGTGAAAGTTTATAACTCCTAGCTGTTTATCCCAATGTCACCGAAACACATGGCCTCGTCACCTTCAGGAACAGCAGGATGAGAGTAAACCCAAATTCATTTACACACACACACACACACACACGCAAATGCTTTCTCACTACTGGAATCAAAGGCAGTCTGTTCTTGGTATTTTCTTCCCTGTGCAGCATAAACAGCACAGGGAAGAAAACACAAAGCTTCTCAAGGGGTGACGGTGACATTGTGTCACAAAAGTGTAATTCTGTTTGTGTATGCAGCTGCTGCTTAATTCTGCATGCTCTGTTTTTACCAGTGTGTGTGCTTGGAGCTTTTTTGGGGGTTATGACGAGGACAGAAGTTGAACTGTGTGGACGGTGTTTTTTAACCCCTGGGGATAGAGCAGAAAGATTGTGCATGCACATCATGTAAAACTAGCTAAATTATTCATCTTTTCTTTTTCACTACCTTTTCTTTCATGGCCATCGTTAAGAGTGGAAGCCAGAGATGATGGCACTCACTCTTAACAATGCATTATGAATGTGCAAATGAATACCTGATAGATGCACACACACACACACACACACACACACACACACACACACACACCAAAAGGGTTGTGATTCTAACATCTGCATTATTGCTTTTACACATGACTATCTAATTACCGCTGCTCAAATGGCTGGCACCTCTTTGTCTCTGCAGCTGGATATTTATTGTCTCAAATGGCGCCATATCCTCTGTTTAGAGAGAGGACAGGTGTGCAGGAAAGCTGCTTTCTTTGCACTGTATTCCACTTAAGTCCTTTCATAGCAAACCACTGCACAACATATCTGCAGCTATTTTCTATACAGACTCTATTTTCTTCCATTTTTCCACCAACCTGATCAAAGTCTGACAAGTTATATGGGAAACAGACAATTTCTGCAGATTGGTGATTACAAATCAACATGTTTGGACCATGGACTGTATAAATATGGACAATGCGTTTCCACTTCCTGTCGCTATGCAAAAGTGAAGCCAAAATATCTGCTGTCTTACTTGTGTGATGTCATTTAGAGTCTGTGTAGTATTTGGGCAGTTGAATGACAGCCCATGAGACGTGTCCCCTCAGCTGTCCTGCAACCTGACGGAGAGCTTGAGAGCGGCTGTCTGAGCTGTCAATCATGACGTCACACCCCCTTTTTCTATCTATCTTATCAATCTTATCTACCTTATCTATCTATCAAACACTGTGCTCGTACCACTCTCTAAAGTATGTCTAATTGATTGGGAGGTGAATTAGTGAAATGTTGTTTTTTTGTTTTGAAATAAATGACCTCAGATCAAATCAAAGTCTCATTGATTGCTTCACACAAGAGTTGCTGACGTTGTGTTCAGCTGGTTCGTGGTCTCAGTATTGTCCTATAAAGCCAATGCATTCAAAATCTTTCATCTTATTGAGTGTGAAACTCATATGCTGCTGTGTTTCTGTAAGTTTCTGTTTGTTTTCAGTTTATCCAGTTCCTCACAGCCTTCCTGATTATTGTGGAGTTGATGTACACAGCAGTACACTGGGACAGGCAGCTGCAGCTAGCTGAGAAGGGGTAAACAAGGAGAAATTAAAGTAGTTGTCTCTTTAAAACAGTGTGAGGATTTTCATTCACACTTTTTCAGCTGAAATGTTTCATTGTAATGAAACACACCAGTCAGTGGGTTGAAAAGGACCTTTTTTGGAGGTTGAGTAGCAGTGAGATATCCTGTTAAGGCAAAAATACTAACTAATGAAATGCATTGCTACAGTTAGTGATAATCCAATAATGGAGTTAAATTCTTTAATCAAAGATTGACTGCTTTCATTAGCATTGGACCAGAGGAAGTCTGGGGAGGAGGTGATTTATGTGGACAAGCCAGCAGAGAGAGAAAAGGGTTTCTCAATCAGATAATTGACAATAAATTCCAGTAAGGTGTGATGACTGAATTTGCAGTTCCCCTGATATTATGTGATTCTCATTGGTGTGTTCATGTTTAGGGATCAGAAAATGGATTCCAGGAAAGAAATGGCAAGCGTTATGGTTCAAGGACACGTTTCTTTACTGTCCACACTGTAAAAGGATGCAGACTGTCTGTCTGTGAAAGACAGACGTGCACTGTTCGATTCATTTACTAGCAGAACAATAAAACACTTTTAAAATATTGGCCCACTGTAGCCTTGAGGCTACTCAGAACAGCCACATTGATTTAACAATAAGATGATATTGCTTCACATAAGAGGTGAGGTTAGAAATTGTTAACTAAAAATGGGAGGGTTTGAAGGTTTCGTTTATTTTTTATAGGTAATTTAATATTGATGGAAAAATTGGATTTAGGTATGAATTAAAAAAATGATGCTTTTCTCAACTTATTTTAATTTCAACACTCAGCATGTCATATCTACCCAGACACAAAGTCCAAATGAAATGGCAAGGCTTAAAGATTTCAGTCCTCCTCTTTTTAGTTAATCCTAAAATGCTCATATATAATTTTTACTGTTGGTCGAAGCTCGAGTTAGTTTTATTTTTCATCTGTTCCAGACTGTGTGTGTGGGGATACATTAGAGAGGAGTGGGCAGGGCAGGTGTAATTTCAGATGCTCGCTCACTGACCAGAGCAGCAGTTATCTGAGCTCAGCCTTCAAAAGCTGCAGCTCCGGAGTCATCAAGACCAGCTGTGCCCCTCACTCCTGGCTGAGTGTGTGAGCGCTCAGAGGACAGGACTCCTCGTGAGAAACACATGGACGTAATTAGCCATCTTCACACGATTGTAAACTTCCTGAGGGATGTTGTTGAGGCACTCATTTGTGTGTGTCTTTGTGCTGATGGTATATTGCTCTGCTCCATTCTTTTGCAGCTTCTCAGACAGGGACATGGGATGTTTGAGCAGCTTATTGTGGTGTAGCTTTCGAAGTTGTACTATAAATCTGTGATAGGCTGCTAATCTTAGCCCATGTTTAGAAGTAAGTGTCCAGAGTTCAGGCAGATTATAGAGGGGTTAAGCTGTGTGAAAATGGCTATAGAGCTCCAGATTAGTGGACTTGTTCTCTGGGCAGTCAAGCATGATTTTTTCTTTTTTCCTCAAACACAACAGCCAGTGTGTGAAATGCTGATATGAATAAATCCTGTCAGCATCTTTTTCTTTCTTTTTTTTTTTTTTTTGAAGCATCAGCATATGTATGAACCTGTGTGGCTGTAAGATCTTACTTTGGGTCTGGGCCAAAGAATTGTGTTTTATTTCTTTTGTATTTTTTTCTCTGTCTAGCTCAGAAATATAGTGAGGGTCTGTACTGTAGTTGTGAGAGTGATAGTACGAGCTTTGCTGTGTCCATTCAGCCTCCACAGGAAAAGGAATGGACAGTGAAATTAGCTTTAAGTGGACTTTCTCTCCTTTCCCACATCAAATACTTGCCTGCTGTGGACATCAGGGCTCCCAGCTGTATTTATGGCCCATAATGTGAGGTGGTGTAGAGCTGCATTTCCTTCATAGGACCTTGCTGTTGGCAGGCTGTATTCGAGAGGGCTCTATGCACCGTGAAAGCCTCTCATCAAGAACTGCTCTCCTTTGTCATTTATCAGAAGATGATGTGCTCAGAAGGTCAGGGTGATTCAACTCTTCCTGGCTCTGTGTAAACTGATTTAAAGTGGAAGCTACTTTCTACACCAAATATTAGTATTATAACTTATTTTCTTGTGACTATGACTTGCTGAGCACTTTATGGGCTGTGTTATAGGTTTAAACTTTAAAATCAGCCCCTGTTTAGATGTTCAGCAGCCAGTGGATGTCTGATGACTTTTTCATGCCTGTTACTCACTATGAGTGAGTCAGGCTTGTTTTCTCTGAAGCGCTGTGTCAGGACTGATTTTTAAATGAAACATCCTCTGCTCTCGCAATTACAAGGCGCATGAACACTTCACATGGTGGTCTGATAGTGCAGTCACCATGTTCCGGTGTGTATGTATGTGTGCATCCAGGTGTCATCTTAGTATTATGCTATGGATGTCTGCAGTGCTCTCTGCAGAACGAAGGCTGATTGTGTGCATGCGTGCATGTACATATAGTTGCAGCACGTAGAACTAGTCGTCTCTTCTCTGCATTGGGGATCAGGTGGGAATTTTCTACAGCAGATGGACTGTGACAGGTGTGTGTGAGATACTTCTCCCTTCCTGCACCTCTTGGCCATTATTTGGTGTAGTTGCTTCCTCAGAGCAAGATTAATGGGTTTCAAAGCACGCCTTTGCAAAAATAGACAATTTTGCTCTGCTGATATAATCGGTGCTGTGGTTGAAGGAGGATAGCAGGGGACAGGACAGACTTAATCTGCCTCAGTGGGATCAGTCTGTAATGGAGTTAGTACTTTCTGGTCTGACCTTGCTAGACCTGGTATTACAGCAACATGAAGCCCTCCCTCATGGGTCTGATCCCGATACCAGTAAGAGAGAAATGAGATGAAAGACAACTTTTTTTACTATGAAAATGTCACATAATGAGGAACATGGTCTGATGTTTTCCTGTTTGTATGTGCATGTATTGAAACCGTAATGATTAGTTGATTGATTATTATGATAACCAATTAAACAAAATGTAGTTATTATTTCTAGCAAAAATGCCAGGCTCAGGCTCATATTAATGAAAACAGTTTTGATAAGACAAAAGAAATAGTTCTGGTGTGATCTTTCTATGACATTCCTATCAGGCGTAGTGGCCCTTTTACTGTTTCTTGAGCATGGTTAGGGGGTCAAATTGAGGCTCAAAGAGGCAGTAGAATAAAGGAACAACACAATAACAATAGGGACAATGGCTCCCTAATAATAAATAGTTCTTGGGAGCCAAGGAATGATGATTAAAAGTCAGTGCTCAGCTTCAATTGGTAATGGCAAGTGTGCTGCAGGTTTGCTGCTGTGTAGCTAGTAAAAACTTAGATTGTTCAGAGTGCATACATTTTCATTGTTGCATAATCTACTGATTATTTTCTTGATTAAGCATTTCGTCCATAAAATGTCTGAAAATAGTGAAAAAGGCCAGTTAAATTTTCCAGAGTCAAAGATGATTTGTTTTATTTTATCTGTTCAACAGTCCAAAAAAAATCAGTTTACTGTTATGTTTGACAAATAAAGGCGTCTAATTATCACATTTGAGAAGCAGAAACCTGTAAATGTTTAACGTTTTTGCTGAAACTCTGTATTATCAAACTAGATCTCAATTAATTTTCTGTTAATCGACTAAAAGCAGCGAGCACATCAAGTCCCTGTAAGCTGTTAGAGTTAAGAAATGATAAGCTTACCCAGATTTTTTTTTCTTTTGCCTGTGTTATCTGTTGTGTGTCACCATTTGACCATTGTACTTTTTAGGAGATATAACTGAAATTCTATTTGTGTTGCACTGTATTTTTAGCTCACGTTTGTTCTGTACCTTAGGTCCCAAAGCTGGTCTGTACTTAGCTGTGCATCTGTATGCGTGCATGCAGTCATGCGATTGCATGCTCCAGTGTATGTGATTGGCAGGCAGTTGGATGGCTGGAATGAGCTGTATCGCCCACAGTGTGTTCTCAGCTTCACATGCTAGGTGCCAGTGGTGAACTAGTTGATCTACTGCTGGTACTAAGTAATTTCCACAAAAATGCAGGCAAGCAGATACATGGTTAAGTAATCACACACACACACACACACACACACACACACATATATATATTTGAAAAGAGATGCAGTAGTGAAAGCATTAATAATTCAGTTATTTGTGTTGGTTAGATATAATGTTAAAATGACTGACTTTAGAATAAAAGCATATAGACACTAACACAGTCACTGGAGCCATGTCTGCATTAACATCTGCATGCACAGCAGCACAGTTGAATGTAGGTCACAGAACAAGGCAGATGTGGGGGAAGGAAAGAAGGTGAGCAGTGGAAGTGAAGGGAGGAGGAAGCCTTTCATTATGTCATCATGTTGGAGCAACGGCAGGATTAGAGTTTGGCAGGATATATGGGAGGGTTAACCCCTGAAATTTGAGCTTCTGACTTAGAAGTAAAGGGTAATAATACTTCCAACCATCAGAGAGAGCAAACACACTGTATCTAAACAAAGATACTCTCAGATCCTTGCTGGCCCATAGACTAGTATGCTACTGAAGTAGCAACACTGGCAGATGTGAAACACAGAATATTGGATAAAACAGCTTTTCTCTAGCTTTGACATCATCCTGTCTTCAGTTGCTCATTTATATGGGCTTAGATAGCCAGCCATTCAGTCTACAAGCTATTCTTAACAGCTACACTTTGGGGTTTCAAGATGTGATGAACTGCAGTGGACCCTTAAGAGAGCCGGGATGCTGGCAGTGTAATTACACAGGGTGAAGTTTGATGTCCTACATGGTAATAACCTCATTGCCCCCTGAGGCTAAAGCAGAGTAGACCTGTAGCAGGGGGTTCATTAAGGGGATGAAAAAGAGACGCGGTCCATTTAGCCTCTGCATATGCTGCTTCTTTGAGTTCAATTTTCATCTCAGAATTTCAAGTGACTTCTGA
This sequence comes from Scomber japonicus, assembly GCF_027409825.1. Lineage (NCBI taxonomy): Eukaryota > Metazoa > Chordata > Actinopteri > Scombriformes > Scombridae > Scomber > Scomber japonicus. The sequence continues at coordinate 20,960,049 of NC_070588.1, forward strand.
TGTGGCTATCCCAGTCTGCCTTTGCTCTCTCTTCTCATTTTCTTCTTCTCATTTTTCTTGTGTGATTAAAAAAAGTAATCTCCAGACAATATGAGATGAGAAAGTGCAGCAGTATATAGAGAAATAGTATGCCTTGAATTGGCTATGTTTTAAAAGGCTCATTTTACAGCAGTCCCTAAAAAGAAAGTACAAGATCAATACCGGTACAAAGGCCTCATCGTTAATGACAGTCTTGTAACTGCAATTCCATTTGTGAAAAATGGCTCCTAGGATTAAATTACACTCAGCCATTTCTGTATCAGACAGGGTCTTTTCAGATGTGAATTGCAGAATTTTGATTTGCAAGTCAAAATGTAGGAAAAGGTATTACTGTGATGGTTAATATCATCTGTGTAACATCTGTCTCACACCATGTGTAGCACTTCATATGGTGAGATGATTACTGTTTCACAAGTTTATATCTTTTTGTCTTATTTTAGGATTTATTTATGTTTTCTTCAGTTGTGTACTACAGATGTCTCTCTGAGAATGTATATGCATTCTAATTATTATTATTATTATTATTATTGTCATCCTGGTTGTTTAAAATCTATTCATCTTTACCATTAGTATTCTCACTTCTGTATGGAGAGTCTGCTGGAACTTTGACAGTCACTAGAAGCACATCTATGTAAAAAAACAACAACAAACAAACAAAAAAAAAAAGCTTGTAGCTGAGCTAGCGGCTGTGCTATGAGAGGCCTTCTAGTGTGTTTGTGTCTGTGGGAGAGTGCCAGTATAAAGCCTTAACCGCTGCTGTTTAACATTACGGTTGTCACTTGTCAGCCCTGACTATCTTGTAAAGCTCTGATTATAGCACACTTAGGCCTACCTATCAGTGGGTTGTGTTTACTGCCACAGAAAATGAATAAATATTTGAGTTATTAGCATGATGTCCCCTCTGTCTCATATCAGACTTGATAACACCACCAGCAGCTCTGTGATAGGGAACAAACTGACGGCTTCAGTTTGAAATGGAAGCTGGGAAACAAGTTCCTACTTGTCCTGAATGAACACATTGAAAGGTGAGGCCTTTGAATTACCGCCTTTCATAACAATTTTCCTCCTTGATTAATTTTCGTGTAACACTGGTATGTATGAACGCACAATGTAAATAAGTTTGAAGAACAAAGGAAAGCTTGTTCAAATCCTGCCTACGTTCTCACCTCTGCACCACCTGAATTGAATTGTAATTGTCAAATGCAGTCAAATTCTGGTGTTAAAGGTGTGGGTTGGTGGCGTTTCAGATGCTGTTAAGTGAATTGAATGGCACTTTGTGTAAGTATACATATGCCCTTAGTATGATGACCATATGACTTGGTTGTGTTCACCCAAAAAAAACAGCTTAAACCTTCCACTTGAGGTCAAGCTTATAAATACACTCTGGTCCCTACACATAAAGGTGCACCCACAGTAAAGGTATGTGGACACCCACCACACAATTTCAAACTACTCTGTTTCTAATTGTGTCTCCCTCATGTAATACCCGCCTGGAAAACATGTTTTTTCTCACTCTTCATACATGGAGCACTCTCTATTTCATGTCTGTTCGTTGTCCACAGAGAATGGAACTCACACATACATACAGCCATCAAAAATGTCTCTTTTGACCATGTAGTTAAAGCTCATGTCTGTGAACGCACAGATTCTAAGTGGCCCTATCTTTCTTCTTTTTTTTCACCTTGTAGAGATAGTATTAGCTTGTTGCTGCTTGAAATGCTGCAAGGTGAATATTAAAGGAAAACAGCTTTATTTTTTAGATAGAGAACTACCTCACTCCTGAGGGCTCAATATTTTATGAGCAACAAGCCCTTCGGTCAGTGTTTTATTTGAGAGAATGTGCACATCCAATAGCCATGCAGTGTGCCGAATACAGAAGGACATCATGTTCTCTTGCAGAAACAGCCCCCTTTTTTTTTTTTTAGGTCTAAATACCTCAATTCTATTATGCCTTCCTATAAGATCATAGGTCATAGTTTCTTTTTTGTCTCTTGATGCCAGTCTTAAACACCACTTATCAGTCTGTATTGACTCTATTAGATTCTACCCACTCACTGTCAATTGTCTATTTTCTGCTTAATTACAGGCAAACATTTGCAACATTGATGTAACATTGAACATTGATTCCTCCTCTTCACACACACTATCCATTTACTGTGAACTGTGTTCCTGTAAAGTTAATGTGGCCTTTTATGTTTTTATGCTAAAGCTAGAACCTTCACCTCCTATTGAAACTGCTGTTGGCTTATATAAGAAACTTTTCAAGTTGGTTGTGATCAAAGCATCCATACCGTTGCCTCCCCACCGCGGTCCCTCAGCAGGGCATTGTAAAGTGGACTGAACACTTTTCAGTGAGATGCTGTGTGGCTGTATTCCCTCAAGGGCTGTCTAAGCACTTACCTGGCAGTCACATAGTGGCTGGAGTTCAGTTCAGTCACCTCCGGCAATGCCTGTACTGCAGACATGCTTAGAATATTACAGCAGGCAACAGCAGGGAATGCTGGGACCCAAAGAATGTAGTTATAAAAATAAGTAAATCCATCTATAGATATTGTGTCCTTATTCTACTCTGTTCTGGTTCTATTTTTGGCTCCCCCAAAGTGATACAGTGTCATTATAACAATGCTCAAACAAGTCGGTTTGTCAGAGCCAGCTGCAACTATTTTGATAATTGATTTTAATATTTTTTTTAAATATAATTGTAATATGTTTGAGCTTTAGACACATGCTGTCAAAAAAATATTTGAAGCTTAATTGATAAATGAAAATAATTGTTAGTTGTATCCCTAATTATCAACAGTTTTAATTTCAAGCAACATATATTAAAATTGACATCAGCTGGCAGTTGTCATATGCTGACAAGACAGACATCATGTTTAGGGATGGCTCAATACCACTTTTTCATGTCCGATACTGCAACCTTTACCATCTGTTGATACCCTCTTTAGCCCTCTCTAAACAGCTAAGCTGTTAATACATTTGTATGGATGCACTTTGCTTAACATAGCCATCAAGAAAACATCATACTCAAACTGTCAAATAAATATTCTGCTCCCCTAAAGGAAGAAATACATAACCCACAACATGACTTAGTTTCATAATACTGCTGCTGTTTTTTATTTATACGTTTTAACTATCTAACTAACTATCAGCATTTTTGATTGGTCAACAACATTCAGATCTTTTTAAAATGATATTTTACACTTTACAAAGTTTAAAGTGTAGCCCATACCCCAGTGACTTACTTAAATAAAGTTATTAACTAAAATTAATAGCATCCATGGTATAAAATGTACAGTTAGCTTCATTGAAAAAAAAAATCTAACGGTATAAACAGTACAAGGTCTAACGTTTCTTTCTTGTCTTTCCTTCCTTCACAACATGGAAAAATAAAATATAAAAAGGTTTCCCCTGAAATTATAAGACATAGCAATAGCTGCATGACCTTTTAAAAACTATCAAACAAACCACTGGCTCATCTTTTTTACAGTCCTTATGTGACTTCAGCTTGTTCACTTTAACATGAGGGGCAGATTCTTCTTCAAAAAGATTAGCATTTCAGCCTTCTCAGCTGTCAGCCTGCTCCTCCTTTCATCAATAATAACGGAGGCTGTGCTGAAGAGCAGCTTGCTTTCCACACTTGTTTAAGGTGCACAGAGAAATTTAGTTGCTGTGACTGCCAAAGAGGGCAGTCTGGGTTGGTTGACTTTGCAGCACAGAGAAGTGCCGAATAGTTGGCTCACTGAGGTAGGTCTGCACTTCAACCCATGCACTTATAGTGTCAGGACCTGGCTCTGCTGTGCTTTCCCTGCAGCCTCCACCCCTGGAGTCTTCATTTCTGTCTCTGAGGATGTAGATGTGTGCCTCATCAAAATTCATTCCATCTTCCTTACCTCTACCATTAATGCATCCTTTGCATATCTTGAGATTTCTGTTTTTGTGAAGTACCTGGAACAATGAAAATATACATATGTAACATTTCAAATTAGCCTTAATATCAAGTAATCCCATTCTGAAGGGTAGCTTGATATGAAGTACTGTCATTAGATATGCAAAAGTGAAAATAACACACTGGCAGGTCTCTCTCTCTGTTGCTCTCTCACTGTCAAGTTAATATAAACCCCACATACCTGTCTATATCTTGGCTCAGATTCCACATCTCTCAAATGTCTGTTTATAGCCCAAAGGAGAGGTTGCCTTTCATGATCTTAATTACCTTGTTACCTCGCCTTGTTTTCTTGAGTGTGATGCGTTTAAGAACACTGACAGTGGTAAAGACATTGCATTCACATATGTTCCAAGAATGTTCTTTAAAGGCTATTTAAAAAAAATCATTACAGAACCTTTAGGGAACGTATCTTTATTTTAAGTGATGGGGTGTGGTATAATGGATAATGAATAGGTGGGCACTGGTCCAAAAAAGGTTGGGAAACACTGATTTAGACAATGTGCAAAGTCAATGGAGAATGGATTAAACTGCAATGGATATAAAAGCTCTTAGTCCTTGTCAAGTTCAAGTTCAATTTATTGTCATATTTGTTAAAAATACGAATACGAAATATTTGTGCTCTGGCACTCTTGGCCTTAACACATGTAAGGTATGAGAACTGCACATGAGCGGGGTGGCTGGTGTCCTTAATGATGTTTTGGGCTTCCAGTTTGCACCAGTTGCAACCAGTCAGGTTGCCAAACCACAATCTGTGGTAGTTATGCAGTAGCTGCATCACAACCTTGTTCCAGCGCCTCTATAGTGAGAATTGCAGTGTTTGGGTTTTGGTCTTCTCTGTAGACCTCAGTCAATTTTGATTAATATTAATTAATATTTTCTCATATTAAAAATAAATCCATTCATTTATATAAAATAAAATAGATTTTAGCCATAATAGTCACAAAACTAGACAAAATAATACATTTTTATTGACTGACATTCATTTGTTCAATTTTGACCCAACATATGTTAGAGGCCTTGTGATTATGTGCTGATTTCCATTTGACCAATTTCCACTTGTTGCACTAAAGATGCATGTGTGCGGTGGTAGTTTGTATGTACTGAGATGTCATCAGCTACTCTCAACACATTTCCTCTCTGTTCACTGCTCACTCGCTCTCTATTTTTATCTTTCATGCAGGTCACAAACCACATAATTATCTTCCTGTGGACAAATGGCTGGAAAACATTTAATCAATCTCCTCTCACCTATTACAAAAGCCTCTTCTCTCCCACCATTCACATTTAGTTTTGGTTTTGCTCTTTACATTTTTATGTTGACAACTGTCTCCTACAAACTCTCATTTAGTCATTTTAGCGCCCCTTTGTTGTCTGGCAGCGGATCGCTTCCATGTTTTCCATTTTGTACTATTTCTTTGTGTAACCCTCACAAGACTACCTCGGTCCTCCACCCCCGCCTCTCCATCTGTGCCACGCATTTATGTTGTTTCACAACAGCTACTCAAGCACACACCCTGATTGCTGCCAGGTGAGGTAAACTAGCTGCACACACATGTATGAACTACATGGCCCGGGGCACACATGCCCACAGTGAGCTTTTGTGCAGTGGTGCATATAGATGACATTTGGTTGTTGATACCTTTGCCTCTTGCCAGCTGTGTATTGTCCTGATTGTTCTTTTTTTTCTTTCTTCAGGTGTCAAATGGCATATTTTCTGCTTGGCCCCATTGTGGTAGACATGTTGAAACTGCTATACTGGGGATTTCTTCTTAACACCCATCCCACCTGTCTATGGCCTTAAGGCCTGACAAAGTTATCATATTTTTGTGTGTTTAAGGAGATGTGTGCCTGCTTGCTATTTCTCTCTGGTATTGTCTTTCTCCCATACTGTCTCTGCTCCCTCTGGCCTAATTACTCCCTGCTGTTTTCCTCCTGCTTGACCAGGGTCAGTGGATGAGCTTTGGCCTCCTGTGTGGCCTAGGGCAAGAGAGCTGGATGTCTGGGTACATGGGGAGGGAAGGGGACCTCGGGGGCGCCTAAGATCACTTGTGCAGCATTCTGCAGGTCTTGGCAGCTACAGACAGGAAGCTGTAATTAGGACTAGAGTAGGTTCAACACTCAGGAGCTTTTTTTCCCTCTCCTGCTTCAGTCTGCTGCTCTCGAGAGAAATGCTCTCACATTAAGAGACCAAAACTCATAATTACTTGTGGTTGAGAAGATTGTAGTCCTCTGATGTGAGACAATTTAATGCTTCATTTCCTCACCTTCATTGCTGTGTATTTCACTCTGTATCAGTGAACTTACTGTGTAGTACACTACAGTTATCAAAGCTGCAGAGGAAGTAACTCTTGTTTGTAGCTGATAGTGGTTTTAATGAATTTAGTTTTTACTACAGCACAGAAATAAATGTAGGTTTCATGTTAAAGCACTCGTGTAATGTTGATGAATCCAAGTTTTTGAAGCAGTGCATCGGAACAGTACACTTTACAATGGTGGCAACATATAGAAATCCAAACAAAATGAAAAACAGACAATAGAGCAAATGAATCTCTATTAAGTGACAGAACTGATATCTGTTTCTAACCAATGATCCAATTCTTGAATTTTTATTTGTGTATCCCACAATCTGAAGTAAACACCACCAAACTACATTAAACTAAATTACATTTTTATTAAATATAATATATGGCTCATCAGGCTTGTGGTAAAATGAGCAGTGGCACTACATTAAGGGAGCAAAGACCACACATTTAATGAGTGAAGCTATTATTTTTACCGTTATCCAGTAACTACATTGGTAATGAAATGAGATGTGACCGCAGCAGGTGAATAATAAATTGATCGTATCATACGTTCCCTTCAAAACATGTATAAAAACAGCTCATTGTAAATGAAGAAAACCTTCAGTTTTTCCACATAAGGAAAAGTCGAATCAATAAAAGTCCAGTGCTGGAAAAAAAAGTGAGAAACAAACTCACTGCTGCACTGCTCTGAAGATGGTGACCATTTAGACATGTTTAACCCAATGGACTGTGCATAGAGTTAAAGTTAGTTTCAGTTTGGATTGTCCTCCCACTTACCAGTTTCCAGGATGTCATGGCACAGGTTGTACCAATATAATAGTCCATTGTTAGGTGTAGGTGATTCATTATTACGCCTTTGGCTGCCACCAACAATGAACCTGGGCAACCTGCTTTCCACTGTCACACCACGCAAACATAAATTGAGGTTGGCGACCAATCAAGACACTAATGCCAACTTGTGAACATGACACCAGAGAAAACCATGCAATATATTTGTTCACTCAAACCCTTCTGATATAGATGAGTCTTAAGTACATGTTGTGATTTCAGTGCGGGAGATTATTACAGAGAGGGATACTGTAAATTTGATTCCAGCTAAACAAATTCTCCTATTTTGGTTATGAGAAGGATGCAGCAGGTGTTTTGAGTGTTGGATGTTTCATTCACTCATACAGTAGACTCTTGTATGCATTGGCACCCTTACTGTACTCATTTGTACCACTCCTCTTTTCAGGGTCCTGTTACATCCTGGCGGTCACATGGACATGAAGAAGTAGGATCGTCCGTTGAGGTGAGTACAACTCAAACATCTGCTTTACTTCTGTCTCCCCCTGCATAGTTTTATTCTGAGCTTTCTTCTTTTACAGGTCCTCCAGCTGACCTCTCGGCTAAGTCCTGGCTGCGAGGCTTTGTTAGTGGTGGGCCAGCTGAACAGGTGTGTGTGTGTGTGTGTGTGTGTGTGTGTGTGTGAGTGAGAGCTAATGAAGTCCAGTATGAAGCAGTGGCGGAGGCTGATGCTGTTGGGAATTATGGCGTGGGTTCTCCTCTTCTTCGCCCTCCTTTCTTACTTTCTGGATGCTCGTCCCGACGAGACCCTGACCTCTGCTAGCTCTTTACTCTCCCAGCACCCTGACACCCGTCGGCTGACTTCCATACAGGCCTCTCATCCACAACATAACATTGTGGGGTCCAGACATGAACTGGTGTCCACCTTAACCACATCCTACCCTGGAGATGAACCAGAGCCTTCCACCAGCTTCAATTCCCCTGATTTCAGCCAGGAGGTGAGCCACAGTCCTAACAGTGCACCCTATGCCATGTATGGTAGCCAGGAGGCCAGTCGCCAGGAATACCTGGACCCACAGAGCCTGGCTGCCTGGTCCTCATTTGGCACAGAAAATGTGGATTCACATTCTGACACAGTTTTCCAGAGTCGTGAGCGAATTTCCCAGACAGCAGACTATCCAAACCATGTCAGTGGCCCCCGCAACCATGGAGGGGAGGAAGAGGAAGAGGATGATGAGAGGGAAAACAAAAACAAAGAACGGGGAAACAGAATGAGGACTACACGCAGGAGGGTCAGTAGTGACTCCTCTGATCGGGGGCAATATTATTTCACCAAGCCAGCCTCTGTGTTGCAGCGCTTATGGCGGGGCCGAATGTCGGCCGACATGCTGAACCCTCGACTGCAGCATGCTATGAAGGAATATGTGAGATCAAACAAACACCGTGTCTCTTACAAGGGTCATCGCAAAGCTGCCCAGAGTGCCAAAGAGCTTGTATGTCAGATGAAAGCTCAGGCCCAGCTGAGGACAGTGGATGGGTTGGAGGAGCCCTTCGCCTCACTTGGCTGGGCTCGTCTTGTGCCATCCCTTCCCCTCGACCAACTGTACAGGCGGCAGGACAAGAGCAGTTTCAAGACCTGTGCGGTGGTCACCTCGGCCGGGGCCATGCTGCACTCAGGACTGGGCAAAGAGATTGGTAAGTAGAGAGAACAAAGATTTTATATAAGGGCAACAAGGGTACACATGGCTGTTCTGGTATTTGTAATGCCAATCAGTCATTAAAATCAAAAAGGTTTTTCTAGAAGCATGAATGTTTTAGCAAATTTCATGACCATCTGCCTGTTAGATTATGATTATCTGCTGTGTTAAATTGAGAAGTGGATCCCTGAGTGGTGCAAGAGGAAAGCTTTGAGTGTCCAAAATAGAACAATTTTCCAGGGAGCGTCAGTTTACTTAGAAGCTTTTGCTGCAATCTCTCAGTTAAATTTTGATATTTCTTATTAGGGCTGAAGAATATGCAAACCCCCCATATTTTCAATTATTTTAACTGATATAGTGGTATGAGTCATGATTTTAATGGGAATGGTATTTGATTATGATGTGATTTTTGCTGAGGTCTGTACCAAACAAGCATGTTTAGTTAGTACAGAGATCACCTTATGTCAAATATGATTTACTGGCTGTTGCACCACAATGTGTCACAACATTCCTTTTTATAACGGTGTATGTGTCACAACATTTGTGACATTTCTAATACGTAGCATAAATGGTATCAGGTGTCATGACATACCATTGTGTATGCCATGACACAGACCATTTATAATGACATGTTGTGATGCATTTTACTTATATCAAAAATTGCAGCTCCTTTAATTTAGATATATTGCAAATTCTCTTTATTGTTCAGCCCTATTTCTTATGCACAAGTGGAAATTTTAGCCTGTTTGTGGCACTTAAGAAAAAAGTTAAGTAGTAATCAAAACCACATTCAAAATAAAGTGGCCAACAGAGCAATAATAACATCATACATACTTAAAAAGCAGGGCCTCGATTTGAGACAGACTATTATTAGGGACAGAAACCTTAGCTCTGTTTCCTGTTACTGTAAAATTGACACCGTCTGTTTCAACTTCTAACAGGTCTGGGGATATAATTTTTCTCTTTATGTTTCACTTTCATTGTGAAACAAATCAATGCGGTGTGAAACTTATGCAAAAGGTATTGAGTTGAGGAGCAGCTCAATGTCTAACAAGCACTACAAAGCATTGGTCTATAGAGTGTCACTGCACCTTTAGGACATAATAAGAAGGTATAATAAGATTGCTCACATCCGTGTTGCTGTAGTTAGTCAACAACTCCACCTGAACATAAGTGAATCAGACAGTGATTAACCATACTAATGACTAAGCTATATTCTTGTCATCATCAGTGTTTTATATTCTTGATCTCTTATTCTTTAAATTCAACACCTTTTCTTCTTGTTTCTTCAGTTGGATATTTGAGCTTCACTGTGCAGAGTTCTCTGTGCTGAAAATCAAGTTTAAGGCTTGTACATATGAGCAGTATGTGTCACACCATAACTAGTTTGTAGCCAGTCCTGATTCAATATTCAATTTACATAAGTGTGATATGGAAAACTGAAAATCACAGGTGCACATGCATTGCGAACTGAGTTTTTTGTAAAGTAGGAGACATCTTGTGTCCAGCAGTTGGAATTTTAAAATTATTTGCATATTATTTCTATATTCTGGGATTTTTTAATAAGTTAAAAGGAATAAATGTTAATTTTCGGAATTCTGACGAGATAATTGAACATTTTTTGAGTTTTATATACCTCTTACAACATGTCTGGAGGTGATTTTTCAAAGGTCAACAATATCCATTAACACCCACATAGATTAGCATGTGCGTAGGATTTTGCATGGCATTTACTTATTAAGTTGTCAAGCTGATGGTGAACAGGGTTGAATGTGTGCCTAGTAGGGTATACGTCTTTGCGTTTGAGTGTATGTGCTCTTGGTTGAGAGACTTTGGCAGCTCTTTGGTAAGTGGGGAGAGTGTGAACTCACGGACAGATGGCTCCCTAGAAAAAAAGCAGAACCCCCTCTGGTAACCAATCAGGCGCTTTCACATCACATATAGCCTCCTTGCATTTAATTGTGAATTCAGGTGCTCTGGGCTCACACTAGGGCTTTAGTTTTACCGTATGCATTATATTTCTATAACATGTATATATGCTGACAGGGTGATATAGACCCTGGCTGTCCCAGTTAACAATTTCTTCCAAACACAAGCAGGCTTAACCACTTTCACAAGAAACCTAGATGCATGCAAAGCTACATCCTGCACTTGGCTCGGTGTTCACAGTGAAATAACTTTTGGTTTTGTTGGTGAAGGCACTGCACTAAGTCAACACGAATGCAAACAGCTTTTCTGCAAACTGCAGAAAAAACCACAGACTAAATCTGCAGTAAGTAAATAAAATGAGGGGTAATTACATCTATACCCTTCATATCTGACTGTGTGGTTGCATATCGGGGTGTTTTTGGCATTTCTGGTGTCTTTTTAAATACTGTGGTTGACTTCACTATTTTAAGTAACAAGAGAAGCAATCTCTAGCTTTGAGCACCAGGCCTTGGATTTAAACTCGGCAGGTGTTTTCTAATCTGATGATGTGTCATCATCTTCCATGCTTGTTTTTCTTGTTTCCGTCTAGTAATGTGGCCCATATGCACAGACTGATATGAAAATGCGTACGCCTTGCATCTTTAGAAAACAGAAACAGTTTGAGGGTGAGCACGTACATCTTTATGTCAAACAGCATCAGTGTGGTTAAGTGTGTCATCAGTGTGATATTTAGTTCTCAAATAAAGAGATTGTGCTTGACAGAGTAGGGTGGGGGTGACAGATGAGATAAATGTGATGAAGCTGATTCATTATTGAACAGCCTCACAGTGTTGTAAACGCTGGACTTTGTTACATTAATTCTCCAGCTTAGCCTCAACAGGAAATCAAACTGCTTTCATCCCAATCTATCTACTTCATCTCCCTATGCTGTCCACCCCAGAATGCTGCACTGCATCAAAACCTGTATTTTACATCTGTAAATTGTGAGAAAACACCTACCGATGTGAAAATGAAACTCTCTTTTCTCTGGCCGTTGCAGTTTAGCTGACATTTAGATGACTGTGTTTCCTACAGTATCAGATGCTAGGGCTTTGTAGCTGATGTTCTGGTTTAGCATCAGGGTTAGTTGTGATGTGCAGCTGCCATCATGTGGTTGCCAGGATGAACAGCCTCCTCACTACAGCACAGGGGACAGGGGAAAATAATAGCAATGCATTGCAGCACTGTTCAATTCAGTGCAATAGCCCTGCAACAAATACTCTCTCTCTGGGGTTTATAATGTTAACTGTCAGCTCAATTTTCTTTTTTGAGACTGTAGTTTGTGATTTTAGATTTTTGTCAAATGACTGTGTTTTTGTAACTGCTGTTTGGTTGTTTTTAATTTCTGATGTGGTGCCCCCCTGTGGTTGTATTAAAAACAACACTTGGATGGATACATTTGAAAGCAACACATAACTGGGTTTATGCCATCAGAAAAATTTGAACCCTGCTAAAATCACAATAAAATTATACCTATAGTAGCATTAAACTTAAATCTAATATTAATATCAATATTATTTTTTATTTTCTCCTAATTTAATAATACATGTACATGACAGACAATGCAAAACTAGCCCTGATATCTTGTTACATCAAAAAATAATTATTCTCATAACAATAAGAAGCATTTAATCACTTTCATCAATCTTAGAAGAAACCCAAACTAGTTTAAATTAGGGCTTCAGCTAATGATTATTTTCATAATGGATAATCTTTTGTTAGTCAATTAATCGGTTATTTTAAAAATCAACAGTTTAAATTCCAAAGAGATTAAATTTACAATTACTGTATGAAACAGTGATTGTTTGGTTTTTGCTTAAAAAATAATCTGAGCAAATAACTAACTAAAATTACAGTAACAATATTTATTTTGATGCTAAGTGCTTCACAGAGGATTAAAAAACAGGAAATGTCAAAAATGTCAAAGATGCTACAGAAAAGAATTGTTGCAAACTGTGATAAAAGCTTTATTTATTTATAAGAAGACTTATGTGTCTCAGCACAATACATAAATGCTTTTAATAAAGCTGATTATCCTGTAAATGGTCAATAGCTGACATAACTGGGCCCCATACACTCTTGTTGGACTCTCAGGTGCACACTGAGATTACAGGCTGGTAATTTATTTAGAATAAGGTCTTGTAATGCCATTTTTAAAAATGAGCAGTCAATAAAAAAATCTATTCCTAACAGGGAGCCAGTACAAAGTGGTCAATACAGAGGAAAGATATCCCAGAAATAACTGGAACCAGGATCAAAACCATTATAGAGTTAGATTAGAACACATTGACAGGTGATGGGTGATTTCATTTCTTTCTTTTTTTCTTTTCTTTCTGAGTTGGACAAACTGATGAACAATGACTACATAACCTTTTTCACTTGATCAATAAAACAGAAGTTCTCATGAATTATTACTACCGTTCTGCTGAAGACCTTAACTGCCTCTGTAAGGTGTTATTTGTCAGGGAAGGAAACCTGACATCTACAAATGACCACATAAAGACACCTCAGTTCTATTTTACAAGTTTTAAACCAACTATTTTCCATATTTACGTATATTTGTAAAGAAACACGAGGAATCTATAACAAGTTCCAAAGAGCGCAAATAGGCTGCTTCTCATTGACAGGAGCGTCGATCTGAAACTGTGAAATGTATTTATAATGTGACAAGAGGAACACGTGTTAAAACGAGGGGGGAAATAACTGCATCAACAGAGGGGCAGTGTGGCTTCAGGTTTAATCTCATAGACGTAGATAGATGCACACTTGAGCATTTTATTAATTAAAACTCATATAACAGTGTGAGTGTGAAAAATGGTGTTGTAATATTGTAGTTTAATCAGTGTATATGTCTCAAGCTTCACATACTTAATGATAGAGCTACTGCTGATGTACATAGCACAACTCTTAAACTATTAAACCATTGAACCAGTGGATGTAATTACCCTTCTCTCTTTTTCATACAGACAGTTGAGTAGTTGGGCAATTACATCAATGGCTGATATTAAACACTGGCTTTCTTTAATGTGGTGATGTGTCTGTAATAGGATATACCTGACATATATATACCACCTTTTGTAAAACATAACATTTTTAAATACTTGAAGTGATACATTTTTTGGGTTGTAATTTTTAGAGCTATTGATGACATTATATACATATGCTGAATGGATGATATGCAGACGATATTAGAAACACTTAATTATAAAATATAGTGCAACCTTTGAACACCAGAAATTCCAATTCCTTTCATTAACCTTCCTGGAAAACAAACTTAAAAATCTGAATCTTAAAAAAAATGTTGACTAGACTGGACATACTATTAGTTAAATGGTTAGTGGCTCTACAAAATACAAAAGAAGAAAAACAAAGGGAATATAAAGTGGTTGTCTCTCTGGGGAAACGACACACTGCAAAAATGAAATTAGAAAGATAATTGCAAAATACAATGGGAGGATTGAATATTGATCCTAGCCAGGTTGATGCTAATCTAATAAACTAAACAGGAGGAACTAGTGGAAAGAGAGTGCTACATGTTACAAGTGTATATTTGTATGGTTTGCCTGAAGAGAAAGGAGATGAGATGTTTTAACAGCAGTGAAAAGCTCAAAAGGAGTTGAAAGGTCAGACACGTGAGGTCCAAACAGCTCAGTTTTTTTATTGGCAAAAGTCTGAAATGATGAAAATTGTAGCTCTTATTGAAGGCGTGGGTGTGTTTTTCAATTCAGACTGAATGGAGAGCTGCAGAAGCATTGTTAAAATGAAAGCCTTGAAATGGAGATTAAACTAGAAAACCCTGTAGCTGGTTTTTAATTACTAATCTTCAAAATGATTGAAACTCCTGCTTCTTAACTTGGAGGTCAAGTAATACAATAATCATTAAGTCATAAGTCTGTTGTGAACAGATAATAGGTTTTTATTTTATTTCTTTAACTTTTGATTAGGCACATGTGTATTTTGGGACTATTTTTTGACAGTTTCAAACCTCTAGAGCTCCTCTGAGAAGGAAGATCAACGATTCTCTGATCAAACAGCTCACCACTCTGCAGGCTGTGAAGGGGTCACATCTATTTTAAGGGGTCACATTCAGACAAGATAGAAAATCACTGGCTGTGGAGAAACAAATTATCCATGAAAGTTATTTTTCATGAACACAACTGATGTGTGAGCAGGTTTCCCCTCATGAAACACTCAAAGCATTCCTATTAGCATTTATGAGTATGCTCAAGTGTGCCCCATTTTATGTTTAATTACATTCTGTGAAAGTAGTACTTGCTCATTAGCATGAATAAATAAAGCACACGTGTTAGAGGCAGCACACTTACATAATAATAAAAAAGCACAATCAAGGATCTTTTATTAATGCTAATAGGAGCACCATGTGTCGCTCTTCACTTCAGGTTCAATGGGCCAAATGCTTGAATTGAAAACAACAGTTTATGTGCTAACTTGTGGCGGTAACATGTGAATCATTAAAACCACCCTGGAACAAGAAAACTAGAAATAATTGTGACAGTAAAGTAATACATAAACATGAAACACAATATTCATGATAGGTAAAAATGTGAGTCCCCTCTTCACTAAAATGAGCTTCAGACTTTTTTTGCCTTTTATCAACAACATGCATTTCTTCTGGATGTAGACACAGAACGAGCTCTGCTTTTATGAAACCCTGGATGGATGGATGGATGGATGGATGGATGGATGGATGAATGAATGAATGAATGAATGAATGGATGGATGGATGGATGTATGGATGTATGGATGTAAATGTATTGAGTTACTCTTCACCGCTGCACTATGATGTGTTTGCAGTAGGTAGGTGTTGTTCTGAATGCCAATCAGTGTGGTAACAGTGCACGGGTGGCAGTAATAAAAGAGTATCAGATCAAAAGCTGGAGGATCATCCATTCTGGTGTCAGATCAGCACAGGAGGATCAGTTGAACTGAAGGATCGATCAACAGACAGGCGGACATTGCAACTTTGTAATTATTACTCCAACCATCCATCAAGCTTAGAGTTTCATGTTGGTGTGTGAACTATGAAGGATGTCGTATGAACAAAACAAGCAAACGATGTGGACGTGCAGAGTTGGAAACTAAAATATTTTGCAAGTGAGGATGTTTTATGTTTGCAATGGCTCATCAGTTACCCGACCTTACCACTAGAGAGCACTTTGGTTATTTTTGTGAGCCTGCCAGATATCATTGTTATCCATCAGTGTGATCATCATTTACAACGCTCCTGAATATGCAGCTCACTGTGTTATAGTGACATCCTGCCACAAAAACATTGATGTTGCCAGGCCATTGATCTCACTATGTGCAGAACATGGTGTGTGTGTGTGTGTGTGTGTGTGTTGTGAGAGATATTTAAATAGTGGTTATCAGCAGGTTGTATTTCTTGTATGTGTTATGTATTTCACATTAAACAGCTGCTGTATATCATCAAAATGCTGCAGAGCTCCTTGCTGTGTAAAATAATACAGTTGACTGTGTGTAAGTTATTCAGCCTTTATTTAACAGTTAGTTTATGATGTTCTACTTGTGTCTGAGCCAGTGGTAAGACAAATTATAGCTGTATAGATTTTTATGTCTCTTTAATGTCTTTAGCTGATAAACCTTTAGAGGACAGCGTTGTTTATTCTTTAATTCAGTGTGATAGCAATGCCACTTTGTTATACTGTATGTGCTGTCATTATGACATATATTTCTGAGATATACTGTTCCTAGACTAGTTGAACTCTTGTTTCCATCGGAAGGTTGAAGAAATATGATGCATTTTAACTCTGATTTTATTATTTGATTACGTTGTTTCAAAACCTGACAATGCACTCTTTGTGTTTACTGAGTGATCAAACAATTCAGCTGTAAGTCATACATATGCTAATAAATGTACAGACCTCATAGTCAGCCTTTTATATGATTCACGTTGTTCTTTACTGTTTGACATTGCCTCCTAAAATTGATAAGACTATATGCAGTAATTCTTTAGGACAGTGGTGACAGCAGGGAGACCTTGACAAGCTCTGGCAAAAAAGTAGTTTGTTTGAAAACTCAATAGTGTTTGTCACTTGAACCAGTTATATGTTGCCTGATTTGAGTCATATACAGTATGTGTAGAAAGGTACAAAAGCCTCAGGGGAGGACTTGCCTAATTTCATACTGAAGACATCCTAGAGACTAGACTGTGACATTTTCTAGTATACAGTAAGGACTTAATAATGTGTATTTGCCTTTCAGATTCTCATGATGCAGTTTTGAGGTTCAATTCTGCACCTACAGAGGGGTACGACAGAGACGTGGGGAACAAAACCACTCTCCGCATCATCAACTCACAGGTGAGTCTGGCCTTGTATGACGCATATTAATAAATCATTAATCGTTACATAACTGAGAGAGCTGCATCACATTCACTCAAACACATGTAAGTTATGTGGAGCTGCATAATAATTCATGAATTATGACTTCAGTCCATATTATCATACACATGACTCAGTTGTGCTCAAATGTTTTTATCGTGTAGTTAGTGTTGTTTTATTGATGGTTTGGTTGTTAGTGTTGCTTTCCTTTCTGTTTGTTTTATTCACTCAAAAAACATTTGTGAATAGACACGATTACTCTCGATATCAATTATAAACCTACTGTGAAGATACAGTATTGTGCAAAAGTTGTATACGCTAAAAGTAAAGTTAGAAAGTGTGTAACTAGATGAAATCATTATTTGCTGTGAGCATGCTTTGCCTTTAAAACAGCAGCAGACTTAATCAAATCTGAACATTTGAGTCTTCATGAAGGCAGGATTTATGGCAGCATGTATTCTGCATTGGTTTTATTATATCAAGGTGTACCTAATGAATTGGTAAGTACGTATAGATTTGACGTTATAGTTTGACATTTGTAGAGATATGCTCATTTGCTGTCTTTGCAGGGAGTGTGATGAGAAGATTGATAACCCTTTGATGGATCATTAAAATAAACTCTCTGGTCAGTCTCAGCTGTCTTAGATGAAAGTACAAACACACACTGAATGCAGTTAGAGAATGCTGTACACAAGATGCTCTATTCATAGATGCTTAGAGATCACAACAAGGTCATTTATTCATTTCTTCCTGCTTGCATCAGGACTCTAAACACAGATGAAATGTGCCATTGGCCAATGATTTCTGTGCTATGGATAAATGTGGTTTATGTTTACTGATTTTGATTTTCCTGTTTTTTATGCTGCAGGTTTATGTTTTAATTTCACGTACGATGTGTTCTGGTTTTATGTCATGTGTTCTCTTCCCCATCGGGACAAATGAAGTGTATCTTATATATCTTCTAAACTGACGCAAACAGCTCCTTTAGTTATCTCCAACTGGAGCCAGTCACTGCAACACACGCTAAAAAGAGATGAGCCCCTGCAAGGCCACATCTTATCTTTATGTCTGGTCTTCCTGGCCCAGACTGAGTGTGACAGGGGTCACAAGACTGTTAAAGTCATACAAATTACAATGATTCAGCATTTCAGTATACATTCTCAGTAGGCTTCCACCACAACATATTATCTGTCAGTTTAATATAAGGTAAAGCCAGAAGCTGGTTAGTTTAGCTTTGCATAAAGACTGTAAATGGGAAGAAACAGCTGGCCCGGCTCTGTCCAGAGATAATATAATCCACATACCTGCACCTCTAAAGCTCTCTAACGTCTCATATCTTGTTTTACTGGCGGATATGTGCTCGACTGTTTCTTGGACGCGATCAGTGGAGTCTCCACTCACGTTGACGACATGACTCCAGGAAGTCTGATGACAGTGTGAACTATTGAACTATTGCCTTTAGAGCTGCACTGATAAGTAGATTAACACAGTAGTTTGTCAATAGGAACTTCATTGTTTTCTTTAAAGCAAAAATGCAAAACATTTGCTGGTTCAGGATTTTGTGCTTATCTGTTCTATATAAATGTAAATTAACTGAAGTTTTGGACGGTTGGTCAGACAAAATATGAAAGACTTTTTGAATACATTACTTTTGACTTTGGGGAATTGTAACATACATTTTATTGACTAAAAGATTAACAAGGGTTGCTGATAAAGCCGGTAGTCAGCAATGAAAATAATTGTTAATTGCAGCCCTAAGTAAGGAGATTCTGGCTTCCAGCTTGTTGTATTTGGTAAAATAATTACTAATTCAATTTACATACAATTAATTTGCTTTGTGCTATATATCTCCCTCTATAGATTCTGGTCAATCCCAGGTATCGATTCAACACAAATTCTATCTACAGGAATGTGACCCTAGTGGCCTGGGACCCTCCACCTTACTCTCTCAATTTACATAAGGTATGAGCCTTTTATTTTTAAAAATGTATTGATTTATTTAGTCTTTTGTGCCCATACAGACCAAACAGCCGGTTTATTAGGCTGTCTGCAATCCACCACTGCTTTCAACTCAGCTTCAAACCTCTCACTTCTCATTAATGGTTGTACATTTTTATTTATTAAATATATTTTTAGCAGTTTTCAGGTTGTGGAAATGTACTTAAACATAGTTGAGCTATTTATTTTGATCTAATTCATGTTTATTTTATATGTTAAACGATAGTATGAGCAATAGGGCTGGGCAATATATTGATATTATATTGATATCGTGATATGTGACATAAAGATATCGTCTTAGATTGTGGATATCATAATATCGTGATATGTCACCAGAGTTGTCTTTTCCTAGTTTTAAATGCTGCATTACAGTAAAATATATGACTTTCAGAACTTAGCAGAATGTTCTAGCTGTTCTGTTTTGTACCTTTTACCCACTGATGATTATATATCAAAATATTAGTAATATTGATGTCGAGGTATTCGGTCTAAAATATCGTGCTATTTGATTTTGTCCATATCGCCCATCCCTAGTGAGCAATATGTTAAACAATAGTGATCTCAGTGTTGACCAAAATAATGATCGAGCAGCTCTACTAAATGTGGTCTACAACACAGACAAGCAGACAGTTTTCACAAATTCATAACAGGGGTAGTATTAAATGTCATCATTAATAGACAGACTCCAAAACAGTTTATTGTCTAAAACAACAATTCCTGAGCAGCTGCACATAGGTCAATTCCTGCAAAAATCTGTCAGGAGACATGTTCACTCATCTGCATGAGAACTTCTGTTAAAATGCTGATCAGGTAGCATGAAGAGCATTTCTGTATTTCTGTTTTGTTCCATGAAAATCATATAATATTTATCTTTTAAAGTTACAAACAAAAACAATATGTGAAAAATGTAAATAAAACATTACCCTCCCGCAGTACTAAAGCAGCACAACACACCATAGAAACAGCAGGCAGAAACATTTCACCTGCCTCACAACATTTCATCTTTCTTTGAAGAGAACTTCTCAGAGCCATTAGAGTACAGCTAACAGAGAAGTTCACAATCTCTGGTCATACCAGCAGTCTGTGTCTTTATGACTTTCTACATGAATCCTAAAGCCATGTTCTCTGTCACAGCTGCTGACAGGAAATGGCCTCAAGTTGGTTTACCTTTCATTTCCATCAGCAACATGATAATTACATCCTTTATCCTGTAATCCATTGTACTGCATGTGTATATACTGTACTATACAAAATGCTTGGGGCACTAAAGGTAAAGTGAGAAGGCTTTAAAAAACATTTCACCTGCCTCAATTGGCTAGTTTACAAAACCTGATATAAACATAAAAATGCTTTTACACACATTTCCACCTTCCTAAGGTTTTGTAAAAGATCCTCCTCAGACAATGAATGAATGAATAGTTTTATTTTTGTTTCTCACCATTTACATGACCCATCCCATATGGAAATGATTTAGTCAAATTGGTAAAAAACAAAACAAATGTTCTGGCATGTAAACCCAGCAGCACCAAACAAAGACACGGCAACACAAGCACCAACAATCATTTACACATTTAAATAATCACAATGCATCCATTTATCCAATTTAACATTGCATATCTGAGCTAGTTTAGGAAAGAAAGAAAGAAAGAATGAATGAATAAATAAATAAACAGCCTGTAATATAAAGTGTGAGCATTTATGCATTTTATCTCTAAGTTATATGTTTCTCCTAATCCATGCTTTAGAATTATATCCAGAAATGGAATATTAATATTCAATATCAGATCTGTGCTCAATTCTAATCCAATCCAAATTGATAACTTATATTTGTGAAAAGTCATTATATAAAGGAAGGATAGTAGTATATGAAATTAATTTCATTTTTCACCTTTTTGTATCTTCCATTTTCAATATTCATTAGTAATAAAACTCATCTTACCTGTGCACTGACGGATGTCTTACTTTTAGGCAAATTATTATCAACATATATTTCAAATTTATAATCTTTCTTAAATATCCCCTCCAGACTTTTTTGTTGCCATATTCAAAGAGTCTGGAATTGTCATTGCAAAAGTTTAACTGCTTGACCCCCCCATGTCTGATTCCTCACAGAAAAGTCAATTTCCAGTGTGCACTGGAGGCTTCACGTTTCCACATCACACACTTGTGTTATTTGCATACTGGACCACATTTAGCTCCCAGGCTAGTAGTAATGTCACAAATTATCGTTGCATGTGCATGCACTAAACTAAGATTCAAGGTGAGCACAGTGAAACTTTCAGCCATCAGCAGATGAATGTGAAAACATTCTTTCACTGTCAAACTCTGCACATACATCATTCTGCTCAGTGAAACTCAAACATGTAGGTGAAGTAAAATAAGCATAGTACAAGTTGAGTTGAGTGACAACTAGACTGAATCTGTACAAAGTCTCGACAAAACACATTGCAATATTTGAATTCCCTGTGGTCTGAACCCCCCCCCCCCCCCCCACCCCACTCTCTCTTTCTTCACCAGTGGTATGCCAGTCCAGACTTCAACCTGTTCAGCCCGTACGTTGAGTACCGCAAGCGCAATCCTGGCCAGCCCTTCTACATCCTTCACCCCAGCTACTTGTGGAAACTCTGGGATGTGATTCAAGGCAACACTCAGGAGAACATCCAGCCCAATCCTCCATCATCTGGCTTCATAGGTGAGTACATACACGTACATGCATACAAACACCTGGTATGCATGCAGTGTACATCTCCAGGATTCTCTTGCAGTTGCCTCTGTACCCTTATCTTCCCATTTCCTTGCGTCCTCCTGGAGGTGATATATGCGAGCATGCACACACGCGCGTGCACACACACACACACGCACACACAGGCACTTGGTCATGATGGAATTTTTATCTTCAGTATGCACAGTGCACACTCTAACAGAGAACATCTGTGCAGGGGGTGGAATGTGACTGCTGTAACCACATCTTGGAAGCTTACCACCATGTCATTACACATCTCACGTTGGCCTCCTCCACCATCATTTTCAGACGTTTCAAAATGATGTCAGCTGTATAACATAAAACATCCAATTATGTCCCATGCCTTCGTTTATCTCTAATGACGCTTTTCCGCTACACAGTTCTAGCACTTCTCGACTCGACTCGGCTCTGATTGGTCAGAGATTCTTCACTGGAAGAGTCATGAGCCGTCCCACACAAGAATCAAACCCGGCATTTTTAAATACCGGCAACAGCGTTACAGCCATACGGCTCAATTTTGTTGCTTTGTGTGTGACAGAAAACCACATACAGCAGCAAGTACACCACTGCCACCATGTCTTCCATTGGTTATGTGTTTGTGTCACGTATAAAACGAAGTCATGGCAGTTTCGCGGAGCCGTGCTATGACGACCCCACCCACGTTGAGTAGGTACTTTTTTGTAATGGAAAAGGTCGTTCCTGGAACCGTACCAAGTCGAGTTGAGCCGAGTCGAGCCGAGTATTGCTAGAACTGTATAGTGGAAAAGCGCCATACGCAACACACCATTATTCTTATGGCTGCTCAGTATTCAGTATTATTTTCACTTCGGACAGGAAATGTACTTATCAAGAGTTGATTGTTCTGCAGCAAGATACATGATAATACAGAATGTGTACTATGGAGTTTAAAATTATCTCTCATAGTGCTATTTAGAGAATTAGGTCATCCTTAACAGTAATTACAAAACCACCACTATGCACTATACTTTTTTAGCCCTGTTGTTTAAAATTGTATTATGCCTCTGTGTCACAAGAAATCCAGCCACAATCAACTATTTATTTTACTATTTATTTATCAAAGCAATTTGTTTGTACAGTACTTATCACATTTCTGTCAAGGAATAATTATACTGTATACTGTGTGTTAGCAACAAGAGAGATGAAACTTGGTCCTGAGATTTGATTTCTCTGTGACTAGACTGATTGCCTTTACACAGTCTGCTTTTTCATTTATGGCGATCAAACATTGGAATATGCTTCCATCTGAGCTTAAAACTTGCAAAAAAAATGGATATTGAACAACCAGCCATGTTGATATTAATTTTGCCTGTGATTCAGATGTGTAATTGTGATGAAGTGTAATTTTCTAGCTGTACCTGGATGAACGCGTTGGTATTTATATGCTTATGTGTGCTTGTGGATTTGTCTGTATAATAGGTAGTGTGACACAGAATATGTAATGGTATTGCATGTAAATGAATGTTTGACTGATTGTCCTGTGTGTACCTGTCCAGGGGCCGCAGATGGAAATTAGCTAATGACTAAATCTGGCATAATCTCTTCTCATTTTGAGACTAATGTTTTTCATGCTTAATAAAGACTAATAATAAAAATAATAACAATAATAGAGGTGTCTGGGGGTCAAATAATGTTTTGGCAGAAGTATCAAACAAGATCAAGGGCACTATTTTCCTGGCAGCGCAACAAGCAGAGTTGCGCTGTTTGACCTTGAAATGTTATGTTCCCTCTGTGATGTTTACTGTAGTAAGGTGGGACATTTATTCAAATGAGGCAACACAAATAAAGAGTTATTGGTATTCTGATGGAAATTAGAGAAGTTGTGCTGAGAGTAGATATCTCAGAACCACATACAGTATGTCACTTAACTGGAATATGATTTAAAACAAATGCACAGCAATAACAGGATTATCTTTAAACTCTAATTAAAAACTCCATTCAAAAGATGTGTTAAATCCGCATTAAAAAGGGTTTAATGTGGTTAAAGTAGAAACATCTGTAAAGCATGCACGTATAAATTAAGATGAGTGATTCTGTCTCTGTTGATTTAATCTGTATGGAAGCCTTCTCTCGCTGTTTATTAAATTCCTGCAGCATCTGAAGGCAGCAGCACAGATATGTTGATAAATCTGCAACGTCCCATTTGAGAGATGCGGCTTGTTTGATTAGTGCAGTTTGAATAAATCACATGCAAATGACACCTGACAGCTAATAAATAAAAACACACACCTCAACACTCATCAGACTGGTCGGTCATATCAGATTACCAGAGGTCATTGATGCGTGTGCCATTTCCTCTCTCCTATATTTTTTTTAGCAAAAGTAGCATTAGATGTTTATTCACAGTTATGATCACAATGACCATTCAGGTATAATGTTTATATCATGTTTCCCATCTTATATTGAGAATGACGTTTCAGGTTCTCAAAACTGTCCATGTGAACCTTGTGATGGCAACAGAGAGAAAAGTCAGGGGATCGTCAAAACCATTAGGATGTCTGTACAAAATGCTGGACAGACTGAATCCCTCCCACCACTCCCCCCCCACCCCTCCCCTAGAGCTGATGCTATTGGTATTGCTACAACTCAAAGTGGATATTTGACAGGGAAAAAAAACACAGAAAAATCATTTATGATAACATACCGGCAGGATAACATAATCTACTGGCCATCAGGCTTTTAAGCAACTTGAAAGTATCTTAACATAATAGAATAAAAAGAGAGGGAAAAAATTAAAACATTCAATAACATCAGGTGATTTCACACTAGCACAGTTGGAGCACAGAGGACAAACAAGTCACTGTTTGATCATCAGCTTTCATCAAACACAATTAAACAGACTGGCTGTATTACAACCCTTGCCCTGAAATGATTCCCTGGGATTGCAGGTGACTGTATTCTGGTACACTGGAGTAAATGAGTCTCTGAGGTGGTTTGAATGAAAGGCAGCAAACAAGACCTACTGAATTTTAAGGCTTCACTGCATGCATCCTTATTAATGAAACAGAATATCAGTATGTTCCTGAAGGACTGTGTGTTATGCTTATATGTAAGGCTACACATATTTTCTGCTAAGGATTTATTTTTTCCCCAGCTGTTAGAAAGCACTGTCCATTAATAAAGGACAAGTACAATCCTTTTCACTGTTGTAATAGATATATCCATTATATGAGCCAGTATTGTTTATCACCCACTGCTAATGGACATGTGTTTTCTTCATTACATTATCTGGCAGTTGCTTTTGTACCAAGTCGCCCAAAATAATCCCATTAACCTACATTCTATAGGAAGCCTTTATTTCCCTTTTTTTTTAAGAAGGAAATTATTGAGTTGTGTGTTGGTTCCTCCGTCTGTTATTTGGGTGTCATGGTTTTGTGTTAGATGGTGGGTGATGTGCAGTTCTTTTGTCTTTTTGAAGAAATACAAGGTAGTAATTAAAGCTACCAGCAGGAAGAGAAACACTGTGCGCTACTGGTGGACATAGCACAGTGGGAATATACTCAAGCCATAGAAGCCTAGCTCTAGATAAGAATAATTAAGCAGCTTGCCCACAGTTTTAGAACAGCAGATTTTCAAACATTTAATCAATTCATTGTTGTCGGAAGTTATCTGCCACAATATCCCACAATCTCTACTGCACTGTTTCACAACCACAGAGACAGATATGACACACTCATACTGTTGATCATTTAGAAAAAGGCCAGATTTAAGTTGACGGTATTCTTGCACATCAGAGCCTCCTGTCATTTTTAGGGTTAGGGTTTTCTCAAGAGTCGTAAAGCTCATTGTGTTTTCAGAAGAGTCTCTAGTCTCTTAAAATACAGCAACACAAAGATTCTCTTCCGCAGCAATGATATTTATTAAAATATATTTATGAAATACAAATTGCTCTGGTCTTGGCATGGTTTGAATTAGCTTCCACATAGGCTGAGGTCAGAGTGTCACTTTCGGCCTGCCACCCCTCAGCTGGGACGGTCACCATTAACACAACTGCCTCTTGAGAGCAAGCCTCATCTATATGAAAATATGCATGATATTTAAAAGATGCCCCATTGAACATATCCCTTAAGACAGGGAAATTTCAGTAGCATCTGTCACCACTACTGTGCATTTGTCTCTTTTCAATAACTCGATCCATGTTTCTCTGGTCTTGAATGCTGTGAACAAAGGCCAGAGCTCTTATGGAAAACTTGTACAGACACATTGCAGACACAGGAAGCCTTTGCCATTTCCTCAACATAGCTCTTGTATGACAGCCATCTGCTCAGGTGTGATATTGGCTCTCATCAGCCATCAACTCTTCTTGAATGGTCATACTGAATATCTTGTTTTCGAACACTGTGGCTCAGACTGGTGTGATAAAGTGGCTTCTCCCCTCCCGCAAACTAAATGCAGGTAAAATATGAGCCATTTGGCATCCCATATCCCCCTTCCTTGTGGTCGCCTTCCCTCTACTTGGTATACTGAGATATAGCTACTTTTTAATTGAATACAGGCATAAATATGTAATTGTCTCTCTCTCCATGACTTGTAATCATTTTTAATGTACAAAAAACATGCAACAGAAACATGCAGTAATAACACAAATAACCATATCAAAAGAGGGAACCACACAAACACACATAGCAATAAATATAATAAACAGCAGACCAAAATAATAAAGTACGTAGAGGCTGTAAAGTCAATTGAGTATACGGTTTTAGTCTGAGTACTTTTAGGATTGTGCAACATTTACAGTCGTAGCAGATGAGAGGGTGAAGTAAGAGGAAGAGAAGACAGCTAGAGGAGGAGTTAAATGACTACCACAATCAATCCACTTAGGACAGTGATCGAAGAGGCACAAATCTATGATTGACTATAGTCTTGTCATTTACAGCAGCGGAGTGACAAACTAACAGCAACAGAGAATAGGCACTAGGTTTTCATTTTGGTGGTGAGGGAAGGGGAACACAATATCCATTTCCAAAAGAAATTCAAAGTTATTTGGATCATTAAATGTTTATTTTTTTAAGTGATATCTACTGGCTCCAAACAAGCTGTGATGTCACAAAACATGCTCATAGGAAAACACCTTATACTTATGGTGAGCACTGACAAACTGTCCACATGATTGTGAGTGTCAAACTCTGCACATATATCATTCTGCACAATGAAGTTCAAACATCCAAGTGAAGAAACAGTAAGTAAAACACATTTTATGAGAGGAGGGGGGACTTTAAACCTTAAAACATAATGTTGATAATGTGCACCTGGACACCTGGACACAGACAGTTAAATACACTATATGGCCAAAAGTAGGTTTGTGAGGTCAGGCGCAGTTTTTCTTAATGCTACAGCATTCAGTGATACCCTCAGCAGTAGCATGCTTTCAGTTTTGTGCCAATAGTTAAATAAAGGCCATTCATGTTTCAAAGCTCTGACCTCTGAGATGAACTGGACCAATAAGTGCAAGTTAGACCTTTTCACACCTCACATCAATACTCAAAATAACTCATGTTATTAGTCAAACGTCCAAAACCTGCTGAGAAGAGAACACTGTTATAGCAGCTTATTAATGCCCGTGGTTTTACATCAAGATATTTGTGGTTGTAATGTTCTGTTGTCCACATACATTTGATCATATTGTGAATGTAAAACACACTTCTACAGATATTTTTTGCACGGTTTTTGCGTCTTGTACACGTAAAAAAAACTTGAAACCTTTGTGACACAAAATGAATCCTTTCTTTACAAACACAAGCTCATACGTAAAGTACATTTAATTTTGAAATGCTTTAGTCCTTATTCTTCTATAGTTCATGTTGTAGGTGTGGCCTTAAAGTTGATTTATTCCTGTGTCTTCATGACTCTTTTCTGTCTGGTCATGTCATGAGGATGTTCGGCTCAGGTCGGAAGCTCCGGGGGGTTTGTGTGCTTGCTGGCCGGGGTGCTGCTGCACTGGTGGAGGGCATCAGTGGAGATCTGGGCAGTGCAGGCCACTGTGTTGCTGTAGACTCTACGGTTGAGTTGGATTACTGTGGTTTTGGAGGGCATCGAGGTGTTGCCATTTTCTGCTGACCAGTGAGCACAGTGAAACAGAATGAGGAAACACCTGTAGAACTGAGGATGAGAAGGACAGAAATACGGTGTAAAAACATACCTACACAAACTTATTGAATCTTCAGTAGAATGAATGAACCCGGTTTTACACTCTCAGAGAGACTGGTGGTACAAGTCTGCTCAGAGTTTGAAGAAGTCAGGCTTTAGTGCACTTTCATGTTCTTACAGACAACTGGTTGTGCCGCTCGGGAAGAGAAAATTGTCCCCTTATAGTCTGCTGCACTGTTAGTTTATACGGCCCCTAACGCTCCAAGTGGTTAGTTTAACCTTTAGAGGTATTTTAACACATTAGTTGGAAAGTTTTGAGAGCTGCTCCCTAAAGAATAAATGCTTGTTTGGTGTTTCCTGAAAATCAAAAAGGAATGAGTCAAGATGACATCTATATTTTTTTTTTCACCTTATGCAAACTAAATCCATTTGCATTAGAATTCATTTGTACCCTCAGAGCAGGGCTTGTTCAACCCTGTTTGTTACACAACAGTGAGACACATTAATGAAGATGAATGCAGTAAATGAAACCTTTTTGTTTTTGAAAAATGAAAATGACTTTAAACAGAAATGTCCCATGATAGTGTGATATCTTACTTGAAAAAAATGTATTCATTGCCATTTGTTTTGTGGGATTGTGTCTAGCGAGCTAGCAAGGTTTCTAGTGTACATCATTACTAATGAGTTTATTTTGAATTATTCATATTTTATGTGTTAATATGTTTTAGAAGTTCTAGAAAGGAAAGTTTGAGGAAAATTAGGTGGTCAAACTTCTGGATCTTATTAAGAATAGGATGCAGGGCCAATTGGCTCACGAACAGAACCATCATAGTGAAAGCTGTAGCTAAGTAATTCAACACATGCCAGCATGACCAGCTTAACACACTGCAGGGAGAATTTGGCTTGGTTATTTATTGTGAGTTATCATGCTGGAGAACAGCCCTGGACAAGGATGTAGTGTGAGCAGAATAACAATTATCAGAGAGAAAATGATAAACAGAAATCAACAGCGAGGTACAAAGCAAGGTGGAATAAAAAAACAATGAAAGGTAACAAAATGTTTGCGGGGACTGACTGCTCTTTGTGATAGCAACATATCACAGTGTGAAATGTACCATGCAGAGCCTGCTGAGGCAGAAAAACTTGCCGTCTTCATATATTATGTATTCAGTTCTATTTTTTATCTTCATCTAAAAGAGGTTTTGCTGAGCATACATGCTCTTTTTCAGCACAACTTAACTTCACATTTGCACCCAAGAACTACCCATTGTAAGTGCATTCAGTCAGGGTTAACCCTAACCCTTACTTCCACCAAAAGTGTGTGTAGCAAATTGTCAGGAAGACTGTTTCATAATTGGATTTCCCCAACTGAGAATATTTACCTGCAAGTTAGGCCCAGTGTACTTTTGTAGTAAGCTGTAAACATTTTGTTTTACTTTGCAAGACCCTACAGTTACAATTTCATTTAAGTAAATTGAAAGATAGGTCAGAAATCAATCAAAGTCAATCCAGCACTTTAAGAATTGCCTGAATCAGCCAAAATTTCATGACCTAATTATCAGACTGAATTGCCATGCCTATCATGTTACGGTTGACGTGGAAACTGTGGTAACAGTTGTTAATCAATATTTCTGTATTTAACAATGGATCACATGATGGTCTGTTGAAGGGGTGGCTCATAGTGACGATCCAACAATGATCACCCAACTCTGCAGTTCCCCTTTGCTCCATAGAGCCTTTCAGCATCTTTTACTCATCGTTATTTTCTGGCTCAGCCTTTCAGCTCCCATCACCATCATTTGCCACTGTGACTACACTTGTGTTTTGAACTTAATATGATTTAGGGATGTTTGAAGGCTCCATAAACTAGTTGCTAGTGAACAAGCTTTAAAGTAAGTTGTTTTGAACATGAACACCTGATCTAATCTCTCTCTCTGTTGTCATTGCAGGAATCCTCATGATGATGGCGCTGTGCGAGCAGGTGCATGTGTACGAGTACATTCCCTCCTTGAGGCAGACGGACCTGTGCCACTACCATGAGCGTTATGTCGATATTGCCTGTACACTGGGTGCCTATCATCCCTTGTTGTTTGAGAAGAGACTGATCCAGCGGATCAACACAGGTCCTGAGAGTGACCTTAAGATGAAGGGACGGGTCACTCTTCCAGGCTTCAGCACCGTCAACTGTGACAAATGAGAGATGAAACCTGACCCTCTGTGGCATCACACGTACAGTACAGCCTTTTTTGGCTGACTAAGGGAGAGGTGCAATAAAGCCACTGGAGACAAGAAGGCTGGAGATTACAAGTTTCAAATTAGAGCGGTGAAGAACATAAGCCATAGCCCTTCAGGGAGGGATCAACATGGAGGCCTCTGTAAGAACTTGTTTTCATCAAGATGTTTCCCTTGACCAGAGACTGGGAGGAACAGTCTCCAAGATGGGTCTGAAAAAGACTCTGCTTTAGCTGAGCCACATTAGCTGTGGAGCTGACTAGGGTAGCAACAGATCTGTGTTTTGAGATAGACAAGTTCATTTTTAATAACTGGGTGTGTTTCAATGGTGTAATATCTGTGTTTTTCAATAGTTTGGGTGGTTCTCCACTTCAAGGAAATGCCACTGTCTATAAGGGTGGATATTTGTGACTTTTGTTCTTTTTCTACTGGTCCAAAGGGTTGTGAATAAGCAAAGAACTCATCCACGCTGAATGTCATAAACGCAACACAAACTCATGAATATACACATGCTCTTTTACATGAAACGAATGCAGAACACACAGTTTAAAAGGCAGTTTTAGTGTTAGACTGTTTTACATCTGCAGCAGGTTTGACATTCCTCTGATATCTTGGGAAAATCAGAAGCTGTGTTTTGTGCTGTCATGAGGTTTATTTCAGACTACTGATGTTGTTAAGCTCAATACTAAATCATTCTGCTGTGCATGCCAGCTAAACAACCAGCAGGTTGTCACTCCTTATACACATGGATTGCTCTTTCAGTGTCAACAAGCCTCTCAGTTTAATGCTCACACGAAGACACTGGTTGTTGTTTTTGGATTCCTCCTACCTGCAGTACAGTAATTGTAACTGAAAGCATTATTAAATCAAAGTAAGTAAAATGGATATCCAAAACAAACCGGTGCTCAGTACAGCCGTAACCCTGTGCCTAGTGGTCGACTGAACACTTTCCTTGGGTTGCCTTGTGACAGTTGAGATACATGCAGTGCATACTGTGGCGGGACTGCAGTACCATGGAGTTTAATTGCCAAGAGAGGTGCGGAGCAGTTGATATTGCTGAAGTGATCTGTATCAGCAGCCACCAGCCCCTGCTTTCGATGATCAGTTCACTGTTTATTGAATGTAATTTTACCACTGCGTTTTATGGCCAAACCCCCCCTCCCCCTCCCCCCCCACCTCCAGCTCACTGCTGAAGTATGTTCTGTGTATGTGCAGCTCATTGCAGGGTTATTTCCTTTGTTTGAAGCTCATTTCCTACAACTATAAATGTCTCATATTTCCTGAATCCTCTAATATTGGTGTGTACCTGTCCACAGCTCAGAGTGGAGATGATTATAAAAGAGGAATGTGAACTAGTAATAACATCAGATTTACTTCATCTCCGGCTAGGATGATTTTTTATCTTTACAGTGAATCAGTGCCACATCTGTGGCCAGGTCTAGAGGTATTTGTTCAGTGTGGGGAGCACGGTTGTTTGTGCTCTTTGCTGCAGACATGCAGAAAAATCTTGCCTATAACAGAGATTTTTGTTATTGCAAAGTGTGCTATTCTCTGAAATGTACTAGTGCAATTGGTAGTGGTTTGATATAAGATGTGAAAACATGTCTCAGAATGTTGCTTTGAGTTGTCTGATGTGTGTTGAGGAAGGTGGCTCTGTAGTAATAGTAGTTATAGTACTCGATTTTGGGCCTCAGTATTGCTTGTTATTGACTAGGACTGGGTATCATTCAGAATTTGTCAATACCAGTACAAATACAAAATCTGAGCTCATAATAAAACAACACACCTTAGAAAACCTTATTTTCTACATTAGATTAAAAAAAACAACTAAAAACCTTTATAGAAAGCATCACACCAAGTATTTGGGGGCATTTTTGATACTTAACTGTTGGGATGGGCTATATGGATCATTTCTTGTATCATGGTACTGTACTGTATATCATGTTATAGTAAATTTTCTTGAAATTCAATTGAGAAACTTCGTCTAAATATAAGCAGACGGGAATGACTGTGTTTGACTAATTCAGTGAATTAAATACATGACAAGCATTGCTACTTCATCACATTGATGCAAAACGTTAGTAGATTCAAAATTGGCATAAAACTGTTCTTATTGATTTACAGTATATCCCACTAAGGCCAAATACACCAAGAGATATCAGAGAGTGAGAAATAATGTTAGTGGTCTTGAGGTATACTATATATCGCCCAGCCCTACTCGACAGACTCTACTTGATGTTGTGGATGCATTTCGTTCATGTAAAAATGTAATGTAAAATGTACAGAGGTTTGATACCCAGCCCCAGTTTCAGATTGATTGATTGATGCCCAGTTAAAAGATTCTTGGAATAGAAACCCAATTAAGTCAACAACTGTTACAGAGAAAGCTGCAGTTTTTATTTTATTTTATTTTTTTAAGCTTAAAGAGATTCAGTATTCTTTTCAAATCATGCAGTTTTCTCAGCTCTGCTGTAGGTTTATGTTTCTCTGTTGAGATAAACAATCAAATGTTTTATTGCTTGTGATTGTAACACACTGAAGGTGCAAAAACACGGAATATATTGTACATGGATATTTCTAATAATTTTATTTACTTTCCAATGCACAGAGCATGCAAATCAGGATCAGGGCTAAGAGTCTTAAACTGTCTGTGCTGTACTGTGCTGCAAGTAGACACCATTGTCATTAATGTTGTGTGAGACGATTGTGTTATAAGATTTTTTTAAATCATTTTTCCTTAAGTGGTGTCTTGCAGATTTTAATGCATGCTTGTGGACAGGGAAATCATATTCAGCTGCGGTGCAGCTATTAGTAGTTTTCTTAGGGCACTTGATTAAGTGCAATGCCTTCTGGCAACGATAACTTCGCATCTTATTATTGTGCCAAATTCTATTTTTAATTATGTCTCTGTGAATGGGTTAAACATGGGATAAGGACTCAGTAATAGTGGAACTTCTAAGGTGCTATTGTTTATTTCTGAGATGCTTAAGGCAGAATTTAATAACATTTTTAATCCGGGTTAAGAGGACAATTTTACTGTCAGTTTTAAATAAAGGACATTGCACACAACTTTTAACATTAAGTTTATATTTGACCAGTGGTGAATGGTGAGATGAGAAAAAACTCTGTTCATAAAGTTTTGCCCTCACAGCCTCTTTCTCTCCACTCTTTAATCTTGAGGCATATTTTTTACATATTGTTTTTATTCAGTGGGAAATGCTGCACCACACTGCCTCTTAGGATTGTTAACATTTAAGTTTTATTTTTTACATTCCCCTCCTGCAAGTTCTTGCAGTGTCCCTGAAAAGAGGATATGAAAAAAAGAAACATCCATGAGTGAACACAATAAGAGTGAAGGTCATGTTTCACTCCCAACAGCCTTAGGGTGTTCCTCTTGACTTTGATTTGTCTTCTTACTACACTTGAACTGATATTTAAATAGACCATTTGTATGATTTCTGCTGTTGTAATTTGTCTTTTTTTTACTGTGTAAATAAAGCTGTTGTAAATGTCAAATTCTCTGACTTTTCATTTAGGCAGCATCAAACAATTACAAGCATGTTGTAAACTCACTTGTTTGTTCATAAGTATATAGATGAGAGGGTTGATGACAGTGCTGCTCTTGGCCAGCAGTGAGGGCACCACACTGGCCACGGGACTGATGATGTTGGGTGGTCCAAATGTCGCCATCATGGCCACAACACCATACGGCATCCAGCACAACAGGTAACAGGCTGCTGTGGTCAGAACCATGAACAGTATGTGGTACTCTCTCCTTCTGGCTGCAGTCTTTCGGATCTTACCCACCTGTGGATAAAGTCAGAGAGAGTTAATGATACAAAAGTAAAACCATCGATCTGAGATTGCTTTTGATAGTTTACATTCCTTGTTCCTTAAGGCCTCTCGACTCTCGAGTCCCCCTCCCCCCCCCCCGCCGTTTTTTTGTTTCTTTTGATTAATTTCCAACCTTCCTGGCAGATGATGATTTCATTGAAATTCAACCTTCAAAGTCTTGAACTTGAAAGCATAAAAAATTAATGCAACATTTACAAGCACTGAATCACAAACGGTCCTTATTTGTGCATTCAAGGATGCTCTGACGCTCAAAATTGAGAGGGTGATGCTGAGGGATGCTGAATGACTAACCAATGCTGATCATTTAAATATGAAGGAAATAAAACTATAATGAATGTGTTATCTGTCTTTCAGGGAAGGCATCAATTATAAATGTTTTTTTATTAGCCCCTGCTTTCAAGCTTGTTATCATGCAGCAATAACAAAAGCACTGTAAGGAGGAAAATGAGCTGTTAT
The DNA here is from genome assembly GCF_027409825.1 of Scomber japonicus. NCBI lineage: Eukaryota > Metazoa > Chordata > Actinopteri > Scombriformes > Scombridae > Scomber > Scomber japonicus. The sequence goes on from NC_070588.1 coordinate 20,994,542, forward strand.
CCGGAACCCCAAAAGAATGTATGGATGTGTGATTGCCTCCTGATGACTGATAATTCTTTTTAAAAAATACTGTATTTAAATTCCATCCAGTTTCTAGGCAGTAGAGAGAAGAAATGGAAAACCGCCATTGCAATATATTCAGTACTGTGCAAATGTTTTAGGTGCTTTAGATGTCTAGATTCTTATCCATTATGCAATGTCATCAAGGAGGCATCTGATTGCTCCCAAGTATGATAATGACCCTCAACATAAAGCTAGAGTCATGAATAAATACCCTTACCAACAAGAAGAATGAGGATCTCGACATCAACAATGACCCTCTTCCTACCCCTTGTGCTTTGTTTGTATAGCCTTTAGCTACCCATTGAGTACAGAACACTCCAAGTGCCAAATGACATCACCTTGCTCCTGGTTTTATTAGCTATGTGAGGACAATATAAGTTGCAACAATGAAGGTCTTAAAACTGCATTTTTGTAGGTGGTTCTTTGCAAGACAGAGGCCCTAGGATTAAAAAATAATGCAGGACCATCCTTCTATTTCCTAATAAATTTGTAATTAATAAGATTACAAAAACCAATTGACATGCAGATAACGTGGGGCTTTTGAGGCCTCTGAAGCAGCTTCACAATTGGTGATTCAGCCTGATTTGAATGCAGTATGTCTGTAGTACGCACACAGAATGACTATTATGGGAAAATCCCCATATGAGTCTTTGTGAAAAATCGATGCAGAAGTTTAAAAAATCCTTTACACCATTCACCATGAAACACATTTAACAAATTACTTTCACTACTTGTCTCTTGAGTAATGTTTATTAGGATCCATCTAACTGTATGGTTATCCTAATCCAATTAAATGTATCTTAACACCCCTCTTTCGATCAATACACTCACAAATGGCTTTTCTTTAATCTTCAGCCCTCCTGCCTGTCTTCTGTTATTGTGGAAAATTAAGAGTTGTAGAGTTTTCCCTGCTCACTGCACATCAATCTAAAATGTCCATTCAGACCATTTTTTTTCTCACTCACACTAATGACAACTGGGGAGTAAATTGGCCCAGGACCAGCTTCAGAAAACTGATTGCACAAATGAATGAGATTGGACATTTCCTCAAAAAGAATTTTACTGGACCACTTTTTGATTCTGTAAATTCTGTGTACAGAAAAATATATATATATTACCCATCAAAGAAAAAAGCTTTACTGAGCTACATAATAATGACCCTAATGCTGTAAATCCATATCTACTGCCCATCAGTAAACTGTTTTAATTGAACCCTTACATACTGTTCAGGGTCAAATTTGACCTTTTTTTTGTACATTTGAGAGCTGTAAAAACACCCTATACACATTCTTTTTAGCCCGATTTTTGCTCATTTGACCCACCGTATAATAAAAAATGCATCATTTAAAATAAAAGTGTGCAGCTGATACACATTTTTATATTTGCAAATTTACAAATTTGACTTTTCTTCTGTAAGATTAATTAAACATTTATTAATGACTGATGGAGCATTTATGACTGTAAATTGGTGTAGAGACTTATGATGAGTCAGAATATGAACAGTATGTAAGGGTTAAAGATGCTGGAGCCATGTCCCTGCTTCACATGTCCTCTGTAAACCTTACTGTGACAGGATGTCCATGGTTTCCTGCTCATTAGTCACGGCTTTTCTAATTCTCTCTTTCTGAGTTCAAAAGATAAGGACGTACACGTAAAAACTGCAAAGAAACTACATGTCTTACCAGGTCTTCTGAATTAGGAATGGTTTGTGGAATCACAATTATAACTAAGTAATTGTTTCAAAGAGTGATAAAATGAAACTAATGGAATTGAAATGAAACTGTTTCAGCTAATGTGAGGTAATTAAGGTAATAAATGAAGAGCTCATTGTGAAAGCTGCTTATTGATACCACAACGTCATTCCAAACAGAGAATAAGATTTATTTAGGGAAGAGCCATCTGGCTCAGAGGAAAGGAGTCTGCTGATGACAGTTAAAGTGGGGAACGTTCTCCAATCAGGCCTGACAGCAGTGTCAACATGTACTCCCCCTTCTTAGAAGCTTCTTTTTGGCCATTTGAGTTTGTGTGTGTTTACTACTAATGATTTAATAATCTTTATTTGTATGGTACTTTAAATACTAAGTTCTGAAGTACATCATGAAAAACATCATCGGATTTAAACAGCTGAAGAAAGAAGGAGATGTCTGAGTGTCTTAGGCTTTGCCAAAGTAGCTGATCTTTCTGATGCATAATGCTGTGATAATCCCCTGCCCTGTAAACCCCCTCTACTCTGAGTGTAAATCTAAATCACTGCAAGAGCTTACTCAAGGAAAACAAAAGTCTCTCCCCAAAACTTTTTTTTTTGGTTCAGTACAGTCCGTAAGTTATTTTGGGAAGTAATACACATACTACCCATTCATTTTATCTCATGTATTTTAAAGATATTCTGTTTCTCAGTAGTCTCATGCCTCTTTATCTGTGACTGATAAGAATATCAACCCTTTCTGCAGCGCTGTGCAAAAGCAGTATCTGCTCTTTTTATTACGTTATAAAGCAGTCAGAAAAGACTACTGTTGATTGCTTTAGAGCGGCTACAGTAAGCCCCTTCCCCCGTCCTGCTTCACTAAAAACAACTTAAAGAAGTGAATTTATTTTATATTCCAAAGCCCACCAGCCAGTTTGTAAGCTAGTGTGACCATGGCCACACATGGTACCGACTCCGCTGTGATGGATATCTCCTTGACTGATGGACTGTCATCTAAACTTAATATTTACTGTTGACATATAACCAGAAAACCTCTCAATCAAACGTCATTGTAGTTTTGCTGAAATTGCATTGATGTCACATCGTTGCTTTGTGTCATTTGTCAACCCTAGAACCCTACGATCTGTTTGTGACATGTGTGAGATTTTGCAAGGGAGCCACTCATGGGCCATCCTGTCTAAGAGGCTCTTCTATGGGTTGAATTTGTCCAAGTGGAACATGTGGATGGTGGAACGGCCTGAAGACCTTTTCAAATGTATCCCAGCTTTCAACAATAGATAGCTGCACACGCTAACACAATTTGTCAGGTGTGTTTTCAGCTGTGCAGTCAATGGATGGAAATAAAAAACCTAAAATGTCTGGGAACCTAGCTCTAGCTATCACCCTTTTTCATTGTGGTGCAAGATTTCATCCATATATTCATTTTTGATGTGGTTTCCAAGGACATTTGGATTCATGAATCATTTTTTCCACCTCACAGACTTGACACCATTTTCAAATCATTGTAACTGAAATTAATTCAAGCTGACTGCAGCTGCTGTGAATCAGCAAAACTACAAACTTTTGGTTACCTCTCAAGCCCTGTGTTTGGGTACTGCAAAGATAATTTTGGTGTAGGGGCAATTAAAGCAATTTTTTTCAGCAAAAATTATTTACACACACACACACACACACACACACACACACACACACACACACACACACACACACACACACAGAGTCTCTCTACCTGTTTGACGGCCCATAGCAGCCTGCCATAGCAGTAGATCATCACCAAGACAGGTAGACCCAGGCAGAAAGTGAAAAGGCAGATGATGTAGGAATGCGACTGGGCTGTGTGAACCGTCCAGGACACAGAGCAGCTTGTTCCTGCTCCTTCTATGTCATAGCTGCTCCAGCCCAGGAGAGGGGGCACCGTCCAGAGCAAGGAGTACAGCCAAGAGCCCCCAACAGCCAGCAGAGGTTTACGGTAATCTGGCCCACGTTTGTTGTACACAGTCAGAGTGCTGTAGCGATCGTACGAGAGGATCACCAGAGAAATCAGTGACACAATACCTGAGAAAGGCAGAGGGGCGAGAAAAGACTGCTTTAAGTAATTGGCACATTGGAATACAATAGAATACACCTTTAATGTGAACCAGGGTGGAAAGTTGTCTTTGGCATCAAAAAAGACACACAAACATATGACATGTTGCAGAAAAAATACTAAGAGAGCACCATCAGAAACAGGGCACTATAAAATACTAAAAAAAGAGATCTTGTGGGACAGTGGCGTGTAAAAGACTAATATTATTGAAAATACTAAAAAAGTGATTGTGTGATTAGTGTGTCTGATCTAAAATAAAATGGATCACAAACAATTCCTCAAAATGTAAAGATAAGATGCGTAGTTAGTCCATGCACTCCAGAACAATATGTGGAAGTGTTTTCTGATCTGCTGCCCCTATCAGCAGGGCAACAGGGTTACAATAACAGTCATGTGATCTGTGATCTGTGTCATCACAGTTACAACAATAACACACTTGGGTACAGTTACGGAACGACCATAGTCACTGATAAGAGAAACCAGCAAGAGAGAAAATGAACTGCGGTTTGCCATTTTAAAATGTTCTAATCCCTGAAGTATAGCGGCTTGAACTAAACTCACGTAATTTTCTGGACAACTAGTTATACCATCTTTTTTGGCTGGACCAATGACAGACCAGCCTTATAACCCTGAATGTCTGTCACTGACTGATGAAGATACACCATTGGTCAGTCAGATAGTTAGAATAGTTACAATTAAAGTTAAAATAAATTCTCTTTCAAATCAAACTCCCCAAAATATGAGTGGAAAGTATTATTATTGCAGCTTTATTTATAACCCTTTTTAAAAAAAAATGTTACCAAATGTTGCTTAAAATTTCAAAATTGCAGATGAACATTTAATTAAAGGATTTAATTAAAGGAGTCAACATTATACACACTATACACCATCCAGCCATATACTAGGTTTTGAGTCTTGTTCTTGGAAGGACAGTCTCAAAATATCACACTGGGTGACAAAAGCAACACCATTCCATCCCCACTCTCCCTCCTCTTATCCCCCAGCTGATTCTTTCTTTGAAGCCCTTCATTTGATGCATGCTGAGACCTTCAATGTCACTCCACTTAATGATCGCTGAGTAATTAATTGGATGTGGCTCATCATTGCCAAATCCAACATGCACTTATTTTTCTCAGCATTTTTATAATACACTTTCATACTATTCTTCAAGGTATATGTCATCTTGTACTTACAGTATATCTGAGCTCACTATGATCATTTGACAGTGTGGCAAGAATAGGCAAGTATGAAGCAAAAACTATTTTTCTCAACTGGGGACGCAAAGTCAATTCAACTGTATAAAAGCAAAGCTGAAGGCCCTGCTCATCACTGGAATGCAATGAAGATGTACTCTAGCAGCTAGCTGCATACTAAAACCAGAGTTGCCATGAAACAGGCTTTACTGCAATGTTTAATAATAAATAAAATGCAAATTAATTATTTAAAAATCATACAATGTGATTTTCTGGATTTGTGTTTTTGATTCCATCTCTCACAGTTGAAGTGTACCTATGATACAAATTACAGACTTCTACATGCTTTGTAAGTGGGAAAACCTGCAAAATCGGCAGTGTATCAAGTACTACCGTATATATATTTATATACTATATATACAGTATGTATATATTTATTTACTATATATATATTTACAATTCATAATTACAGCTTGTCATTACATTGCATTATATTGCTTATGTAATATGAACCATTGGCCTAGATGCATGAGAATGGTGTGCTGCATGTGAAGGAAAAGAGCAACTTTTTGTTGAGACCATGATGATTATTTGGCCATGTGCAAACACAAGTGTTTTCTCAAGTGTTTTCAACACAACGTGTTGTCATGGCTACAATAAAAACCATGGAGTAAGGTTAGGGGGCAGGGTTTTTTTTTTTTAAACGGTCTCTCTCACAGTTGGAAGCAAGAAATGATCAGTGGTCTCCTGGGGCAAAGTCTGTCTTTCATGGGGGGACAGTCTCCTCTGTCATAAGCCATCAGGCTCAGTGGAAATTACATGCATTAGACCTAAAGTAAAACAAATTATTTTACCAGTGCCGTGACAAGCAGATACAGTAAATGCGATCTCATATAGACCTGGCCATGCCACTGCTTGACATGTTCAACCCTAACCCTAAAACCCATCTGCTGCATCTTCCTCTCTTTGGAGCTCTTGACCTTTTTCATGTTTCCTATTCCAAAGTATCATGACCAACATTTGCTATGACAAGTCTGTAACAACAAGTCCTTTACATTGTACATAGAAAGTGGTTATATTGCAGTAACCTATAGTTCAACATATTCCATAATTCCATCTGACATTTCAGGAATATTGGGTTATAGGGCATAACATCCTGGATTTCCTGAGATCAGAAACTACTCAAACCAGGCAGACAGAGGACTTGATGCATCATACATAAAGTGATGGAAAGAACTTTTAGAATACATCTCAAGCCAGGTTTATGTACTTGTTACATTTTACGCGTCATTAATTATGTTTTGTTAGAGGTTGAAGGCCCTATGAAATATAAGTTAGTGTCTTTAGCTTTTTTGCTGTGATGTATTTCCCAGTGAAACAGAGTATTTGTGTAATGTACGGTTACAAGATGGATATACACCAAATCCTTCACATTTGTTTGGACAGCTACACAGTGGGTGAGCCTTAGAGTTTGGCACGATACGGAGCTGCAGAGAGAGACAGAGTTACAAAAGACTGTTAGCTCCACACACAGCTCTTCACCTGTTGTTAGATTAGGAGGAGGGTGAAGGGGAGATGAATGAATTAGACCACAGTCACATTGTTAATACACACATTGTTAGCTACCTCAATCCACAGAGTGCAGTTTTAAATGACTGGTGTGGATAGTATGAGTCACCAAACAATTGAAATTGTTTTACAGGAAGAGAAAAGACAGGGACTGGACACCGGATTAAAACTGGGATAATGTATTTTTCATTTCATGGGGCCTTTCAAACAGAGCTTTAATAGCTTATCTAGTCTGTGTATGGATATACTATACTGTATGAACAGAAAAACACATGCACACCCACAGGCAGAGTTGATTGTTCACCAAACCTGCATGTTTTTGAACTGTGTGAGAAATGTAAAGCACCTAGTGAAATCACCCAAAGACATAAAGAGACGAGGCAAACTTTGTTCAAATCTTATATTTATGTGTCTCTCTCCAAATCACACATTTAACATTTTTACATAAAATGTTCCAGAAATAATTAATAGAGATAGAAAGTCTGCTGGAAAGGCAGGGTGTCAGGTGATACAGCCTTCACTTATAGAAGTGTCAGCCTACAGTATAAATGTCACTTAAAGAGACGTTAAGATCTATCCATAAAGAAAGATCTCTCTCTTTGAAGTTACTTTACCTGCAGCTCGCTAACAAGGTGGTTTGTGCATCTATGGTGAATTTTAAAGGAAGAAAAGGCAAACGTGCATGTGCAGAATCACACAAACTGTGCTGCCAACCCACTGTGATGAACTTTAACTTGACAAATCGCGTCTGACATCTCGTTCTTGCTCCTACTGTTGTGCAAAGACTTTCCTGTCCAGAAAAAACAACAGTTGTTTGTTCAAACAGATTACCAGCCTACAGTGTGTTTATGTTCAGCACCAAAGAAGAAGGAGGTATTGGGACATTTTTATGGCACAGCAAACAGTAGCACTGTGTAGCTTGCATTGGATGAGTGAGTTGACAGGTTGGTGTGCATACAGACAGCTTGATTTGAAAGCTGAAGACTGGGGATTGTATCTGGAATCCTGTCAACAGTAAATGCAGATCTTACACCTTAATCATAATGCCAGTAGCATGGCAATTCACCACTTTGGTCAAGAATGAGCAAACATGCTCTTATTAATACTGCATTCACGTCCTACGCAACACTAACCATTAAGAATATAACACCATAACCATTAAATTTGAGTTTAGTTATACTGAACTTCAGTCTTTGGCTGATCTGAAGTTTCCATAATTATTTGGATTTCAGGTTGGATATATTAGAGCTTTCAGAAAACTCCTCGTGTACCAGCAGTAATTAAAACCTGGATCTTGACGTGAATTCAGTTTACAAGTCAGAAACTCCTAATTATGACAGCTTTAATATGACACAAACATAGCATTACTCTTACTCTACCTATCCTCTTAATTGCAGGCAAAAAAGTTTGCATACATGGTTCAAAAACTCATGCATAGACCACTTTTAACAGCCCTGAGCCCTAAAGGACTTATCAGGAGTGTGTGTACTCAGTTCCGATGTCCACTCTGAGCACTAATTACTGAACCCTTACATACTCAACTCGACATGACTTGTGTGTAAGTAAAACCAGATTTAAGGCTTCAAGTGCTGTATGAGGAGTGGGACAACACCAAAATCACATTATAGAGACACTTCTGTGAACAGTAAAGTGTAGTAGTAGTATACTCAATTTGAGAGCCTTCTTTCTTCTTCAACATGGTACCATTAACAAATATATGAGTGACATGTGTTTATACACCTGTGGAGGATAGTTTTTATATCCTGCAAAGTCTGTTTAAAATGCCCAAAATGTGAAAGTCACATAGCCCTCAAGCACTTTCAATTTCATGAAAAGATAGCCCTGACTCCTGCTGGAACTAGGAGTGTGTATCAAACTTCCTTAAGGCTTGACATTTTAACTGGGCCATATTCTTAATGCTTCCTTATCTATTCTGTATTGACATTTTCATTTTAGTTGCCTAAACATGACACCTTAAATAAAGGGGCTGCAGATCATAAAATACTCATAAAAGGCACTGTAACCACATAATTATTCTTCCATGTCAGACATGTTACAGTATAGAGTCAAAACACTTTGGGCCTCATGCTAGAACCATTTGTATGAACAGATTTGTCCTTAATAGGCATGTACAAGTAACTTAATTCATAATTTTATCTGTACTTACAATTTACAAATGAAATTGGTCTAGACCTGTCACAGAGGCCATGAACAGATTATCTTCACAGGGGAGAAGCAATTATTTGACTTGGAATTTTATATCTATATTTATATCTGAATGAATTTGAAGTTGAAATATGATCATCTAAAATAAAATGCATAACTAAAGCAAACTTGATGCAAAAGTCTGTTCTGTATGATTATAGCCTACATTTCAGTAGTTGATAGGAAAGTCCTCTCACTCCAACAGCTGCCTCAGGATCTTTCTTCATCTTCATCTTCATCTTGCAGTCGACAGTGTGACATCACCTACTGTAGCCTATAATATTCTCTCGTCTTATATCTCCTTTATGTCTCTGTGGCTATCACATGGCTGCTCCACATCACAGACCACTTCAGAAAGAAGTTTGTTAGCATCTAACTTGATATTAAAGCATTCCTTCTTTATTTCTGTCACAGTACAGTGCTGGAAAAAAGGGCATCTTTGTGTCTCGATAAACACTGTTTTCCTGTATTTCCAATTATTAAAAGACTTGATTTAACTAATTTGGTTGGCTGAAGCTTCATATTGGCACGTAAGTCAACTTAATGATCAGTATGAACAGGAGGAATGATTCAAACAAGAAAAAACATGTGTCAATGTTCATTTGGGCACCTGACTTTTGTTTTAAGACAGACTTGAAAAATTGTGAGCCTGTCTTTGAACATATTTTGTGGTTACTGTTAAAGAGTAAGGTTCTTTCTACCTGGTCATTTTCAGAGAGGTGCCTGTATGTTCTGGGCTGATACAAGGCTTGACATATTCTTAGTATGTTTCTAGTTAACAAAACAAAACAGGTTGCTGTGTTCACCCATTCTGCTAGCTCCACCCCTATGTCTCTCTCTAAGGAATATCATTACCAGACTGAAGGAATTCAAATTTGTAGTTTCATTAAAAATAATGATTACAGGACTTTACATTTTGTAGTAGCATGGCAACATTTTTATTATCTTAATGTGTTTCAAGCTAGTTGTGCCAAAGACATCATTCACCAGCTGGAAATAAGCTAATACTATTACACAATGGTGACAGTCATCACCATTGACAGGCAGAGTTAATAATGGAATTAGTTTGTCTGACTGGAATTAATATGGATTTAATTTGGATGTCATCAACTATATCACAGCATTTGTAAAACATCCCGACTGAAAATGTGAATTCATTATTGTATAACCATTTAACTGAAAAAGAAAACACATTGCACAACTGCAAGCATTTCTCTTGGCTTTAAGAGTTACTTTCTGAAAATCCATTGTGGTAAAATCTATCATAAATGAAAATACAATGAGGTAATACTTTCATACAAAATTACAATGACATAACATGACAGGACAGAATAGCTCATTAATACTACAGTGAACAACTACTCCACTCAGTTTTGTGTCTGTGTGAAACATGAAAAACAAAGCAGTACATTCCCACCAATCAACTCTGTATTTTACTCTCATGTATCATAATTAGCTTTAATTGAATAGCTTGAAAAGATAAGGTTGTTTACCGAAATGTGACTGATGGATGTGCTGTACTGGCAGTGCCTCCTATTCTGCCGAAGGGAATCCAGCAGACAAGCAGTTTTTATTCTATATTTCTGTAGCATCTATTTATTCTCACCTCAGCTTTACTGAAATTATTTTTCAACCATCTGCAACGTTCATGTTTTAGCTGCTTAAAAATACATGACATGTATATTCAACACATCAACATTTCATCATGTCTGGACCAACTGTGTTAATGAATCTATCCAATAAAGGAAAACTGAGCACCCTGTTGTTTGAAGTTCCTACACCGTAAACTGTAAAAGCTCCAACAATCTGTGCAAAAGGATCTCAGGTGATTTTCCATAAAGCCTGCCTGCTAGAACCTGCTAATAGTTCCATGCTGCAGTAAAAGGCATAGATGTTTATGTGTATAGCATGTTTTAATGTAAAGTTCTTTGTATTTTATCTTATGCATGATTTTTGAAACTATTATCGTAATTAGTAGTAGTAGTATTAGTTTATAAACCAATTCCAAGAGACAAGGAAGTGATTCAAATTCTGTGATTTGATTGAGGAGATTCTGTAAAGACAAATCTTGGGGGGGATATTTGCTCTCATTGAAACATTCACTGGATGACAGGAAACAAACTGACAGAGAGGGACATGACATGCAACAAAGGTCCATGGTCAGAGTCAAACCAGAAACACTGGTGTTACATAGTACATATCTCATCTAAAGGAAATACAACAGGGTGAAGGTGGTGGTTGGGAGATTTATTTAAAGAGAATGAAAAAATTACCTTTTCTCTTATTAAATGTTTGCCTGACATTAAGTTTGAGTGAGGGTATCTTCATGTTCTTATTGCCAGACTCTCTGTCCCTCAAGGCAATTATACCTCCTGAATTCAGTCAGCTTCGTTGTCCCACATATGTACAAGTGTCCGTGCAATATATGCAAGTGGCATCTAAAATATTTTTTGTTATGAATTGTTTTCATTTTTGGAAAAGTAAACATTTTTCATTGTAATAACAAGCAAAAAGTATTTGAGTATAACTACCCCCACTAGTAATGAAAAAGGTCATCCCTCCCTCTCACCCATGTGGCAGCCAGTTCCCTTGCCTCCTATCCTTCAGTAGATCTACATTATAGTACCTAGATTCAACAATACAGCAAAGCGTACTTAGATACATTATAATTCCAGACTTGTACATATTCAATCTAGCAACTATTTCCACATCTGCTGCTTCAGAGACCCATGCCTGGGTAGTCTCTAGCCCCATGCATTCTAGCTATAGATAGAAGAAAAGATATAACTGAACAAGGGGGATTCCACCTTGGAGCATCCATGTTTTTTCTTTTCTTTTTTCTTGCTGCTGCAGGCCTACAAGTAAAATATGGATTAATATGATGTGCCCAGAGACTGCTGTGCGTGTTCATCCTGAACTGATGGGGGGATGACATTTTTTTTTCTTTTTCTTTTTTCTTTCTTTTTTTCTTTCATTTTCCTCTTTTTGGTGTGTGTTCTCTTATTTTCTTTTTTTCCCTGTATGCTTTGAATGTTGTTACTTTGTATTGCATTTTTGTATAATGTGTGAACCCCAGGAAGAGTAGCTATTGCCCAGCGCAATTGCTAATGGGGATCCTAATAAACAAACAAACAAGATATGAACTTCAGAGGCTGACAGGTACAATGATGAGGTATTGTTAAAAATCAGAAATCACTGGGGAGAAGATGTTACTTTCCAAAATGAAGCCACCCCAGAGCACTCCCAGTAAATATGCATGAATGAGCTCAAAAGGCCAAAAGTAATTAGATGACAGATAGGAGAACATCTAAGCCAGGTAACATTAAGTGAAAAAGTTTGTGATTAGGGTTTGAGATGTGCAATCCAAATTGTTCCAGACAGTAAACCTATCAACCTCAAGATCTCTTTCCCATACCGGATAAACAGCAAGAGGACCATAAGAAGAGTTCAGTAAGGTATAGAGCTTAGAGGCAAAATGTCTTGAATGAGCACTTACGTCCAACGACACATGGGTGTTTAAGGAATGTCCCCAGGGTACACTATAAGCACACATGGAATATCTAAATTGCAGATTAAGAAAAATTGGGGATCAAGTAAATTGAATGATATTCACAAATCATTTAACATTCTGAGACCTTCCTTATTACAGATGTCAAAGGAAATGGAAACAGGATCCTTCTGGTAAGACGACCAAAATTGTGGAAAATGGGACTATGGGTATACCTCTTTACTGAGAATGAATGGCTTTGTGTACAGTGTGCCAAGTTGTTAAAGGAAAGACTTGGTTTAGATTTGGAGTGTTAAGGAGAAAGATTAAAGTAAACTAAGTCTTGTAAACAATGAGGAGAGGTCTAACAAGATTAACCAAGTATACATCTTCCTTCGAGCCTGCAATGTTGCAGAGTTGACAATTTAAAGCAAAGACATTTGGCTCTGAATTTTGAGATTAAGCCATGGATCTTATCCCAGTAATCCTAGGGCTATCGAGGGAGTAACATATTTGATTTGTTAAATATGGATATTTATAATAGAAATACATGCTTGTGGGCAAAATGGGAGAAAATAATTTTTCCATCAGCTTCCAATCTACTTAAGATACCCTCAGTGAGGGGAAGATATCCACACCTTTGTATTTGAAGGACTTAACCACTGGACTGTGAAAAGATATGGTGGAAGGGACAAGAAATGAGTTGAGGAGAAGTGGTGATGACTTACTGTAGACCAGTTGATTTTATTGATTGTCACAACACTAGATTCTTTTACAGTGTCTAAGATTGTCTATATACAATAAAATATCATTAGTAATTAATATGTGATGGTGATATATTATAAAAGGTGATGGGGGAAATCTAAGGGTGCTGTTTTAATGTTCAGGATAATAACTTGCAGCAAAAGAGCAAATAATAAGGGTGAGAGGATGTGTTTTCCAGCCTGGACCCCTTGAAATGGAGAAAGCAAGCCAAAATCTATCTAGTACTATCCATAAATGTTCCATTCCAGACAATCGCCAAGCCTGTTTAGCATCCAATGAGAGTGCACAAGGTTAGGCAACGATGCAAGATTTAAGTTCTGCAAAAAAGGTTCACATCTGCCTTTATTTAGGGGGACTTCAGAAGAATACAGCTTTGAATAGTAGTTACTGAATTCACTGGTAATTTCATTGCGTTTGGAGGTGGTATTGTGAGAGTGAAATACTGGAAGATTCATCATTGGGTCTCAGTATGTGAGCAAGAAGATGACTAGGTCTTGGGACCTAAAGTTATACTTTCTCCTTGTCTTATGGATAAGAAATTTAGCTTAGTAGGTCTTTTTAGTAAGGCAGGTTTGACCAAAATGGCAGAGTGCTCAGACAATGGGCAAGGAAATAATTTTGCACAATGTATTTCAGAAATGTGTGGGGAAATGAAAATGTAGTCGTTGTGTGAGTAGGATGTATGTATGTTGAAGAAGAAGCAGTATTGTCTAGCTGAAGGGTTAATCACTCTGAACCCATCTATTACGTTTTAGTCTGAGATAATAGGAGACAAAGAAGTTGATGTTGAGATTTGGGAATGGGAACACTGTTCCTTTGGATTTAAGTGATCTAAACTAGGATCTAGGACAGCGTCCATGACGAGGGCATAGTCCTGCTAATCTCCAAGTGTCGCAAAAAGGTTATTGAAAATGTCTTCATCACATTGGTTAGGGGCGTAAACAGGAGTGTTTCAAAATGATAAGGGAACCACAGGTTTTGGTTACAAAAGAAGCTGATGCTGCTACACAGTAGAACCTATTAGTAAAATAATGCACATAAGCTGCCTTAAGATGAGACTCCTGAACAAAAGCTATGTCAATATTCTTCCTGTGGAGGAAACGTAAACAGGCTGGGCAATTGGTTGGACCATTTAACCCTTTTGTATTCCAGATGGCTAACTGTAGAGATGTCATGAGGGTAGTTGGTTATGTTGAGCAAAAGTACAAGCAACCATGATGATCAACGATTGGCATCATTATAAAGAAGAAAAGAAAATAAATAGGCGTTGATGAGTGTCATCATTTACTGCTAAGCTTAAGTAACTAGCAGATCTAAATATCGTGTAAACAATTAGCAAGACAGTCATTAAAATAAGGCGAGTAGAGTTAAGTAGAATTTGTGACATTATTGAAGATGTAGATAAATGAACAGGGTTGAGAGCAGCAAAATCATTACCAGTAACACAGCAACACAGGCAACCGGAAGTGAGACAATGTGCTTACCGCAGCATGTCAGGTCACAACTTCATCTCAACAGAACTTAATGCAGCATTTAGATACCTTTGAATTTGTATTACTTTGATAATAATCATGACATAAAATCACTTCAGGGAACAGGTACAGTAGGTGAAGCTGTTTCACTTGTTACCCACATTTAATGAGACCAGGTGAAAAACCAATGCTACCTAGCTAGCTGTTACAGGCCTATATTAAATTGGGAGTTCCTTGACTTTTCAGTTTGTTCTATGTATTGCCCTTTCAATGCAACATCAACAGTCACTACTTTGACTTTTAGCATTATAACTGTTGACATAATTAACTAACAAAATGCATGCAAAAGGCATGTGGTCAGTGTTTTTTCAAATTTGCGGTCTGGTCATTCTGATGACAGATAAGTTTCTATGAATGAAAATTGAGAACCAGTTCCAGTTGAGAACTGGATCCAAATTGTCCAATACAAAGGTATCATAGGCCTCCAACTTTATCAACTCCTCCATTGATGCCCAGACATGTGATGTTGACAGGAAGTCAGTGCAGCCTCTAGACAGCAGTAACAAGACCGGCTGACCAACACACACTGCAGTATTAAAAACCTTAAACCAACTCTGAGGTGAAAAAAAGAAAAGAGAACAGAAAAAAGAACTCGGTGCTCAGTCTGGACTCAGTGTCTTGGACAACAATGGCTTTCCAGGGAGCTATTGGTGAAGCACAGAGGCTGTTCTCTATTGCTGGTGAAATGACATTAATAACACAATGGATCATCCCTCCTCTCGCTCATTTTGTTATTCTCATAAAAGGAGACTATATGATGCTTTCAAATTAATTAATTAATTGATTAATGAAGTCAACTTTTGGTTGTGGACCATTTATCTTATGTACCAGACAGTTATGTTTCATATACTCATCAGCATGCAAGGTCATTGATAAACAGGAAACATAGGAAAACAACCCCTGTGTAGGCATTCTTTTTTCACTTAAAAAATTCATCAAAAATTTGACTGATAAGCAGAATCAATAATGGAATAAAATGTTAATAATTCCCATTCCTAGAAGACATATGCCTGGTCTCGTTAATGTTGAGTCGAGTCCTGTATGTAGTTTAATGTTGGAGTCATTAAATCCCGGTTCTATTCATAAAATATCCATCCCTCAATCAATATGCTTTTGTTAAAAATTGGTGAAACATCACATTACACTGTGAAACATGATACAAAAAGAAATACAATAAAACATACACTGAGACAAGCAGAGGGTGGTGAAACTGTGACAACAGGAGGAAACATTAAAAATAATAATAAAAAGAGAGGAAACAACAAAGAGGAAAAATATATGAACAAGCATGAGAACAGTACAGTTTATATATTGACATTCCTACAACTAGTCTGTGTGTATGTATGCATATGTATGTATGTACAGATAAAAATAGAGTCTTACAGATCTGCATTTATAGCATTATATCTTAATCTCTCTCTATCTCTCTCTCAAACACACACACACACACACACACACACACACACACACACACACACACACACACACACACAGACAGACACACACACCTTGAGCCTTACAGTGACAGCTCTGATGAAGAGTTTTTGGGACTCAAGTAAGCTCACAGCTATACACTGTATTAAATATGTAAAATGACTGTCTTCTTTTAAAAGTTTTAATTGAAACTCATAGCATAACCTGAACCTGGTCTGAGTTATTATACCGGTCCAGTTCAGTTAAGCAAATCATGACCTCACCTAGGTTTACCTACCATTAACCCGACAGACTGCTTCAGATTTAATATGTGCAATTTACTGCCTGTAAATTGGAGTATAAACATATGTGTTTATAAATGAATAGCTACTGGTGCATTCAAATAAACCAGTCTTTAATGGAAAAGTGTTTTTCCCAGCATGAGGTCCTATACAGCTGTACGGCTTATACAGCTTTTTTATGGTAGCCTATATTATATTCTATTGAGTTTAACAACCTGTACGTGCAAATGCATATTTGTGCATGTATGAAAGTGTATGTGTGTATGTGTGTGTGTGTGTGTGTGTGTGTGTGTGTGTGTGTGCGTGTGTGTGTGTCTGTGCGTGTGTGTGTGTGTGTGTGTGTGTGTGTGTGTGCGTGTGTGTGTGTCTGTGCGTGTGTGTGTGTGTGAGAGAGAGAGAGAGATTTAGACATACAGTAATGCTATAAATGCAGACCTGCAAGACCATATCAATTCTCCACTTGTATCTGTACACACAATTACATAGACACACACACACACACACACACACATATTAATTTTTCAATACACACATACACACCACATTGATGCCCATACCAACACATCCAGGTCATTTTAGATGCACTCACATGTTTCACTGGTCTACTATGCTTCAGGATTAGCAGGACTGGGGAACACTGCATTGTATTCTCCCATAGGCTAAATACCACAAAATGACATGATCTGGTGACAAAAACAACAACTACAATTTAGCTGCAGCCATAAGCTGAACAGCACAGTATTTTTATTTTAAAATTTGTCTTAATAACTTGTTACATTTGATATACACCTGTCGTCTCAATTAATGTCAGTGAGAACTGGGATGCACTTATAGTGACAACATGGCGCCTGTAATTCACGTGTTAACCCTTGAACCAATCATGGCACAGAACGGATGAAACGGAGTTGGCTAAACTCTCTCTATCAACAGCTCTGATCTAGTCCTCTGTGAATAAGGTAAATGTCATTGGGTGTGTAGGGAGGCTTCAGTACATTTGGGTTACATGTAAACTGAAACAATACAAAGTGTCTTAATTAAGTTTTTCTAGCATGACTAGATTAGTCTGCTTTCCTTTTTTAGCAAAACTGTTTGACAATATTAGAACTGCGATGATTGGTTGATTAGTTATTTTAAATAATCGATTAATCATTAGTAATGAGTAATTCATGCAGACCAATCAGCTTTTATAAAAGGGAGATACACCGCTGATAATATCAGGAGACTTTTAAACATAATAAACCACCTAAATATCAGCCAGAAGCCTTCTCTAATTCTTTCCTTGGATGCGGAGAAGGCTTTTGACAGGGTTGAATGGCCTTTTCTCTTTTCTGTCCTGCACCATTTTAATTGGTAGGTTATAATTTTATAGAATGGATCAAATCAATTTACAAAAGTCCTAAAGTAGCTGATATAACCAATAACATTTCTTCTGCCTACTTCTCTTTAACTAGAGAAACCAGACAGGGATGTCCTCTATCACCTCTGCTCTTTGCAATGGTGATCGAACTGTTGGCGTCACATGTAAGAGACAACTTGAACATCAGAGTTACCTTGTTATTTATCTACATCATTTCTTAAATCTCCGAACAAAAATATTTCAAAATTCATCTGCAATAAAAAACCATGAATTAGCCTATCCACTCTCATGAAGCCAGAATCCATGGGAGGTCTAGGTCTCCCCAATTTCCAGTATTATTATTGGTCTGCTCAAATGCTAAACATTGTGTTATGGTCGATGGGAAGACAGGATTCTCGATGGATCCAAATTGAAGCCAGCATATTCGAATTCGACTCGTTACCCTAGATCTCTCTTATATTTATTCAAAACTTCAAAATATTAGAAAATATTGATCAATATTTTACTGTTTTCAACACACTTTTAGCTTGGAAGGACTGTTATAAAGATAGATAAAGAAATGGAGGGTTGGGGGGGGGGGGGGGGGGCGGGCTCTCCACCAGATGTCACTGTAGTGCAGCGTCATGTGCGTTACAGTCGAATGTTCATTAGCCTAATAATTATTCTCAACCCCTGCTTACTTTATGGAAAGATGAATCACCTCCTTCGTTTGAAGACCACCTTACAAATTTGTTTCCCTTAGAGAGACTCACATTTAAGACACATGTATGTATGCATGTATGTATGTATAATTTAAAAAAATGATCAAATAAAAGTAATGAGTAATCTTCTATTATAGTAAACTCAAAATATTTGGTTTGTGGACAAAAAAGACAACAATTTGAAGACCTTTGGCTCTGAGAAACAGCGACTAACATGTTTCACCATTTTTTTGACCAAACACTAATCAATCAATCCAGTAAATAATAGGTAGATTCATTACTGAGCAGTGTCTCCAGCCAGTCAGATTTTAAATGGAACATTTCTGTCTTGAGTGCAGTTGCATTAATGTGCCCTGAGGCAACATAGACATCAGTACAACAACATTTTCACCTCCTAGATATAGGACATGAGACCATATGCCATCTTGATACGAACTGGAAAGTTCCAAGTATCTGTAGCTCATTATAAAGATACGTTGGCTGTTGGTTACATCTACAAGAATCAATTAGTAATTTCCTTTTACTTCACAGGTCAAAGGTCATGTGATTTAGACATTGTTAGATTAGATCAATTTCATTGATTGTCATGCCACCTTCTAATGGATGCACTGACAGACTGTCACTGAATGTTGGTTAGAATTCTTCTCTGTGTGACAAACAGGTGTTTCAGTCACATATGACAACATAGACACCAGCATGCTTCCTTGCACAAAGGAGTTTATTCACATAAGGAAAAGTGGACCTTTGCCCTGAACAATCAGCTTTTACTTTAAAGGAAAACCTCTCATGTTTGTTTCTTTTTTTAAAGGGGCCTGTGAGAGGTCATTGTGATGAGGTAATATACTGCACAAATCTGACATTTCATGTTCTGTGGAGGATTTTGTAGCTGGTTAAAAAAAAGGTCAAGGCAAAGTGAATGGTGCTGGTTGGATAAAATGCATTTGGTTTGTCAATCTTGAACTTTTAAATCATTATAAAAGTGACTGCTCATCCCCACAGGCTTTCCATCTTATGCACTTAAATTTAGATTTTCTTAATCCATGAAAACATTTATATGTTCATGACAACTCAGCTGCCACTTTAAATGCACCAGGTTCAGGCTCCTTTTGTGCCCTTTGTACCTCCAACAAAGAAGCAGCTGATAGAAATAACATTATTCTTGTTTATCTTCAATTACCTCAGTAAGTAATTAAACAGATGGGGTGCAGAGAGAATGCCATGCTCCACTGTGTGCAACATTAATGCATCAATCCCCATCAGTCCCCACAGTGCCTGTTGTACTGCAACCTCATGTTGTACTAAGATTATATGCTGTGAAAGTATGGAAATATGTCAATTGTCAGAGATTTGAGAGTTTTTTTTTAGTTTTTTTTTTTAGGTATATACGCATTTAATATCTGGTTGTTATGAACTGTAGACAATGTTTTTAAAACCATGATTCGTCCCAATAAAGGGCTGCCTTTTTCTGGCAATCAAGTCAAGAGCCCTCTTTATTCATCTAGGTTCCAAAATTATTCATAAGGAAAAACAAACGTCATTTGGTATTTGAAAAGAAGTAGGCGCACTCTGTCTAACAAAGGGATAGCTGCAATTACTTTCCTCAAACATATGAGTGTGAAAAAGTGTTTTTCTCAGGCATCTGCAGTGTTTGGAAACGTAACTGAGCTTACCAAAGCAGGAGTTGATGAAGCCGTACCAGCTGCAGCCAGCTGCACCCAAGAGCCACTTTCCACGAATACTGGAGGCGAAACTGAGAGTGGTGCCGAACAAACACACCAGCATGTCGCTCACACTGATGTTTAGGAGCAGCATGTTGACCGGTGTTCGCAATTTCTTGAATTTGCAAAAGAGAAGCAGGACAACGAAGTTGTTCAGGAAGCCGAAAGTCATGATGAAGCCCAGCACCACGGACAGCACTACGAAACCCGTGGGGGAGAGCTTCCCCCTTCCCGCCGGCATGTCCTCCAGTCCCCGATCATCGCTCAGGTTGAAGCTGTAATTCAGACCATCCTGACCAGAAAACATCCTGCGGTCCATTCATCAGAGCTTCTCTTTACTCTGGAGCGTTTTTGGTAGTTTAGACTGGTCACATTGCTTACTTCAGTTTTCTATGCTCTTTTTCCTTGGTGACATGCAAACTGTGCGCTTCATGTTGTTTCCACACGTACATTCCTCCACTGACGCTAAGCGCATGTAACTCGCACCTACTTCCTTGAAAACGGTATGTGAGCTACAAATAATACATTATATACTAACCATGGAGTCCCACCTGTTACCTAAACGTGTTGCCTGCCCCCTGCTCCAGACTCACCACATTTCAGTGAGCGCATCAGCTTCTCTCTCCTAATACTGTTATGACAGCTTTCATCCCAGTTTAGGCAAGGCACAACCTTTTCCTAGCTATAGAAACCGTTATTGTTGTATGTTTGTTAGCTCTGCCATCTCCATGTCACCATGTTTCAAATAATTATAATCCCGCTCACAGTGAGGACTCGTGCAAGACGAGCAGTATTGTGTGAAAGTGCGCTCATCTCGGCTATCGAGAATCTTTTAAAGGCGACTAATACGTCACGAGGCAGGGGTCACAAGGGAGGGGTGTGTATGTATGTGTTCGTGTTTCTTGAATTTTACTTTTATTTAAATTAATTGACTCTTATTTTAGCCTACATCTAAACACTTTTCTGACAGCTGGGTAAATTTAATACATGCGGATTCTACTTTTTCATTCCCAGACTTGCCGTGGGGAGGCTACTGAAGATGAAAAGCCTTAATTTAGACTGCAGTTATTGTGAAATTGTCATGATGTTGTGTTTTCACATAGCTTCACAAATAGTCAATTCACATTATAATGCATTTACAGTTCAAATGCAATATCTACTGCTTACATACAGTACGTATTGAGCAATAGTCTTATTTAACTGTAGGCACCCTGTGTATTTATTTGGACTATTCATATTATACTTATGTAGTTTATTCTGTCCCACCTTTCTTTGGAAGCTGAAAAAATACAGCAGTAAATCTTGATGGTACAGTATGTGAACATACTTGGCCATTGAATTCGATTCAGTTGACAAGGTCTTGTTCATGCATTGAAACTGACTGAAATACCTCAAGTGGCTGTTTGTGTGGGTATGTTACGCAATAGTGAGAAGAAAAACAATCACCAGTTTCAGTTATACATTATGAGTTTGAGGGCTTAACAGAAGCCAAAGTACCACTGTTCATAATAGCAAGAGAAATGTAACAGAGCCTCCTGTACTCAGCTTCCTGCAATATAGTTTAATCCACCATCAGGACAAATGAAATGCCATAGAGTTACACTATTGAAGTAAACTTTGTGGAATGTGCACATATTTGATTGGCTAACACAGTGCACTATTCATTTATCTTACACTGTGGTTTAACATTTTTAAAATAAGAGAGGATAGTACTTTATTGAGAGAAATTTGTGTGCAACGGTTGCAAGGTACAACAATATGAGGTATGAAAAAGAAAAAAATGTCTGTATCAAAAGAGAGAACTACCAGGTGCAATATCAATAACAATAACTAATGTGAAATATGTGCAGTGGTCAGGCTCATAGGTAAATACATTGACTAAAGTACATTTAAAAAATCAGAAAGTTCCATGGTGAAAGTAAAGTGTCTGATGATTAGACTCAGAACACATGTCATGCTCTTGTGCATGACATGTGCATGATGGAGTGGTTGAGAGTCATTATCGGTTCTATTCCCAGGACAGAGCCTGCCTTACTGATGAGCTTGTTGATTCCATTGATATCCACTGCCCCCCCCCCCCCCGTCCGCTGCCCCAGCAGTATAGAAAATTGCACAGGCCACCACAGACTGGTAAAACATCCTCAGAGTAGAACTGTAGAAATTGAGTGACTGGAGCCCCCGCAGGACATGGAGACAGTTCTGGTCATTCATGTACACAGCATCAATATTCTTGGTCCAGCCCAGCTTGTTGTCTAGGTAGATCCCTGGTACTTGCTGTATAATCCTATAATCCTGAACTGTCTCCACATTCACCCCATCGATGGAAATAAGAGTGGGGGGTGATTTCCGCCTACTAAACTTCACCGCCAAACTCTTCTGTCTTTCTGGTGTTAAGCTGCAGGTTGTTGAACAAAGCAGTCCACAACACCCTGGTAATCAGCCTCTTTCCCCTCACTGACTTTACCCACAATTGCAGAGTTGTCTGAGAACTTCTGTAAGTGGCAGTGTTGTATTTAAGGTCTGTGGTGTGGAGGGTGAAAAGAAAGGGAGACATGACCATCCCCTGTGGAGCCCCTGTGCTGTTCTGAAGTCTGACAAACAGTAGCCATCCAGTCAGGTAATCAAGGATCCAGGATACCAGAAGAGCATCCACAGTTTTCAGTTTTCTCCCTAGTAGTGCAGGCCGGATGATACAGGAGCGTACAGGAGAAGTCGAAGAACATGTGTCTCACTTTGCTATTTGCCCAGTCCAGGTGTTTATATTTGAAGAGGAAGGTGATGGCGTTCTCCACCCCCAAATTTGGTTGAGGGAGGATAGGGGAATTGAAGGGAGCAGACAGTTGCAGAGCTGGGTTGAAGGATGAAACAGGAGCCTCCAAATCAAATCTGTTGGAAAATAGATTTACTCATTGGCTCTGTCCTGGTCTCCCCCTGTCACCTGGCCACCAGTCTTCTTGTAGCCACTCCACATGTCCTTCATGCTGTTCTGCTGGAGTTTCTGTTCCAGCTTCCTGTTGTTGTCCTCTTGTTACTGGACAAGTTTGTTTTCTTTGGTGGAGGCCCTCCCTGGCACCCATATCAGTTCTGTGGTCTCATTGGTGGTTGCACTGAAATGAATAAATGAATATCTTGCCATAGCCAAAAGCTGCTTAACAAAAACATTACACATTAAACTTGAGCAATCATATACATTTGTTGTGGTTTATTAATTCAGAGGTAAAAACACATTTGAAGGCTGTGACTGTTCCGTTTTAGCTTTTTGAAAATATTCATGTATTTACTTTCTGAATTAATTATATTAACACGTTTTATTCTATTTGGAATACTCGCTTTCTATTTCACTGCAGTCTTTGTGCTAACTCTTTCACCAGCTGCTGCTTTCACTTGATGAGTTTCACTGGGAGGAATAATGTGTTGAGGGTCACACAATGTGCTACATTTCTAGCCCTTAGTGTACAGACACTTCAACCAACTGGTAGGATTCATTAATGCAGCATTAATCAGGTTGCATAGTAAAGACATCCATTTTTTAGGCCTATAGCAACAAGACTATGATACATTTATATGTGGGCTCAGAAACCAACAGCTGGCCTTTAAATTGGATAATATCCTATCGTAATATCTCAGTAATGATGGAATAATAATGGAGTAATAATGTGGAATGTGGTGAGTATTTAATATCTTTGCATTAACAACGAACATATGATAATATTATGATTGATGTAATGGTACAGGAACATCTCAAGGTAAAAATGGGAAGAAAATGTGTTATGTATCACAAGATATTATCATCAACAAGATATGTCATCATCTTGATATTATCTTGCAATAACAGTAAAAACTAACTGTCCTTAAGTGTGAAATGACAGTCTTCACATGTGAGAAATGTGGAGGCCACTGATGACGTTGTTTCCTTTAAAATCCAACATCTTGATAACTTTGAGTGGGCATGAATCATTTTTACTCTCTAATTCCATATTCAAGAAAATGATTCAGTAACTTTATCTAGGAGCGCCACTTTCCTTAACAGCCAGTAACATTTGATTGCATGTTTGCAATGAGAACTGCATGCTAAGCACAGTCACATAGAGCATCAATTAAAAACATCAAGCCGCAGGCATCAAACCTGAGGCAGTTAGATAAATGAACATGATGACATTAGCCTACATTCTAAACTAAAGCGCTCAGACCCTTAGCACCATTCTTGTAATTTACATTCTTCTTTACAAATTGTTTTCATATATGTCTACTGATTTCTACTCTACTCTCTCATTTCATAGTTTCACTTTCAGTACACTTTTTAACCTCGATTATGAAATATAAAAAATGTGCATATTTTGGTGAAGTAAGGTTGTTTCAAATGACTGACACATTAATCTCACGAAGCACCAAATGAGCAGTACATAGTTGACTTTCATGAGTCTCTGTCCTTGTGTTCTGCTAAAATACCATAATATTTTCTATATTATACTTTGTATCATTGCACTAATTAACCATCTGCCTCTGGCCGCAGCTTTGTCTTGCTGTGTGTTCACGTTGCACCATTCTACATACAGCTCAACAAATGGAAATACGCTTCTAAAGAAAATCCTACGCTATGCCAACAGTAGGATTTTCTTTAGAAGTGTATTTCCATTTTTTGAGCTGTTGTCATGCGTCACTTTGATTGGCACAGCTGTTTCATAGGAGACTAGGTATGTGACTGACTGAGAGCCTATTTATCAATCACCAAACCATGCAATCTATATTCCACATCACCCAGCTTTTGCACTTTGCGCTACTGCAAATACATGAACCCATGTAACAGGCGCTGGAGATGCCCACACGGCTCTACATCCAAGACGGACTATTTTGTGCTTGTGTGAGTAAAATAGGTCCCATCAAGTATAAACACTATTAAATTAAATTAAAAACTAGAGCAACTGATTCATTAATAAAGAAAAAGGTTAAAAAAGGTTTCAACTTTTATGTGTGCATGTAAGTGTGTATTTATTTAAATTCCATTATATCAGCTTTTTAGTTAACATGTATAAGCTAAATTACCATCTTTCATCTGATAAGAAAACAAAAGAAAGAAAATTGTGTTATCAAAATCTTTGTAATTTAGGTACAAATTGAATTAATACAGTAAAGCATACAGAGGCACACTGTGACTTGTTAACAGCAGTGGACTATTAAACATTCATGCTCTGTGCACTGTTACATGCTCCATACCCTAAATGGAGCATGGGGGCGGCTGTGGCTCAGGAGGTAGCGGTCGTCCTCCAATTGGAAGATTCCCAGCTCCTCCAGTCCACATGTTGATGTGTCCTTGGGCAAGACACTCAACCCCAAATTGCTCCCATTGCTGCACCAATGGTGTATGAATGTGTGTGAATGGGTGAATGACATGTAATGTAAAGTGCTTTGAGTGGTCGCAAAGACTAGAAAGGCGCTCTATAAGTACAGTCTATTTTACCATTTAAATGCATTTTATTTTCTTGTGAAATATATTTGCAATTATGCATTCACGTGTTTTGCTCAAAGCATTTTTAACAACATTAAGAGTCTACAGCCATGCTAGCAGCTTTGACTTATCTTTAAAAAATCTTTCATAATTGATTCAGTTTTATATTAGTAACAATATTTTGTACCTTGAAATTCACTTGTGTCATTATAACACATGTGAATGGTGTTTGTTCTATTTAATCATGACTGCATTTTCCCTGTGCATTGCTAGAACTGTCGCATTTGGCTTCAGGTGTCAGTTCCCCAAGGTTTTACTTATGATGACGTGATAGAGCCACACATCATGAGCTACAGTATAAGCTCTATCGGCTGTTTTCATGCCAATTCTCGCTGTTAACAGCTGTCAGATGGTCCATTACCAAACGCCTCCCCCGACAGATGGATTGTTCGGTAAATGATCTCTGATGGATTTTTATCAGCTAATGACATAACACATTTCAAAACATGCCAAAAAAACAGAAACAAAAGAGATGATGTAATCCTTCCTCATGAATATCTTTTATAATAAAATGAAAATGTGTCCCTCTTCCCCTGACATGCAATTGCAATTGGTATTTCTACGCACAATTTAATTAGCAATTTGTTTGAATTTAACTTGCAGTTGCAAGATGTGACCCATTTTCACTGACTTTATGAACCCTTCTGATGTTAAATAAATTATTTTCGTAGACGTGCTGTTAAAGTGTTCCCTTAAAATAATGGTACTGTGATCATCTGACCCCGGATGCGTAGGTTTCATTATGTTCAGTTTTTTCATCTCACAGTGGATTGCCTTTTGTGAGCATTTAGAGAGGTCTTTAAATAAAACAGCTGACTGAATACGTGTTTAATCACAGGGTTATTAACTCATATATACGTAATTGTGCTTTCTGCTATCTCAGTGACTCAGAGTGAACAGCTGTTTCCCAGGAGAAAATCATCAATGCATTGTGCCCTTTAATACCTAAACACTGAATTATTATTATTATTATGAGTTTTTTTCAAATAACTTCAGCCCATATTCAATCATAAATTTCAGTCATGAGTGGATGTATAACTGTCTGTATGTTATAGTGTATATTCAAATCAGCCATCAAATAGCTGGAATAATAGTGATTCTGATGTCGTTCAGTTGAATCATTATCTATTTCTGTCTTGTATAGTTTTGAAGAGAAAGGAGGCCATGCAAAAACAAACAAAAAAGGAGAGCAGGTGCCTGATGTTCTTGCGCAATATACAGTACCAGTCAAAAATTTGGACACACTTTCTCACTGATGTGAATGGGAAGATGTGTCCACACTTTTGACTGGTACTGTACATTATCCAGAGCAAGTAATGTGCCATGTTATCATGCTGTGTAAGAACTTTGCATATATTTTTTGTATTTTCTCCCCCATAGCAGTCGTTTTGGAGTAATTCATTATTCTTTTGTTTACTTCCTTTATTGTTTTCATTGTCTGTTTTAGTCATATGAAACAGCCAGATCATAGCTTAGAGAGTCCAATCAGGAAATTGGTGATTTTTATTACATGTGTCCAGTTAGTTATAATATTACGCAACTGTCATGTTGTGTTTTATGTTATGTTGCATTTAAATACTGCATTTTAGTTCATTTGCATGTGAATATTGCCAGTGTTAAACTAGTTATGAGTAGCTATGGTGTTCCTATTGAAATCCAGTACTTGTATATTTTTCAAACTGGTGAACTTTAGGTTCATTATTAACAAGTTATGTACAGCTATTTACATATAATTTGAATGTAGTATTTGCACATTATAACTTTGTAGCTGTCTTTTACATTATTTTATGTCTGTGGATGTATGATGTCATTTAAATAGCATCTAGTGATTGGTGCTACCTGTCAGTTTTACAAAAATCTTTTCATGACATTGATCACAACAGTAAAGAGCATTCAACTTTACTCTCTCTTTACTTTCTCCTGGAGCCTGTTAGCTATCTGTTGATTTGTGAACGGACACATGGGGGACAGAACAGACATGAAAAAACAGATTGTGAGAAGAAATAGACTATTTAAAGTGAGATGTGTGATGGCTAAATTTGTCTGTTGCATCCTCAGGGCTGAGGGTTTTCATGAAGGACAAGAACATTGCTACTGAGTGCCTTTTACCAGAATGACACTTACTGTGCCACCGGTTAGACTTAAGTGCATAATTCTCTCATTTCTGTCTCCCTGTCTGAGTTTGCTGTCATCTGTGGTACTGATAGGATTGAAAATTAGAGGAATCTACAGCCGATTTTTCAATTTTGATTTCATAGCAAAACCAAATAACCATTAGGATGTCTATATGTATGTTTATAATTTTCATTAAGATTATTTTATACATGCAGTTCTGTTAAGTAGTCAACTGGTAAGTCTAAAGCCACCATCTTTAAACAAACAATCACATTTGAATCAAATGAATCTTATACTGTAAGCTCTTGACAAAAAGAATAGCACAACCAGTTGCTTGCCAGTTGATCATTAGTGTGGTTCTGGATTTGGTCAGTAAGCATAAACAGAGGGTTTTCATCAGGGAGCCTGGGTGTGAACTGTCAGAAGTAAATACTATCACTATTATCTATCTATCTATCTATCTATCTATCTATCTATCTATCTATCTATCTATCTATCTATCTATCTATCTATCTATCAGTCAGAGGTATGTGTGAGAAGCATTTTTCAAAAGTCTGGATTTGTATACAGGACTTGCACATTCACAGGTAGATTATAATAACCCACAAGGTCAATTACGTATCTAAATACAACAATAACACCAGGATTTTGCTGCGCAGAAATATGGTGAAATACATAATAACAAACTCTTTGGAATGAATGGGTTTCCCAGACATCCATTTATTTTTGGAGACCTGCCGCAATAAAACTATGCCCACCATAAATTGATTTTTCTAGTTTGGAGCTGCCAGTTGATTAATGCCCTCCCTCTCTCTCTCTCTTTGTCTGTCTGTCTCTCTTTGTCTGTGCCCTCCCTCTCTCTCTCTCTCAATGATTTACTCACAAAAAGACATGGATGCATCTGCACTGAGGTGTACTCCCCCCCCCATTGCACACCAACACCCTCCTCTGACATCTGTACATGAGTGGCACAGTTGCTCTATCTCCACTGAAAAACACAAGGACACGTACTGTAAATGTAAATGTAAAAACAATTACACATAAATTGTGTATCTACATCGCTTTGTAAAGCTGTGATGATATACTGTAAGAACCATAGATAGTAAAATGTATGGATGTAATTACCTTGATATCACCCACTGGTTTGTAGACTACCATATTGAGGCCTCAAGTTGGGCGGTTTGATTGTCGCCATCTTTGATTTTTTGGAGCCAGAAGTGACCATATTTGGATGAGAGAGTGGAGCTGACCCTAGAGCTCATTGCTGCAAGCTTGGTTAATTTAGGTTAGCATTGCACATTGATGGTCTATGGTTAAATGTGATAATGCTAATGTTAATTTTCTCTAGCAAAAAACAGGCTTAATGTAATGTCTTTTATTTCAACCTAGTACAAGACTTTTTTAGTGCACCAAAATGTTACACTTAACTTTCACTAAGTGAAAACACTGTAAAATAGTGGCCGCTATACTCTGAATCTGGGGTTATGAGATGGTTATGTTATATAACTAACATTGTTACCATGGTAGTGACAAGACCATGACAAGGTAGCCACGCCCTAAAACCTACCCTGCTTTATTGTCTATTTTAATTGCAAAGGGAACATAATTCAAAAAATGAACATCATTCTGTATTGAATGAGGCTTGAAACTACAAACTGAGCCCATAAACATAGTAGGAGACTGTTTACTGGGGTAATAAATCAAGTAAGAATTGGGTCATCTTCTTAGGGGTCATCTTCTTAGGTTAGCTTCTAAGTGATCCTCATCACCAGCTGTACATCAGTCCAGTCTCATTAGGGCATTGAGTGAAAGAACGGTCAGTTAAGGGTTGAAAGTGAGACACAATAGATTAAACTTTTTCTGTGATAAACATGAGCATATAATATATAATATGACCTATGACTACAATGTGGTGCATATTTTACATCCCACTACATCTGCTGTGTATTAACCTATACAGACAAAAGTATGTTATAGGCTGAATTTGTTTTCCAAATAACAAACAAAGAAAACAAACACATGTCCAGTTATACCCATTATCATTAACTGCAGGGTTACACTCATCAAAACGATACAACACCATCCCATTGAACAAAATGTGCAATAGGAAATGATGTCAGATGACAACAAGACCTAGTTTTTTAATGACCTGCTTTCACTAACTATAAGAAAGTTTTTTTTTAAATCAACTCTTGAGTCTGGAAAAACATTACAACAGGGAAGTGATTATATTGTTGTGGTACCATACAGCCTGCATGTTGTTGATTTATTTAGGGATGACAAACGAGTTTAAACATAACAATTGCCTATTGTCTGACAGTCTCATTACACAAAGTATCAACAGTAGGTCTGGTTGTCTTACTATAAATGATACCTACAGCATCAGGACATTTTTGCAAAACGTTTACAGCGCCAAACAGGTTAAAGAGGTTGCAATGGGAAAATCAACATGGTATGCAACAAGGTTAGTTCAGTGCAGTATGGAAAGTTTCGTGTCATGGAATGAATGAGCCATTGTGTCAGTGTTGAAAATAAATGATACTGGAACTTGAAATCTTCGCCATCATTAAGAAGGATGCAGAATACATATTATTTAGTCTGTCAAATTACACGTGGTTTTTAAGGTCGTACAAATAAAACTGAATAAAATAAAACCAAATGCTTATT
The DNA here is from genome assembly GCF_027409825.1 of Scomber japonicus. Taxonomy (NCBI): domain Eukaryota; kingdom Metazoa; phylum Chordata; class Actinopteri; order Scombriformes; family Scombridae; genus Scomber; species Scomber japonicus. The sequence continues at coordinate 21,024,926 of NC_070588.1, forward strand.
TAGATCAAATGAACGTCACACCAGTCTGCAGGAAAAGTCAGGCTGCTAAATCGAGCAAGGAGTAATCGCTCATCTGCTATACCTCGGCCCAGCTGAGAGGAGCAAATTGTGTGTGCATTTGTGCAACGTTAAAATGAGCACCTGTTTTATTTTCTCGGAACTAACCTGGATATAATTGCGAAGCGGGGTTTGCGTCTGTTAAGTTTTTTTAATCAGCAGTTATGAAGGAAAACGAGAAGACGCTGTCAGTTTTTAGCTAAGTGTGGCGCTAACGGCTAAGTGTTTGCCTTCACTGTGTTACTTGTGACTGAAACGTTTGTAAATGTGCCTTTCGGATATCTATCTACGTGTGTTACAGTTTATGTGACTGTTGACGTAGTCTGGGAACACATGGCGCCAGTAATTAATTTACTATGTAGTTGTAAGTGTGGACACTCCCGGTAACTGTTGGCTACCTGTGTGTGCGCTGCTAGCCACGTAAACTGCTCCTGATTGGTGTTGACGTAGCAGGAGCAGCTAGCTGGCCTGTCCTGAGTAGCACATTTTATGTGAATTTGGGACACCAAGTCATTGACAGCCGGCCTGATAATTTCAAGACGCACCATTTCCACCGAGGACGTGAGCAGCCGTGACTCAAAATGCTATAGCTGCACCTGGACGTGTTAGTTTCCTGGTCCTGTTGCACTGAGCGGATGATGAAGCGGGTCATCTGGCTGATATCAGGATTAAACAGAAGAATGATGAAGCTACTTTTTGCCCTCGCTTTGATCGCCTACATTGCCTGTAAGTAAATGAAACTTGTGTTACCTGGATGTACCTCACCTTTTAAACTGGCAACATTCCTGTGGTTGTTAATTTTCAACCATAGTGACCAAAGTGTAAACTTGTGTCAGTAGTTTAGAACTGAAAATAAAACATAAGCTACTGCTTAGTGGCCAAGCCCCCATAATGTGCCCAGCAAGACTTGGAAGAATAGTTGGACATAATTGGACGAACCTAACTTAGGTCATCAGTCCCTCAGGAAGCAGCCAGGCTCAACATACAGTAAGAATATATTAGATTACAGGATGGTTTCTGGACTGGATTTTCTAATTCAGGAGAAACCCATTGAGATATACAGTACCTTCTCTCTTTATCTCATTTGGGAGACACTGCTTCATGTGATTATTAGAATGAGGAAGACTAAACAGTCGTTTTAACTTTTTAACAGTCAACTATAGCCTAGTATGATCTTAAGAATCATTCACAATAATCAACTTGCAGTCAATGTGCACAATCAGAAAATCGCAAGAGTTGTACACTGTTGTGGACAGACTATAAAGTAAAATTTATTTATGTAACTCCAAATTCAGGTGCACATGCACATGCTGCTATCAGCTGATTACAACACACAAACCAGTTTCTAACTTGACAGACTGGGACACAAGAGGATGACTGTTACAGATGTTAGACCATTATTTACCCTTCAGTATACAATATGTGGAAGAACTTGCTTTAGCAGCATGACCCACCACTACTGAATGCAAGAAATACTAATAAAGTATAAATATTTGTCTGGACACAGATGCAAGATCTTTTGAAAATTGAACCAATTTGAAGTCAGCTGCATCACATACACAGTTTATGTGCCCCAGGATACAAACAGTCACAGTGGAAGATGAGAAAATAGTTGCACATCACAATAAAATGTTAGCTGTCTGGATATCGGGAGTCGCTGTGGGAAATACAATTTAGCTTACCCTCTCTGTGATACACCTATCACACACCACACTCACTCTCTGTGACTCAGCCTCTCTCAATGGTGTGCTTCAGTCTCAGTCTTATGCTTATTCTATTGTGGGCAGACTGTTTTCTTAAGTTTTTCACTTGGTGCAAATATTAAGTCTGAAATCTTGGTCAAAGTGTAATCTTGGTAAATTTGACTGATGTAGCAATGTTTCATACACAAAATGCAGATCAAAGTGATTCATAGGTTATAAAAGAGCAGGTGATTTAAACAACAGTTAAAATATTAAAATATGTTTAAAAAGAGGAAGGAAAAATAATGAAATCACAATAAAAGATAAATAAACAGTAATAAGAGATCATACATTATCCTGCTTATGCCATGGCCAGTTTCAAACAAAATACCATCTCTGTGATTTTACACTTATAGTTAATTTTCATCTTGTCTTCATTTAGTTTCTGAGCCACATCATTTATATGGTTTGCTTTGCTAGTAAGTCAACCTAAAACTTTAAAGGAAATTAGTTTTCTAACCATGACAAGCTTTAAAACTGTGAGAGAAAAATCCATGTATTAATTGCTTCCAGTCTTTAGAATAGATAGATAGTGCTGCATACTGCTACACGATATTATTGAGACTTTCTGTCCAGTGGAGATAATGTTACATTGCTCTCTCTTTCTCTCTCTCTCTCTCTCTCACATACACAGGATGCCTCTCTCTCTCCCCCGCTGTTACAGATATGACAACTTACTGTCTTCGTCTTTCTCCCTCACAGTCACTTATACCTGTGACTTCTCCACATCTCTTTATTTCTGGGTTGTTTTGGTTAGATTTCCCTCCTGGTCTTTCCTCCTTCCCTCCTTTCCCCCTTTCATTGCATTTCATTTCATTTATTGGTTTATATGAAACATGGATAATGTACAATAGATGTATTACACCAGATATAGCATAGTGCTGATTTCCATCTGTAGACCCTGGGCTTATATAGCAATATAAAAAAGATTATTCCACATGACACTAATATATAAATACTTAAAGGATAGACCAATGCAAATATATTCAAAGAGGCGTAATACGACTTCATATTATATATTATTTTATCATTTACAGCGACTGTGGTATAAATAGATTTAGTAGAGCTGCAATGATTCATCAATTAATTGCTAACTAATACATTGATTTCCAACTATTGTGATAATAATTGATTTGAGAAATATTGAGAATGGCCAAATTGTCCGACTTCAGCTCCTCAGATGTGTCTTGTATGATAGTAAACTGAATATCTTTGGGACAAAACATTTGAAAGTTTCACATTGGGCTCTGGGAAACAGTGTTGAATATTTTTCACAATTGTCAGACGTTTTATAGGCCAAACAACTAATCAATTTATTGAGAAGATAATTGACATATTTAGGCCATCGATAAAGAAAGTGATTGTTAGTTGCTGTCCTAACTTTGGTTATTGATTCATCTGCTACTCTCTGATTATGGTTTGGTCTATAAAATGTCTGTTGATTAGTCAGTGATTACATATTTGAAATAAAAGCAAGGTGAGTCATTTAAAGGCCTGAACTGATCAAATTCAGAGCAGAGAATACCACAGTCCCATGTAGAGGTCACTGCTGCAGGATCCACCATTTGTATGTAAGCCAGACTCATCTTGCACCTGTCAGTCATGCTACGCTGTTGATGTGTTCAGTTCAGGTTATTCAGTATGCTGGCTGGGTGGTTGACCTAGGTAGACATGACTTTTTTTAATATTTTTTTTCTCCTTAAAACTATGCTGAGGTACAATAATGTTAACTCTGACCACGACTCATAGTGATGTCGTTGATAGTTTAAATGCTTTGTTGTGTTTTTTTGTAGTGTTGACAGGCTGCTAGGTTTGGACTGACCCCTCACATTCCTTGACAGTCCGCCATTGAACTCTTATATTAGAACATCTATCTTGCCAAGTGGCACCGCGCTGGACATTGAGCCCTGCCCTCCTGCCAGTGTAGACGCATGACTTTTACAAGTGACTTTTGCTCTTACAAGTAATGGAGGTGACTTGTAATGTAGCAAAATACAATACTGGAGAAAGAAAATCCAGTTATGTAAAGGTAAAATGACTGGTGTTTTAAAAATTCTCAAGATTGTACAAGTACACAAAAATTACTTTATTACAGTTTGTGCTTTTGGACAGAAATATTATTGATTAAAAAGCTGCTCTCGGCTCAGGCCAAAGACGATGATACTGTATACGTAGTACCCCAGAGGCAGAGCTGTCGTTCTGTCCAGTAAAAACACCAAGCTTCACTTTCATTCAGACAAACCAATGTAGCTACAATTGTTAGATTTCATCAGTGAGACCCACATTTATCTTCCTAAAGGAATTATATCATGTATCAAAAAGTTACAGGGACATTAGAGCTAGTGGTAAACTACCAAACAGCTGCACAGATCAGTTCATCGGATCATATTCTCGCCGGGGTCAGGCTGCTGCTACGAGATGACCGGCTGGTCTCACCCAGCCAGCGGCTCCCAAATGTTGCAGCAGATTTATATACAGGCGTTATTTGGATAAACTGACCACATAATCTACATGGTAACTGTAAAAAAAGATTACAGCTTAAACAATATAAGAAAGTAAGTAAAGGTTAAAATGAACAGTCCTGGAGTGAAACTATAATAGCCTGGCTCAAAATGTTCACCATTGCCCTCGGGTATTATTTGACCACAAGGAATACTGGGTAATGCAGTCCCGGCAAAGGCCCCCCTTTCTACGCCAAAACAAGTTGAAACTGAAAAAAAAACACAAAAAAAACAAAACCCCAAACTGGCAGTTTTAAAGAAAAACAAACAAAAAACCAACACAGTCACATTGACATTGATCATAATACAAAAAAGATCAATTATAATGAGATTGTGTAATTTTCTTCCAATACACGTTTGTCAAAGTCAGTGTTTCCTTTTTCAGTTTCAGATTTTGTTTTCAGTGCTGGATTTTCATAGTAATCCATCCGTTAGTCAGATTTCTTGTTGAAGAGCATGAAAATCTGGTGACAGATTTCTGCTCAATGATTTACAATCCACCTGTCAAACAGTTCAGTTGTAGGAGCCAAGGGAAAAGAAGAAAACTGCTTCTTTTCCTCTCTTCGACTTCTCAAAAAATGATATCGCTGGATGTGACACCATATTATGTGCTTGATATTCGTGATGCTACCTTTTTTGTGATTGATTTTCTCTTTTCTCTCTTCCAGCTGTCTGGGGAACATACACAAATATGAGGTATGATATTTAACTTCTCTGTTACCTTATTGCATTCTCGCCTACGATCATCTTAAAATCAATTTAAATCAAATGTTTGACCTCGCTCTTAGAAACTAAATTCATGGTTCTTGGCAACATTTTACCCAGTGCCAAATTAAATGAAATCGTTCTGTGATGGACCAGAATATTCTGTGAAAAATCATGTAACTTTCACTACTAAATAGCAACTACACAACCCTTTTTGAGTTTAAACATACCCCCTTCAAAAATTCAAACAGTGCTTTCTGAACCCTGATAACCCAACCCCACCACTGACACTCTGACACCCTTCACAGCTTTTTCATTATAGCTCTATCAGATTGTTTTCTCTGCACTGAACAGTGTAAAATGAGACCAGTATCAATAGATTCTTTGACAAAACTCAGAATTCAGAGGGCTCACCATGATGAAGTCACATTTTATGGGAGCAGTAGAGAGTATAATGATGTTATTTACTGGGGATCGGGGGTGTAATCTAGGACTGCAACTAACAATTATTTTGATAATCGATTAATTGGTCGATTATTTTTTCGATGAATCAGGTAAAAAAATATTTTAAGTAAGTCCATCTCTCGTGAGAACATGCACTATCATTGATGGGATGGCTTTAGTAAGAGCAATAGGAAAACCTCAAAATGCATCAACCTTTGGGGATTATGCTGACATGTTCATACAGAAAGTGACTGGCAATCTACATGGGAATATTACTAGAGTGGATCTAGTCTTTGATCAGTACCTACAGAACTCCATAAAGGATGGAACAAGAGCAAAACGCAGCACCACTCTGTGAAAAATTCACACTATTGTAAATAATGATGTAAAGATGCCAGCTAACTGGAATAGTTTCATTGAAATGGACGAAAACAAGGCCAACCTTACACAATTCCTTTCAATTGAACTTGAAAGGCATGTCATTCAGTATGGTCTTGAAATTATAATATGTGGGGGATTTTAGGCTCATCATTCACTGCAGAGACACAGAGGTACTGTTGTTGCTTCTTGTTTTTGCACACCTGCTGAGCCCAGAAACGTGGATGAAAACAGGAACTGCCAAGAAACCACGCTACATTAAAGTGCATGATATTAAAATGTCAAATGAGATTCTAATAGTCTGTTGGCATTTCATGCCATCACTGGATGTGACACTACCAGTCAGTTCACTGGAATAGGAAGAAGGATGGCGTGGAAAGTGTTCCAGCAGTGCCCTCATCTTCTCCACAACTTTGGTGAGGATGAAGTACCAAGTCCTCTGCAGAACAGTTTGTCTGCAAACTTTATGATCCAAAAACGACCAGCACTTCAATCCATGAAGTTCGCAGTGCCTTGTTTCGGAAAGTGAAAGCCAATGTGGATACTTTACCACCAACTCAGGATGCTTTGTCTCTGCACCTCATGAGGGCCAACTATCAAACAAAGGTTTGGAAACAGTCACTAGTGACCCATCCACAGTTGCCCTCACCAGCCAGTTGTGGTTGGCACATGAAGGATGGAATGCTTGTCCCCCAGCTTTTAACCAAATAACCAGCACAGGCCAGATGCTTGGAGCTGACGATCTGTGGATGCAAGGAAAGTGGAAGTCAGTGCAGTACCAGGCAGTGTCGATGTTTTGCAGTGGAGCATGTGGGTGTGCCTGTGTAGCTTGGTACAAGAATACTCAGATACTCACATCATTATTATTGAGTGTTGCCACATTATATGCAACTATATTGTTTCAGATTATTCGGTATAATATTGTTTATCCTGTTTTGTAGATTAGATTCATATTATGCCCTTTGGGGTAATGCATGTTTTTTATATTGTGAAGGTATTCATTATCAAAACAGTAAACTCTTCTTTTGTGTCCCTGACCCGGGGTCTGTTCCATAAAGCAAGCTCAGAAAAGCGGCGCTTATTGTCAAACACCTGACTTGAATGAGCCTAACAAATGAGATCAGGCTACAGCGGTTCCATAAAGGCTGATCCACGTTCTTGCAATCAAACTAATTCAAGACAGGCTCAAGTATTCAGACTAATTGCGTGGGCAAGACATTCATGAGCAGCCCATGACGTCGAACACAGATTAAATGGATTCACAATGACAAAATCCACAGAGCAGCAGCAGCAGTCTCTAGCACATACTTCTGCTGGAGACATATGAAGAATTTAAACATATGATCACAAAAAACAATAAATAAAATCCAAGAGAAAGGCTGGCAGGAAATTGCTCATCGATTGAATGAGTCTGATCTGTCTCTGAAGGTGCGCTCTTGTTGCAGGGCCCTGTTTACTATGGCAGCTCTGTCATGTACAAGCTCCTCAATCAAGGGACAGGCCTTGACTAACAGAGAAACAGCGCATGGGTTGAGGTCGTTATATAGACTGGACCTTAATCAATTAACAGCAAAGGGGAAACGCCTAGACATGCATCCACTAAACATGTCTTAGTTTACTTTTTAGATGTTATTTTAAATGTACTATTCAATAACCAATACCTCCCTACCCATATGGATTTAAATATTACATCTCTTTCAATATTTTTGCAGTTGTTCAACATTCTGTCAGGCCTCAATGTTTAATATTAACACACAGACACAAATATATGAATATATGTATATGTATATATAACCCTGTTGGCTGCCTACCTGAGTGCCACTGCTTGGATGGGGAAAATCATACCTTTGCCATATGACTACTACATAGTTATTACTACTAACTAGTTACTAACCCCTAACCCTAAAGAAAAGAGAGAGCAGTTATATTAGGATGGAATTAATAACTATAGTGATATGCCAATTAAGTATAAGTTGTGTTACCACCTGGTACATTAATGAAGTCAAATAGAACCATAGACCACCATCTAGAGTTCTACATTTCCACCTGGACATTAAAGTATTATAACTTGTGCAGCATTGCACTCTCTCTCCCTACAAGCTTTAAACTTGACATGTCTCATTCCCATAGATAGGGGTACTGATTGATAGAGGTTTTGGGGTACTATGTTATGTCTCTCTCAATCTCATATTCACTATTCACAAACTGGTTCTCTTTAGGCAGAGATTATTTTTTTCACTTTCTAGTTCTGTTTTCTCTTAAACTGTGCAATGAATGTTCATTCTTCAGCAGACATCCCATGAGTGTTAGCTTTATGTATATGGTCCTTGTGGTTGTGGAGATATTCAACATTTATTATTGGCATGTCGTGTTGAGCAGGAAACCTAAAAATTGGCCTGAAATTGCTTGTAAAAGTCACAAAAATATTTTTTCAGCTTGACAACCACCTTAATATCTTACCTATGGGTGTCTTCTAACTAAATAAATAGGGTGACAGCTTGTACCAAAACATGTCCGCAAAAGTCTTAACGGAAGCCCTTTTCAGAATTGACTATTCATAGGGTAGTAACATTACATAATATGAATATGTTAAACATTAAGGCCGGGTCACCATGGCTAACATTAATAGCAGTGTGGCAAACCAAAGAGCAGGGCTGCTTTATGACAGATTGTACATGTTTTTTTTATGTTATTGTGATGAATTACCCTTTATGTTAGATATTTAATATGTGTAATTAGCACTTATATATTGTCTGTTTATTCTGTCAATAAACAGTAAGCAGAGAATCAACCATATCAAGATATATGTGTATTGTTACTGCAATATAAAATGACGTATCCACCATGGTAGAGTATTGTACAACCTGCTCCTAGTTGATGGATGGGGGTGGTGGGGCATGTGTTGTTATCTAACCGTGTTCTTCAAGTGAGGAGCCGCTTTTTCTGCCCTTGTGTTTATGACTCATCATCTCATCCTTCCTCTCCTTGTCTGTCTTTCTCTCATCACAGATCAATACAAGAACACGGAGAGATGAAGATTGAGCAGAGAATTGATGAAGTGAGTTGCACTGCTTTTTTTCCTCCTTTTTTTTTTTTAACCCTTTCTTTTTTAAACCTGTAAAAAGGTATTTCACAGCTATGTTTAAGCAAGTATTTCAAGTAAATTTGTAATGTCAAGTCCACTTTATTTGTATAGCCTAATATGACAAATTAAAAATTTGCCTCGGGGGGCTTTATAGTCTGTAGATCAATACAACATCCTCTGTCCTTGGACCCTCCATTTTAATACAAAAAAACTCCCCTAAAGATATGCAATAGGTGTGGCGAGTAAAGAATAGACCAAAAATGCGGTGAGGATGGGCCAAGGGTGCCATGAGATTTATCCTGTCATCCTGTATTTTCAGTAACGTTTCACTGCATTTTAAAATAATCAAGACGTTACGTTTTACGTTATGTTTTCAATCATGACAGAATAGAATAAATAATAAATACCTTTTTGTATATTAGATATGATATATAAGAAATGCTGAAATGTCTGCATATTCACTCTCCCAAGTTCACATCTGTGTTTTTGTTTATTTTTCCTTCTACATCTTAAATATCAGCTCATTTTAATTGAAGAAAATTAAAGGAATACATTGCATTATATATTTTTATATTTTCCATAAAAACAATGTCTAGACAAAAAATAATCCCTCTCAATCATCACTTGTGACCCATTAGAAGTGTGTGATTGTGTACCCTGCTGTCTGCCTGTATTTTATTATAAAGCCTCCATGCTGGCGACAGCCATGCCCTGAGTCCATTATGTTTTCGGGTTGTCCATCCGTCCATCCCATTCTTGTGAAAGCAGTATCTCGGGAACGCCTTGAGGGATTTCTTTTAAATTTGGCACAAACACCCACTTGACTCAATGATGAACTGATTAGATTGTTGTGGTCAAATGTCACTGTGACCTCACACAACATGTTTTTGACCATGACTCAAGAATTCATACACTAATTATGATAAAGTTTAACACAAATGTCTAATAGGATAAAATAATGAAATGATGACATTTTGTAGCTAAAAGGTCAATTTAACTGTTACATCATAATATTCTGCAACAACACCTTTCTGGCCGTTATTCAACGCTGTAACTTAGGAACAGAAGAGACAGATTGTGACCAAATTTTACATTTGTCAGATACTGAATTGGTGATACTAATCTTGGGCCACCTTGAAACCTTGGTGATTGTATAGATCCTTTGTGCTGCTGGGTTGATGATGTGTATGAAGCATCCACAATTTAAAATGTCTAGCTTCCTTGCAGCGCCATCCATATCTGAGGAAATGTCAACTGTCATGGATACAACTGTGTTCTATCAGAATCAGCTTTATTTGCAAAAGCATGTGAACATAATACAAGTGTTGCTGTGTTTGGGTGTTTTTCGTGTATCAGGCTTTATGCAGTGTTTGTGTAGCTCCTAGCCAATAACAGCACTCAAGGTGTAAGGTCAAAACACGGTGACCAAGTTACATTGCTGTCTCCTTCTCTCTCCTCTGCTCCCTGTCTGTGTGTGTTTGACTGAGGTCGGTGCTGAACTACGCCACACACACACACACAGACACACACACACACACACACACACACACACAGACACACACACACACACACAGATACACACAGATACACACAGAGCAGAGAGGCCATAGTGGTAAATAACCGAACATAGTAAACTTTTTTTAATTTCAGGATTCAGATGTCCTCTTTCCCCCAGGCCATGTGTTTAGACTATTTTGTGTCTTTTTAAAAAAATCAAATGATTATCTTAACATGATCCAACCATCAGCCTGATGTAAACACACTACTCCGCTCTTAGTGTTTTCCTCGAATGTCATCCTGTACTGCCAGGTCACTAGAGAATGAGGTGCACTGGACGTGACTGTCTGACCTCTGAGGAGGGTGAGGGCTTGTTAGTGGTTCCCCCCAAGGCTCATGCACTTGTCCACACAGTGCACAATGAAATGAAGAGCACTTCAATAGGCACACTACTTTCTCAATTTCTTTGGGAGTCATCCAATGCTCAGGACCCCTTCTTCCACCCAAAGAAGTTTTCCTCCTTAATGTTTCCCACAGAATTTCGAGAGACTGTGGTGGTGGGGTCTCAGTCTGACCCTCTATGGGGGTCCAAGGCATGCTCCCCCGGAAGAAACTTTTGTACATTTTTAAGTCAAATGCATCATCCTGCTAGCCTGGCTAACACCAGACCGCGTCTCAATCTCATGTGAGATGAGGTAGGGTCTGGTGAGGAGCCGTTCATTTCCTCGTATTTGAGGCAGGATCAATGAATGTCGATCAAATGCTTCTGTACTTTAGGCTACTGGAAAAACTTACAGCCAATCATATCAAAGATAAATGATGACGTATTCAGAGCCTGTAGGGAGCAGCGCGAACACATCCTTTTTATGAAGGAAAAATCATGTAGCGCAAGTTTTTGTTCTATTTTGAAAGTGAACTTGCCTTCCAGTTTATTTAGCACACAATCTACTGCTGCTTCGAACGGTTGCTGCAACTCCATGACTGCTATGCTGGATGTAAACAGAGTCACTCTACGGTCGCCATCGTGTTGAGCCCGCCTCCCCGTTTTGTGATTGGATCCCTATCTCAGGCGAAAATATTTTGTCTTGGTGGCAATGCTAACTTTTTATGAGCGAAGTAGAATCTTGCTGGAATGAGAGCCTGGGTATACCCAGGCTCATCTACTGGTTGTACGTGATGACAAAGCACTCCCACAAAGCACAGGAAAGACATTTTACCAGTTAATAAATGTTTGAAATAAACAAAGGACTAATGTCCATATTTCAGCTCTGGAACAAGTTCAACTAGTTGATTATTATAAACATATAAAATACAGTTTCAGTAAATATCTTTCTCTAAGTTTTGTTTCTTTAAATAACTAAACTAACTAGTCTGCTAATCAATAAAAGATTGAACTTCCACATGACTTAGAAGTGGATCAGGATCAGAGTTGATATATTTTACAGATGGAAGTAAAGAAGGTCTCTCATTAAGCCTTTGCTTTTTCACACTGAACCAATCAAAGCAGCATAATGCTGCTGCAGGTGTTTAAGATTCAGAGGTTTGAGGCAGAGCTGCAGGGTTGAGTGGACGTGTGTGGGGAAGTTTATTTGTGCTGTTGAACGTAACCACTGTAAAACAACCAGAAAATAACATTTTATTGATCTGATTCACCGGCTTGACCAAAGCTAACAGAACAACTTACTTCTGTCCCCCATTCATTGTCCATACCTTTTATACAAAACAGTGAGGTGGAATAGAGTAGTAGTATTCCCGCATTAAAAAGACTCTGAGAGCGAGAGGAGAGCAACACGACGAGAAGTGACAGCAAACTATAGCTGAGGCTAACATTAGCTGCTCCTCTCCTCTATCTCAGAATGGGCGGAGCTAAACCCTCTCTGAACCCCTCATCACAATTTAATTTCGTAATTCAACAATATCACCCGCACAAAAGAAGATACGTCTTGTCCTATATCTTGTTTGAAAATACATTGATATATCTTAAAGCCATAACATTTTGGAGAGTGTACAGTCATGATCAGCTCAATATGGAAACTGTGACAGCACAAATTAGACTATGGCAGGCTGCCACAGTCTATATAATTATTGGGAAACGCTGCTCCTCAACACAGCTGACGGCTGCACTCCAATTTGTCCGGAGGTTTGCAGGTAGGCAAACCACCAGCTGAAGAATGGTTAAGGAGTAGGAAAGAATGATGATTGTGGCAGTCGCAATTCCCTGAGGAGACCTCAAACACCTCTCTTAGCCTGCAATGGACCTTTCTCATCATTAGAGTACTTATGGCAATCACCCACTGATTGTCAGTTGGTTGTGCACATCCTGGCACAGACACCCCCTTACTCCTCATTGTAATTATCAAGGGTTTGTTCAAGATCTTTGAACGCTGACACTTTCCCTGATGCTGCTGTGCTGTATGCTATTTTGAACAGTTTGTGGTATGGTGTGCGATAAAAAATACAATTGTTTCAGCATTTAACATTTTTAAATTTCAACTGAACATCAAAACAATTCCCATAGATGTTGAGATATGTTTTTAAATGAATGAATTAATCTTGAATTGTCATTCAGTAGCAGAATAAACAAATGTTAGACACTTGTGAATTACAAAACTGCAAATCTGGACAGACCAAACAATGCATAGTTGTCCTTTTCTTCCTCTTGTAAAACGCACTTTAGTACATCAAGTTCCAATAAAGGAGAGCAGCCACTTTCAAATAGCTCTTTCAGCTTGTCTGTGGATTCTCCATGAAACACTATGTTTGTGCTCTTTGTGTAAGTTAACCTGAAGGATAACTCCCTCCTTCATGTGAGGATCTCCAGATCTAACAATAAAATAAAGACTCTCTGTTTGTCTGTCTGCTTCTATGTACTGCATGTATGTATGTATGTATGTACCGTAAAAACCGGTGTATAAATCGCACCAGTGTATAATTAGCAGTCTATTTTGGGTGGTGTCATGCTGGGAAAAACGCTTTTTTATTAAAGACTGGTTTATTTAAATGTACCAGTAGTTATTTATTTATAAACAAATATGTTCAAACTTTCTCAATTTACTTTTAACTGGAACACAATCAAAACCCACATATTACACCTGAAGCAGTGTGTCGGGTAATGATTTGCTTAACTGAACTGGATCGGTATATTAACTAAGACCAGATTCGGGTTAGGCTATGAGTTTCAATCAAACTTTTTAAAAGAACACAATAACTTCACATATTTATTACAGCGTGTACCTGTATGCTTACTCGAGTCCCTGAAATTCTTCATCAGAGCTGTCGCTGTGCACAAATAGACAACTGCACCTGAGTCGTGGTTTTGCACATCGTGCTTCAGCTTCAGTTTACTCTGTCAATACTGAAACATCACAGCAACTAGTGTCTAAAATACTTCTGATAAACACACAATCATTTTCCCATAAAGCCATAACTGGTCATCAAAATCTATTTTCATTAGCTGCCGAAACAGCTGGAGCGTGCAGCGTGTGCTTGACACCACTGTTTACAGGATGTCATAGTTCATAAGTGTGGACGCTCACATCATTAATGCAAAAACCGGTGTAAAAGTCGCAGTCTATTTTGGGCACCCGAGTCGCGCTTTAACATCACAGCAACCAGTGTCTGAAATAGTTGTGATCAACACACAATCATTTTTCCGTACAGCCTACAGCACTAACAGCTCTATTTTCATTAACTGCTGACACAGCTGGAGTGTGCAGCACATGCTTGACAATTGTTTATAGGACGTTATAGTTCATAAGTGTGGACCCTCACAAATCGTTATCTTTATTGTTATAGTTATGTTTTTAGTGTGAACGGCCCTTTACATACCTATGATCATATCCAGATCCAACCTCTCTCTGTATTTTTAAAGGTGAATAGGACACACACAGTTGTATAAAACACACCTCACTTTTAAATGAAAAAATATACACCGTTTTTTACGGTATGTCCTTCGCATATTTTTAGACCCGTTCACCTGTTCTTTGTCACATTTTGGTGTATTGCTAAGGACCCAAGGAAGAGCAGTGTCAAGTTTAGTTATAACCAATAAATTGTTGAGAATGATCGAAGTTTTTCAGTTTTAGCAGGCAAAGCTTTTCTAGCCTTTATCCTGCTGGTTCAGCAGCCCAGGAAACTCTCAAACCAATTGCACACATTGTAAATCACCTCCCGTGATGCTATTAATTCAATAAAATCTGTTCATTCCGATAAACACACAGGGGAGAGACTACAGTCAAAGAAATAAGTGAGTCACAGAAAAGTTATTTCACTTGGTGTGCTCTAAAAATAGAAAAACAGACAGCGAGTACAGAGCTTTTAATCAAAGAATGGACAGACTCTCACATGTTCATTCTTTATACGAGCAGTTTAAAAGCAGTATATATCATACGTTCCGAGACCATGCCAATTGTGAAGTCCCACTATGAGACAAAACACAAATCTTTTGAGCAATAAATTAACAATAAATTAAGCTAATGATAACTGCTAAGATAATAAGACCTATGTTACTAAGATGTTATTACGGTTTGAATTTGAAATTAAATCAATGACACAAGTGATGACACATGCCCATATTCACTTTTTTTTTTAAATGGCCTTTTTTTTTTAAATGAAAAAGCAATAACGTTATCTATGAAGCAACTGTTGGGTGTTTCTGACTATACAGTTATAATAGTTTGAGATCATACAGGATGCTTGAGCTCATTTTATAAGTTTACAAGAAGGAATTCATGTGAGCTCATTGGATATGGTGTTGTAGCCATTTATATTAACCATTCCCGATGAGTATCTGCTTTCTTTTCGATACACACAGTGACACAACACAGCAGAATGGGTTCTTTGTTAAATGAAAACAGGCTGAAGAATTATAGGAGAAGTGATTATAAGATGGAAAACGCATGCTGTGATCCTAATGAAAAGAGCATGTGAGAAGATAAAAGGCTTGAAATAGTGTTACTCGATTATTTCTTAGAATTTCATCGTGGGTGGAAATACATTTTACCTTGACTATAAATAACTAGTGTCAAGTCTTGAGATCAGGGTGACGGCTATGTTTTTGAAAGTTTAGTGATCTCTTTCAGCCATGTCTGAGTCGTGTTAAGTTACTGCTGATGAAAACTCAACATTTCCTGCTATTCCTTGATATCATTAAAAAAGTTCCACTTTTTTTTATGTAACAGTAATTGCACTGCTGTCAAAACTACAGTATGTTAAGCACTATTCTGTTTAGGCTAATAACTAAATTGTATTAAATGACAATTGCCTATTATAGAAATGTTGAAATGTGTATTTTATGTTCTTGAGACCACTGTCTGTACTTATTCATCAATTCCCTGTAGTTGAGGGTTGCATGACAGATGGCTGTAGAAGAGTTACAGGATTAACTAGATTAAAACTAAGATTTAAAAAACTCCTCTATAGTGCTACAAGAGGTCAGAAAATCCAGATTACCTTTAATCAACACAGCTGTCTTCCCAGGCTCCGTGACTGCTCATGTTTCATTCACATTATACATGTGTAACACTCACGCAAAATGTACTTTTACGCCTCAAGTCTATTTTCTCCCATATGACGGATGTGACTACAATTGTGTGTTGAGCTCTGAGCACTGCCAAAAGGCAGGTGGCCTGTATAAACACAAAGATGGGGAACTGAAGTTGCAGCTAAGCCTTTGTAGACACTGCGTCAGACTCCTGTATATTCTGGAATATAACTTTTGATAACATTTTTTCAGGGACTGTTTTTCCTTGTCAGATGTATCATAGTTATTATTTGGCAATGTAGTGAGTATGACATGCAACGTGCACTCTACTAAATCCAGCGAGCCTGCAGAACACTGATGGACCACATTTCTGTGTGTGGTTATATCATAGTGGTAGGGCTGTAGTCGGGTCCTTGAGAAATCCAAGTCCAGGCAGCTCCGAGTCAAAGTCAAGATCAAGTCCAAAAGTGTTTGAGTTTGGGGCAAAATAAAGGGGGAAGAAAAAATGAAAACAATTCACATTTTGCCCTAGGGGGGAAAAAAGTAATTATAAATAACATATTATTTCACAGTGTTGCTGGTTAACCCTGATATATTTCCACCAAGGGTTTGTATTCAGAGTTGTATTGACAACTGACAACAGGAAGGTCATGTTCTCAGCTTCACATTCTACACTGGCATGCAAATTACTCATGGTGTTTTGAAGACTGATTATAATAATATATGCCCAACATCTCAAATGTTGACCTTTCTCAGGTACATACATGTACATCTATGTATTTGCACAAATGAGACTTAAATGATATAGTATATGATCGATATACATGTAATATATATAATGGATACATTTTTAATAATATATTTCACTGCAAGTGTTTCATTTAATACCTTTTTTTACTGATTCTTTATGATGATTTGATTTAGCCATGATTTAATATTTATTTTAATTTTTGCTAGTTAAACCAAACATCCTTAAAACTGATTCAAGTCCGAGATCATAAAAATGGTCTCAAATACTATGCCCTATGTACTGTAGTAGTATTCTAATTTGCTATTGACTGATCACTTTTGTAACAATATGTTACTTATCTTTAAAATACTGTCCCCACTATGAATGTTTAATAATGATTTAAATTGATAGCGAATCAAGACATGTGAAATGTTGCTGCTACTGCTTTAAATTTGAACTTTAGTTATTTTCTCTTACCATATCTTGACCTGACGGCTGACGCCAGGCAAGCCATTACATCTGACTTGTTAACATCATACATTTTTCATGTATAATTATTGGGAAATCACTGGTGAAAAGCACTGCAGGCATGAACATGATGTTTTCTATACTTTTCTAATTACATGTTATCTTTTCGCTTAAGCCTTTTAATGACATGATTTCATTAATCTGTAATGGAGTCTTTTTCTCACCCACTGTTTCTGCCTGATGGTGGTATCATCAAGTTATCAAAGGACTGACATTGCACTGAGAGTAGATGTGGTACTAAGATATGGCAATTACCTAACTCTCCAAAATGCCAACAGCTCTTTTATCAGCTGTATCCTGCAATGTGAATGAATGAGCATGTTTTTTATGTGATGGAATTTACATAACGGAGAACCAAGACACACATGTACATACACACAACTCAGTTGAAAAGTCAGCTACATAACACAAATTATAATTAGCTCTGTGGCTTATCACATGTTGCAGGTGCTGGCTGAAATAATTTCAGTTTGTTATCAGACTGACCTTAGAGTTTAAAGAATTGACTTTTCTGAGAAATCTGTCACATATCTGGCAGCCTTACAAGCAATGTTCTGTCTCCTTGAAATCATTATGAACTACAAACTACAGTGTCATGATCATTTTATGTCATAACCATGATGATAGGTGTAGCTTGCAAATGGAGCTTTGAAATTATGATTTCCTAGAAATTAGGAAAGAGCTGAGAAGGTCAGGTTTTATTAATGTGCGAATTGATTTGAAATGACTTGTTCAGTTTCATTGGTCATCTTGAAATTCAAGCTTGGCTCAACTCTTCTAACCGTGATACTGTGCCAGTCCCCGCTGCCATCATATGTTAGTATCTAAGGTTGAGAGAGCGTGGAAGTCTGATGTGTTTTAAGGTTATTTATGTAATTGCCCTATAACAAAGTGATATTTGACAGGAGCGTAAACAGGATGTGGCAGGGTGCTATTGGAATTGTCACTTTCTTATCACAGACCTACTGTTGCATCATCCAAGAGAGGGGGTGGGGGGTGGAAAATGACAAGACTAATCTGTAAATAAATGAAAGAAAAGGTAGATTGCAAAGAGAACTGCAACACCTGTTACACTGTTACACTTCTGTCTTTACTTGGTCTGCTAAAATGTTCCCATATTTATTCTGATATTTGACAGCTTGTTCTGTAGTATAATTTGTAGTTGCTTTTTGTATAAATTTACATATAATTTGTAATGTATAAAAATTAGTAGGAAAGGCCTACATAAGTAAATGAACATTAAAACAACATTAAATTAGCTGTATTCTTACATGGACATGATGATCTCATGATGAACCTCTTCTCCTCTCAGGCTGTGGCTCCTCTCAGAGAGAAAATTCGTGATCTGGAACAAAGGTATGTTTTGTTTTTGTTTAGTTTTTTAGCACATATGTATACACACATATGCTCTAGTAGTTCTTTGTAAGGAAGTCTGACAGTATCTCTTCTTACTCTCAATACAAGCATATCTCTATATTCCAATACAAACTTGCATATCCAATGGAAGGGTCTGGTCTAGTGATTAGACCTATATTATACATATGTTGTAATTACTACATTTTGTTAATTTCCTTCAATTTAAACAAAAATCCAGAACAGAATGATTATACCATCTAAATAACATGAGTTGTACCATGTTAGACCAGACCCTTTTTAAGCCCACTGAAGAGCAGCAAGCTGTCCTGATTTTCATGGCTTTCCTCCACAGTCACCAGCTCTCAGCACTAAGATATGACATGGAGAATGTATCCCTACTGAGTGTTGCTTTCTATAAACCTGAAATATACCAAAGGATTACTGTACCCTTTAAAATGAAAGTACCATACAGAGACGTTGGAAGTAAGAGTCAGGGGTGTGCAACTATCAAAAGCCTCCCTTTACTGCAGAATTGGTGCTTAAATTTGTTTGACTTTCATTCTATTATATTTCATTATAACATAAAGAATATTACAACCTAGTGTTGTGATTGTCAGAAATAATAAGTCTGTCTCCTGCTCAGAGCACTTCATGCATCTTTAACTATGTAAACAAACAGTCAGGCCAATGAAGTTTGCATCATCTTGAGCCAAGAATGGCTCCTTAGGAACCAAGAAAGAGAAACTGTATAACGTGCTGTAATATATCATAGAATATAAAACAATGAATGAAAATATCTGCAGTCATATAAAACTGCCTTAAATCATCCTAAAAAATATTAATCAAATACACTGGACACTTTCATGTTATTTAAAGAATGAACACATTGTATAATATGGAGATGACAGGAATCTTTCAGCATCTGAAAAGATGAAACATAGTGTGTGTGTTTTTATAAGAAGTGTGTTTTTTCGTCAATCATCACATCATTCAATGAATTAAACCTATAAGATTGTTTGAACATGTTGCTATGACAACAGTATCCTAACAGCTTAATAATTACACATCACAAGATTTGGAGTTTCAAAAAAGCAAAGCTATTTCCAACATTCCATTCATTAAATCTGTATTTATATGTGAAGTAAAGATACATTTACAGAAAACCTCTTGCTTCAGTTACTGCGAATCAGAAAAGAAACGTTCAGGCAAATCCATTCATTTATGGTGCATGTTAGGAGAGCACAGCTTTCATAAAATTACAGTGACAATTTGTTTATTAGTCAAACAAGAAGTGTTCTGTTTTGCTTCCTTCTCATTAAGTTTTGTTTTTTTGTCTCTCACAGTTTTTCTCAGAAGTACCCACCTGTGAAATTTCTGTCAGAAAAGGATCGGAAGAGAATTTTGGTATGCCAGAAACACACAACTTCCAATGCATAATCACAATCACAGCAATCAATATACTGACATCATATATTTAAATTGAGCCGCTTTTTGACACAACCCCCAACGATAACATTGATAAATTAGTTTGTACAAGTGTTGCTCATCGTAAGATTACCATCTTAGAGATCTTCAGATGTTCTTCAAGACACTTGATGATGTTTTCACACAATTTAAAGGTAAATTGGGTTTTTTTTACAACCTGTGGCTTATTTTTAGCCACACTACAGACAGTGGCAAGGTTGGTGTGTTTGTCTGTCAGTCAGATTGTTTACCAAGGTTACATGTATTGATGACATAATTAACATTGTTTTCACCAAGTTAATTTCTGAGCTCTGGGAAGCCCGCAATTGCATTGCTAAAAAGAAGTCAGATGATGCAAGAAACATCAGCAGTCTCCAAATCATACAGGTTTTAAATTAACCACATTTCCAGTGCTGACACACTGCACTTGCAGTGCAGAACCTATGAGCTTAATTTTCATTTTATTGAATAATAAGTGTATTTAAATATGTTTAGCTCATAGATTTTAACACTATTAACAACAACAATTATTGCTTTATTTATTTAGGCTTCATTGTCGCCTTTAGTATATTGAAATTCTGATTAAATACAAAAGCAAGTTTCTTCATGTCACTCTCTGTGGTGTTTGTAAGCTAACTGTGCCTACCACAGAGCCACAGCCCTGATCTGAGGCAGTGTTTCATTGCTCTTTAAAGGGAATACTGTTATGGCAAAAAATATCCTTCACTGATGTTATCATACATGTGTATTCTTCCACTAGATTACTGGTGGGGCTGGTTTTGTGGGTTCCCACCTGACTGATAAACTGATGATGGATGGACATGAGGTGACTGTGGTGGACAACTTCTTCACGGGGAGGAAAAGGAATGTGGAGCACTGGATTGGGCATGAAAACTTTGAACTCATCAATCACGATGTGGTGGAGCCTCTCTATATTGAGGGTGAGAGAGAGAGTACACATACTGTAGATAGAGATAAGGGGTTTTTACTTACTGCTATGAAGCTAACTTGGACCATCTTGACCAGAGTCAACTAAAAGTTTTCAAATTATGAGAGAACCAGAAAGGGCCTAGCTTGCCTAAAAAGTGATCTGAACTCCCCAGAAAGCATTAGTTGAAGATTAAACTATTGATCTTTACAATGTTAAAAGTGATTACATGTCAATGTTGTGTTTTCAACTTGTTTCTGTTGCCCCCCAAATAGCCAAGAAATCAATAATTAGAGGTTTAGAAATCAGATTACTGCAGCAGTAATCTGCATGATTACCCCTGAGTTCTATTGAGCTGAGGCCAAATTGAACACGTCTATTATGTATATTTACAGTGGGGAGAACAAGTATTTGATACACTGCCAATTTTGCAGGTTTTCCCACTTACAAAGCATGTCTGTAATTTTTATCATAGGTACACTTCAACTGTGAGAGACGGAACCTAAAACAAAAATCCAGAAAATCACATTGTATGATTTTTAAATAATTAATTTGCATTTTATTGCATGACATAAGTATTTGATCACCTACCAGCCAGTAAGAATTCAGGCTCTCACAGACCTGTTAGTTTTTCTTTAAGAAGCAATCCTATTCTCCACTCATTACCTGCATCAACTGCACCTGTTTGAACTCGTTACCTGTATAAAAGACACCTGTCCACGCACTCAATCAAACAGACTCCAACCTCTCCACAATGGCCAAGACCAGAGAGCCGTGTAAGGACATCAGGGATAAAATTGTAGACCTGCACAAGGCTGGCAAGCAGCAAGCAGCTTGGTGAGAAGGCAACAACTGTTGGCGCAATTATTAGAAAATGGAAGAAGTTCAAGATGACGGTCAATCTCCCTCGGTCTGGGGCTCCATGCAAGATCTCACCTCGTGGGGCATCAATGATCATAAGGAAGGTGAGGGATCAGCCCAGAACTACACGGCAGGACCTGGTCAATGACCTGAAGAGAGCTGGGAGCACAGTCTCAAAGAAAACCATTAGTAACACACTACGCCGTCATGGATTAAAATCCTGCAGCGCACGCAAGGTCCCCCTGCTCAAGCCAGCACATGTCCAGGCCCGTCTGAAGTTTGCCAATGACCATCTGGATGATCCAGAGGAGGAATGGGAGAAGATCATGTGGTCTGATGAGACGACAATAGAGCTTTTTGGTCTAAACTTCACTCGCCGTGTTTGGAGGAAGAAGAAGGATGAGTACAACCCCAAGAACACCATCCCAAAATGGGATCCCAAAATGTGAAGCATGGAGGTGGAAACATCATTCTTTGGGGATGCTTTTCTGCAAAGGGTACAGGATGACTGCACCGTATTGAGGGGAGGGTGGATGGGGCCATGTATTGCCAGATCTTGGCCAACAACCTCCGTTCCTCAGTAAGAGTATTGAAGATGGGTCGTGGCTGGGTCTTCCAGCATGACAACGACCCGAAACACACAGCCAGGGCAACTAAGGAGTGGCTCCGTAAGAAGCATCTCAAGGTCCTGGTGTGGCCTAGCCAGTCTCCAGACCTGAACCCAATAGAAAATCTTTGGAGGGAGCTGAAAGTCCGTATTGCCCAGCAACAGCCCCGAAACCTGAAGGATCTGGAGAAGATCTGTATGGAGGAGTGGGCCAAAATCCTTGCTGATCTCTGTGAAAACAAAGGTTTCTGTAATATTAAGTTCTGTTTTTCTGATGTATCAAATACTTATGTCATGCAATAAATTGCAAATTAATTACTTAAAAATCATACAATGTGATTTTCTGGATATTTGTTCTAGATGCTGTCACACACAGTTGAAGAGTACCTATAATAAAAATGACAGACTTCTACATGCTTTGTAAGTGGGAAAACCTGCAATATCGGCAGTGTATCAAATACTTGTTCTCCCCACTATATCTTCATCTATTTCAATTATTTTTTCATTAATTCATAGTGTTTGCTCATCTCTTTTTCTTTTCATGCAACAAAACAATCATCCTTTACTATATTTGTGATATCTAAAGTCCTTTGTCAGTTCTCTGCCTCTGCCAAATGTTTTCTAAAGCAGCAATTTAAGGTCATTCAGATGTACAAATTGCTCTCAGCACATTGCAGTTGTATCTAGCAAATGATGGGGTATAGGGTTATGGCTCATTTTTTCTTTTCAGTGCAGATGCTATACACGGCTCACATAATTTGCTCCTTATTGCCATAATGGAGAGACTCTTGTTATATGAGCAAACAGAAACATTAACACACTCATTGTGCAGGTTTAATGCTTCAGGTTCAGAATTTCAGAATTTTCAGAGTTGTCTTCAGTTTATTTTGTCCAACGGGGTGCATAGCATATTTACGAAAGGAACTGCTCTCCATAAGGAACTCATTGTTTAACGATCCCTGCCAGATATGTTTTAAGACATAAAAAAATACTCTATGTTCAGTAATGATTAGTGTATAATGTGTTTTTTCCACAAAAACATTGTTAGGAAGTCTTCAAATGGAAAAAAAAGAGAAATCCTTATGAATATGCCAGGATTTCTCATTTCAAAAGATGTGTCCTACTTCACCAGGAAGTCCACTCTGTTGTTTGTGCACTCAAGACTGGTTTTGTGCACTCATATTTAAGGGTGAACACAGAAAAAACCTTCCTCTTCAGCAGATAATGTGAAAATGGCCTTCTAGTGTCAAACTTTGCACATACATCATTCTACACAGTGAAGCACAAACATGTAATGGAAGTAAAAAGAAGAAAAGCACAATTTTGAGGGAAGGAGAAGTCCAGAACCCTGTGTATTCTTTTATTCTTCAATTTTCCAAGGCTTTCAGTGCCATCTGGCACATTGTGATGGTATTATGCAAATATTAAAATGTGAGATCCATGGGGTTTTGAAGAGGGGCTTCCAGGCTTTATTTAACTAGTGTCAGGCTTTATTTCTGCACTGTAAATCACTACAAAAACATAACCAAAAGCAGACATGGGGAGACTTCCTGGTACTTCAGGATGACCTTAATGAAGGCCACAAACCAAAATCCGTTCTAACAATAACATTGGTCTATGTACTATGTACTGCAAGTGTTGCTGGAGTCTTGGCCTCTTAAGAGTTGTTGCTGCTTGCCATTGCATGAAAATCTGACATCAGTGTCTCTATTTTCTGGGGGACTTTTCAAATAATAGAGAAAGGTTGAGAATCGAATTTGAGCAAGCAGTGAAAGAAGAAATAGCTTTGAGTCATGGATCAAGAGGTCAAGTCTTCAATAGCTACAGTATATTGGCTGTTTTACCATGTTCCAAGTTCCTAGGACACTTAATCTTAAGCATCTGTTTTGACCCGTGTTCCACTGAATTAAATCCAGTTGTCTTGTCAAATCTAATGTACTCAAAAATCTACAGGAGGCAGTAAATGCTGAATGAAAATGTTTTCATAGTCACATTAAGCCTGGGTCATTACCAACATGTTGTGTGTCAAAATGTGCTTCAATCCAAATGTATTTGCAGATTCCATTAAGTCTAACCAGCATGTTTTAAGGGCATTATTAAAAATGTGCAGGGCAATCCACTGTTGCAAACACCAAAATGTATGTTAGTGCATTCTAGCACGCAAGAACACAAAAATGTATACTTATAATCCTCAAAATACACTTGAATTGTACAAACATTGTAGATTAACCGTTGAATGAACTTAAATAATGCTAGAACATATATTGTATGTGATTACAACAGAAACAATTGGCTCTGACTATAGGTGATGAAATTGGGTGGAAAGATGTGGTGCTCTTAGAATATTGGATGATGATAAGTGGTCCACTTATCATCTTCCAATTTTTTTTCAACTTTAAAAGGAAGAGAATTGGTGAGAGATGTTGAGAGAGAGTATTTACCTTGAAGACATACAGCACAAGGCAATAGATTTGTCTAAGAGCACATAATGTTCCCTCAAATTATCAATGTTATTATCTAACATTATTACAGAAAACAACAGAAAAAGAAATGTCTCCTTCCTTTATGTTGGTAACTCAAAGGATGACTAATAGTAATGAATAATAATATTCATTCAAGTCAAAGTTTCAAAAAGCAGCAGCATTAAGAAAATGAAACACAGGAAATCTTTCAGTTACACTGTCATTTCATTTTGCTTTAACTAATGTGCATTTCAATGTTAGATGATTCATATTCCTTTTGCTCTCCACAGTGGACCAGATCTATCACCTGGCTTCTCCAGCCTCTCCACCCAACTACATGTATAATCCCATCAAAACCCTCAAGACCAACACCATTGGCACTCTTAACATGCTTGGTGAGTAAATTCATGCTACTAACTGAGTTCATACAGTATAAGGGTGGGACTGGTTAGAAAAACAAACCTAAATATAAAATGTCCCCAAGATGTTTCTTTGTAAATTTCTGTTAAAACGTCACTTTTGAATCATCTCATCACATTAACACAATTATCTTATTAGCATATCCACTGAACAAAATGTACGTCAATTAAGCCTCAACTGCAAAATACATCATTGTTGCAGCCTCTGAGGGAACAGAGAACACTCATCTTCCTTGATATTGTTTTAAAAATGACCATTATTATATGCAACTGCTACCTCTCTCACACAGATGCATTATCATCACAGCTCAATCTGTAATGGTCCTGTCCTGTGCAAAGAAAGCCATTATGAAACGTTATGCTACAGACACCTGCTTTGCAAATCCAAAATCCATTAGTTTAAGTGATAGATGAAGCCATGAAGCTACTGGATGTCTGAGAAGGGCTACTTAAGGACTGTTTTGTGCAGATTGAGGATTTTTTTCTCAGTGATTCTTACTGTAGCAATGTGAGGTGTATTTTTGAGAAGCATTTTAGAACACTTGTTTTATTGTGAATGACAGTAGAAAATAATTCAGAAAGCTGTTTTGGCTTGACAATTTTAAGGTTAAGTATTGCCAAAGCACCCTATAATAATGTAATACATCTAGAGTATACTCAGACCATTGCTGTGGGGGAAGAAAAAATCTATCACTGTGTAATTTTGTAGATTGTGCAGCCTTTGCAGAGGTATGCGCTCTCTGACAGCTTTGTAATGTGTGCATTTATCCAGCTTGTATTGCAGGGTTTAATCTCTTGAAGATTGTTCTCACTCCTTTGTTTGTCTTCAGGCTTGGCCAAACGTGTGGGTGCCAGACTTCTCCTGGCTTCTACGTCTGAGGTTTATGGAGGTAAGAAGATGGCTTCCTACTCACTCATTCAAGTGCTCTTAAATAACTGATGTTATGGTTAGCCTTGTTTAATAGAGAGCATTTAGGACTCTAAATCATTATCCATACTCATGTACGTTTTTGCCAAATAATACCAGAAAGAGTCAGAATTGACTACATGAAATGATTACTTAACTGAAATCTGCAGGTCAGTAAACCTTTAGTGGTTTGTACTAGATGAGGTATTTTCTTTAATCTGCTTGGCACCAAAGTGAAGCACAATTACCTAAACAGACATGCTGTAAAGATGTTAATCTTTTTGTGACAAATTTACAAGAAAACAAAAGGCATGGTATTTCAAATGAGCCTTTGATTCTCTTTGCAGAAAGCTGATGTGATTAGCTTTAAAAGTGTGTCTTGAAATGTTGCCAAAATCTTTGCTCTCTAGACCCTGAGGTACACCCCCAAAATGAAGAGTACTGGGGCCATGTGAATCCTATTGGTCCTCGAGCATGCTACGATGAGGGAAAACGTGTTGCTGAGACCATGTGTTATGCCTACATGAAGCAGGTATGATCACTGTAACACTCAAGTACACATTAGAAAAATTAGAAGCCTGAGAAGGGTGATTTTATCGTCTCATAGCCACACTGTTCATTATGATTGATGGTCACGTTAGTTACAGTGTGACTTCATCATGTATTGATTTTTTCTTTTTTTCATCAGTAAAGTAGCGCGAAACAATACTGCAATTCTGAATTGTAGCCATTAAAACAAATAGAAAGAGAAATAAAACCAAGGGAAAAAAAATATTGTAAGCACACAAATACACTTTAACCCTTTGGATCTGCTGTAAGGGAGCTACCCTGTCTTTCTCTAGAAGGAAAGCATTGTGGACTAGGGATGAGCAATACCAAACTTTTTCAATTCAATACGATACAGATACTTTCTGTTACAGTTTTACCAATACCGATTCATTACTTTTTCTTAAATGGGTACTCAAATCATATGACACATGCTGGCCATTAATAATGAATTTATATTATATATATTATATTTATATTATAAAAATGTGTGGGCTAATACATTTAAAATGCATTTTATAGAAATACTATGACTAAAATAATAATAAAATAAATAATTAAAACATATTTATGAAATAAATTACCAACAAAATAAAATGTGCATATTTGCATTAGCTTTGATTATGGCACGCAATCGCTGTGGCATTGTTTCGATAAGCTTCTGCAATGTCATAAGATTTATTTCCATCCAGTATTGCATTAATTTATTCACCAAGATCTTGTATTGATGATGGGAGAGTTGGACTACTGTGCAAAGCCTTCTCCAGCACATCCCAGAGATTCTCAATGGGGTTAAGGTCTGGACTCTGTGGTAGACAATCCATGTGTGAAAATGATGTCTCATGCTCCCTGAACCACTCTTTCACAATTTGAGCCCGATGAATCCTGGCATTGTCATCTTGTAATATGCCTGTGCCACCAGGGAAGAAAAAAATTGATGGAATAACCTGGTCAATCAGTATATTCAGGTAGTCTGCTGACCTCATTCTTGGTCACATAATGTTGCTGAACCGAGACCTGACCAACTGCAGCAACCCCAGATCATAGCACTGCCCCCACAGGCTTGTACAGTAGGCACTAGGCATGATGGGTGCATCACTTCATCTGCCTCTCTTCTTACTCTGATGCACCCATCAATCTGGAACAGGGTCAATCTGGACTCATCAGACCACATTGCTCTTCCATTGCTCCAGAGTCCAATCGTTATGCTCCCCAGCAAATTGAAGCCTTTTTTTCTGCTCTTTTTAGCCTCACTGATTAGTGCTTTCCTTAAGGCTACACAGCTGTTCAATCCCTTGAGTTCCCTTTGCATTTTGGACGTGGAAGTACTCTTACTTTCACTATTAAACATAGCCCTGAGTTCTACTGTTGTTTTTCTATGATTTGATTTCACCAAATGTTTAAGTTGGGTAAAATGTTTGGTGAAATCAAATCATACAAAAAGAATTCAAGGCTATGTTTAATACGGACATGCACACGGGTACGTACAAACATAAAAAGGTGCTTTAATTCCTCAGTCCAGAAAAGCAGCAGTCTTAGACCACATCCACATTCACTTTGTGATGTGCCCTTCCCTCATTTGTCACACCACTGTCATGTGACCCCTTTCCAGAAGAAAGAAACATGATATCAGCCTCCTTTACTACAGATGGTTAATTCAACATGGACAATGAATTACAGGTGTTTCTGACCTTGTTTTCTAAGCTAGCAGCTGTTTTGCACTTAAACTCTGCTTTTTTATAATCCTTCTACTGCCTATATGAGCAGGAGGAAACAGAGTTCAAGTGATTTGCAACAATTTCTGTGTGCAGTGGTGTTTTTACAGTTCAAATGCAGTTTAAATAATACACCAAGTAAAAGACTAAATGTGCATGTAGTCTTTAAGCATCATTGGCAACTCACTGTGCACTTGGAATATGTGTTTTGATATTACAGAGTATTTAAGCTTGTATAGATGTTGTATTGTCTGTATTTGGAAACATACACAGTGACACTGAAAATACAATGATGAAATAGAAAGACAAAAACATAATGCTATTGGCAATGTTTTAATAAGAAAAGCATTATCCAAGAGGATTCTGTGTAGAGCAGTCACATTTCTCTGCCCTGTCATTGTTTGTCCTCTTTTCAGGAGAAATTATGTTTTGCCTCTATACCAGCCCTGAAATTGAATTGAATACCTTCATTGGTCATTACACGACAGTACAATAAAATTCAAGTGCTCTTTCCCTTTGTAGCAGGGGAAAACATAAAAAACCCCATTAAAACAACATTTGTCCATTCCAAAAAATATTGACGACAACAGCATGCATACAGTCTGCACAACCCGTAGTGAATAAATAATATTGCACCGTCATAAATATATTGCACTGTCATAAATTTATTGCACTGTTCAGGAGTTCAGATATTTAATGGCACTGGGATAGAAGCTGTGAGTGAGTCTGGAAGTACTGTACGGGCCAGAGTCTGGCTTAAAATAGAAAATAAAAACAACCATATACAAATATAGCAATATAAAGCAAATGTGACAAATGACAAAAACTTTTTACACATCTGCTCATATCAATAACTATAAACATGCATGAAGCAAAATAAAGAACGATTCAAAAGGTAGAAATGTAGGCTAAATAAGGCACAAACATGAACACCACTTGAAAGTGTGAACCATAACAAGAGGAGCTCTATGGTTTATAGATGATCCCATTACAGATGAGTATATTCTCTGTAGTCTTTATTCAGTGCAGGTGGACTTCAGTGCTTGCCATGTGCAGGCGAATTGTATTCTTGGAGGGACCCTCTAGTGGGTGTGTGTCCATATGAAAAGATTTGGTTGGTGTGCAGTGAGCATGGAGTCATACTGAACATAGTGAGTGTGAACCCACAATGTGCTGCACCAGCAGCTTGATATTGGAGTTCAGACAGTCCATTGTTGATGACCGTGAGCCCGCTGTCCTGTACAATGGAATCTGTGGAGAATTTTCTCTTGAGTTTCTCTCCTGTAACCACTAGACCTCTTTACAGTTCTTGCACGAGGTAGGCTACACGGCTACATCGCCATTCTCAAAAGTAGCAGGAGATCTTCCTCAAATGGTCTCACAGAGTTTAAAAAGAGCAAGACTGCATGCCCATGGCCACTTGGGCGTGCTGATCTGATCCATCCGGCCTTTATTTTTGTAGTCAACTGACCTGTGAATGCAAAATTGTAATTTCAATTAGTAATGCATTAATGTGTTCATTTTAATGCTGCAGCTTGTAAAAGACTTTTTGATATTTTTTTCCTGGTGTGACTTGATTGACGCCAGCCTTTAATGATCAGATATGACTGACTCCTCTTGCCTTTGCTTTAGGCAGGTGATATTTATTTATCTGCCTTTACTTCTCCTGGCCTGCTTTCAATATCCAACTGTCAGTCATTTGTACAGAAAGACAAGGATATCACCTATTCCATCTATTGCTCAGTCATGTAATCAAAATTCATTAACATTTCAAAAGTGATGAGTATAGGTTATGCAGTGTATGAAAAATTATGTCTTACCTGCTCCTCAGACAGAACGGAAACATAGAGAGAACAAACTTTACAACAGTTGATATCTGATTGTCAGGTGGTTAGACACATTTTAAACAAAATCTTACCAGCAAATGCAGATCCTGAGCATGCAGTGGAAATGTCCATTGCAGTTTTGACAGTTCTTTTTTTTTGCTTTGATATGGTCACTGATACTGATAATTTATACTCTTACTTATTGGTATGTACTCCTCCATATTTTACACTGAAACCTATTAACTAACATTTGAAGGCTGTTCTCACGTTCATCAAAAGTTTCTCTGTGCTCTCCTTAAATTTTGTTTAACGAGTGCAAGTACAACACCTATTGTTATATCACAACTAGCTTGGATCCCAGGTGAATCCTCTAGTGCACCTACAATAAGAATGAAATACTTTTCAATGACATAGGAGACATTGTGTTAAACCTTTAAAATGAAATATATTTTAATATTCATAGATTTTTTTGATTTTTCAATGAAGGATGTAATTTTTTAGTGTTTTTAAACATGTCTGGAGAACATCTTTAAATAAGACTATAGAAGGGCTGTAACCACAAGGAAATAGACAGCAGCAGATAATTGTTGGTATATGGTCATTACTGTATGTGACTATTTTTAGAAACAGCAGGACTAAAATTACTGGACTCACCAGTACTCCTTTATTCATTTTATGCCAAGTGATCATGTTATCCTCCTCGTAATTTTAATGAATATGATACATTATTATTGTTGTGTGTAAATGCTGTTCCCATCAGTAAACTGAAGCATCTCCAACAAGCCTACATGTGGTGAACATTGGTCTTATATGCTCTTGCTAGTTGCCATTTACCAGAGTAGGTAGACTGGTGAGTGGATGTCTCAGTCATAAGTGCTCTCTACCAGATGGCGGTTCACCTATTGAAAGCAGTGATTCAATTTATGTGCAAATGTGGATACTTTAAAGACCTCTAACACATGAGATACATTCCAGAGCAGATAAATGCTGGTGGTGTTGCTCTCTGAGGTTATTAACTATGAAGTTGTTGTTTTTTTTTTTTATGGTATTAAATGTTGACTTGAGGTTGACTCGTCACATAATTTTGTGCATCCGTGCTGATAGCCAAAATTCAACAGGGGTCATGGACATGCTTATTTTCTTATTAGTTTGCCAGTGTTAGATGCAACAGCTATTATGCTCATACATCTTCATTTACTTTGACTCAAATGTCAGGCCACCCTTCCAAGCAGTTTAACCAGTGCGTTATAACCACCACATGGTTTCCCACACATTCATTTGTTTGTGGCAGCCTGCCACAATAAAACTTTGCCTTCCACAAATTGATTTTCTATTCTTGAAGCTGCTCACTCTGGTCTCGTGCTCTCTCTCTGATGTACTCTAAAACAGACACGGACACACCTGTTCATCCTCTCTTGACCTCGACCGCCCCCCCTGGCTGCACACAGACACCCCCCTCTGAGCACTCTCTCTTTGTGCTTTCACCCTGCAGTCATGTGCCACCACCTACACTTAAAAGGAGCAGTCACACTATCTCCACTTAAAACACTTAAAGATCAACCAGCTCTGATATACTCTGATATAGCCACAAAGGTTGTTTAAACTAAGAAACTTTCTATTTTTTTCTTTTAATGCAGCATTTTAATATTTAAATGATATGTTTATAAATAAAAGAATACCTAAAGCAAGGAATATTTACCTATGGTCTTAAAGGATAATAACATTCCAGATGGCCAATGTTTAAATAAGATTAAAATATATAAAATATTCAATAGTTCAATATGAGGCCTGATACCTTCTTCTGTTAAATAGTGTAGTGAATGAAAAAATAGCCTCTGTTCACATCATCAAATACAAACACGAACGCACCTCTAGTCCTGCACCTTAGCTTGTTGAACAAGCCATCAAACAAACATTCACCAAGGAAAAGTGCTCTGCTATCATCATTTAGCAGCTTGATAGCCAATTAGCTGCTCAGCTGCGACATAAACAGCATGTAAAGATACCTGCAAATGTCACTTTGGACACACAAAATGCTGGTTTAGTCAGTGCTCTTAAAAATCCTTGTTGGCGACACACAGTCTGTCTATGACTGGTAGCTACAGTGGTTTGTTTGCTTTATCTCCAATGAGAAATTCAATTTTATACTTAATCTATGGTTGGTATGTGTGCTGAACTGTGGGAGGTGATCTATAAGGATCACCGTCCAACTACATTCACACCACTATTCTCAGTCACAAATAACCATATCCCCTGGGCCCAGTGTTGCCTGCCCAGAATTACCTGCTTAGATATAGATTTAAGCAGGCAATACTACAGCATGAACAGTGATTACTTCTTTCAAGCAAGCTCCTACTGTCACAAGTACTGTAGTAATACATTTATTCAAAGAGGTTAGAGAAAAAACATTGAAAATGAAATGTGGCAGAATCTGGATGTGATCTGGAGCATACAGTATTAATAAAAGTCATGCTTTACATTTGGAAATTTCTAATTATTACCATGTGCTCCAGATCTCCTCCTTCAAGATCCTGCCTTAGTTGTTATGTCATGACACCGTTTGAGCGATTGCTGATGGCCAATGCACAGAGACTCCCTGAAAATGCAATCTATTCAATCATTATTTTAAATCGGTTGATTACTGAGGCACAGTAATAACTGGGGAAAAAAACACTCCAAAATAGTCAATTAATCAATTTTTACATTGACTGACAATTAATTTGCAACTATTTTGTTAATGGATTAATAGCTTCAGCCATTTTTCAGGCAAACATGCCAAATATTCTCTCATTTCAGCCTCTTACTTTTGAGTATGTGCTGATTTTCTCTCATATATGAAAATGGGCTGTTGATCTAACCAAACAAGCACATTTAAGGCATGAGGATGTACTTGGAGAAATTATAAATAATATTTTACCAATTTTGAATCTCTACTTGTGCACATTACAGTCCCAACATCTATTCAAACATTGCAGGTGACAACAGCACATTATAAAGAACAACAACACAAATCTGCATTGTCGAACACACACACAAATGTGTTTAGTTCCTGAGTTTGCCCCTGTGTTATGTTCCTGGAACTGTTTGGTTTAAAAGCCCTATTTTCTGGATGTTAGCTTTATATCTTTTGCTTGCACTTTTTTGTGAATGTGATGTGGGTAGAAATTTGATGTTCCACATATTTGAATTAAATAACCTGAAGGCAATGTGGTTTACTTTTAAAATATGATGCATTTTAATATATGCCAGTCACAGATCAAAAACACAGACATGGTATGTTCAAAGCTCTGCACATTCTTCTTTTGTGGCAAGCTGTATAGTGCAGATGTGTAGTACTACAGAAAAAGTAAACCATATGATTTAAGTTACTGGAGAAAGTGAATTAATTCAAGCTGTTGTTCTTGACATACTGCCTTAAGCCCATTCTGTTCTGTAATTAGGGTATTGCTGTCAACCTGATCAGTAAGGTGTGTAGACTGTGATGTGTATAAAAACAGAACCTAACCCTTCTGCTATGTGTATAAGTATACCTGTGCACACATTACCACACACACACACACACACCCCTAAGACCTCTTCATCATGTTGTCCTCATTGTGTCTTTGTTCTGAATACATTTGATGGTTGTGTCCGTTGAATTTCATGTTCCACATTTTGAAGAGATTGGTCTACATAATTTTCATGTTTTTATTCATGTAATATGACCTATGATGTTTCAACATCCCATCAGAAGTGCTATTCATTGATGCATTAGGCTGACTTAACAAGGCCATGGATTTTAAAAAATGTAATGTTCTGTTGGAGCTGTGTGAGTATCCGTGATGTAGTTGGCCTCATTTATTAATTCTTTGTGACTGTGTGCCTGTGTGTCATGCAGATAATCTAATTTCCCATGCAATTAATACAACTTCAACATTTATTGGTCAAAAGCCCCATTATTTATTGGAACTGGGGCAACACAGAGGGCTCCAGCCAAAAAAAAAAAAAAAAAAAAAGAAATTGCCAAAAAGGTTCAACCTTATAACTATAACTAAAGCCACTAAACACAATGGCACACATGCTGTGTCTGGTATATTTTGCTTGCAAACAGTAGAACTGTTATACATGCTGCATATTTGACTGAGGTGGGGGTGTCATGTTCTGAACTTTGTAGCTGGGGACACATTAGGAATCTGCTCATTTTGTACAGCATGCAATAAGTAATTTATTAGCATCATCCAGATTGCAGTAATTATCTCTAATAAATTGCCATATCTGTGTGCTTGTGTGTACCTATCAATTAAACCTCATGAATAATACATTTCTTTTCATGAATAATAAAAAAGTTATCCTAATACCTGTTCATATTTCCCCTAAAGATAAATGTATGTAACTCAGAGAAAATGTAATAATACCACAGAGCTTACATTATGAAACAATTTCTCATACAATAAGTAAACATGATGGATAATAAGATAAATAATGAAAATAAAGATAAATAATAATACCATGGAACAGCACAATTCTTAAATTACTAATGAGTTCACCCACTTTCTTCTTTCTTTGCTCACAGGAAGGTGTCGAGGTGAGAGTGGCAAGAATTTTCAACACGTTTGGCTCCCGAATGCACATGAATGATGGACGTGTTGTCAGCAACTTCATCCTGCAAGCTCTACAGGGAGAACCCCTCACTGTATGAATTTTAAGTTTTTCTACTGATCAGCTGCTTTCACCTGTGCTCGAGACAACCCTCTGAACACATCAGGCTCTTTGTTTTTCAGTGCTAGCTATGTGATGACATACAAAAGCGGATTAGCCTCTGTGAGATGATGATTCATTACTTTTGTATGCATCTTAATGGACAGGTTCACAATTTTTGAAGTCTGTATCAACACAACAGTCAGGTGCCCAAATGAACTTTGAAACAGATTTTTCACTTACAGTACAATGCACTTACAATGTATGTGATCTACAGTCTTCCTTCTGTGTTAAAATGTATTTAAAAGTTTATCTGAAGCTAATATGAAGCTTCAGCCATCAAAATGAGCCAAATCAAGAAGTATCAAAACCGACAAAATTGTGGACCTATCCCTTAAATCACATAAAAGCATAAAAGAAGCCACTTATCAATCAAAATTAATAAGTGGCATGATTTTAACTGAAAAGACCCTTTAGTGTTCAGATCAATCTGGATGAAGGTGTGTTTTATGAGTTGTATTTGATATTTTTAAAGAAGGGAAATACAAAGAAAATACTTTGTTGCACTGTACATGACAACTTTCAAGACTTTTACTGTACTTTTTGCATTTTTACTGTTGCCATGATTATCTGAACTTGATCAAGTCAACAGTAATGGACAACACACATGGACTAGTAATTAAAAAACTTAGTGCTCATTTTTTGAAATATGTAGAGTAGAAATGCACCTGCGGTAAGTGTATTACGCAGGAATGATAACAAATTTCCTGTTGTTGTTCTAGGTATATGGTACTGGTTCCCAAACAAGAGCCTTTCAGTATGTAAGGTAAGAAAAGGAACACGTTTTGACACAGCTCCTGCAATGTTTCATTCTTCTGTTCAATCTGTATATCAATCAGAATACGCAGAGAAACAACATTGACTTGACTGTTGGTTTTTCTGGTAATATTTGTTTTTGTTATAACTCAATATATTTATTAACCTCTTCCACTAGAACCTGATCACATTTCATTTTGCGCTTGCAGCTTTCTGCTCCTCCAAACTCTCCATTAAGATATGCAGAAACCCTCATTTAAATACTACTGTCTCCACCCTGTTGCACCTGTTTTCATTCACGCAGTTATTCTTAGTAGATCACCCGCAAAACGCACTCACACTAAACGCACAATCTTTTGCACTGTGCCTGTGTAAATCAGGCCCTTTGACTTTTGGTCTTTGAGCAGAAACATACTTAATGCAGGTGCTTCCACACAAGTGCACTGCATGCTACATTTAAGTAATTAACATCCTGTTTGCTCAGTAAATTAATTGATTTTGATTTTGTATCTAGATGGTTAGAGGAAAAGATCTTTGAAAGAGGGTTCATTGTTTGGGGCACAGATGGCAGGAGCTTTAGTCACAAAGACTACTCAATTTGCTGGTGTTTCAACAAGAACAGTGACTGAAGTGACATCTGCATTCCTGTGGTAATGACATTTGTAAATAGGGTCGGAAATTGTGGTCGACAGGCAATATGTTAGGAAAAACAGAAGAGCAACTCTTGTTTAGGTGACTGAGAATGTCAGTGCAGCACATGGTCAGACTGTCAGCAAGAGCAGTCCATCAACAATTACATAGAGGGGGTTGTTAGAAAAGGGTTGCATCATTACAAAGGCGGATGCACATTTGAGAGTTCAGTGGTGCAAAAAACACAGATACTGGTCTACAGAGATGTGGAAAAATTTGATGTGATCAGATGAGTCATCCCTCATCATCTTATCCCCACTGAGAGAATGGCACAGGTCTGGATGCTTGATCCCTACAGTGAGGGGATCCAGCGGCTCTGTTATGCTGTGGGGGGCATTCTGCTGAATCGCTTTGGGTCCACTTGTCCCCTTAAAGGGAAGAGTCAATGCAAATCAATACAAAATTGTTCTGACTGATCACCTTAATCCTATGATGAAACATTTCTATCGTGATGGGAATGATGTCCTCCAGGATGACAATGCCTCCATCCAGAGGGCACGAGAGGTCACTGAATGGTTTGATGAGGATGAAAATGATGTGAATCATTTGCTATGGCCTTCGAAGTCGCCAGTTATCAGCCCAATTGAACACTTATGGAAGATGGAAGACCTTACTAAGACAATCATTTGTCACCCATCTGTAACAATTTCAGGATTTCTACTGTTGCATTTTGGATAGTGGATTTAGTATTTTGAGACTGAAACTAAAAATGACGATAGTGGTATCCAAGATGATGACGTGGTGTTATTTGTACACTTAAGGACAGTCGAATAAAGGTGTTACTAAATCAGTGCTACGGGGTGTTGCGGTGAAAGTCTTTATTTTATTCATGCTTACATTGAACATTACCACGTGCATTGATCACTAACACTGCATTGTTAGGGAATTGCAAATCATTTAGGTCAATCATATGCAGGTACTGGGTCAAACTAGGCTTTGCGGTCATCGTGAGGCCACACCAAATCTTGACTGTGAGACACTGTCTACCCTTGAGATAGTAGTAGGCAATGAGTCTGCTCCTTTTGGGAAAACAGGAGGCACCCTGATAGTGTTGCTATAGCAGCCTAGGTCAGATATGTGTTTTCCTGTTTCTCTGAACAGAGTAGAGGCAACTGTAGTCAGAGATTGGATATGTTGAACCCTGTGGGATGGAGGACAAAGGCCCTGAGTTGCATCTAAGCACTGTTTTTATGACGTTTACTGATCATTCATTTACTTCTCCTTGATCAAGTAAATAAACCTTTTGAACGCAAGACATTCTGGACCACTTGCGTATGGGCCGCATAATTAAAAATCATCAACATGCATGATAGCTCTCCTTTAATGAATGAGACGATGCTGTATTTGGTGACATAGACAGTTTTATTTTCATCACAGGTGGTTAATGGTTCAGGACTCTTATTATGTTATTGGCAAGTTATTACAATATTGGCTTCTACATGGTGCTTTTAAGATCTTATTAGTGATTCAACAGCTTTCACCCCCATGGTTTTTAAGCATGAATTGTAGCTTACCTCATTTCCTGCCAACCAACCAAACAGGTCCAAAACTTGTCTTCCTCCAGCCTTCATTCCACTTGCATCTTTCCATCTTGGCTCATCCCCATCTAGTAACTGTGACTGACGACAACGAAAAGATGACATGCAACCAGGCGTCAACAGCTAGCTAACGTAACATAATTGTAATATAAAACTTCTATAATTGGCCATATCTAATACTAAGTTAATTAAACATATACACTATTAGACTGTTACGATAGGCAACTGTGTGTTACAATTTTCCTTGTTGTCTTAAACGCACCAAATTTAATACCTTTAGCAAATTTTAGGTAAATTTAATACAATAAACTTGATTTCCCTGATTTAATTTTAAGACTTTTTAAGGCCTCAGGAAACCTAAGCATATATATATATATATAGTGTAATTTAACAGCGCTACCGTAAATCATACCTTTTATGAAGATCATCATTTTAGAGAGGTGTGGAATCAAATGTAATGGTCCTTTCTGAGGTTGCAGTTTGTGGTGCTTTTGAGTTTGTTGTGTTATACTGAGTTGTTTCTAATATTTGGTCTCTTCTCATTGATTCAAATGGAGTGTACAACACATTACTCAGTATAAAGGTGGACAATATGCAAATATGCATGCATGCATGCAAATTCGACATTTGGGAGAAAATAGAGCTCACTGGTGCTGTGTTATAAAATTAGATTTGTATTGTAAACCTGCTGCCACTGTCTCCTGACCTGTGGTAGGAAAGGTAGCCCGTTATATCATTATATCTTTTTGCCAGTGCCTGCTAATGTCAACATCTGATGAATATTGACAGGAAAGTACTAATGAATGGTGCGTGCCCGTATCAATGTCATGGGCAACATGTGGTATGAGCTGGGAAAACGAGGCAATAGGGTTTTTTAATTAGTCTCTTTTTGATTCCTCTGCTTTGGCTGTGATTATGCTGCATATCAGTAAATTATGAAATTTGTTGTAGACATCAAGGTGTTGAAATTGGTAGTGGTATTGTGTTTTGTTTTTTTAATTTATGGACTCGTTGTTGTATTGTTTAAAAATGTATGTGCTACATTCTGGTGATGGTTCATTTGAATTTGCTGTGATATTTAAGCCCAGTCAGACATAGTTGAAAAAATGTGATGTTTTGTTCCATGATCACTGTAATAAATGAAAAAGCAGCATTTAAACAACTATGGCTCTATGTCAATTGAAAAATGTCTATTATGTTACACAAACAGTATGCAGTGCAGTATGTTATCATTAACAAATCAGTGCATGTAAAGTTATCTGGCAGTGTCCTTCATACAAAGCCAGGCTATGCAAAGGAATTTTAAAGTAATGTATTTGCTTCTCTGTGTGATTTATCCTCCAGCGATCTGGTAAATGGCCTGGTGTTGTTGATGAACAGTAACATCAGCAGTCCAGTCAATCTGGTGAGTTTGTCATACTCAGCTGTGTTTCACAAATTGAAAGATAGTAAATGAGCTCAGCACAGGCAAACAATTTACTGGTGAGTCAATGTATGTGTCTGCTTCTTGTTAACACTAATTTGATGGAAGTTTACGATACCTGTCTGCAGGGAAACCCGGAGGAACACACCATATTGGAGTTTGCTCGTCTCATCAAAAGTCTTGTTGGTAAGGTGTTGGATCGATTAAGATAGTTGTCATTCTGTCTGTGTCTGCAAACTCCCCCCACTATCTCAATCCATGTCAATTCAAGCCCTTACTTTCCTGCTTATCTCTTAATGTCTGGCTCCCATTATGTCCTGGTGTCTGTCTTGTCTTACCTGCTCTTTCTTATAGAGCATTTATGCTTCTGCATCCAGAATTAAATTGATCTGAGTCTGTAGGGTTTAACCTACTAATTGTTGTAGCAATGAGTGTGCCATATAGATTATCAGTTAGTGTCTTGTAGTTGTAATACAGTATACACAAAGTATGGTTAACCTTATCATTCTTGTGGATAAAGAGAATATTGCTGCAAGAGAAAGTTTGCCCTGAAATGCCTTTACTAGATAACTAAATATAAATGTGTCAGTCAGTACAAAAAAGAATATTGTTGAGCCGTTAATTTGCTCTTGTTTTCACGATGAGTGATCTCTACTAGCTTTGGTGAAAACTCAAGCAACCCAACCTGATTAATCATGTACTCAGTAGCTGGAGGGTGTAGTTGAGACTGACACAACACCTTGACAGAGAAGCATCAATCTGTCTCTGACTCATTTCTTTCCAATGATACACTGTTAATGTTTCCATCACCATTAATTTAACTAGGAGGGAGAAGCCAAGGGATGCCAATATCAGCCTGTCTGTTGGTTGGTCCACCACTTTTTCCATCCACACTAAAATATCTTGTCAGTTATCAGATGGATTGATAATTTTAGAATTTTAGACTTTTCCTGTAGAGTGAAATATCTAGACAATTATTGGGTGGATTGCTCAGGTAATCTGATGTCTTCCACATAAAAAATAGAGTTATAATCAACCAGTATGATTTCATGAAGGTTAACACAGTAGTCTGCCCTGCATAATAGTGCTGCGCTCTAAAGCAGCATTTCTCAAAATCGAAGGCTGCACCTTTATCAACATATTTGCTGCCTTCAAATGTTGCACTGATTTAAATAACTCAAGGAGAAGGTTTTCATGCAGAATAATTGAGCTTTGGAAAACAGACTGTAAAATTCTCTCATCAGTTTATACATGCTATACTGCTTTAACCAAATTAAATGGGTTTTTTTATGCCAATTAAAATGCATTCACTGAGCGTAGAATGATTATTTGTAATCCTTTATGTAGATGTTAAGCTTTTTTTTTTATTGTTGTTCCAAGTATGATTCCAGGAAAGAGAAAAATAGACATGACCTCTAATTAAAATGCAATGTCTAAGAAAAATCCCATAAAAAGTCCAGAAAGTGTCAGAGTACTGCTTGCTCTGGATATTTCTCTGCCACAAAAACAGAGCCCTTAAAATACCTACCTTTGTAAACACATATATGTTTGACTTTAGTTAGTGATTGTAAGGTTTCATGCTCAGGCAAAGTTCACAATAACAAGCTATTTTTCTTCTTCTTTCACCCACACAGTGAGCCGGAGTCAGATCCAGTTCCTTCCACAGGCTCAGGATGACCCACAGAGGCGAAGACCTGACATCCGAAAAGCCAAGATGTTGCTCAGCTGGGAGCCGGTGGTATGTGTGACACACAGCAGATCCAGATGTTGACTTTTCTCAATTATTAGAATAATTATTGCAACATTGTTTTGTCAGTATGTGACTTAGTATCCAAAGTCACATAGTGAAAAGTTATACTATAGTTAGTTTATTTTAAATGATAGTTAGTTAGTTTAACTAATTCCTGTAAAAACTATTAGATCCCATCCATACAGGATTTTCAGTTTTTTTGACAGCATAGCACACATAACAAACATTGTTCTTTCAATATAGTTATTAAATAATATAGCCAGGATATTTACAGATTATGACAATTTACAATTGAAAAATAAACTTGTCACATTGTTTGTGTGATTGACAAACAATGTAACAATTACACTGTTTCTGAATCATAGCAAAATCATACCATCAGCATTTCTACATTGCAGTTTCTTACTTATTGGTCCAACATAATGATGCACCTCTATATCTTTGAGTGTTTTTGAATTTGAAAAGAAAAGTGATATATCAAGTGATATACTTGAATGTCTGCTTATGCAAAATCAATGTTAAAACGAACAGTTAACCAGTTTAGAGATGGTAAACAGGCATTGTGTGTTCTCTCATATTGAATTTAGTGAGCAGTCTTGAAGACTGACTCTCTTTGAACTAATCGTAGTTTGGAGATGGTGTATTGAGGGAGACGGGAAGGAGTGGTCTAAGCTGGGTGTAATAAAAGCGGGTATGACAATTTCCAGATTCTGAGCAGATAAAGAAGATCTAATATTTGAGATATTACAAAGTTGCAGAACGTATTATAAATGACTCACTTAACCTTTTGGTCAAAGTTAAGTTTGTTATTAAAGATAACAGTTTGAGAAGGAAGGATAATTGCTTTCCTAGCAACAGCTTGAACCATATTTGAGAAAAATTATGATAAACTATTCACATTTTTATTCTGAGGGCTCAATAAAAAGGAGGGGAGGGTTTGTGGTGTGACCAATAATATCGACGAGGCATCTGGAGTCATGTTTATGTTTAGCAATAAGAAATGAAAAATAATTAGTACATGTCATTTTTACTTAGATGAGTAGAACTCCATTTTCCTCATGCTTTATGATAAGTTCACTTTATTAAAGAGATTTCATTAAGTTAAGGCTGAGATTTTAAAATAGCTGAGGTGTTTATTAAGAAGGGGAGCTTGAGGTCAGAAAATGCTTGGGAAAATGTACCTGCTGAGGATGAGTTGAAAAGCTTATGGTACTGGACAATGAAGTATTAAACAAGATAAGTTTATGGTCAGAAACACTAAACTTCTCTACAAAGCATGTCATTCAGTAAACAACCAGAAGATAAAAGCAGGTCTAGGATGTGGCCCTTATTCTGTGTAGCTTCAACTAGCCCCTAGATGAACAGCACCTTCACAATTCACAAAATAAAATGTTAGCAGGCACCTTAATAAATAGCAGAGTAATACAGATAGTGCAGGTGTGTTTGGAAAGTAGCCTCAATATCATTTTATTAGCTTATAGATAACATATACAGCTAATGTCTGACTTATATATTGTTTATATTATCAATTGCTGTTTCAGTTGTATGTGTCTTTTGTTGATAGGTGCCCCTGGAGGAAGGCTTGAACAAAACCATCCAGTACTTCAGCAGAGAACTGGAGCACCAGGCCAACAACCAGTACATCCCCAAACCTAAAGCCGCCCGCATGAAGAAGGGACGACCCAGACACAACTGAGGTCGGGTCTCTCATCAAAGACTCTCCAAACAACACAGATGGATGTTAAGACTCCTCAGAGGACCCTTGAAAAGCAACTCTCTGAAACACACTGTTGAGTAGTGCACTCTGGGATATGTTGTCTCCTCTCAAGAAGCAGAGATAACTTTTTTTGATCTCTTTAAAAAGATGTTGCCTCACGTTGGAGCCGCAGCTGTACTGTGGGCTTCCTCACAGGGACTTGCGTTGTTGGAAGGACAAGCCTGAATCAAAAACAAAAATTTAAGAGAAAACAAATCTCAAACCCAGCCTACGTTTTTGTTTTTTTGTTTTTTTTGTTTTTTGTGGATTTATGCTTTTGCTATTTAAATTGCAGACATGAGAATCTTGCAAACAGCTCGTACAGTGCTTTGTGTTTATTTTAATAGTTTCATGGTACTTTTTCTCTGTAGATGAACTACCTGACTTTGTTTTTCCATTGGATGTTTTGTCCTCTTATCAGTGGCTTGTCAGCAACCTGTTGGC
The DNA here is from genome assembly GCF_027409825.1 of Scomber japonicus. Classification (NCBI taxonomy): domain Eukaryota; kingdom Metazoa; phylum Chordata; class Actinopteri; order Scombriformes; family Scombridae; genus Scomber; species Scomber japonicus. Next base: position 21,068,260 of record NC_070588.1, read on the forward strand.
TGTTGATGCAGCACACTGAAGAAGTGGATTAATCCTCCACAAAGATAATCAGTCATTACCTGCATTGTGTTCTATTTGTGAAATCTCATGTCAGGATGTGCATTATCAATTTCAGGTGAAGATACTATTTTAATAAAATATTTCCAATATTTTGTGTATGATAAAATTAGGGAAGAAGACATGTGTGTGTATGTGACACATTTCTACAAAAGCAGGGGACTCAGGCAATATGGAGCCAAGTATCTTTATTTTGTCAAGTGATAAGACAAGAATATAATTATTTCATACAAATCAGCTGCCTCACAGCTTTACTTGTAGAGCAGAGGCAATGTTTTAATGAGAGCAAAAACACGTGTTTTCTAACCAGTATGTAAGGATGGAGCAAAGGAGGTGTGCAAGGGTTATACCCCAGGGTCTAACCAATCAAGACAAAGAAGCTGGAGCAGCTGTGGAGTACTTGGATGTTGACAGCTGTGTGAGAGGTGTAAAACTACAGACTATCACTGGCTGTGTGCTCTCAAAAAGAAGACAGGAGGCTCAAGAAGAAACAAGTGTGTGAGACTGGAGTTAATAATAGTCATAGTTGACATTAGCCCCATGTCTGTACGACGAAGTGTCACGTGGTGCAATCGGGGAGTTTTCATCATAGTGATGCTGACGCCCTTGGTCATTGGAGCGCGCGTGGTCCATCCAGTATGATAAGTCAGCCTCCAGCCTCTGGTGAGGAAAAACACCACAGACTTGTTAGAAAATTCAGCTTCAACAACACATATGGTGTTCACTGAGACTGTCAGCATGCACAGCTGTGACAAATAAACATGCATGAAAGGCAAACATTGAAATGGCCAATGCTTTGACAGCTTTGACCTTTTAAGGAAGCAACAGCAAATGGCATCCACTCTTGTGTCAGGCACACTGTTTGAGATTACTGCTGTACTGGATGAAACACAAATGCTTTCAGCTGTCAGTACTAGTGGTGGTCAGGGGTTATTTTGTGCACAGCCTTTTTTCTGCTCTTCTGATCCGTTCCTTACTGTCCCTGATGAATTCAATATGGCAGCCACTGACCTGAAAGAAAACTCAAACTAGCTTTGTAAGAGGGGATATATTTGTGTTTGAGAGGGAATTCATGTATTGCCATGTATTCAACTCCACGTTTGTATTTATTCATTCAGTCAATGACATTGTGAAGATTTATTTTTTAGACATCAGACCAGAGTACAGCTTACTCTACCTTTGTCACTCCACGTTTGTCCTTCACATGTCTGAGGTATATAAGATCCAGATAAAGTTTTTATCTGTTTTATCTTTTTTGTGTTTTGTATTTGTTTTTGTATGTTTCCTCTTTTGTCAGGTTTAAAATCCAGTTTTCTCAATAAAATGAAATGTTCATGACTAAAGTAGGTTAAAGTTTTGATAAAACATTCTCAGATAACACTGAAATACTCAGCTAACCAGTTTCATAAGGGCTGTTGGGGTGTGGTTTGATAAGATTTACATGACAGTTGCCTGGTAACGCACACCGCTGTCAACGGAGGCTGATTTAAATGTTGATATGTTCTGATTGGTACACATACAAGTATGACATCACCTTTCCCAATCAAGCCCGTCCACTTTTAAACAGTGAGATCAGTACAGACAAAATATGTTTTTTATGTTTTCAGGGTCTTTAATCATTTTAAATCACAGTATTAGACCTGGAGGGACATTTATATGGGCAATCCATCAATGATTGCCACCAATTTCTGTAATTTATTACACAAAGCTTGTGTGATATACAGGGCTCAGGGGTTGGAGTTGAGAGGGGAGGGTCTAAAAAAAGACAATTTCAAGTTGCGTTATAGGAAGTGTAAGATCCAGCAGGTTTCCAGTTTCATACGTAATAGACACCACAAGTCAGGAAACGTTGGCCTTAGCTCCTTTGTCTGTTAATGTCCCCCTAACTTTCCTTTGAGTGGTCTTTTGAGATAAAATACAAGTGAACCCTGTCACACGATGATACTGCAACTTATTTTTATAGATAGACTGAAGTTTGTGTGTGTGTGTGTGTGTGTGTGTGTGTGTGTGTGTGTGTGTGTGTGTGTGTGTGTGCGTGTGTGTGTGCGTGTGTTTGTGTGTGCGTGCGTGTGTTTCCACAGCTCAATTTAATGTTTTCTCAAAAGTTGGTAAGACTGCTTTTTAAAATGTGTATCAGTTTAGTCCTGTCATAATCTCTGCGCTGAACTTTGCTTTTGTTGCTGTTGCAAGGCGTCCTCTGCTGTAACAGAACTAAACTCACCTGTTCATCATAGCCCATGTACATAAACTGCATAATCCACTGCTGTACATCTGGTCTGCTGCGATCCCAAATGTTCCTTTTGGTCCTGCTCAGCTTTGCCAGGAACTCCTGAGCCTTGGACGGAGGGACAGCGATGGAGGATTTTGAGGAGGCAGTACCAGCCCCTGCCACTGGATGGAGACACAATAAGGGCAGAAGAATGCAAGTGCACTTTCGATAGGTCGACTGTATCAGTTGTATAATAAAAATGTTTGCATATTACCATCTCTTCTCCTTAAGATCTTGTGCAAGCTGCTTCCATCACTGGATACATCTGTGAAGGAGAGTCATCTTGGACTTAATGAGTAAAAGTTGTAGGTTTTTGTTAGTAAAGGGTAAGCAGAACATTTGAAGTTACTTTTTAATTAGACAATCTTAAAGACAAAATGATATACAAGATGTGATCCCTGCCGATGAATATATCATATTCTGATTAGCCTTTGATAGCTTTCACTTCCCTCCCCTATCTCAGTTGCATGAATGAGTTTCTTTTCTGTTTTCATTTACAGATGCAAATATGAAGTTCCCCACTCATCCCAGGAAACTAGCTTGTAGAGGATTTTGCATTTGTGATGGCGACTCCCTTCCTGCTTTTCTCTCCTTCTGGAGCAATGGAGCTACACTGTGTGACAAATGGTCATACACACAAAGTGTGCATTAATGTAGATACTGTAGGTATCGTTGTCCCTTTATGCAGATTGAAGTGGCAATTGATGGTTCTGTACATACACCAAAGTTCCTCCCAAAAGTATAAAAGATTGTATTTTATCTGTTTTTCTGAAAAGCTGAAGCATAATACTAGTGTTTTTCTAAGCTACCTCAGAATATGGAAAGACATCTAGTCGATATCTAAAGTTACAGTCTGTCTTTGCTTCAGCACAAACTCTTTTCAGTGTGCAGTTAGAGGTGGAACACGAGAATTCAGCTGGAGAAAATTGCTTGCAAATGTTTTTCTACAGTTTGTGATGCAAATGAGCCTAAAACAACAAGTTCCAGCAAAACTTTTCTCATTACATTGGCAAGTATCCACAGCATGCACACTGTGCACTCATTCTTCCCAGATCTTTGACTGTAAAAGTTTTTTTTTTAATCTTCTCCCCCTTCCCTACATTCATTCCTACCGTATATCATCTCACAGCTATCATTAATAACCAGTGAACTTTGTGACATCTGGATATTTAATGCATGTAAAAGTAACATCAAACAGATGTCAGAGGGTAGACAAACACTGCAAATGATTTAGAGCTGTAGAAATATTTTGCTCAAAATGTGCGTTTGAAGGTGTCTTTCTGGGTGTTTTCACTGCTGGTTCACTTTTTGAAAAATACACCCATAGATTCCCCATTTTATACCTGGCTTCTTCTGTTCAGTGTTAAAAAGAAGGAGAAAAAAGACACATTTGTTAGAAGGCTGATTTAGTTGTGCTGGCTGTGCTTTTTTATCATTTGTTGTTCAGTACTAGATGACATGGAGATGCACAGTAGGCTGCTATCTGCACAGCTATATGAAACTGTTGACTCTGTGAGGTTATATCATAACATATACAAATTCAAAAAGCACTGGGCCTTAATTAGAGCCCTGTGGCACACAACTAGTACTGCAAGAATCAGAGGAGTGATAACCTAACTAAATAAGAAAAAAATGGCTCTGTGAGGCACATCCTGAAGTGTCTGCAGCTGTGGTGACTACACTGTTACAGACTTTGAGGTTATTACTATGGATCGGAAAGTTTTCCAGTCAAAGTCATTTTACTTCAGAAGAAGTTCAACCTCAACTGTTGAAAAGTGTATAAAAGCCTTTCTTATGACAATAATAGATAGTCGTATAATAGTTAAAAGCTACTACGGTGCTTGTTTTATTCCATTCATATCAGCTATTCCTTACATCACTGCCAACTACTTTACATAACATGCCATTTGTTTTTAACAATATAACTGACAATAATAAAAGATGCTCTCTGTGATAGATTTTCCATCTCAAGTAGGTTTTGTGCATGTTCTGTTTCCCACCCAGCTTAAATGAATAAAATAGAATGGTAGTGGAATGTATTCAAATATGTGCTACACTTCAGAAAGGAAAGTTGTTTGTTATTAGAAAGACTTTTTTTCTCTTTTTAACTGTGATTACTGTTAGAAACTAGACTACCACTAAAATCTAGAAATTAATTGAAGGCCAGAGGATGAAGAACAGATGTGTGTGGATGGGAAAAGTGTAGCATGCATAAGCAAAGCAGAGCAAATAGAGACAAAATGCAACAGAAAGAAAAAAGACTGAGCTCACCTCGAGGAGCAAATAAAGTCAGCAATGCAGCTGCCCCCAATAGCCTCAAACAGAGCTGCTGAGATGCCATCATTCCCCCAACCACTCAGAGTCTTTAAAGCTGTGCATAAAGTGCTGCACAACCAGAGGGAAGAGTGGGCGGCAACCCAGACTTTCCAAGTGGAAATTGGCCTATGGCACTGGAATGTCGTTTACCTCCCTGCCTACAGAAACAAGACTGCAACTGAAAGTTTTTCCACTCTTAAATGATTTTTCATGTGTGTCTCAGGTACTTTTCCACACTGTACAGGGAGGCAGAGTACCTGGATGTGGTTTATAACGCAGAGTAGAGGACTAAAAAACAGTTCAATGCAGTAGAAATATGTTATTAAAAAATGCTGTTTCTTTTTCTGCCTACTGGTTGTATGAGAGGCTGATTGAGTGGGTAGAATTTAAAACAGGTGTAATTCAGGTAAATATTGCAATGAGAAAGTGTGATGCTACAGATGAAATGAGTTGCACGCAGCATGAATTGGAAATAGTTATTCTAACTATGTTGATCTTTTCAAAACTGAAGCTCAAGCCAAACACCACTATAACGCCACTCCTACCAATGACTTCCTCTTGATATGCAACCCAAGCCCTTATGACTGAATGAACATTAATAAACATAAATAAAGCTGAAACTAGTGCTAGATTAATCATTGAGTCAATCGGCAGAAAATTATTTGACAAAAATGTTGCTAATCGATTAATTGTTTTAAGATCCCCAACAGGCAATACACTAAATAATATTTTAAGTCTGATATGTTTTTTCCATAGAAAAGTCGAATTGCTACTAGTGTATGTGCACTGGAGGCTTCAAGTTTCCACCCCAGTCTTGTAAGCTTCCAGTTTATCAATGATATCACTAAAATCATGCTTGTGAGTACATGTCTTAAATCGGGGTTTAAGGCGTGCACAGAGAGGCAGATGGATGTGAAAACAGCCTTCTAGCGTCAAACTCTGCACATACATCATCTGCACAGAGAAGGTCAAACGTCACAGTGAGGTTACTATGAGAAAAACATATTTTTGAGTGGAGGGGAACCGAAAATCATTTTTCAAAAATTATTAACTGATTCCACCTTTTCAGATGAGAATATTTTTTGCTTTTCTTGTTTTTATGATAAACTGATCGGACAAAACAAGACAAATTTTGTTGATGTCAGTGTTAGGGAAAGGTGTAAAGGACATGTTTCACTATTTTCTGATAATTTAAAGAAACAAACACTTAACAAGATAATAATCAGCAGTTTAATCAATAATGTAAATCATCAATAGTTGGAATTAATTATTGACTGACTGATGCAACTGTGTTTGCCAGTTACTGATTCCTTGCAAAGCAGTTGTACATATAATAATCTCTGGTAGCAGAATGAATGATAGCACTTACTTTATAGAGGTTTCATTCATAAAACCACATTTGACTGGGCTTGAACTTGAACTTGGAATATGATGAAGGTTTGTGTGTGTGTGTGTGTGTGTGTGTGTGTGTGTGTGTGTGTGTGTGTGTGTGTGTGTGTGTTTGTGAAAGCATTTGGTTCAGGGCTACAGAAGTCTCTGTGTGTCTCACAGGTAGAGCTGGAATGCAGGAATCCAGAAGCTGGCAGACGATTGCAGTGCTTTCATGATGCATTTGGAGAGAACAGAGGGTGAGCAACAAAATAAAAGACAGAAAGACAGAAAGACAGAAAGACAGAAAGACAGAAATGCATGCTGAGGAAAGAGCAGAAACAGAAAGCATTTGATGAAAAGGTGAGGGTGAATTATGAACTCTAGCTTTTTCTTATTTCCTCATTCAGGCTCTTTGTAACGTGGTTACTTCACTTCTTCACGAAACCTGCATTTTTTCAGCTGCGCGCACGCACGCACGCATGCACGCACGCACACACACATTCTGAAATGAATTGAACTGAACAATTTGAGTCCTGGTGTGTTGTAAAGCTCATTGAAAAGTGAAGGCTCCCGCTCTCAGTGCAGACATGCCTGTGTTTCTATTCATCCAAAGCATCAGACACCTCTGGAGAGGTCAGTCAGTCTTATCAAAGACTCGCTGTCCTCAGGCAAGCATTTCCATTGGAGATGGAAAACAAATTTACTAAAGGGAAAACAGATGTCCGTTGGTTCAAATATTCTGAGTTTGAGTTTCAAAAAATCTGTGCTTGAAAGTCTGAAAACACACAGACATACATACTGATCAGTCACATCTCTCTCTGGTGTTATTTGTAATTCTAGGGCATGGAGAAGATTAGAAGAAGCCAGGAGGACGGGACGAGGGGTGAAAAGACACAAAGGGCAGTTAGAACATGACGTTTCTGACAGAATTATGAATTTCATAGGCAAAATATTCATCTGACATCCGGTTTGATCTTCCCCATCCAAATGTGCCACATACTATTAAGCTTTGGCATATGTGGACACAGTGACTCAGATTCAACTACAAAGCTTTCTTTTTATTTGGTCACAGATCTGTGAATTAATCACCTCTATGCCAGAATGTTCTTGGACAAAGATAAAGAAGAAAAGAGAATAAAGCAATCCTCACATTTATACCAGTGTTGTTTGTTCTTAGGCATTTGGAACATCAGAAATATATGTTGAACTCCTTCCTTTGTTGTTCCTCCTCTACCCCCATCCCCATCCCGTCACGCTTCACTCGACAATTTGTGTGTCATGAGCTGAGACAGATTCATTTCAGTGACACCTTTGCAAACACAGACATAGTCCCATATTCCCCTCAAAGCTCACACAAACACTCTCAACTCAAAAGACACATGTCAAAGTCAGAATCAAACTGCAGTGACAAACCTAAAAGACATGCAGATGTGCTTTTTCCAACATTCCTTTAATCCAGATGTCTTGTTAGAGGAAGTTAGTTCAATAAGGCGAGATCGACTGGAAGTGTATAACAATATTTATTGTTGTTAGCAACAGAAGGAGTCCATTGATGTGAAGAATTTTCATAAAAATTGGAAATTGGACAGGATCCCTCTGGAGCCTAGATGCTAGCGGTGGTGGAGCAGAGCTAGCAAGTGGTGGATGGAAACCTTTGTCCTAGTGTCCCTGGCTACCACGGAGGTCATGGTGGGTTGCAGAATATCAGGTCTGACAGAAAGAATGGCAGAATGGCAGTTTGAGGAATACATGCATAAAGATCACTGGTCAGTTGTGGTGATGTTGGAATTGTGAATGAAGGGATTTTGACAGCATGGGAAAGCACTTGTGACGGAGAGAACAGGAGGAATGGCAGATATTCACCCCTAGTGTTATAAAGGAACAATGCGAGGGGGGGGGGTCTTTATTCTTGAACTTTTGCCAAAGCTTCATTTTTTGGAGAATGATGCATGCCCTCTGTTTCGGGTCTTACAGACACAAGCTGCAAAATATGGTTAAATACACTTTTTCATATGTTCTATATCTGTGATTGGTGTTGACAGTAGTTTTTACGCAACTCTACCTTTTCTTCATCTGAAATCAGTCTGGATTTCTGTGATTGAAGTTTTATAAAAGTTTGTTTTGCCTGACAGGGAGTTCAAGCTCTCTGGGGTCTAGATGACCCTGAATCATCACTATGTAGGATAACATTCTGAAGAATTGTGAAGAATTGTGTTCATGCATAGCTTGTGCAATATATAAAGCATTATTCCTCATTTGGCTTATTCTTAATAGTTGTTTCCTAATTTAATCACCTTCATCAAATGTGTTAACTCAGTTTGTGGCAAAATGTGAGACTTGGTTTTGATAAGGCCAGAAATAATGAAAAAGAAACATTTGACATTTTGACTGTAACACTAAAAAAACTGTCAAAAAACTACTATTTATTATTGGAAACATAAACATCAAAACATGTCAAAGGTGGCATATACCAGTCCTCAGAAATTTAAACATCTTATCTGCACCCTGTGTCTCTGCTGCCTCACTCCTCATGTTGAACATCGGACTCAGGACTATCGTAGCCCAACTCGCTGCTGATGGGGAAGTGAGCCCAGAAGGTGTGAGCCAGGTCCCGCATCCCGTCGTAAGCCGCCTGGGCGTGTAGCTCCTCCAACCATCCAAAGAAGTCTGACGACCAAAGGCCCCAGTATGGCAGGCTCCGTTTCTCCCTCTCCCCGTTCCTGACAGTTGCATCGCTCTTCTCCGCTCCTGTCAGAGGAGACAGAGACAGAAAGAGGTGTACAAATTACTTCACACCTTGTCTGTTATTTCAGAATTGCTGTTGTACATCATCATGTCAAGCCTATTCATTTGTAACACCATATATGAGTCACTGACATACCTGTAGGAGGCGCAGAGCTGAGCACAAGATAAAAGAGCAGCACAGAGACGTACAGATGATGCATGATTTCAGGAACTGGAAGACTCAATATAAAAAGGCAGAAGTAATTGAATTCAGTCTTTACAAGAAAAATATGTTTTCAGGTACATATAGAGCACTTCACTAACACCAGCATTTCAAAAGTATAATGCAATGTAATGTCTGTAATTTACTTTCAAGAGAGTATGCTCTTAAAAAATTGTGCAAGCTACAGAATAAGTGCATGTGTCCATAAAACAGAAGATAAAAGCTCCCATGTGTCAACTCTGATTCACTGAATAAAACATCTCTTACCAGATCGGCAGCAGATAATCCTCGCAGACCTGTTCCTTGCCCTTCTCCCTCAGACTGATCTCAGGATGAGTCACTGCATCTCGATTAGAAGGAAAGGCGGACATGTTTGTTTTTCACATTTTCCCTCTTTACACTTGACTGTCTCCAAAGGACGTCAGAGAGCCACTTTCACACGTCTCGCATCTGTTTGCTTTATTTAGAGGAACACTACAGCAATATCATTTTTGCCATAAAAAAATGTCCATATGTGATGTTAAAATAGTCAATTTTTTCCTGGTTTACAGATGATTTAGGTAAGATGCATGGTTACATCTGGACCACTGGCATCCGCTTCATATATAATATTACATGACAACAATCTTAATAATAACTTTCAGCCCAAGTTGCTTCACAAAACAGGATTCCAAACTGTGTTAGGCCAAAGACAAAAGAAAAAAGTTAACATTAGTTGGATTGCCCCAAATTAAAACCAGATTATAAATATCAATGAAGTTCACTGTTCAGACATCCAAGGGGAAGATCATTTATTAAAACAATGCACGAGATCTGAACAAGACTGTTGGATGTAGGTAAAGTATTAATGATACATTTTTTTAAACAGCAAAATGATCAGAAAACAGGAAAGTCAGTGTTTGAGGAAACCTCTGCTTCAACACCCCTCGCAATGACAGTCTGTGAATTGCCAAGATTGAGTTTGGCATTCTTTACATGTGGCACAAAACTGAGACAAGCAAGGACATCTAAAAAAGCCTCAACTGTGGCTCAGGAGGTAGACAAGGTTGATTTAGCAGTTTGATTCCAGGTTCTTCCAGTCCACAGGTCGAACAGTCCTTTGGCAAGATACTAAAACCCCCAGATTGCTCCTGATGGCTGTGTTATCAGTGATTACATCCTTCTGATAACTATGTTGTCAGCTTGCATGGTAGCCTCATTAAACAGTTTATGAATGTGTGTGTCAGTGGGTGAATGTGGTTTGTAGTGTAAGCACTTTGAGTGATCAGAAGACTTTACCACTTACTATCATCAATACTAGATCCTATCATAAGCAATACAAGGTTGGTTTTGTCCTTAGAGGGTCCATAGATACACTCAGTCAGTGATGGACTGCTGCAAAAATAAGTATTCAAAGTTTACAAAAGTCTCGAAAAGAACATTTGGAAGAAGTGAGATCATTAGAGGAGATACTGGCAACTTCTTTTCTTTGATCTTGTTTATGAGAATACAAAAAAATAATTTGACCATGTTAGGAGATAAAAATACCACGTGTAAAAACTCTAAAGTTGTCTCTTCATGAGTTCAGACAGACAGGAAGTGATTATGGATTCTTGCTGTGACTGCCACATAGTGCAAAATCTATATTACATATTTTGCAATGTTGTTGTCATAACTATCAATAGCTCAGCATGAATTTTTTTTTGCCTGCTATTGCCTGAGAGTAATATGGATTTTTTTCTTTCAAGGTAAGATGGAGAAAAGGAGAGAGAAAGTTGAGGGAAGAGTGAGAATGTGGATGAAAAGAATGTACCAGACAGTTTTCACACCTGGTATCCAGACAGTCTGGACATTCAGCCACAGGGCGTAAAGTTAGTCTTTTGGGGTTTTTTGACAATCCATTTATCTGTTCAGTGGGTGTTTGTTACTCTTTGAGGACACCGTCAGAGAGAGGAGGGGTGGCTGACTGAGCTACTGGCTGATCTTCTATTCTTTCTATTTTTTCTTATCAATAATCCCATGAACATCAACAACGTGTTTTTTGATGTTTGAATACTTTCAGACTTCACTACCCTTTCTGTTGCACTCAGCCCATTCATTACAACTGAAGATGCCCCCCCCCCCCCCATTGTGTAGTGAATTTCAACCAATCAGCTTTCTTTCAAAACAACATGATCTCATTCTTTTGGCACCTATTCCTAAGATGCCCCCAACTGTACCCTTAGCGGTAGCTGTATTCGCTCTATGGTTTGCAGGTGCTTCGGGTCCTTAGGAGCCCTTTGGATTACATCATTCTCAGCCTTGAGTTCTGTTTTTTTTCATGCAGTGTAACCCAATACAACCCACAGCTGCTGTTTAGCTGTCTCAGCAGATCTACCACAGGTCACTTCAAGTTCAATATTGCCCAGTTACTTTTCTTACTGCATTCTTTTTCTATAGTTATAATAATAATAATAAAAGTACAGATTATATTTAATCACATATACTGTGGTTTTCTATACTATTCAATCATAAAGTACTTATTCACTCAGTAGTTGCAGAATCACATATACCTCTTTGCTTAACATAATGCCTTCAGATTTGATCATCTTTAGCAAATGATGGTCAACAATCAAGTATCCTTTTAACAGATACAACATTGTTCATTATTAGTAATTATCACCAAAATTTTACACTACAAGACTTCCATTTAGTCCCAGTGAAGGACAACTTGCAGAGGCATCCCCAGATAACATATCAATGGCAGAAAAAGAAGTTTGTTTTCCCTTGTTGAACCTTAACAAAGAATCATGATATTAATCATCATCCAGTCACAGGATCAGCAGGGCATTGTGCTCTGTATGATACATTCCATATATACTGCACAAAGGATGTGAAGGATGTGCTGAGGAGGTTTGGTCCAGGTCCAGAACTGTGTGTCTGGGTGAAGTCTCAGAAGGCACAGCATTGTTTTTTTCTTTCAGAAATGCAGAAAAATAATTATCTCATGAACATGGTTTTTCAAGCCAATCATGGGTTCTTGATGAGATGCAATGTTCATCAATATAATGAAAGAGTTAATCAGAATCTATTGGCAGATTTGCAATTACTGGAGGGAAGATGATCACCAACAATTTTAGTGGAAAAGCTTTGTCTGGTAGCAGTCTGTCCTATGGGTTTCATGATTGCTATAACAGAAACTCAGATTTATAGTGTATGCTTAACAGTTTTCAGATTTGCAAAGCAATTGCCAAGAAAGGTTTTCTTACTCACACAGCTTCCACCAACCTTTTAACAAACACCCCAGACAGGAGAGAATGGTATGAAGTTGAAGCAGCTAGATAGTAGTTGATGAGTCATGCTATTGCCGTGTCATTTGCAAGTTAAGTGGCTCCTACACCGATCAGTTCATAAGGTGTACAGCACAGGAAATGTCACAGCAGGACTCTTAATAATGGTGACAGTGATTGTTGCTGATTGACAATGAATAAACAGTGCTCACTGACAGTGTGAAATCCAGTCCTAGGGCCAAGTGATGAAACAGTCTTCCCAGTAGATGGTGATAGTATGAACTCATATTTCCATCAGCTTCTGAAGCATGTGTTCTGTTTGTTATGTGATGTTAAAGGGCTCTTAATGTTGATATTCTACAACACTATTTTCCTTACCGCAGATTGTCTTTGTCATGGATACCAGACTGCCACAAAATGAGCTTGGCTTCTGGAAGTCAGAGGAATGAGGTTAACACGAAATATCTCTAACCAGAATCCTGGCTGGAATCCACTGTCAGTTTAGAAATAAATGGTAGATTGTATGTCGTTAGTGAAATTTTTGTTTTTGTTATCTACTGTAGATTGGAAATGCATGCTTGCACTTCGTACAACAAATTGCAAGACTTAAGGGACTTATTATCATTACTAGATATGTCAACCCATTTTGGAGGCGTTTTTGTGCAGGGAGAAGACATTTACGTGGAGGATCTCTATGCCACTGCCACCTGGGGACCCACAACAAGTGCAGACCCACTTAAAACACTTACCTGTAAGTAAAAGCAAACGTTTTTGACTTTTTTTGTAATTTACAGACCTAATGTAGGATAAAAACAGACAGCACAAGCCTCAAACAACAGACCACCTCTTTCTTCAACCCCCAGGAATGCTAGACAATAACACATAAGTAAGAATTTCAAACTACTCACTCACTCTAAAAAACACCCTACATACAAAAGGGATCAGATAAGGCCCCCCATGTCCTGCATAGTCCATAAACCAAACCACTGACCAAAACCACCTTTGATCCTTCAAGCGACAAGAGATGGAGAGAAGATAGAAAGACCGACTCACACCCCAGTGTGAATGGATAGTACCACTTGGATAAACGACCCTCACCATTGGCTACATAACTCACCTCTAAGAGCCAGTCACACAGAGAGAAGAGCTGGTTCCAACTTAAATCTTACTGTGAACTATGACTGTTAGGACTTAAACAACTGTTCACTGGGTAAACCTGCATAAGGCACAGGACATGCTGCACAACATGTCATGCCCCAGTGACATTCACACTCTCACAGACATGTACCAGAATCCACAATTCACACCAAACTGTGTGTGTGTGTGTGGAGACACACCATGTGACTGATGGTTGTGGTTATGCTGGTTGCTGGCTGGTTTTTCTCCTTGTTTTCTGCCATGCTGGTGGAAAGCCTGCATTTTGCTAATCTAAAGATGCAGAACAATAGGAGACAAAACTTCAGTATCTAAAGTCATAAGTTGAGGATCAAGACTAGCATATCAGCACATCAAATTCCACTCTCTGCCAGAAGCCACCCCAGGGAGCAACTAAATATTCTGCAATTGTTTAAGTCATGGTGCTTGCATTATTTGTCATTGCAATTTGCAATTCAGAACTAAGTTGTTGACTTGCTGCTTCAAAGGTAACTGTCATGTCATCTGTTTATCAGGTCTCTCATACAAACTGACAATAGATAATTCTGCAACATGCATTTGATTCGTTTACTAGCTAACATAGCCTTGTGTTCCAGTTTCTTTTTTCCCTCATGTCTTGTTTGTAAAATGTTGAAAAAAAGTATTGTGTATCAAGTGATGGGGCAAAGGCTTGGAATGGATTACATTGTTATATTAGGCCTATGTATTGTTATCCAATTTAGTTGATACAAAGTTTTTAGCAAGACCTTGCCCACTAATAAAGGGGAATCTCACCACAAAGCAATATTACTCATTTATCAGAGTGAGGCATAACTGACTAATTCTCTCTTTGTGACTGACCACGGTGATCTCTTCTTAGAAACATCAAGTGTGAAAGGTGCTAATTTGGTAGAGCAAGACATTATAATGACACAATAAAATAAACAACAACAATGGGCGGGTCATTTTAATTATCTGATACACTGGTCATCTTTCTTGATCAGTTTTCAGTCTTGTTCTTGTTCCTTATCTTTGGGTATTTGCAAACAATGTAAAATTTCAATGTTTTTATTTACCTTCTATTAGGTCCTGTTCCAGGCCTGTTAGTATTAAATGCCCAATCAGTGATCCAAACATAATACATAAAGGTAAACCAACGGACAAAATAAGAATACAGGGATATTTTAATTTGCTAATTGATTGACTAGACTCTTAATACTAACTCCTGACAGCAGGTCATTTGAGTTTTTAAATTGGATTTGCTGTTTATGGCTGTAAAAGGTTTGTTTACTGTGGTAATGTTTGTAAACACTGGAGAAAAAACTGATCAAGCCATAGATAAAACACTTCAAAATTATATGTGGATATACATGCATATCCTGTTATAGGAAAATTTATTATATTGATGTATTCTGTATCCACAAGTGACTTTAGTCACGTCACATCTGGTGAAGGCATATATTGAAATGTTGGTGTGAGGTGAATACACTCACCTAATTAGGTGTACGTCCTTGACTTCGTGTTTCTATGTCACAGGAAAAAAATCAGAGGCAGGATTACTTCTCAGAGGGACCAAATTTCAACTGACACATTCAGCCTCTGGCAATATCTCCTTTTACTCAGTGAGCCCCTTCTGGGATCCAGCTCTGTCATAATCAAGCAGACATCCTCTTTTCTTACTCCTGGGCAAAACTCTCTACATTTAGAATACATCCATCTGCATTCATGCAGAGCACAGTTAGTGGTCACGAATAAAACTGACTGTATTCTGTAGATTACCATACTGCTTTCTTGTGTAGAGTCCTCTTGACCTAAGAATTAGTTTAAGTTTACTTTCACTTATCACATACCCATGCCTATTGAGCAGTAGTACTATATCTGCATACTTAATGCCCAGTTCAAAGTAAAATTCAATGAGGCGATCCCTACTGGGGCAATGTGCTGGGAGCAGCTGAGTGGAAATAGACATACTGTATGACTCAGGAGGGATGGAAGAAGAAAAATATTGAGAGGTAACGCAAAAACATTACAAGAAATGTTTCATCATTATTCTATATTATACCTCAGTTGCTCGATATACTTCCTTGACCTTGGCCCTGATGTGCTCGCACTTCAGAGATGTGGTTAATACTCAGCATTTATGTGGTTCGATATAAAGTGGAAAAAATCATGATTCTGATTGTGGTACCCCCTTTGGGATATGATGTTTATGTAAGGAAGCATAGTGTTCAGTTTTTACAATCACAATTTTTCTATGCATGTGTTCCTACCAGGAGTCATTTGTTAGCAGCCTACAAGGAAGAGTTCTACACAATGTACACCCCTGACACCTGTTTTCACTTCAGAGTTTGTCTACAGAAATTGCACACAAGGTATGCATACAGTTAAATACACATACACACATACTGAATGTATTATGCATGAGGCAGAGACAACTAGTTGCATCTGAAATTGGTTTCTGCAGTGAATTCTGCAAATTATGCACCAGACTGAATTGGTTAAAAAGGACACATTAATAGATGTGAAGCCATGCAGGCTTTAAAGATGTGACCCATTTCAAGAATTCACATATGTTCTTTCTGAGCCTCAGGAAAGTTTAGTCAGTATTTGTCAACAAATACCATTTTCTCCTCCCGTGAGGTCTACATTCCAGCATTTCTAGAAGGTCTGAACAAGGATTAAAACCTCATTTGGGTGGAAGTGCTCACACATAAAGTCAGCATCAGTGAAGGATTAGATAAGTGCACACCAGTTTCTTAGAAGTCCTGGTATTGGCAGCAGGATTCAAATAAGGATGAATACTGCACAATCAGTATACTGTAGTGTCATATAGATGCTTTAATCACTAATGTTTCTACAGTGAACTGTCTTCATCAGATTATCTTCCAAATGCCTTTTTCTTCCTGTAGCTCACTACTTACAAGCTCACCACTGACTCTTGGAAGTATTGAAGCTACCAGTGAACAGGTGACTTGCAACTCATACTTCAGCCAAAATATAAAGTTCACTAATAAACAACTACATTTATAGCTCATTGGGGGTTAACTCACTGAGACGCATCAGCCTGCTCATTGGGAGTAGTCAGAGGTTCAGTGTTCTTGCTGAAGGACACTTTGACATGCTGCCGGGAGGAGCATGAATCAAACCAGGAACCTTCAGTTTACCTCATGACTGCTCTACCTCATGAACCACTGATGTTGTAATGAATGATGTAAAAATAATAAAAATGATTATTACTATTAATGAACGTTAATAACAACAATGAACATATTCATTTATATGTTGAATTGATCATTGTTTAATTGGGTACAACTGCTCCATATTCCAAAATGTTACATGGTTATTTTGCAGCTACTACACATGTTTCAATAGCACAGTAACACTTGAGTTTGTTGGAAGCTACTACAATTAGCAATTACTAAATCAGATATCCCTAAACAGAAACAGGATTGCACAGGATATATTCACACAGTCAGATATTTTGACGTGGCTTATCTATCCATGTCTATTTACCAGTAACAGTATTAATCAAATGGAGGTAGATTTAGCCAAATGACAAATCTGCTCTTAGTCTCAATATCAGGATATGAACACATTGGTTGGGCATTCATGCACACAGGAAAAGGGAAGAAAACATGTCAAACATTCAAAGAAGACGCCTAATCAGTCTCAAACTTTATCATACAAACAATGGTTCTAAAGAGGGCTTTTTCTCTGCCACCATAGGTTCTCTTACATGCTTGGAGAGGGAAGGAGAGGGGGAGGGGTAATCAGTTGGTTGCATCTGCAACCTCACCGCTAGGTGCTACTAAATCTTACACACATTTAAATCAAACCAAAGTGATATAAAATAGGGAGAAATACTTATCTGAGATTGGGGTTTTATTTTGGATGGTTTCAAGGGATTAAATGCACATTTCCTCTGTGTGAGTAAAATGTGTGACTATATACCAATTTATGTATATGCCTACTGCTAATTGTTCTCTTTGTCTTTTGTCTGTTATCCCTGAATATAAGTTATAAATTACTACTCTGAACCTAGACTCTAGTTCCAGCTATCTGTAAATACCTATAGTACAACACTTACATATTCAGTCACAACACCCAACCTCCACTTAAAGTAATCTCTCAGTGATGTGTGTTCTCTTTTCACTGGAGAAGGTCTCTAGATGACTTCAATGGCTTTTTTCAGATTTGTATTATTTTCCTTTGGCAACAGGTGCTTTTAGGGCTGGTGGAGTGCAGAAACTCTGCGTCTGCAGATGACAGGAAATGGGGGGGGGGGGTCAGTCAGTGAGAAAGAAATGAGAGAACACAGGAGGAAATTGAATTTTGTACATGTTCATTTCTGTTAGGATGACTACTCTGCAGCCTTGACACAGGTTTGTACAAACAAAACAGCAGCAGGGTAGTGTTCGGTATTTTTCTTCTGAATACATTTTACAATCAAAGCCACCACGCACTGATATTTTGGAAAGGTACTCAATGTCTTTTTAGTGAAGCTTTTACCAGAAGCACAATGTGGTGCACCACCACCACCCTGGTTCCAGCCTCTGTTCATCTGCTTCTCCCCTAATTCTCCCCTATTTGATGACTCCTCATCAGGATCTCAAGGTCCGAAAAACAACCACATACTGTTTGAATGTCTGTCTGTGATTGCTTTTTGCCATCTCCTCCACTGTGAAACAGCTCCTCAAAGTCTCAAGAGAGCCAAATCAATACTTTTTTAAACATTATCTCAGCTGCCTTGTTGTCTCTGTTTGACAGCAGAGATGGCATTCTCCCCAGTACGTCTGGTGCACATGACCTAGCAGCGAATATATCCCATATAGCTCAAATCATGCCAAGCAGTTGATTACATGTTTCCAAGACATTTTCACAGTCCAATCCTGCTCCATAAGTCAACTCATCCCTCAAAGTCACACTTTTTTGATAATAGGCAACACTCTAATTCTCATCCTTATTGTCCCATAACTTTGGGTATCATGTGTATTACAGTCAAGCTGGATGCATCTACCCTGTCAAGATGAAGCAAATATAGTCTTAAACGTATGCAATCTTAATGTTCTTAATGCTCCTAAACTAGATTAAATAAAAGCACATATACAAGCAATTTCTGAACCGTGATTAAGCTCTACTTACCCAGATAGTTTTCTTTATATTAAGAATTATCACCTCAGATTAGTGATTAAACTAAGGAATTTATTATACTGGGCAACCTGAATTGTGACTGGAATGATGAGTCCTTCAAACATTTAAAAGTCTGTGCCACAGAGCTGGTTATTTACCAATTAATCACAGACCCAACTAGAATGGCACATACAAGATGCTTAGTTTTGGGTCTTATATTCATGAATCAACCTACAAAATTTAAATTGTCAGGTGTCACCCATACAGCATTATCTAACCATTCTCTTGAATTTGCTCTCTGAAAAAAAACAATAAAGCCCCCTTAAAGACACATCTTACAAGTAACTTGTAGAATTCCAAAATCTAAATTGCATTTCATATACAAATAAAGCAAATTGACTGGAGCTATGAATTATCACTAGATAACCCTGATCATATATTGGATGATGTCAGTCATAAAATTGAGTCAACACCCACAGCTATATCAATTTACCCAGTCATGCTGCCATGGATTAAAAATATTAAATTACTAAAAGCATTTTCATTTAAAAGAAGATCCATGTGTGGAAGCATTGCAAAAATTGTCTTCATCTTATCAATCTCTGCATCACTTTTTCCATCTTACTTGAAAGATTCTCAAGCACTTCCAGTTTCAAATCTGATCATCTAACCAAAGTTTCATATTACAGACCAGTGTCCAGTTTGCCAACAATGTCAAAGATAAAAAACATTCACAAATAAAGTAACAGAATATCTTGAAGCAAGTAATTTTGGTATGGTTTCTGTTTTAACCCATTAGCTACATCAGCTTTATCATTTTTTACTGGGAAGATCCACACATGCCTTAACCAAGTTGATGTCATGGTAGCAATATTTATTGACCTGTGCAAAGCATTCCACACTGTAAACCATCAAATATTATTCAACTCAGTTTTCCCCTGTTTTGAAATTGTTCTCTTCGTATTATCAAACAGAGCTCAGGTAGTTAAAAATGATCAGATATCTTCTTCTCCCTCTACCTGTGATATTGGGGTACCTCAAGGTAGTATTTTTGGTCCATTACATAACATATATTAATTGACTGTGAAACATTATACCTGTCTTGTATATGCAGATGATACTGTCATTTATTTTCCAACCCAAACACTGATATGATAAACACTCAACTCTCTCTCCTTGTATAGCTGGTTCCAGGAACAAATTAATAAAAATGAATGAATAGTGATTATTGTTTTGAAGGGAGTTACATAAAACATGTGTTTAATTTGTCCACTATAGGACCCGAAGTGTGTCTAAGGGTAAAGAAAAGCCTCTAAGACTTTTTTTTGTAAGACATCATTCATACATACAGAGCAGCTCGCTATGATCAAATGCTAATGCTGATGAAACCAAATGCTGTGATTTGATTTTGATCTTTGGAAGTTTCAAGAACTCAGTCTGAACTCAGGCTATGATTAGCCTGGTTTGTGGATGTTTGAAGGTTTGTGTTCTCTGAATAGAAAATGTCAACCGACATTAAAAACCTCTCCAAATGATATTGACAGCACAGTGTGCAGAAAGTAATTGTGTTGACAATAGTTGTACATGTGTTTGTCACATTTCAATATCAAACCTGACCAAAGGGGTTAAAATTGTAATCCAATAATTTACTATTAAACGTCCATCAAGTTTGGGAAATTCACAAGTGTCAGATTAAAACTGGAATAGTCAAAATTGCTGTCAACTGGACTGGTCTCCAATGGAACAAACTAGTCTTCAGGTTTGAAATCTGGACAATACTACACTTGAATGTTTTTTAAATGTATAGTAGGTACCTAGGACCTATGTTGCACAATCCTATCGCCAAGATGGGATTTATTGGTGGAAATGAAAAAGAACTGAACATTTCACTTGTATGTTCAGTATCAACTTATGTATTGCTGCTGCAATTTAGTTGTATATGAACATAATTTCTAAGAGACAGGGCTGTATGTTGCCACATACAGAAAGGTTTCCATGAGTTCAATTCAGCTCCACGCCACTGTTCTCCTTGCCCCCTATGAAACTTCTGAATCCTCTTTCCCAGAGTGATAAAAGGTAGGGTTAGTGAGTTGTTTTCTTGACCCTGTGACATGTCTCAGAGTATAAAATTGATATAAAAAAAAGTGTAACAGTCTTTTCTCCGAGCGGCATTCAGTTGTCTACACTCACTACCCTATAGGCTTTCACATATCCACAGAACAGTTGGTGAGCTTTTGTAGGTAGAGTAATTTTCTCGTCATATGTCCCCTTTATGCATTTCATTTTACAGTGTCTGTTCAGCCCTGACAGCAGGTATTAATAATGAGCTTTTGTAGACTGAACTCTAAAATGGCAGGGACAGTAGGAGCTATATCAGTTCAGCATCATGTCCATGGCTTACTGGGGGTGACTCCCTAGCATGTTCTTTAGAGACCCCAAATCAATCCACCTGAAAACATTTTTTTTTGTCTCAAAACCATGGAGTTGGCCATGTTCTTGTGCATCACCTCAGAGACTGTCAGTCTCTCTCTGCAAATTGGTATTCTAAACAAGAGATGTTTTCTGTTTTTATGTCCTAATAGGGGTGTGTTACCTAGAGCAAGGTAAACTGGACAAGGAGCAGAGCTGATTGATAGCTCGGCTGCATATATACTAGAGCATGTATACTAAGCTAGAGCAGTCAGCCAGTATCCAGATCTCTCCACTTTTGGTTGGGTTACTTTTGGTTTTTAAGTTGTGTAACAACTCAAGCATTGTCCATTCTTCAGTCACTTCATTCAGCTGCTTTCGTTCAGTGGTTGTTTCTACACTGAGCTCATGGGCAAACACACAGATGCACAGTCAGAAAATCATTAAACGTCTGACAGAAGTACATAATCTCACTATCCTTTTAGTAAATTGAGGTAATTGGCCCTTAACCTTTAATAACATAATGAGGCTCTGCTTTCTGGTCAATACATCAAATGTGGATATAAAAATATGAACAGCAGTGAGCTGCTAAAGCAAGAAGCCCAACACTGCCATCCTGTGGGAATTTAAAGACACTGCATCCCAGACTGCAGACAGTTTTGAAAGCTCATACTGTGTCCTCTACTGTTTCATCATTAATAATATTACTGTTTTGTATTTGTGTTACTGTCATTCCTCTGTAGAGGTAAAACACCCCAGTAATTGAACTTCCTCATCCAAAAATGAATGTAATGGTGAAACTCAAATCTAGAACATACATACACCACTCTGTGAAACCAGTGCTGTAGAAATCTGTTATAGTGTTTTAGTAATCCCCCTCATACAGAAAGACAAAGAAACACATATATAACATCCTGACTGTTGGCCATTCCAGCTGAGGCATATGGCAGTTTAATCATGACTGACACAGACTCAAATACTACTGTCAGGGGACATCGAACCCCAGCCAGGCTCTAAATCACACCAGCTGACAGATACAGTATGTACAGGCTAACAAATGCAGGGACTTTTGGTAATTACTGGATTTTGCATGCTGTCGTATAACAAATAGTTCAGATCATCAATTTAATGTAAGTGAAAGCAACAAAACCACAAAGTGAAAAACACAACACCTGTCTTGCATTTAATATTTTATAATATATTTTATATAATCAATCATTAGAAGAATCAATGTTACCTTGTGAATGGAATGAAGTCTAAATCAATGCAATTTTCAAAAAAGGAAACAAATCATTGGCAGGAAACTAGAGACCAATTAGATTTATTTATCAATTAGTGGTATGGATTTATATCTGGAAGACTGACTACACTTCAGCTTCTCATGTTTCTTGATAAGTGGTAAGCCACTTTGGATGGAGGACAGTCAGTCACTTAAATATATATGGGCTTCCAAAAAGCATTTGACAAAGTTCTTCATTAAAGACTACAGTCAAAATTAAGATCCTATTGCATAGACAACATACTGGATACAGGACTTTTTCAAATAGGAAACAGTAAATGCCAATTCATGCTGGAAATCAGTGACCTATGGAGTTTCACAGGAATCTGTGCTGGGCCCTGTACTCGTTTTTTATCATCTTTATAAACGTTTAGATGATTTACCAAGCGTGATACATTATCAACTATATTAGACAGCAGACATATATGACATCAGTGAGGTCTGTAAGCTTTTTCACAGAATATATGATTTCACAGTTGAGCCTCTCATCCACTTTTGGAATAGGGTTGGGGTTAGGGTTAATAATTAGTGAATAGGTGTGATTTATATACGTATTTTAAGGAGTCTTTCTCTGAAAAGAGAAAAATCAAGACTCTAATGGATGTACTGCATACTCTTTCAGTTCACCCTTTTAAAAAATAGATGGATAAATTATGGTCATCAAAGGATATTTTGTATAATTATAAAGCTGCTTTTTGATTATTTGTGAAATTACTTTATTTTAAATGTATATTTTGGTATTGTTTTGTTGTATGGTTTGTTTGTTGTAGTTGTAGAGTCTGGTATGGAGGATCTATATCCTGTGTCAGAAAATGATCCTTAAATTCAATAGATAAATGCAAAACAGTACCAGAACAAACTGGAAAATTGCAAATTAGGTCTGCTCAAGGTATCAAATAATGTTAAACTTACATTGAACCTGATTTAAACTTGTTATGTACAAGCCTAATGATCATTCCTTGTAGGGGGTTTCCACTGACAACAGGATTTGCACCATGACACAGTACAGCCTTTACACTTGTATTAAAAAGGATACATTCTCTGGACAAAAAAAGGACTGTGCTTTTGATACTGTTTGACTACTGCATTTACTAAAGAAATGTCACCATCTTTGTATGGATGACCATGATGCCCAGAGCTGATTCATGAATATTTGTCTGATAAAACACAGATGATCCACACTGATGATCCCACATTCAATTATTTTAATAACCAGTGGGTTAAACACAAGGTTCTCTGCTTGGTTCCTTATTATTTATATTCTACATAACAATAGTATTACTCCAGTAGTGATTTACAGTATCAAGCCATATCTAGATTACAATCTGCTAACGTTCTTCAGACATCATTGTAGAACCTCAAACTTGTACTGCATGCTGAAAAGAGGAAATTGTCAGGAACACACATCTAACCTCTTACATATATTACATCTTCCTTCCATCCACACACACAATTGTACTGAAACTGAAGCAGTTCAATCTTTTAAATTTGGTTAGATAGTAGTCTGACTTTTAAAGCTCATGTGGCACATAATCTGATAATAAAAATGGGTTTCTTAGTATATAATATAAAGTATGTTTCTCTTGAGAACACCACTGTGCCATCGACCATCATGTTTGTGTTTGACTATAGAGATATCATGCTGCTCATTCCACCTTAAAACAACTTGACACAGTTTACTTTTGGGACCTTTACTTGGGGATATATATCATACTCAACACTGTCTTTTCTCAGCACAGCTTTATTAAAACCACAGTTCATAACTCTTAACACCCAACAAGTAAAAGAAAATTGAACTTTGGAAGATTGCCTTCTTTTGCACTTTGCAGTATATACATGGACTAAGGAGGATATTGAAACCACTCCCTTTGGATGAATTTTAATCAATTTTTAAAGATGTCAGTGTTTATTTTGGATACTGTTTGATATGTGCTTTAGTGTGTGACTGGCTGTGTTCTACAGACGATGAAATGAAAGGAAAAACCAATGTAAAGTGTCTTAGTAAGGTTTTGGTCCACCACCTTGATGGCTTTATATTTTTTGTTTTGATTTGCAGTGACCCTTTCCTGCTAAGGGGACAAGTGGACCCAAACCATGCCAGAAAAATCCCCCCCCCCACCCCTCCCCCCCCCCCCCCCCCCCACACACACAGCATAACATAGCCAACAGATTCCCTCACTGTAGGGGTCAAGCATTCAGACATCAACGGTTTTCCCTTTAATTTGTCACCTGTCTGCATTTCTCTTGCTGTATTCATGTCTCTCTTGCAAAGGATATCTTGATCTCAGTGTGATTGAATACATAAAAGATGAGAGGTACAAAAAAGATCATCTCATCAATATCATTCAGAGTATTACACTGTTTTAGTCAAGCTTTAATGATGTAAACAACAGTAAAATAAAACATTACCTTGAGTGATAGCTGGTTCCAGTCCTGTGTTTTTTCATTTTTATACTTGGACAACTATTCGTTTATATTTGGGTAAATATTGTGAAGCTGTAGCTGTAACCATTATATTCATGATTTGCTTGTACGTAAGGACAACACATCTTCCAAAATGAATAAAATGTTAAGATTGTGGCTTCATCATACTGTTAGGATGCCTCATTATCTATTCCCCCCAGGCTGTTTATACCACCTTGAAGCAATGCAATCATTATGTTTGGGTCTTCTAGCACTATTTGTATTGCGCTGGAGGTAGAAAAGCATTTCTTTTTTTAAAGCAATAACAAGTGGAAGACTAAAAATGACAACCAATCATGCATTCGACTCATGCGATTTTAATATTCTTCAAAACTTTTTATTGAACAAAAGTATTTCAATTCTCATCACGTTGTCGGCGATACAGTACCATAGTTTGATCTTAACGATTCATTTATGCACCTCATCTTATTCTGAATATATACATACAGTGGAGACAAGAATTAAATAACAATGCTCAATAACATTCAGATATATCATATAAAAGCTGAGGACCCCATGATCAACACTTCCATTGGTAAACGAATGCACATAGAAAAAGAAATAAATGTAAAAGTAAGTGTTTGGTAGGACTAGAATTTTTTTCTATTATAAACCAGATGACAGTATATTTGGTGTCTTGATGGTGACAAGATGAATATCAATAATACCAGCTGTTGCCTCTCCCAATTGTTGGGCTGGTATTGTTTTGAACATTATTTGATGACCTATGAATGATATTTTATTCAGGATTTATGAATATAGAAACATAGAGCTTACGGTTGCCCCTCCTTTGTTGATTTGTTATCGGGGGTCTCAGTTATCATTGAGTTTTTATAGGTGGTTTTCGTGTATGATGAGACTTTTCCTTTTTTCGCAAAATTCACAAAGATATATTCTTCCTTGAAAAATACTCGATCAGAAGAGGAACTGTTTTATAATGGCATTCATTTGCAGGAGCTGGAGGAGATCAAGTGTAGTTACTCAAAAGTGTTACCAAAATGTTTTTGTTTTTTTTCTTCAGTCAGTATCTTCATGTAGCTACAGACACATACTGGAGAACAGACAAGAAACCTGTTCAATGTGACACAATATAAAGCATGAGCATAGAGCTATGAATGAATGCCAAGTTTAGTGAGTGCAGTGCAGACCTGGAGCCAGTAGTATGGGTACAGGGTGGCACATTTGGTTACATTGATAAACATTCAAACTCTACAGGAAATCAGAGGTCTCCCCTATTGCATTAACACTTCCCCACTGTCATTCAGAAAACATTACAATAAGTACTGTAACCAGCTTTTTAACTATATCACTAATAATGAATGGGTTTGTGGAGACGGAAACATGGCAGAGTTTAATGACAGTGAAACACAAAAGTTTAAATGGGGAGAGAAATCAAGTAGAGCAATGGTGAAAATCAGGAGAAAAAAAAGGCAAGAGAGTGATTGTGGTCACTTTGTGAAGTCATTGAATGAAAGAGCAATGATTGATACCACCCAAAAGGAATTTAAATTAGTTAAAAAAAAAATCAACTCAAGAAAAAGAATTTCGACATCATTTAAAAATAAATGAACAAAACAAAATAAAACAATGGCTGACAATTTGACAGGGCAACACTAGAGTAAGGTCCCTCAAAGTTTGAGTCTTCTTTGAACTGTTAAACATTTTGTCCTCCTGTGTGGATTAAGAGCAATGGTGTAACCTACAATGTGCATGGTAGTAAATGGACATTATGTATGACATCAGAAGGAGAGCTTAACCCCCAACAAGGCCTCAGGCATTCTGTTAGCGGCGTATGTGGTCACTGCAAATGTTAGCACATCCAAGACAGAGTAGTATGCATTGTGCTGTACACGAAGGATGTGGCGCGATATTTGCTGACAGTGCATGCTGTCTCGGGGCTAACTGCTTGGTTGTAGAGCTAGGAAGAATTTCACCTAATCACCACTGGAGGGCGACAGATAAAACTTGACTGTAGTACAGATGCCATTGCGAGAGGGTCCACAGCTAAGGCTTGGATTAAGACAGTTAGGGAGTGGCATTTTTATTATGTGTGTGTATAGTGTGTATATGAGAGAGAGGGAGAGGGGGAGAGAGAGAGGGAGAGAGAGAGGGAGAGAGAGAGGGAGAGCGAGAGAGAGAGAGCGAGAGAGAGAGAGAGAGTGAGAGAGTATGAGTATGTGTGTTTGTGTGTGTGTATGTGTGAGAGAGAGAGATCCAGTGTAAGTGTGAGGATGTGTGAATCACAGCAGTGCTTTGACCAGGTACAGCTTCTCTCCATGTTCGCTGGTGAAAATGGGGGCTTTCTTGTAGTGCTCCAGTAGTTCATCCATGGAGTTGAACCTGCGCTGGCCAATACAGTACACTCCCTCTGTCAGCTGCACTTTAAAGTGCTTATTCTTACCCACAGCCTTCAGAGACACTGAGAAATCACTGGGCTGAAAGACAAAGAGGGAGAGAGTTGTTGCAACAGTTAGAAATGGAGGGAGACACATGCAGCAGGTGGCAGTATATTCTCACATATCAAGATCTGGCTTCATTTTTCAAACTGCTACATGTGAAGAAAGAAAAGTAACAATCAGTTTCACTTCTTCTCCTAAGCTAAGGAATTAAACCAATTTATAAAATTTCTTTTGACCTAAAAAATAATGCAGATAGCTCCAGAGGTCTTTCAAGTTGCTTAAGAGAGCCTAAATGGCTGCAGCAAAGAAACATGCAACATGTTTGACTGTAAATAACATTGGTTATGATAACAAAAATGCTACTTGAAGCAATACAAATAATAAGGCATAAGTTGTATGTTTCTAGTTCAAAATTATGCTCACCGATGACTCGCTGTCTCGTATGAGGAAGTCACCCTCCTCTCCCCTCTCATTGAGTATGCTCTCGGCCTGGTGTCTGGTGATGTTGCCGTAGTACCAGTCTCTCCCAGCGAACTTCCCTGAGCGTGCTGGTACCACGAAGCGGTTCTGCGGGGAGCTCGACATGGTAGAGTGCAGACCGGGCCGCTCGTCCAGCACCATCACATAATTTTTAGGTACCAGGCCCACCATGCCAAGCGAGTTTTTACACCTCCACCACTCTGGGTCATTCTCTGGCTTCTCCACCACCTCCATGACCTCTCCCTTTTCAAAGTTCAGCTCCTCCTCGGTCACAGAGCTGAAGGGGTAGAGTGTTTGAACCAGATGGAGCACCTCAGCACGGCCACCAGCGCGCCCGTTGGCCAACAAAGTCCCTTGAGAGCCTCCTTGGTAACCCAGTGAAGAATCTCCCTCCCCTCTGTCATCTGCTCCTCCCATCTCCTCCTGGACGTAATTGGAGGGAAACCAGCCCACCCGGCCCCCCTGGCTGCCCCGCCACCAACCATCGCTGCACTTCTCCATCACGATGACCTTGGAGCCCTTCACTAAGGTCAGCTCGTCTTCCCTCTCTGGTGAGTAGGCAAATTTGACCACAGCAGGGATGTTGAGGTCGTAGATTCTCTCCGCAGCTCCTCCTCCTCCTCCCATCCCTCCGCCCCCGCTGCCATTGGAAGGATATTCTGTGTCTGAGCTCGGAGTTGGGGAAGCATCGCGGGCGCTCGTCTTCCTCTTAGTTTTTCCCAAACCTGCAACAAGAACAGAAACAGAAGACAATGATGAAGACATGGCATTAGCAGCCATATAACTATTTACACATCCAGCAGATATCCAGCAGATATGGAGTAACATATAGTCATATTAGTGTCCATTTGACGAATGCAAGTCTAATATTCACTTTTTTTTTTTTTTTTTTTTTTAAATCTCTGGTCTTCTATTCACCAGCTAGTCACTAACTTTGTCTTTCTGCTGTGTGGTGCTGGTAATTTTATGTACAGCAGGTTTAGCAAAGCTGTTTTGCTAACGCTGTGAACACTGAAGAGCGGCGAAAAGCACAACGCTGCAAAAATATGATTTTTCTGCGGCAGGGAGCATTTACCTTTCATTTCTGTCATTCTGTGTGCCGCAGTAATAAACTACCAATGTGAACCAAAAACATTGCTGACATGTCTGATGTTGTCTAAAGTGAGATAAGTTGCCAACGATATGTCATCCCATTAAACTTTATTTTTTCAGTGAAAAAGGAATTCTTCTAAATAATATTCTTGATTTTAGCTTTTTAGCACCACTGAGAGACACGTTGCTCTTTCTGTTGCTCTGGTTTATCTGAGGAGTCAAAGGTGCTGCTCTGCCCGTCTGTGGGTGCATCACAGACCCGGGAGTGTTCATGATGTCACCTATCTGCCCAACATAGATTAAATGTGTGATAAATGTGTGAAAGAAGAAAAAACAAAACAAAAACAAAAACAACGTATAAAAAAGAAAGCACAATGTTCTCACTGAAAACACTGAACTTACACCTACCAGAAAACATGATGCAATGCACTGTCAACCACATAAACAGCCTGTTTCATCACTTGCGTGTCTGAGGTGGGTATTGAACTTGAAGCAGAAAAATTATCCAAATATTGACCCACATAACATCTCAGTTTAAAACTCACTAGTCACACTTTGCCAAACTATTCTCAACTTTTTTTGCGTGCACTTTGCTGAAGATAATTCTCTGTAGGTTCATTACTACAAATGAACCCTTACACACACTCAAACACACACAGTCATTTGCTTAGGAATAAAGAAATATTGAGTATAGCAACTTTAAACTTTATATTTTGCCATTAGAGCAGTGCTGAAAGTAGATCTAAGAAATCCAGGAAAGACCTGAGATTAGTTTAGCAGGCAACTAATTGAGGCTGCACTCATAGGCCCTCAGAAGCAAAGAATAGAGGATATCCTATGAGAGAGCTCAGTGGTGAAGGACAGATTGATACTCTTGATAATAGAATTAATACCAAGGTTAAGATTTTCTCATACCCAAAGAAATGAAAGCGCTCCTCTCTATTTGGTATTCCGTCGACACGCAAAGATACACATCTATTCTAATGAAAATGCTGAGAATAGATGATGCAGACAGCGAAGGGAAACTGGAGCAGGCACCGTGGGCTTGATAATGAAAAGCACATCCAGGATCAAAGTTAGCTCCTGTCTTACCTGTCTCTGACTTTTCCATTCATGTACTTTCAAAGATGCTCCTTTAAACATGCGTTTCCACTCTTCAATGAGCCCCTAAGTTTCTAAAGTCTCTCAGTTGAACAGAACCAAGAAGTCCTCCTCTTCAACTTCATGTTCAAATAATAATGACACAGCATATTGTTGACAACGTTTAAAACCGCTCACTTGACAGTTGAAGCTTTTGTCAGTATACTCATGTGTACTACTAATAGCTGAAGTGAGTTTCTTGACAGCTAATCACCAAGTTTATGCCACAGAGCCTGCTGAAATGCCACAGAAATGTCATGGCTGAATAGTACATTTACATTGTTTGGAAAACTGTCGAGTTCACACAGAGTAGCATGAAACTTGTTGGCAGAGAGAGGAGGAGGAGGAGGAAGAGAGCTGAGAAGAGAGACGAGAGGTCCCTTGGCAGCTGTTTCTCACACACACTGTAGAGCGAGCACATCAGAGGCCACAGCTGACAAAAACGCAAAGAAGGAGGATGAGACAGGAATAACAAGCAGATCATGTTTATGGATAGCAGTGTGTATCCTACATGTCTGATAGTGTGTGTGTGTGTGTGTGTGTGTGTGTGTGTGTGTGTGTGTGTGTGTGTGTGAGATTATTCTGTGTCTCCTGGCTGTCAGCTGAAAAAGTTTGACTCTTTGGCATACTTCAGGTCAGGGTTGAACAAATATTCAAAATGTTATCGAAATCTCAATATGACCGACTGCAATTTTCAAACTGCAGGAGGCACAATATTTGTTTTTAAAACTAAAAAATACTATTTTAAACTAATTACTGTTGTGCTGCAGAGATGGCCTGTCCTACACATCATACTCTACAGATTTAAGAAGATGTCCTTCTCTGGAACAGATGCCACAAAAATCACACCATCATTAAAAAAAAGAAAAAAAGAAAATTAGAAAATTAGATTTAAAAAAAATGTTCATTCTCTCTAATATAGCGAATCATATCGTAACTACAATATCAGTCAAAAAATTGCAATTTGTTTCAACCTACATCAGATGGTCTCTTAGGAAAAATAAAATAGACTGTCGTTGCCATGGCGTAGCAAGCAGTCACATGCAAGAAAGCAGCAAACACACGCTCCCATGAGCTAAGTGAAAGCACTTTAAAACACACACACACACACACACACACAAACACACACACTTTCTACTTCACTAATTTCCACTTCAAGAGACTGGCCTGCTGGTTAGAGCAGCGGCAGGCTATATCCTCTCCTCCCACACATTCACTCCAAACCTACACCTACCTACTCATCTCGTGGAAGGGAGACTAGAGTTTCAAGCCCAGAGGACTTCAACTCAGAGGGAAGTGAGCTGATGAGAGCCTCCGTGTCTGTAAGTTGCAGCATATTGCTTCATGCCATGGCTTACGGTGGAGGGTTACTGCGTTAGATGAGACCGCACAATACCACACCACCCACAGGCACATGGAAGTGTGTGCAGTGATGAAAAAGCACAACTTGGCCTTCAAATGAAAAATAAGTACTGTGTCAACTAGTGATGTGACTTAAAAGAGGGCTTTAAGTAACCCTTTCAGTGATGCTGCATTCTCAGTTTCCCCCCAGTGTTTATGGTCCTAATGCACTTTGTGTAAAACCAATAAAACCTACCAAAAAGCTTGAGGGGACAAATGGAAATATTTGTTAGTGGGTCCAGTATTTGCATTGGAATAAAAAAGGGGTCGCTCTTCAGCTGCATCCTTGAAGGATAGGTTCATGTTTCAAACCTGTCTTAAAACAACAGTCAGGTGTTAACATAAACACTGAAACAGGTTTTGCTCGCTGTAATCACTCCTCCTGTTCATACTGAAAGAGTCACAAGTCAGCAAAGGCTTGGTTCTTTTTAGCATCAAATTCCCTCTTTTTGTTTCCTTGTTGAGTTGCAGTGGAAGCTACAAAAAAATGGATTTTGGCACTAAAAAGACTATTACTATTTTATTTGATCAATTTGGATGGCTGAAGCTTCATATTAGCCTTTAATTGCTAAACTTTTACTACATTTTTGCACAGAAGTAAGCTTGTAGATTTTGGCATCACTCATTGTAAGTGCATTATGAAGAGATCTTCTAATGGTCAACATGAACAGGAGAAATGATTATAGCACCTTTATCAGATCAAACTTTGATTTGTACAGTACTTTTTTATGACCCATTACCTGCAAAATCAATTACATTCTTACAGCAGCATCAGCATGTTGGTGTTTAACTCCCTAACAGGGCTAGGTTTAAAAAACTGATTCTCTGATTCAAATTTGAATGATCCAACATCAATTCATAGAATCCTGAGATCAATATTTGAATGTACCTTTTGTGATGTGTGAAACTTTAACCCTGTTTAGTCTCGTGTGGCCAGCCTTTGGTTCACCTCACGCAGAAAGATATGGCCACATGAGAGACCAGTGAACCTCAGTTAACAGTTAACATTTAACTAAAGAGTACTCTGAAAGTAAGGACGCAGCAAACTCAGAAGATTCATACATGTGCATTAGAAGATATGGAAGACATTTTTTGCAGTGTGGACAGTCCACGTCTTGTAGCACGATGACTCAGGTTAGTCAGTCTGGAGCAGCAGCACACGCGTCACCAGCTGATCAGTAGCCTAAGAGTCTTGACTAACACTAGACATCACACCAACCTAGATTTTGTAGTTGAATTATTCACATCTCTAGCTGCTCTAAAGTGTGTTGTGCAAACATCATAAGCTAGTGTTCTGTTAGCTAAAAGAAATCTGTAGTTAACCAGGTTAACTAAAGGTAATAACACACTTGTGTCTACATGTTGTGTACCATCTCTGCACTAAAGAAAGCACTTGTACTATTTTTATCTGGATACTCAATACTCACAGAGACTGTAGAGTAGCATGATATTGTATTGACTGCTGTAGTGTGTTGGTCATGTCAAATAAGAAACACATTAATGCACCAGGTTAGAGGGTTCTTTGGGCGATTTACAGCATTAGTTCTCCAAGAGTCTCTTTCATATCCAAGCAAAACTGAACAAAAATATCCCCAAACTAATCAATATCGACTTGAATTGGTAATCAAATTGAAATCAGTAGCATGTGGCTGCAGGCTTCAACCAAGCAGGTTGGATCAACTCATCTCAGTCTTCAGACAGTTAATTGCTCGAATCATGTGTGCTCTTGATTGGTTGGAATAAAAAACCTGCAGGCACACTGCTGTTAGCATAGCTGTATCTTGTTCTAAGATAACTTTCTATCATTATTCAACATCAATTAACATATGCAACAAAGGTCCCCCTTCCCACAATCAATGTATGAAGACGTATGGTATGCAACTTAAACTACTTGACAATCAGAACACCCCACAAATGACTAATTCTTCAGATGTTCAATGTTCAATGTACCTCCTTTTACCTGCTGCACTCTTCATGAAACATCTATGATTAGAGTATTTTGGAAACTTTAGCTATCTTACTGAATTACTGTAGAAATATGTTGTGCCTCACACAGCTACAACAGTTATGCAGCGTGTTTGTACAGGAAACAGTTTTATTTTGCCTGAGACTTACTGTGTGGACAATGGACAAATGGACTGCGGCTATGTAATGCTTTTCATGTGAGGAGAAGACAAACCACTTCACACAGCCTCACATTCGCCTACGCGCACTCGCACACCGATGCTGGCAGAGAGGCCACACAAAAAACTCAGGTGGACAAAAATTTCGCACCAGTAATTGCCGGCCTGATTCAAACACTGAGTGGGACCATTGCTGAATTTTTTTAAGCCATTACTGATTTTTCTCCATGTGAGAGAAAACTGGGGCACTAAGTAGCACGCTGCCATTCAATTCTGCCTGCATGGATGTCAATGATACAACTGCATTAAATCACAGTAACTGAGGAGAAAAGTGGAGATAACAGTAATCATGGACTATCTGCAAAGGTCCATAATAACAATGTGGACTCACCGAGGAGCTGAGAGGGAAGAAAAAAAAAAAGCGATACAAATGGGATGAAGTAATCCGGCTCTCAGCCAATCATATCTCTATTTAAGTGTGTGAGTAAGTTCCATTAGCCCCTGACCTCACCTATTGCTCATCGCCTCATCAAGAAAATGTTCTCGCTCTATTGGATGTGCTCAGGCTTTTAACAGTAGAGATGCTGGCTGGAAGCAAACTACTTAGGACTGAAATGGAACTAGGCCATAATGTTGTAGTCGATATGTAACAGTCGGGGACAGACGAGTAATCTATCATTCCAGCAGAGCCATTTAGGCCGCTGATTTTGTAACTAATCAATCTACTGATCATAGAAAAGCAGAGGACTACAGTGACAGAGCCTGAAGAGAGAGGGGCTGATGGGAGCAGTATTGGTGACAGGGAGTGAGGAGGGGGATGAATGTTCTTTCTGTGCACAATGAGCTCTGGTCAGGGTGACGGTGGCAGGCTGTGCCACGCTGGCCCACATAAAGCTGCAGAGTTTCCCTGAGGGCTGGTATCCACAGAGCTGAGAGGAATAAGCACATGAGACCAGACTCCCTTCATCTCTCTGTCTATTCTCTCCTCGTCCCCTCCCCTCCACCACCACCACCAGTTACTATTTTTATAACAACACGCTTCTTGATTATTCTGTCCTGTTAGAAATTCCTCCAGATGTTTCTATTTTCTCCTCATTTGCCTCCCTCGACCAACGTGACAAAAAGTGGTGAGTCAAGCTAAAACTGTCAAAATTGATTAATTTCCTGTCTTGAGAAAGTAGATCATTTTTACGCAAATTCCTTCCTTCTTGACCTGAACTGTATACCAACACCCAGTTTAGCAGCCATCCATAAATGATGCCACCTCATTCAGTCAAGGCTGCTTCCTGCTGAGGCATCTGTATTCTGTGACTGCAGACTGGCAGCGGCTCAGATGGTGATTAGGGGAATTTTATCTTCAGCTCTCAAATTCCCAATTATAAAAATAAATTAGATCAGATGAAGTTGGGAAGCCTAATATCTTTTAGGAACTGGTTATGAGCTCATCGGTCTTGCTATCAGTCATAATAAATAAAACCAATTTTACGATGCCTGAGAGACTTAACCATGTATGTTTTGAAGCAGCAGTTTAAGGCTCAGAGGGGATGGTTTCTCCCTGACAACTGTAACAAAGAGTGCTTCGTTAAATATTAAATCAATCTAAAAATACCAACACACAAGATAATTGCTCACTGACATATGGGAGAGCTTACAGTATGCTACTGGCAAGCTCTGATTTTTTACGCACAACTGATTTGGTTTCATGCACAAGATGATGTGTATAAACTAAGCTATGTCCAAACAGGTGGCCTGGTTCCAGTGAGACTAAGTGTTACAACATGCACAGCAAAGGCTTGGGTCTCCCCTGGAGTGAATAATGTGTGTGGAAAGTGATCATAATGGTATAAAGTTATGTAACATACAACAACAAATGAATACATAATAAAAGGTTAAGTGAGGAAGTCTTGAATGTCAAGTTTCAGTACTTGACGGTTAAATACTCAATGCTGTGGACGTACTTCAGTCTTACTCAGAATGTAGGGCCCTATGATTTCCACGATCATGGAATCGTGGACAGAATCACGGAATTGGTCGATTAAAATGGAATTTATATTTAACATGGAATATCGCGGAATTTGACATAATTTGACTGAAATGCTGTTTTTGTGTGGAAGAGGAACATATGTCTGGGGAAACTGCACGGAGGGAAGCAAATCTGGGTGGCACAACAAGCCCCCTCCACACACTGAGCCCCTCCCCCTTCAAAACAATGTAAGCATGGCGAAGCAGCTGGCCACGGCTCTGTCTTCGTTGGCGAAAAAACTTCGAAAACGCGACACTAACCCCTCAGTACAGAGCCGAGCAGTTCCCGAAGGACTTCTATGTGTCAGGTGAGATAAATTGTTCTATTAAATATATGAACAAGTCTGCCAATTGTTAAACAAGAATATAATGTATTTTCTACCTTTCTCATAACTAACATGTTGGTCTCATTTTTCTAGACAACTGTGATGAGAAAAAAAGAGACTGGGCTGTTGTGCACTGTGTACTTAAATGGGAAGATGAAGGATGAACCTTTATAAATGACATTTATGAAAGTCATGTCTTTAATGCATTGTAACTTTCATTTTCGCAGACCCCTAATTATGTTTTATAGCTTGCTGCAAAGGAACTAAAACCACCCTTTTATGTTACAAGTTGCCACTTAGTAAAAAGTCTGAGTAACTCTGGAGCTCTATCCTCTTATGCTATAATACTATATACACATCAAGTCCATCTCATAAGTTGGCTACACACAGTCTCATATATTTCACTCATGGCTGGGGACTGGGAGACAGTGTGCTGACAGTTGAGAGCAACGGCCAACTCAACAAGATCCCTGGAGTGCACAGTGTCAGCTCCCAGAAAGGACAGATACACAGCGAGGGATTGATTTTACTTCTGAGGAGATTCGGGCAGGAACACACATGCATGCACACAAACTGACCACTGTTTATGAGCATGCCTTATCCGCACTACCAGGGAGCTGAAAATATTGAAAAGGAAGTGCAGAAATGTTCCACTTTTACTGAAAATAATCTACTGACAGTGACAACTTATACACACAAGCAACCTTTAACTTTTAAAGTTGAGTGAAACTAAATTCTCCTTACCCAGCGTGTCTTTGATGTTCTTCACCAGCGAACCTTTCTTCAGGCTGTTCTTGCGCTCAACATAGTTTGATGGCACGTAACCCGTTTGGTTGGAACCATTGCGGACACGCCACCAGGTCTTTGAGTCGTCCAGGAGGTAGAGACGCTCGTTTTTACGGATGTCAAGTTCCTGGTCCTGCTGGGCCGTGTAGTCCCACTTGGCTACAACAATCACCTCCTCTGTCATCTTTCATGGAGTCCCCCTGTGGAGAAGAAGAGTGATGGGTTGAGCTAATCTGATATTGTCACACAGACGAATACAGCAACTTCAGTATCATTATTAGCACAGTAGCAATTTGTCACAAGTGTTTAATTTGTGGACATGGCCACTAGGGGGCAGATAGGTTGATCATGAGTATTTGAATGAATTAATGACTGATGAGATATTGCATTTAAAAAAGTGAATAAGTCACTTAATTGATCTGTTAGGTGATTTACATTTTATTCTGGTTTATAATTAACTAAGGATCAGTTGTGTCACATTCAGAACAATGGTGGGCATGAACTGAAACAAGGCTGCATGACAGTCCTATTACACATTTCAATTTATTATTATAACAATTTAAAGGGTAGTTTTGAGGTGTGTGTGTGTATGTGTCAGTCAGTGACAAGTCATTACAAATTAATCCATATTCATCCATGCACCCACGTTTTAAACCGCTTATCCTAGCTCACATTGGGCATTAAACAGGATTCATCCTGGACAGGTTGCCAGTTTATCACCAAGCTAAATTATATAACTGAGCTTAATATGAGCTTAAAGTTCATGGTAATATTTAGTGTCTAAACTGATGCTTAAATAATTCAAAAAACTGCTGGCCACACAATAATTTTTCTTTGTAACAATTACAAAATATGGAGGAGTCACATACACAAAATGTTGCTGAAAAAGATGCTATGTAAAACCAGCAGATGAAAAGATTAGAGGGCACACAGGCTTCAGGACAGTAGTTGTTCCAAAAGGCAACTTTCAGTCCAAAAAAAGTACCTCTAAAAAGGCTTCTTTAGTAGAGCACAAACACACAAAATCAATTTATGTGCTCATTCTGCATGCTCTCTCTCACACACACACACACACACACACACACAAAGCTTTGCCTATTAGTTTTGGAGACAGACTGAGCGATTACATGCTCTATTTCACCAGGCTTTAGGTGAGGTGATCTGACATGGGTTTACTGGACCACCTCAACAGCTGAGGAATTACATGCATCTGTTCATGACTCAGGGTGACTGGAAATTGTCTATTTTAGAGTATGCATGATGCGATCAGGCAACATTTTTTATTTTCCTCTTCAGTGAAAACTTTCTGTGATAAAAGGAATCTCATGGTATGAAAACCATCCCAGCAATCCGGTCTATATTTAGCACACCGCCAAGTCAACAATCGACAGCCAGAAACAAGATCACCAGAATAAATAAAAGAAGTAAAAACGGTACACAGGAAAAAGGATGATCTAAGATGAGGGTGAATGCACAGACACAGAATGAAAGGTCATGCGGTAAAGCTAGTATGATGGCAATTGTTTAGTGAAACTGTATTTTATATCCCATCTGATGTGGGCATTGTTGTCTGATTTAGGGCTTTATTTCTCAACTATTGGTCCATGAACCCCTGGTGGTCTGTGGTGTAATTACTGGGTGTCTGTAAAATGATAAATGTATGTACTTTAAAAAGATTCTTTGGTCTTTACAGACATACCATATTTAGTGAGCAGGGCCTTTATTTACCTCAATACTGACTTCTGGTTTTATGCTATTGTATTACAATAAAGCAATGTAAGTTTTCTCTTAAGTTAACCTAATACAATTTCTTTTTCTGTCTAATTGTTTTGGGTTTTTTTGGGGGATGTGGTGGTGGTGGTGGTGGTGGTGGTGGTGGTGGGGGGGGGGGGGGGGGGGGGTTCAAGATTGCTCAAAATGGGTTCCAGGTTGCGAACTACTGACTTATGGCGGAACACCCTACATGAACCTGAACTGATAGTTTAATTTCCTCTACAACCCGACTGCTTTAATAATAGATATGTTGTGGTAAGTTTCAGAATGAAAACGGCTGCTAAGTCATACAGACACTTAAATGGAAAAACCCAGTACTGATAAATTTGTGTATTAAGATGCAGGGGGATTACCACACAGGTGTGTACTTAAAATGGAAGTAGCCTTGTTGTAAGTATTAGGGCAGAGCTGCAGGTGGTAACTAACTGGTCTATTCTGAATGTCACTCATTTATATTTATTCCTTAATGAGAGGGTAGAGTGCAGATAAAGCACAGGCACAAAAGAGAATTATGACTCATGAGAAGTGTAGCTGCACAAATTAGGCCACATATAAAAGATCCCATTACTGGTAGAAAGATTCATATCTTCTGTGTAGACTACATTTCATGGAAATGCAAATGGGAGCACTCTAAAGCGCTTTGCTTTTTTTCCAGCTGAAGATATTAAATTCCACTTCAATTAGGCCACAACCACAGAGACAGCGGAGCCATCGCGGAATACATTTTTACAGTTACAGTCACAACCAAAGACAGGCTTATGTGACACTCCATAAAAATGTCTCAGATGTTTCCTATCGCTACAACAAACAGCAAAAAAATTTGTGTGCAGCAGTTTGTACAGTAGAACGTTGTGAATGTGCCTCTGCTTGCCGTCATTAAAGCTGTCAAACTAGATTTCTTCACAGGCTGGGACAGGGACAGCTGAGCAGGCGGAGGAGGGGGAGGGAGTTGTGCAACACGCCACTGGGCAACTTTATGTCAAGTTTGCCATAACTTAAGTTACTAAACCTTCCAAGATGTCACTTTTACTACAGCAACAATGGCAGCAGAAGGTAGAGGGTACAAGGGTCGGTTCGACCATACAGGAAGGAACAAAAAGGCAGCAGCTGTGATTCTCCGGGAAGTGCAGGAAATAGAAGTGGAGGAGCAGATTTATGACATGATGAGGAATGGTGACATCAACTCTTCCAGGAGACAGGAGGTATGTGAGCATGCTGTGGCCTCTATCCGCTTCAGGCTACAGCTGCTGGATTAGACCAGCTACTACTTTCCTTTTTTATTGCGGTGATTCCTCCTGTTGTGGATGGATGGATGAGCGAGCCCGATGAAGTCTGTTTCGGAAAACGCTCCACAGTATTTTATTGTCACTAGATCAGCGGTGTATAAACATATATGACACTTATAAGATTGTTTCATGTCAAATTAATGGCTAGAAGATTAATTTAATTATAGGTTTTGG
The DNA here is from genome assembly GCF_027409825.1 of Scomber japonicus. Taxonomy (NCBI): domain Eukaryota; kingdom Metazoa; phylum Chordata; class Actinopteri; order Scombriformes; family Scombridae; genus Scomber; species Scomber japonicus. The sequence continues at coordinate 21,107,885 of NC_070588.1, forward strand.
TTGGACCTGCTGAGGACCAGACCTATAACCATGGATGTCTATGACTGACTGACTCGCTGAGTGATGAAGTTACAAGACTGGTTGGCTGGCCTAGTATTGGAGTTTCCCTATTGGATGTTGCACTTTTAGAATAAATGAGCACAAGGAAACGTAGGAGAGCAGCATGAAGCAGAGTGACTGTTTCCTGCTCAGAGCTCTGACGCTCTCAGCTCAAGTGTTAACTGCAGCAAAGTTGGCTAAACTCCTGTTCAAACAGATACATATCACACACCATCTCCTCCTCTACCATCCAGTGTGATCTACCCATCAACTGACAGCAGTGTCAGCAGGAAAGACGCTCTATGCTTTGCTTGCATTTTATAAAGTGAACTCATACTATGACGCAGGATTTTTATTTCTCTGGTGTAAATGATGAACAGCATTAAAAGTCTTGCAGGTAAAAATGCGACTCATGTAGCTGTTATATCAGTTTAATATGGGATGGCTACTCTGAAGGCGTGCCTAATTTTACTGTCACTAACTGCTGTAACTTGCAGGTGATAGGTGTCCTGAATTTGCACCAAAATGCTGTCAAAATATTCATTCATAACTTCCACCACAGCCTCCATGATCATAGATACATGAGGAAGTGTGCACAGTTAAAGAACCGCAAATAATCATCTGACAGCCTGACAAAACATTCAATACAGCGTAAAAAAAACAAGAGACATCAACACAACACAGTGAAACAAATGAAAGTCTCTCTCACTCAATTCAAACATCCCAAGATATGAGTATTTTGAAATGAAAATAGCTTAACCCCGTCATGTGATCTACTACTTCAGTACACTTCAGCATATATTACTGTGACCACTACAGGAAATTGGAGATGATCATTTAATATCCAGGACTTCCAGGAATTATAGACACTACCACTGACTATCCCTGTAACAAACTATATAATAAATATCACACACTGACCATAGACCGTCCAGCCATATCTTCACCTGGTCTTGTTCTTTTGAATTTATGCTGAAATCATCAAATCATCTACTATCAAAGGATCCTGTGGTTGTCTGATTTACAGTCACACCACAGATAAACTGCACCACACTTCACTTGAAAAGCAACCAAAAACCTCCTTTTCAGACGGTCTTGCTCTTGTTCATGTTGTTCAGTCGACAGAGTTCAATTGACTCCATTCATACCAGCCTAAACCAACCTCACCAAATGTCCAAGCGCAGTAGACTGTGATCTGTGAATTTGGGGTGACAGTTATCTGAATGTTGCTGGTACTGGTTAAAAATGAATGATGTCACCAGCAGAGAACATTTAAGATAAGTTTCTATGGTTAATGTGCTCTGTGCAGCTGGTATGTGTGTGTTTGTCATTCATCTGTAACACCACACCGTACAAACACAAGTCAGTCGTGTTTTTGTAGTTTCACATTATGTTGGTTTAAGAATCACCCAGTTAAACTTATCTGTTCTCTGTTGCTGCAAAAACTTGTAGAAGCAGTCAAGATACCTTATCTCATTAAAATGTATTCAAACAAATGTACATGGCAATTTATTATTTTGGTTGCTGAAAAATATTGCATTTTTTAATCAACTAGTGCCCTCAAGAGATGAGTCAAAAAGTACATTTCAGAAACTGTTTGATTGATATCAGCATTTTAATCTGAGCAATATAACAGTTCTGAATCAGGGATTAAATGTGTCGTATACATATAATCAATATTTCATATATTATTGTCTCAGGTTGTAGATGTAGGTTATAAACATTAATTAGGTTGCCAATAAAACAACTTATTTCTGCCTTCTCAGCCAACAAAAAGATGATTAGACATTTTAGTCTTTAGTTACTTGTAAATATTAAAAGATAAACATGATAAGAATCTATAAATGGATTCAGATTTGAATCTTTCCACCTTAGTGTCATTTCTTGCCACTTGTGTCTCCATGTAGGTTGGCACATTAACAGATTTCCCCTCATTATTACATGAGTACTTTGCCTCCCCTCATGCATGATAACAATATATTTCTGTCTCCTTGACAACCTTGCTCATTAGGCGGAGTGATGGAAAGGCCACTTCAAATCAAGTTCATCCTCCTCTGAGGGCAATCATGTATGTCACAGTGGCAGCTACTGTGTAACACTGCTCATCCAGATGTCAGTTAATGTGGCGTCACTCTTGACAGTTTACACAGAAATCAGTCTGACTCTCCTTATAAAGCATTTGTGAGAGTCAACTTGGTGTAAAAACTGGATCCACATTCATGATATGTCCATTTAATCAGTCACAAAATCAGTTTCCTTAATGTGGTTAAACAGGCTTGAGATTCGACACAAATGTTTTTCCTATGAGGAAGAATACGAATACACACAAAATACAAACAAACAGATTTCGGAGAGAGAGCGAGTTTAAAAAGAGAAAAGCCTGTGGGGCTCCATGCTACCCCGTGAACCCCATTCCTCCACTGAGAATTAAAAGAGGAAAGATGAGCGACAGACTGCTGAGCTGGGCTTCACCAGCACTTCACAACTCCCTTCACTGAGGGGGGAAAGCTCAGAGGCTCTTTCAACACCACACAAAGAGAAAAGGAACGTAAAAGAGGATTATAAAAAAAAAGAGGGGATGTTTAAAGGGGGAAAAAAAAACGTCTGGCAGAGCATTCTGTGTTTGGCATTCAGGTCAAACACAGCTAGTATTCAGCCAATGGGAGAACATTTCCACCTCCCCCCTCCGTCCCACACTGTTTGCTGTAGTTGCTTCTCACAAGAGGGAGGACTGCTTTACTCCCTACTGGCAATAAGAGTCTGAAACATTTGCGGTAAACTGGACAGCGAACTCAGGATCTGTGGACAAGAATCTGTCATTTTCAGAGGCCTACTGCTCCTCTTCACTGAGTGATTTGTCTCCAACAACAAAAATAGGTTCCCCTTTCACATGCAGTCAATTTTAATGATGTGTTCCACATGTACGGCAGCTGCTACACTCCTGCAGTGCATATGTTACTAAAAAGCCAAAAGACAGTGAGTGAAAAAACGTAATATTTTATAAACTCACAAGCTTTCAAATATGTCACTCCAACATGCACACATTTCCACACAGTCAAAAAGCCCCAAACTGGAGGGTAAAAATGGAAATGTATGCCATTAGGAGTGACTAAAATAAGCCCCAAACTCAAAGCACTCAGGGACAGCTAGAATAAAACAACAGCGAGAAGGGTTCTGGCTGAGAAGATGGCACACTCAGTCAACACAAATAGAGCCAGGCCCTGCTATCACCCTACCATATGACTGCACATGAGGACAGAGGGCTCTTCTTTATCAAACTCAGCTATTTCAAACTATGATGTAAACCAGAGAGCAAACAAACCCAGGACAGAAATAAAACTCTGGCTGAGATATAAAGATCCTCATGTCGTGTTCAGCAAAAACAAGATAATTTACAATAAATCTGCATGCTTCTCAAACGTACAGCATGCCAACTTAAGGTCGCTTTCACACCTAATCCGTTTGGTTTGTGAAAGCTGTCGATCAAACTAAACCACCAGACCAGGAAGCTTGTTGTAATGTGAAAGCAAAGCAGACCAAGCACAGGACAACTAGCATTAAATCCACCTGCTGATTGTAAACTGTTAAAAAAAACCATCTCCCTATCTTTATAAGTCCACGGTGACGTCAGCACAAGAGTGTGGGGATTTTCCCTGATTAATCATAAAGTGGAAGAGTTCAAACGGGAGTGTTTTATCACGTTATGAATAAATAGTAAGAGGAAGTCATAGTAACTATATGTAATATTTCACTACAAGATCTTTTTTTGTCACATTTCTGTATAATTTATGAGGTCAAGTTACAGCCTAAACTAATAGTAGTGATAAAACAAATGAGGCATTAAAGCACAGCATGACTTGTACTTAGTCATCACACTTGTTGATGATGCAAGATGAAAGTCGCCAAAAATGAGTTATCCGTCAGTCCATACGATTTCCTTTTGGTTCCTAACAAGTGAGTGTGAATGTGGACTGGACCAGAACTAAAAGCCAGCGATATATCTTTTTTATTTCCTCATTCTGGACCACATTAACTGAATTACAGGTGTTATTTTAACCAAAGAATACAAGACAGTCAAATTCTGCACTCACCAACAATCATCAACTGTGTATTTTAAAAGACAATGGGCAGATTTCATCCCTAGCATTGATTTCAACTAGAATCAATGACATAAAATTACACCATAAATTAGAAAAAAGAATTGAGTTATTTTTGCTGAGCTGTATGTGTAGTACTTATCACTAATATCTAAATGTATCTCGCATGTCAACTCATAGTGAAATCTTGTGGTGTGTGTGTAAAGTGTGTTAACTGCTTCTCATGGAAATCAATTTGACTGAATGGCAACAAAACAAAAAAGGGAACTTGGGTAAGGTGTCAACCTTTGATACCTTATCTGTTTTTATGACTCTAGTTTATTAATACAAATTTCCCACACAGCTGATTGTGTTTAGATAACATTTAACAGCTCATGACTACTTACTTTTATTACTGTAGGTGAAAAAAAAGTTTGGAGGAAATACATATTCATATTTTTAAAAGCAACTTCCCAGATGAGTGGCTAGTTAGATTAATTACTTGTGTGTACAAAATTATAGTTTGGCCACGCAGCATAATACCTTGTTCCCACTAGATTAAAACATATACATAATATTTTAAACATGCATTTACAGAATATCCTGCATCTAATCTAGAGCTGGAAAAAATATTCGATTAATTGATTAGTGGACAGACTAAAAAAAATTATTGGCAACTATTTTGATAATGGTCTTATAGGATGAACGAGCTATTTCACCATTTCCATATTCCACCTTAATGACCAAAGAATCAATTAAGAAAATAATCAGCAGATTAATCACTATGATTTTTTTCATTTGTTGCAGCCCTAATCTAATTTATCGCTCTAATGTGATCAGAGTTATGTTTATTAAAAAATAATGTGGTAGTGTTACTGGTTTACTCATGTCAGCCACTGAAGCTGCAATATTGCACTTTCACACACTTCCACAACACAAAAAAGTCTTAAGTCTGAACTTGCTTCAATGGATGATGAATGTGGAATTCTCTTCTTTCTTTAACAGGAGTTTCCTTCCCCCATCCTCTCTTTTGCAATTTTTCACATGTCACTTTCATTTTCTGTCATTACTTCAGCCCTCCTCTCCTGGGCAGAGCCGACATTGTTAAGTGAGTCTCCATGACAACAATCACTGGGTGGTCCCATTTTCACTGACAAGGGTGTTTCCAAAGTATCTGACTTTTATGCCCTCACATTTTGATTTTCGATAGGATCAAGTGAAATTCTACACAAAGTTGAATTTAGGATCTGCGTCCACAGGGTGGTGGTTTAAACCCCCCTCCCCCCAATTAAGTCAAAGAGAAAAAGAGGGCCATGAAAAGGGGTAGAGAGCATCTAATCTCCAGGAGCCTCTGCTGAGCACTTGTGTATGAGGGTGAAATCCATTTTTAAAAGGTGTTACCAGCATGTTTACGTACTGCAGGCAACAACTACAGGCATTTAACATCCTTTTTTGACAGCAGAGTGCTGGCACTGCAGTCGAGTCTGATTGTGAAGCATCACTGTTGTTTTAATCCCTGCATCACACATTATCAGTGGACACAGATGGTATAACACAGTACTGATGTTTTGTTCCTACTAAAAATTCAAATTCAAGTCCCTAATTTGTTAGATCACATTTTGAGTAGCTGCTTTGATCAGTATTCGCTAAATGTAGTCATATAGTGTCTCATTTTAATTTGATATCATTATTCCATCATAATTATGAATCCCTATTGCACTGAATTCTAACTATATTCCTGTTTTTCTCTTCTTCTCTTTCAGATCTGAATTTCTGACTTCAAACTTAGTTTGTTTACTCCTTGATGCCCACTTCACCTCCTTCAGTAACAGTAGAGTACTTGTTCACTTGGCACACCTCCCTGCCCTCTGAACACATGATATCTCTTCTGGGCAGCTCGCTCTCAGAAGAGAGGCTGTGTAGCTCTCTATACAACCTCTTTCTGCCACAAGCCATTATTATCTATTATTGTAGTTTTCGGGGTATTTCTTTTAATCCTTTTTGCAGCCTTTGTTCCTCAGTAGTGGGAACTGTTTTTTTTATTTTTATTTCATATGCAAGTGTCTGGTATCCATGTCCTCTGGCACAACAAGAAGAGGCAAGAAAGCACTGTAGTTATATATTGGTGCAAATGTAGTGAGTACAGCTTTGATGTACAGCGCTGCTCATTTTACTCTGATTGAGGGAGACGGGGGAAAGAAACAAAATGTGTGTGTCTAAGACAGAAAGAGAATAATCCTTACAGATACAAAAAATGTGGATGTGTGTAGAAAAATGGGGGTCACTTTCAGGTCAAATAAGATGCAGCAAAGGCTGTAAGCTGCCTGCCACACATGATGTATGAAGTAAAATTTGGTACATTTGTTATATAGCTGTGTTAATATGTGATTTCAGCATTGTCCAGTTATGTATGAACTTGAAGGTTAATTCTTACTCCTATGGGTTGTTCTGAAAACCATTTGGTTTTTTTAGAGGAAAGCACTCTTATGTCATTTTGGGAGTCATTAGAAATAGATGTGCTGTTGGCATGAGGACGTGTTGGATAAATAGGTTGAATAACTAACTCATGACTTTTACTGTATTAAAACACCACACAGGTGATGAGGGACTGAGTGTAGGTTTAGTCAGACACACAAATGTGTTTTCCCACTCTTTAGTGACTTGAGAGTTTTATTGTTTAGGACGGAGAAGAAGATATTTAACCTTTTTTTCTGTTCAGGCATCATGTGTGACCGGATATCCTCAAGTCCTGAAACATATGTAAACACCATTTTCAAAATTAGCCAATTTAATGTGAATTCAGTCCCTCTTCAAAGCTTTGCAAATGTATGTTTTGTCAAAAATGTTGAGGAACAACCATTTAGTAACTGTTAGTTTTCTTCTAAACATGAAACACTTTCAGCTGAAGCAATGATTAATTTAACATGACCATCCAAAAAACTGTGCTGAGTATATGCAGTACTCTATGCCATTTAAAGAAGAATTTTAAAACTTGAGGAAAGAAATGCTTCTACACTGCAGTCTACTGGCCAGGACTCTTTACTGAATGAAATGAATATGAGCAGGTTGTGGAATCAAACAGAACAAGACATGCAAATAAGCTTTTCTTACACTTCAAATAGTTAATGAAGTCAATAAGAAATCCAGAGACAATATAAAAAGGAGCACTCGGCAGTAAAAGGATCCACTGATAAGAACTGTGAAAGAGTATAAAGGCACTTTGTGTTCTTCATGAGTGAAGGACAGTGACAGGCAGGCAAATGAGTAATGAGAATATACTTATTAAGGTATTTTTGTCATTTGAAAAATAAACAAACAATCAAATGTGCCTGTTCATAGCTTCTTTCTGACTACAGCTGTGACAGTCATGACATTTTGTCAAGTAAATAAGGCAACTATGGTTTGTTTTTACAGGGAAGACAGAGTTATGATGATGACAGATAATTAAAGACAATAAACACAGACAATGTGTTAATTATGTGTGTTTGCAATGAGACAGCTTACTGTTCTAAGATAAACAAAAAGCCTCCCGGATGTTTAACTTCAATACTTTTTGGGTGAAGATCAAAATGTTTATAGCTCCAGCTCAAACTGCTTGTTGGACGGTCGAATGGCTTTGGTGACCTCCTCCCCCAAAACTGATGATCCAACATTCACACCTTCACACCCACTTCACACCATGAACGGCCAGCTGTGTGGAAGTGAGAAAAGAGTCAGGATGGAGTCAGGATGGAGCCCCCCCCCCCCTAATTTCTGACACTCTTTATGTGAGATCAACTAAGTGTGACACTATAAACGTCTTCCAGGAGAGACCGTGTGAAAATGTGCGATGTTATCCTCATATTTAAACAATATCACGTCTCCCCTCTCTCTACGACAGGTGACTGTCCTTCAAGTGGGACTGTATGGTATAACTATTAACAATTTCCAACATGGTTGGACAACACGTCGTACGAACAGTTCTGCTCAAGCATAAGCTGACCCTTCCAGTCCTTTGTGTTAGTATACAGATGCAAGCTAGACAACCACATGCCCAAATTCAACCAACTGTAATTTCTTTATATACGCCTACGTGTTGTGCTCAGAATATCTGATTAGTCTGTTTTCCTGTTACCTACAGCTTCCTCTCCTGAAAACATTGACTGTGTGGTTCACCGCAGAGGTGCACTTTCAGACACACTACTAACTTTGTACATTCCTAAGAGGTGCATCTGTCAAAGTGCTACCAAGAAATACAAAACTTCCAAAGAGGAAGACACAAGTTCTACTAATTTCACTCTGCATGGAAGTATAAACTCTGTGATGCACGATCTAGGCCATATTTGATAATCTACAACACATAAACACAGAAACTTGCTTTTAAAGTTTTGGAAACTGTCTTTATTTATTTACTATGATCTTATGCTTAGCTGAACTTTTACCATGGTTAAATAAAAGGGAAATAAAGTGAAATGTTATTCTACAAGCCACCTAATACTGTTCTGCTTCTGCTCATGAAGTGCTGTGCTGTTTACATCTCCCACCAACGCAGAGGCAGCAGCACACTTGTGTTTTTACTTCAAATTGTCTTGTGTACATCAACCCTCCCAAATTCCTCACAGCCCTGACAGCTCCTTTACTTAGTTTTAGCATTTCAGTAGCAAGTAAGTATTTTAAAGGTCACTCCACTCAAAAACACAAAATTTATGCATTTCATTACTCTTTCTGCTAAGTAGCACGTAGCCATGCAGGTAGTTTTATTGGTATAAGCACTAGAATAAAAGTGTGACTGTGGTGCTCACGGCAGCAGTAAAAATCTGCAATTCAAAGTCTCTTTCCAGAACTGATGTCCCAATTACTTTGGATGATGCACCAACCTCATGTGAATCTTTTTTTGGGGTCTAAAAAATGCATGAGGACTGAAACAGGGAAAACAGATTATTAAGGAAGACAAAACTTTCCCTGAGGCAGTCGCTGAGGGGGTTCACTCTCAGACAGCAAACTCCACAGTCCCATGCAGGTTATTATATACATTACCATGCATCTGTGAGAATCCCTGCAAGCAATAAATGGTAGACAGAAATCTGCTCTTAATGAGGTAACATGGGAGTATAACTAAAATAGCCGCATCCATCATTGTTTTGCACGATTGTGTTGTGTGCACAGTTTGCAGCTTTGACTTCATTCACTGCATGCGTCATATGTGATGAATACGCACCTATGTTGTATGAGTTGTATGAAAGCGACGCACAATTACCCAATGGGCTGCTAAATTCATTAAAAAATGTCCTTACAGTGGGGGTGCGGGGGTGGGAGGAGGTAGGTTGTGAAAGAAGATGTAAAATGAGGTTAGCTCATGCGGAAATTCCTGTTAAGAACACAGTAGTTCTCTTAAAGGGATAGTTGGGGTTTTTTGACATTAAGTTGTATGACATCCTCACCATCAGTGTCATGCATCAGCAGTGCCTTTTCTCCCACTGCATCTTGTGAGCGGAGTTAGAAACATTTACCTCATGTTTAAATTTTATATGTTCTTACTCCCTTTCTTCTTCACTGTGTAACACAAACCACTGTTGACTCATTCCCAGTTTGAGCTTCACCTTCTCTTTGTACCTTCTGCTCCACTGGTCTTTCTCCTCCTCCCTCGGATACGGACCTGAATTATTCTCTTTGATCAGGGACTACCTTGAGGCTCCCAGGAGAGAACGGACTGATGTAGCAAGAGCACTGCAGAAAGACTGGTGCAAAACAATGCAGACCTGTTGAACGCCGTAAACCGTCCTCACCCAAGTACACAGGTGATATACCGACTCTGACCTTTTACTTATAGTCAACTGTTGAGTGGACACAGTAATAATAAATAGTACACATTTTAACGGTCTGTGTTACAAGCAAGAAATGTGTTAAAGGTGCAGTGTGTAGGATTTAGTGGCATGTAGCGGCCCATTTCTGCCGAGTGTGTTCCCCACATTGCACCTTTAAAGCAGATTATACAAACTGAATTGTGTGAATCATTTCCTACTGAAAGTGATCATCAATATCTGGCTAAACTAAACAGATCAATGATTATCAGTTATCCCCTGCTGCAAGGATGTCACACAGTCTTCCTTTCAGCAAATGGTAAAGGTGAAAAATTATCTTTTTTTTCCCTTCCGGGAACAGGAAACATTTTCTGGAACATTTTACGATTTTATTTGTTTTCCATGACTGACTAAAAAAACAATCTAAATTTATCCAGATTTTCCACGACACATGGGAAAGTCTTTCTACAAGGAACACAAGCAGAGAGCTGTTATTGGTATCTTGCTTGTATTTCATGCGCGTGTTTGTTTGCATATGTTATATAACGTTGCGTTGACGTCAGAGCCTCTCAAAGACAAGAGTAGTATGTTGAAAATGGAAATGGCATCTGTAAGAGTTACATCTCTCTTTTCCATGAACATAAACCAGATATGTCAGGTCTAGAGAGCCTTGTATTACTGTTAAAACTGCATGAAATCGCTGTATGCTTGCACTCAATCACAGCATCAGACCCAGCTTTGCCAAACATCTGGAGAACACATTGACACACTGGGATGTGCTGTGGGATTAAATATAGGAAAAAATCTACACAGAGAGAATGAGGGGAAGATTATGATTTCTTACTCTTCATACTGCTTGCCCGACTTTTTTAAAAATAAATGTGGGTATTTCTGGTTGACTCTGATAAATTGATGAATTAGGGCATATTAAACTATATATTATTCATCTTTTCAGTCACCAAAAACATTTATCAGAAAAGTTCAACATTTTGGGAAGTATTATAATTTATGCTCTTGAGTTGCTGAGAGTTAGAGGAGATTGACACGACCTGTACCCTAAATGTGAAGCTATAGCCAGCAGCCAGTTAGCTTAGCTTAGAGTGGAAACAACAGGAAACCGCTAGCTTGCCTCTGTCTGAAGAAAAAAAAGACCAACCAGAATCTCTCCCCTACAAACACTGAAGGGTGAAAAGTTGTGGTTTTATGGGGTGTGGGTTATGTATGGGAGTCTCTGCTAGTTGCATGGCTACCACACAATGACATAAAGACTCCAAAATGTTCTTCTTTTTTGGTTATTTTTGATTATTCCCTGTTTTTTTATTGTAAATATCCCTAAACACAGAGAACTATATATTGATAGTTTAATAAATAAGAGACTACAGACACGAATAAAGACATAGTAGGCATTGAGTTTTTATGCATTTCAGTAATGAAGGTCATACTTGTAAGATGTTTTACATGGATAGTTTCTGTAGTAATAGTAGCTGTTATTGACGATGTTAAGACCAGTTTAGACCAAAGATTCATGACGAGTTGAAACTTGCAACAACTTGCAATGTGCTGGTCTGCAGTGTTCTTAAACCTGCCAGTTTAAACCAATGCCACTAAATGAGACCATGTATCCCTTCAATAAAATCAACTCTTTGTACTTCTGTTCTAACCACTGACTTCAATGCCTCTTTATAGTGTCTTAAAATATGAAGAGTGACAGTGAGTAACTTGCAACAGTTGCAAAAACAAACAAAAAAAACGAGTAAGTTGAGAATTTGGATTTCACTTTTAGTGCAAATCTGCAAATAACAAATTTTAAGGCTAGTGTCATATAGCCACAGCTGTTCCTCAAACAAACTGATGAGATGATAACCTTTCCTCTATTCAAAATTGATTGTTCTCTCTCTGTACTGTACCTGTAGATTATGTGTGTGTGAGGCCTACTCCTGTCCTGCTGGCTGGTGATGTTTCTCTAGCCCCACATCTGCTTCAAACCTTCCACCACGTTCCCACACTGAAAGAAATGTCGGTATTACCGTTGGCTGATCTAGTATCATAAATCATAATGTGCCAGAGGGACCACATATCTTGCTATTAATTCATGAAGGTGGCATGTGAGCTGACAGAAATGTACTAAAACATGTAATGAACACAAGGTGAACACTAGTGTTAGCTATTAATTATGCTACCAATTGAGCCCTTGTTCCTCCTGGTTTAAGGCAGAACTGTTACTGAAGCTATGATCAGGTTTATTTACAGGCACATACTGCATTATTATTAATATCAAATTATTAGAGTGGAGTTCCTCTTTAAAATACTTCTCATCTGAACTCTCCTGTTCCTGTTCTAGTTTACCAGAGCGTGATCTCTTACCCTTCACACTAATACCACTATAGTGATTTAGTGTGGCCTGTGCATAGGATGGCATTTCTCCCTGTATGACACAGAGATGATATCACTTATTCCACTTAACTGCTGCCAAATAAAACACTGAAGTACCACATTCAGCCAGCAGCTCTCTGTTCACTGCCGAGGAAGACTGAGGTCACACTGAAATAACTGTGGTTTTGCCGAGCCAAAACAGCAGATATGGTAAAAAGATGGCCTGCAGCGCGTGCATATGACTGTATGCCTGAGCAAGAGAGAGAATCCACAGGCCAAATATTGTGTGTGTGCAGTCTTGAATTCTCAAGAGAGTCCTGTGGCACTCTAAGCTATAGGCCTACATCTCATAAATAAAGCAGGATTTCCTTCGGCTGTAGCCATGTGTGTGTGAAAGAATAACAGAGAGAGAGAGAGAGAGGGCACAAATGGATTAGGAGAGCTATCATATTGCTCCATTCAGCAACTGAATCAACTCCCAAGCACGCAGCAGCACAGGTCACGACACATAAATGAAGAAAAAGTCTTTGTAGCCCATATGTTAAAAAATAATGCCGATTCTACATGATCTGCCTAATCTTGAGTGCTGCGACAATTTGTTAACAATTAATTATTTTCATAATCTACTTATTTGTAGATTTCTGATATTTATCGGTTAATCGGCTAAGTGTTCGATCTATAAAATCTTAAAATGTTAAAAATAGAGACAAATTCCTCACAAGTTCAGAGAGCTTAAGGAGTAATTTTCAAATGCATTGTTTTGTCTGACGAAACACAGACGAAACTAACAATGAATCGATTTTCAAAATATTCAACTGACTAATCAATCATTTCAGGTCATAAACAGAAGAAATATCAAAATAGAGCTGTGGTTTCTAAAGCATAAATCTGTTCATCACACTGAAATATCAACCATAATTACCCAGACTGTTGTCCAGATGGTTGGGGAGACTGAGTTACTCCACTTCCTTCATATGACATCTTTAGGCAGACTAGGCTCAGATATCAGCCTGGGAAAAGACATTAACAGTCTACTGCAGCTACTAGCATAATTATTTTACAGGTCAATGACATGAGCAGTACAGTAAGCGTGACAATATGTCACAAGCCGTTTACCGCTTGGAGAGTCGCAACCAAACTGTAAGCCAGCAGGAAACCAGAGTGGCAAAAGATCAAAAACAATCCAAGTACATTTTGATGGGAAATCACTTCTTCTACACTGAGTATGATGAACGAGGGAAGTAAGGTCATTGGTCACAACATGTTATTTCAAGTATCGTCATAACACTACACAGCCATTTATAAAACTTTAGAATTTACAAGTCTATAAAGTGATCAGGGCGGCAATGATTTTTTTTTTCTTCATGAAGCTAGATGATTACATATTGGCAACGCTTCCAGTAACGATAAGCTCCAGCAGCATTCAGTGCCGATAACATTATTTGAACAACATTCATTCATTTGTTTAACGTTCAGCTTTTTTGTTTGCCTACAGTTAAGTTAACTTCCCTCTCCCTCCCACGGCTCCAGTTAGCGAGAGACTCTAAAGCTCAGTTCAAAGCAACAAGTTAACCTCAAGTGAAGGTTACACTCGTTATCAGATGAAACACATCCACACTTATTAACTGTAAAGAAGAGTCTCCCAGCTAAACACTACATTAACTTTAGCGCTGCTGGTTGTGATGGTCGAATGGTCTCTCTGCTTTCATCATTTAACAACTCTCTGCTCTTGAATGTATGTCATACATTTTCAAACGTTTTCTTACATCTGCATCTCAACTAGCTGAGTGCATTTATTGCAACAGAGCTGTTAATAGACAGCCAGTCCTATGTCCAGATCTCATACAAACTAAATAACGCAACAATCATACATCGTCCCTTTACTCTCTCTCTTCCTCAGGTGCAGAACAGTTAAAAGCAGGCCATCATCACTTAGCAAATTTTATAAAATACTTTAAATTCCCTTAAATTAAGGCGGAGCAAGCAGTATCAACACCAGTCTCCATGTTATCCTAACCTTACTCATCCTTATTGTAGCGATCACAAGGTAACCTGTTGGAAATAGGGGACATATTACAAAGCTTACACACATCTGACTGGCCAACAACACAGCACCTTGCCAGATTTCATATTGTGTTACAGTAAAAGTTGATTGAGGCTGAACTCTCAGGTCTCAGATTCACTGGGCTGTTCTGTGTTGTGTGTCGTCTTGTTCATTGTGTTATTCTGACAACATTGTTTTGCTGCTGCATTGTAGAAGCACCAGAGATGGTGGCAGGTTTTCACTAGAATTGAATTCCATCCCTATAATCCCTCTCATCATGCATGCCTCAGCAAACACACGCACTGCTAAAGCTCTCACTTTCTGTTTCACTGTATGTAGTGTCAGCACTTCTCTTAATTGCTGTGTTTTCTCAATTATCTTGTAGAAAGCTACTTAAAAACACATTCTCTTTGCAGGATTAAGTCACATGTGTCACTGTGTACTTGCTCTCAAGGATTGGTGATAATGATGAAAATACAATATTCTAAATTTAAGATAAGCAACTGCTGATCCAGTAACTCAGAGGTTTTCATGCCATGTGGCCCAGACAGCTGAGAGTGTGCATTATTCTCAGTGCTTCAAACTGCAAAGTAAGCTTTTTTTCACTGATCCGTGTCTGGTTGAGGGCGTGCTAATCTGTACTTGAAAAAGTACTGAACACCAACCTTGGCCCAGTTACACTGATACAATTTCTCACTAATATCCTTTGAGAACAGAGGCTAACCAGCTTTAGTGACCTGGCGTTGCTTTCATGAATGGAAATAAATTCAATTGATTTTAAACGTCATTTAATGGACAGAGAGAGAGGAGAGTGCAAATGGACAGACAAAAACAAAGGGAATAGGTGTAACGCATGTACACCTGCGACATAGGTGCATCCTCTGTCTGAAATGGGTATTAAACTAATCTCGTAACATTGGACATCTTCAAAGTTTTTCTACCATTGAACACTTAAAATGTGTAACTTAACTCTTTGACAGGGATTTTGTGGGATGACTTGACACGTTTTTTGAGAGGTGACAACCAAACATGTTTTAACCCCTTATGCTGGGCATACAGTACAACATTATTTGAAATTAAATGAAAAAAGCCATCATTGAAGTGAATTGGTTGTGGTAGAAATCAAGTATAGTGCTCTGCCAAACAGGCAATAAAATGAGGAGTATGTAGTAGAGGTCAACCTATACGGACTTTTTATGGCCAATACCGAGACCGTTTTTTTTTTTACATCAGCCTTAGCTGATGGTCGATACGTACTGCCGTTTTTTTTTATATTTGGAGCCGATATTGCTTTTTCTCCCTCCAGATGAGGAGCAGCGCTCACACACACACCCTGCTGTGATGGCTGCTCTGTCCCATTCTCAGTCAGAGTGAGAGAGAGAGACACACACACACACACACACCACCGTGACCGTTTTCAGTCAGAGTGAGACAGACAGAAACACACACACACATACACACCAAACACACCATACCAGTAAAAAATGCAAATATATATCGGCACGATATATCGGCCGGCTGATGTATCGGTCGACCCTTAGTATGTAGAACGATCCACCCTCGCTCATCAGGGAAAACCCTTACCAAATGTGAATCCCCATGTTTACTAGAGCCTCGATGCCTTTTGACGAGTTCACAGGAATGGCAAGAGATTGTAAATGAGGATGAACCTCAGAGAGATGCGTGTATCGTGGGCTGTGTTGCTCTGAGGGAAACTCGGAACGTGGATCATTCTGTGAAATACAGATAAGCAAAGCCCTTGTGCTCCGGGTGAGATAACTGAATGTTTGTCTGCATACTGCCTGTTCGTCCATTAGTGCAGCCAAAGAGGAAAATGTCCACTTAATTAAATCAATTAGAGCATGAAGGGCCCATTGAAGCCTCCAGTGAAAACAACATGACAGAACAAACTCACAGACAGTCGTTCAACTCTTTTCATGAGTCACAGAAACTCAGATGATGGACGAGCTACAAGCTTCTCTTTATCTCACAACTTTTAGATGATGCAAGCCATCTGAACAAGACAACTAGCAATTATTTTCATTATTAATTCATCTGCTGTGTATTTTCTTTGATTGATTAATGAGGGGTGTGAAATGTCAGAACATGGTGAGATTCCCATTAACAATTCCCCATTTGTCATTTTGAAATTACAAGTCAAAGCAAACTGAGAAGCTGGAACCAGTGGAATTTTGTTATTTTTGCTTGAAAATGAATAAAATTGAGTTATGATCAAAAATATGCAACTCACAATAATATTTTTCAATCATTCAATTTACTGATTTATTTCTGGATTACATTGTGTGTAAAATATTGGAAAAAGAAGAATTCCCATCATAATTTCCAAAATCCCAGGACCAACAGTGATATCATAGAAAACTAAGAAAACCACTCTAAAGTCTCATTTGTAAGTGACTTCACTCAATAAATCAATGGTCTTATTTTATTGATTTCATGCAGTCGTTTCAGCTCTAATATTTATGCTTTGTCTGTGTGTGTGGAGCCAAATCAGGTCCTGAACTCTTGTCCAAGGTGGAAACTCTCCTACTGAGTAGCGTTGGGTTTCATCCCTCGCTCTGTCTCACTCCACAGCCCAAAGTGCCGTTTTTCTGGTATGTAATATGAACCCACTAAAGCGTGAAGAAGCCTCTGATGCTGCATCACTCTCCTTACTATTTAACAAACACTTCTCAGGATGTTTAGCAATTCATGGTCACTTTTCCCGGCCGAGGGCGGAGGAGTCAAATTTACATTCTCCAAAGTAATGTCATTTAAGACCTCGGGGGCGCTCACCACCTCATCTTTTTTTAATCAATCCATGAATTAACAAACACTACAAATTAAGAGATTAGACTTCACGGTTCCCTGCGAGAATCGGCCACCATTTTCTTCTGCGCTTAAAACACTGTACCCCTCGCTCCTCCCTTTCTGATATTTCCTTCATCACCACGTTTCAGATTTTCTATCACTCTGTGATCACCTCCTGTGCCATCTCATGCCTTCACATCACCACCAAGTGAGTGTAAGGCTGAGATACTGTACTGCTGTGTTGTAGCCAGCTCTACTCTCTCACTCTCACTGCTTTCCTTCCCTTCATGGCCCCCCTTCTGTGTCCCAGAGTAGGATTAGGCCTAGTGCCCAGTGATGACACAAGGACACTGGAGCTAACAGACTGTTGGTTCAGTTGTTGGGCATGAATTAGGAACTCAAGCCGTGTGGCAGAGGCGGGAGGGGATGATAGAGATGAAGGACGAGGAGGAGAGAACGGACAAAGTTAAGGAACAAAAGAGAACACTCAGGACAAAGAGCTGAAACCTTAAACTACTGATAAGAGGCCAAGAATAAAGTCGTAGAAAAAGTAAGGTGTCAGTTACAGGAAAAAGACAAGACGCTCATGTCTAGATATTAAAAATGCCTTTCAAACAGATAAAAAAAATAAATCGACAACAATTAACAGTTATTGCACAGTTGCAATGTGGTGTCGAGTAAAATTCTACTGATACCATTAAGTTATATAAACTCTAACAACAAATACATAGCAGAGCTCAAACGACTGATAAAAGGCTTCATATTTTAAACAATGATCAAATAAAAAGCTCAAAGATTCTCTGGTTCCAGCTTGCCTAATGGGGGGATGTGCTGCTTTTCTCTTTTATATGATTGTACAAATTCCATATTTATGGTTGTTGGACTGTTGGTCAAACCAAACGTGTAATTACAGGACGTCACGTTGGAATTGTTTTGTTGGCTTTAATTATTATGGAATTAATCACACTGAAAAGGAGTGGACACACATATTGTTCACTGGTCAGTGTTTTCCCTGTGCTTAGCTTTAATACAAATCCTCTTTCTCCTTCCTGGATCACGAGGTTACAGAAAAGGGGTCCATTGTCTTAACTGCGAATACTGTCCATTTAAGGGCTGCCCAGATTACAGATGATTACAATAACAATAGGATGGCCTTTATCTTACTACCAACATGATGCTCTTAATGAGTATCGCTGTAGTATGTCTCCTGATCACCCATCTGTGCTTGCGCGCCTTAATTCCTTCTCCTCTCCATTAGAGATTAGGATTTCCTGAGGGAGGTAAACATTACGCTTTCAAAGCCAAAATATCAATTCTGACGCTGATCTCTATTCCCTGCATGATTTCTCCCTCTGCGCTCTGGCTTTCTAAAGGAGGGCTCCAAGTGTAACTCGCAATCCAAACCATGAACTTTAGAGGAACTTTAAACTAGTTTGAATTAACAAAAGAAAAGCAGTTTGTCATGGAGAGGTGAAAAAAATCGTAAAAATGTCAAATATGCAACTCAGGGGGCTAATATATGACACAGTAACATCTTTCAGCACTCAAGGGAAGGACTATAAATGTTAAGTCTCAAATATCACACTGCAATGAAGAGTGTTAAAAGATGTAAATCTAGTTCATCGTCTGACAGGAACTCAGTGTACCTGTTCTATTTAATTATTTAACTTACTTAACCACAAATTATAAGCGATTATCATTTAATATGATGTATTATTTAATTATATTATTTTTATTGCTAATCATTAGCTATTAAAATGTATTAATTATTGCATTATGTGCCATTCATAAATGCTAAACTCATTATCTATGGTGTCTATTGACGTTTTACTAAATAGACAGTTACGTTCACATCACCCAACATGGTGAAAAAAAATTTAAAAGCAAAAACATCTGTTTTTAAAATTTGTGAACATGTCACGTAAACATGTTTTTGTTTCCAGCAGATCTACCCCACCACCCCACCACCCCACCCGCCAAAAAAAATCATGAACAAAACTTTGTGTAGGCGCTGCAGGACATTTAATCACCAACTCTGTGTGAAGACATTTTAGGCCCATTAAGCATAATTTGAGAGAAACACAAGCAGAGCAATTAGTAGTAATTTGGCTTATTATCTCCTCTGTAAAAATGTAGCTCAAATGACATATTAAATATAGTTTTTCATATAAGAAAAACAAGAATTAAGCATGTCATGCAACCCATTTCAATGAAAACCAAATTTGGAAGTAGAGCAAAATGCTTACACAGGCAGCAAATGTATCATTCTTGAATAAACATGACTTTCATACGTCTTCTACTAACAAGTTACACCAATCCCACGCCTTGTTTATCTGCTTGTTCATCTGAAACAAACAGACAGAATGAAAGATTTGTGTACCAAATCAGGGGAGACCTCCTTCAAAGCCAAAAGAGCTGATGCATCATCATGTGTAAAGTGGCCAATGCACAACTACTCAGCAAGCAGCCAGGGACATGTGCAATCTCCATCACAACCTGGCCACTTCATAAATGCTGTGTTCAAGTTAGATAACTGGAAAAATGTTTTTTTTAGGTGTTCATGAGTCAGGAGTGGCACGTCATATGAATTACACCAATGGACAGTCTGTTTTTTATCAGCCTGAATATGTTACTAATTACACATAGGCTGGCACAAACACACGATGATGTCATAAAACTGCATCAATCATTTTATAACAGACACTGGGGGTTCCTGTGGTTAACTTTTAAAACGTTTGACAGTAGTAATTTATAAAGGCTACCTAAACACACCATTAGTTTCAGTCTCTGTGAGCCAATTCAGTCTTTTGATTCATTTCGAAATGGGTCGTCTCTGCCCTCTGGGCCTTTGTAAGCTATGTACTGACTGCACATCAACTGTACAATTTTAGATATGAATTAAACCAATAATTATTTGTATTATTAATTAACACATCAATAAGCCGCCAATCATTTAGTGTATAACATGTCTTTGAATTTGTTAAGCCCAAGGCAATGTTTTAGAATTTCTTTATCTGTCACTGACATTGCCCACTTGACTAAAATAGTTGTCTATTATTTTTCTGTCAATCAACTAATTGTTTCAAATCTAATTAACTGTAAGAATTATGTTACTTGTACATGTAGTGAGCCACAATTAAACAATAAATGAATGATGCTTGAATGTTTTCAACTTTTTAACAGCAACCTGAAGGGATGCTTTTAGAGTCAAATTTCTTTTTTAGGAGAGCTTTATTAGTTTCCCCAAGTAGCTACTGCTGTTTGAATTTGTTTCAAGAACCAGTAAATGTTTAATTTAATGCTTTTAAACATATCTGACTTTCGGGACTCTTATTATTTACAAGCAGTAAGTGGTAAATGGTTGACCGCTCAACTAATACGGGAAATGACAGAATGTTTGCAGAGTTGAATCACACTCACAAGTAGCTTACATAAGGCTGAACATTGTTGGGAAACCAAACAAATACAACAGAAAGGACCTCAACAATAAATCTACTATCAAGGACTGTCAAACAAAAGCTTCTGATGCTAACTTCAGTAGTAATCCTACTTATGTAAGACTGGATATTAAAATGTCTAACTTTAGAAGTGTGCGTGGCATTTCAAATCACTTTTTTTTTTTTTTGCCTTGAGAGTTCTTGACTTATGACATTATGAGGTAAGATAAGAAGTTTCTGTAGTACAGGCCTAGCAGTCTCTTAATGCCCTTACCGTGCACATACCTGTCATTTCTGAGCGAACCTTGTCCTGGAACTCTGCGTTACCATGGCACCCTTAACAAAAGGTGTGTCTGGAGAATAGGTGTGCCAAGATTTGATATGTACCTGCGCTTAAATCGACCGCCTGTAACCTTGAAATATCCTGAATCATTACATTGGCAACAGCTTGGGGGAAAATATTTCTCCCCATTTCCTCAATTTAAATGGTCAATCAATAAACAACTACTCTAGCCAAGTAAGACACACCATGCATCTTATCATCCACTGGGCTTGTAGTAACCATGAAGAGCCACTAGACACATTAACAAGACTGCATATGGCACCAGTCACCAATCTGTGGTGTTTAGACAAATAGGTTTCATTGTGTTAGCTTGTAACAAATACACTGAACACCCATCATGAAAAGATGACTCCATATGATTTAAAGCACGTAAATAAATAAAAGAAAACAAGTCTAACACAAAATATGTCTAGGAAAACAAACATGACTAAAGACCTGTGCTTGTAGACTGAAGCCAGAGCTCATAGGCCTTCATGAAGTCATCCTGTGCAAATAATGCAAATGTTTACGTGGATATATTCAATCATTATTTTTTTTTTATTTGGAAAAACTAAGAATTAAGCCATTCATTGTTTGTTATTTAATAGAAATAAGTCCAATACGCAAGGCAACCCGAGGCTCCAGCAGCACAACGTTTAGTTAAACCACATCAGAGTGGACAAAGAACCAGCGTCAAACCTAGAAAGTGAGAAGAGTTAAGCTACCCTTTGCTCCCAACTTTCACGACTGTTTGGGATTAAAACTTTCAGAAAGAAGTGAAACAAAAAAAGACACGTTTAAAGAGCGGCTGAGTGGGCAAAGTGAACCGTCCAACTTGCACAGTTCATTTGCGGTTACGAGCTTACCTTAGTGTTCACTCCAGTGAGAATGGGCAAACGGCGACACACTCAACAAGAAAAAATGAAGAAACCCGACTAGCAAACAATAAGTAACTAAGCCCGCGTGAAAGCGACAAAAATAACGTTTAAATCCACATAGCCGTGTGTTTCACAGTTTGTTTTCCGTTTAAAACGTGGACTGACAATATACTGCTCGACCTATTCTCGCTTGTTTTTCTGTCGCAGGCTGGCTGCCTCCGCCTCAATTACTCGCGCCAAGCTAGGCACGAGGAAAAATCCACTTCCGTTCTCACCTTTCAAAGGAAATGACTCAGAATGAGAATCAGAATTAGAATCGCAGCCTAAATCAGAATCAGAATTAGAATCTGAATTAGGATCTGAATTAGAATCTGAATCTGAATAAGTATCAGAGTCAAAGTCAGAATCTGAATCTGAGTCTGAATTAGAAAAACTTTAGCAATTCTTATAGGGAAATGTCTTTAGGCCTACTGCAAAAGCTCAGTTGCTCAACACACAGTTAGGAAACAGGACGTAATGAAAGAGATGTTTTGTTTCTTACATTAAAAAAAAACAGTGGAGAACTTAGCTAGGCTATAACAGATGTTTTGTACGATATACAGTGAAAGTTCAGTGGGGATATTCACTACTTTAGTTCCCTTTAGTTTTTTCCCCAATAAAGAATGTAATCAATAGATTACTTGAAGACCATTTAAACTTACACTAATAAGAATATAATAGCTGTAAAGGAGTGTGTCTTTATTTCATTCTATTCAGTAAATCATCATTCAGGCGTTAATTTCATCAGTTAGCTATTATATTATATTCATTCTTAATTTTTGTTCATGCTTTTTTTCCCCCGGAGTCCCTGGCACGGAGTTCTCTGGATTTTTGTAAACATGATCGAGTCTTGTTTTCCACTTATTTTGAAGCATAATATTATTTCCGGTTTGATTCTTCTGTTTTTGGCTAGCTTGATCGCCGGTTTTGGTTGGTGACGTCACCAACGCCGGGACCAGTACAGAGCAACGCCAGAGGAAAAGGGGCAAACTCTGGAGGACTATGTCGCCCCTTGCTGATGACAATGGGAAGTATGATATGTAGGCTATAAATATGTGTCAAAGACGAGACGTGAAAGTCCATTCATATAAAACAAAAATGTATATATATACATTTTTATTTTATATATATATTTAATATTAAAACTCAACTCTTACCCTTCTTTTCACCCAGAAGTTTGTGTTTGTCAAAGTTCTTTGTTTAAAGTACATATTTGTTTTATATTATAGGCTACATTAACATAAGTCAATCCTATAAATGTGGCATTGCTTACTTTCAAATAAATATATTTTATCAAAGATCAGGGAACAAGTATTTTTTGGGATTTTTGTTACTTTTGACATGTATGAGTGCAGAACCATGTCATTGTGTTTATTAATACATTGCTTGTTGAGAATTTTGCAAAGCCCCTCTGACAATGGAAACAAACTTAATATTCAATCTTCATTATTGGCACAAATTCAGTCAAAGAGTCAAAGAAACTAATAAAGGAGGCAAAAGAAATAAAACATTTAGAGAATGTTCTATGTAGACTCAGATCAGAGAATGAGCATGCTGCTGAGGTAGAAAATTACAATAACAATTTAAAAAGACATCCCTTGTCTCATTTTGTAATTTCATAAGTGCTGAGCCAACACAAGAGAATTAAGCCTGTATCCAGTCTGACATTTCCAGTAAAACTTCAGAACCTGCAAATATCATTTTAATTTTGTAAACAGACTAATGTGGCTTTGCTCCTCTCTCACCATGGACTGGAGAAGGATGACACCCAGAGGTAATTTATTTAGATAGGTTTGTCTCTCTTTATTATACAAAGGAACTGTGAAGCTGGAAGTTTGTTCTCTATTATAGTGTAAAAAACAATAAAGTTAGTGGATGGTTCAGGCTTCAGATCTGTGTTCATACTGTGTGTTAGTGTGTGTTAGTGCCTCAGTGTTGTACTTTTACACACCAGGCTTCAACATCAGTCTGCTCTGTAAATACTGAAACATCATAGCAACTGTCTGAAATAAAATAAAATAGATTACAGATAACAGTACTCATCAATGCCCCATGTCTACACCATGAATTTGAACCAGGTGATTATTTTTTAGAATTAGCCTCTGTAATAAGAAGTAAAATGAAGGAATTTACAGTGCTGAAAAAAATCTAGCCTTTATTAAAACCTTTGTTTCATAACATATCAGTGTATGGACCGGACCTGTTGGTTGTCATATGTGTGACAGCTAACCCCCACATAAATGAGACCACCATCCCTGACTGACTTCTTGACAAACATTTTAAGCTAGCTACCACATGGCTTTAGCTTGCTAGCTAACAATGGACCCAAATCAAAGCTATTGCCTTTGGCTTTTTAGTAAGTGTTTGACTTTTAAATGACTTATAACCTACAAGCTTTTAATGCAATAACAACACCAACATGAAAAAATACTCTCACCCATAAAAAAATACAAAATATCTCCTCACCTCAATGTTTTGCAAAATGGGCAGGATGCTAATTATCTTATATCAATATCATGTTACCCTTTGGTGTGTCTGTAATAAGCACTGTGACAACCAACACGTGTGAAAACCAACCCTGGTCTCCCCTAATTCTGAGCAACACAATGAATCACCACTTGCCTGTGTACCCTTTTAGCAGCAACATTAAACTGATTCATAACTTTTTAATCAGGCCATGGGCCAGTTTATGCTACATTTAGACCGAACCAGAGGTCCACTTGCATTTTTAAAATCAAAATAGATTTTCAGATTCAAATCAGTTATTTGTTACACCCCTAAATATTATACTTGTCATATTACAATGAAAAGAGTGAACTTTTAAAAACACACATACAATTTCCAAAAAAACAGGCTGAATGACCAAAGAGATAACAGATGAAATTCTAATTTCACAACTGTATTGTTTCTGGGTTATTGACAGTTAATTGTCTAAATAATCAGAACAAGTATTTTGGGCGAACGTGTGCCTCCATCTTTTATTGTCTCTGTAATACAACTACGCTTCGGCGCACCTTGCTTACGTCATCACAATAGACAGCGGTTACAACAGACATGCTCAGAATACTACATCTCCTTTCTTTCAAAAAAACGGAATATACCAATAGCTGTCAACAATATTATTTCAACACTTTTAGACATAGGTCAGCTACTTAAAGGAAGTTATTCCCGTCAATATGTATATGCAGGATATAACTAAAGCAGAACATACCAGTCGTAAATTCAGTTTTTTTTTAAACATTTCTGTAAACATTAACAGTACCCTATGTCACATTTACACTGTTAACTCTGGCATTTCTTAACTGCAGCATCAAAATAAACACTTTCAACATCAACAATGTGACACATTTTCACATTTCAACTTTTTTTTTTTTTTTTTTTTTACAGGTCTAATCTGTCTCTTGGTTTCACTATGCGACCTGACTTAGTGGTGGTAAAGTACGGGGGTTCCTTGAGGCCTGTTTGGCCTACCATGTCCTGCTGCATAGTCATTGGCTCAGCATTTTCAGGATCAGGGTCACCAGTTGGTGCTTCTCGATCTGTGCTGTTCTCAGTCTTTAGGAGGTGTCGTTTGTTGCGTCTGAGCATATGACCTTCACCTGTGAGGATGTTATATGACCTCTGTGTACCTGCTGAATCTATAACTGTTGCAGGTTCCCATTTTCCACTTGGCAGCTGGAAGCGGATTGTGGCTCCTGCTGGCAGGGCAGGCCGTGCCTTTGCAGTCTTGTCGTAGTACA
This sequence comes from Scomber japonicus, assembly GCF_027409825.1. NCBI lineage: Eukaryota > Metazoa > Chordata > Actinopteri > Scombriformes > Scombridae > Scomber > Scomber japonicus. Next base: position 21,133,421 of record NC_070588.1, read on the forward strand.
GTTTCTGTCGTTTCTGGCAGGTTTCCCTCCTGCCGCGAACTGTGCTGCGGCAGACAAGCTCTGGTTCAAGTTGTTTGTCAGTGGTCGGGAGGATTGAACGCAGACGCCTGCTCATCAACAGCTGCGCTGGCGATTTCAGTCCATCAACCGGGGTGTTTCTGTATTCTAACAGACTCAGGTAGGGGTCTGTCCGCTGTGCGTGCGCTTTGTCCATGAGGGCTTTAGCTGTTTGGACAGTCCTTTCAGCTAACCCATTGCTCTGTGGGTACAGTGGGCTACTTGTGACATGCTCAAAGTCCCATGCACGAGCAAAGTCTTTGAACTCCTGCGAGCTATAACAGGGTCCATTGTCGCTGATTAGTGTCTGTGGTGCTCCAAACCTAGCAAACATGGCTTTGAGTTTTTTGATGACTGTGTTGGATGTGAGGCTGGTGATTTTTTCCACCTCAAAATATCTGCTGTAGTAGTCGACAGCAACGATATAGTCGGTGTTGTTCCACATGAACAGATCTGTGGCGATCACTTGCCAAGGTCGCTCTGGAATAGGATGCGATATCATCGGCTCCTTTTGGACAGAGTTGCGTCGCTCCATGCAGATGTTGCAGGATTCTACCAACGCCTCGATCTGTTTTCCCATTCCAGGCCAGAAAAGTACGTCTCTTGCTCGTTGCTTGCTTTTTTCAATCCCTAAGTGTCCTGTGTGAATGCGTGAAAGCATTTCTGCCCTGAGTGAGTGGGGCACGATGATCTTTTCTCCTTTTAGTAGGATGCCATTTGTTTCTGATATCTCGTCCCTGTGATTCCAGTATGCTGAAATTTCAGGTGGACATTTCTTGTGCGACTCAGGCCACCCTGAGGTGATGATTCGCCTCAACATTGAGAGCTGCTCATCTTGTGCTGTGGCGGCTCTGATCTCTGCCATTTTGTTGTCACTTACTGGCGCATTGCTGATCACAGTATGTATTTGCAAGTCCATACCTTCACTCAGTGAACTCTCACTGCACTCGATGGGCTTTCTGGAAAGTGTATCTGCAACTGGTATTTGTTTTCCAGGCTTGTGTATAATGATGATGTCATACCGCTGTAGTTGCAGTATCATTCGTTGCAATCGTGGGGGAGCCGCTGCCAGAGGCTTTCGCATGATTGACTCCAGCGGTTTGTGGTCTGACTCGACAACCACCTGTCGACCATAGAGATACTGATGAAACCGTTTGCATCCAAACAGCACTGCATACAGCTCTTTTTCTATCTGAGCATAGTTTTCCTCAGTCTCAGTCAGTGCTTTGGATGCGTATGCGACTGGTTTCTCTCCTTGGAGTAGCACTGCTCCTAATCCACATTTTGATGCGTCGACCTGCAGCTTAACATCCTTTGTGTGGTCAAAGTATGTGAGTACAGGGCCAGGTTCCTGTGTCAACAGGTCTTTCACTTGCTGAAAAGCAATGTCATGATTTGAGTCCCACACAAACTCATTGCTCTCTTTTAACAGTTGTCTGAGGGGAGCTGTGGCCTCGGAGAGTCTGGGGGCAAATCTGGAGAGGTAAGTGACCATGCCCAGTATGGTCTCCAGCTCTGCCTTGTTGTGTGGCGGAGCCATTTCTCTGATCGCCTTGACCTTGTTAGGGTCAGGCCGGATACCCTCTCGTGTCAGTCTGTGACCAAAATAGCTCACCTCAGGCACACATATGACGCTCTTGTCCTCATTTAGCTTTATTCCTCTCTCTCTAGTCCTCTCCAACATGGCACGCAGGTTTGCATCGTGCTCCTCCTTGGTGCGGCCATACACCAGGATGTCGTCCACGATGGCTGCGATGCCCTGAAGCCCTTCGTAGGCCTCATCCACCCTTCTTTGAAACTCATCCTGTGCAGAAATGATTCCGAAAGGGAGTCGCTTGAACCTGTATCTGCCATAGATGGTATTGAAGGTGGTCAACATGGATGATTCATGGCTTAGTTTGATAGTCCAGTAGCCGGATCTGGCATCTAGTACGCTGAAATATTGTGCTCCAGCTAGTCTCGGTGTGATGTCATCTAGAGTGGGAAGTGGATAGTGTGGTCTCTGTATGGCTTTGTTTAGGGGGCGGGGATCAAGGCACACCCTAAGCCTTCCAGTTTTAGGCTTTTCCACTGCCACTAAAGCATTTACCCACTCAGTCGGCTCTGTCACTTTTTGGATAATGTCCATTTTCTCCATTTCATCCAGTTCATCCTTAAGCCTGCTGCGGAGAGCGTATGGGATGCGGCGAGGCGGACACACTACTGGCGTAGCTGAGGGCTTGAGGTGCAGGACACATTCTCCAGGAAATAGTCCAATGCCCTTGAACACATCGGCAAACTCTGTTGTGATGCTTGTGTGTGTTCCTGGCTGTACTTCGATTGTGTGTACCAGTTTAACTATGTTTAAGTCAAGACATGCTCTCAGACCCAAGACAGGGGAAGCATTTTTAACATAGACTATGTCAAAATCTAACATGGCTGTTTCATTTCTGTATCTGCATGTTAGCCTGCAAGCTCCTTTGACTTTAAGCCTCTGTCCTCCATATCCTGAGATGTCACTGTCTGGTGGGCCTAGCGTTACACTTCCAAACATTTTGTGGAATGTGTTTGCTGGTATCACATTAGCTTGGGCACCTGTGTCAGCTTTGAATTTTAATTTGTGCCTCGCTTTGCCAATTTCTACTTCTGCAAATGCCTGTTCTCTGGCTGTGTTGGCATGTATTTTTGTTATAGTGTCAATATACAGATCAGGTGATGTCTGCTCTGTGCAGTCTGAGACGGCATGCACTTTTTTGGGCTTAAATTGTGCCTGTCTCTGGGGTGTTTGTGTCCTACAAACTTTAGCAAAATGGTTAAATTTCTTGCACTTGTTACATTGACGTCCTTTTGCTGGACATTCTGCTGTGCGGCTGTGCTCTCGTCCACATGCACCACACTCTCTGCTCCTGTCACCGTCTGTCCCGATGGTCGTTATACGTCCATGGCGCGTTTTCTCCGTTCTGGTTGTCCTCCTGCTAACTGCATGCACGGACTGACTAGCCATATTAGCAACAGGGCTAACCATTGTCTTTAATTGTTGCTGTGATAGCTCATGTGAACGAGCAATGTCAATAGCTTTCTCCAGCGTGAGGTCTGGACCGTGGCAAAGTAGCTTTTCGCGCACTCTTGGTGAGTTTATGGCAAAAACAATACGGTCTCTAATCATCTCATCGCTATTAGGGTAACTGCAGTCTTTCACTAGCAACCTTAGCTCAGTCACAAACTGGTCGAAACTCTCATTTTCCCCATGTGTCTTTTCGTGGAACTTATATCGTGCGAAAATGGGGTTTGCTTTTGGCGTCACATAGGCTTCAAACCTGTCGTAGTACGTCTTCAGCAGTTTCCTTTCATCCGTTGTAAGAGTCCATGTGTTAAATACATCACGGCCCTTTTCACCGATCCAAAGTAGCAAATAGCTGCACTTCTCCTCCTCTTCTTTAGCGCAGAGGGGACCGGAAAACATCAGCTCCACATGCTGGCGAAACTTTCTCCAGGTATCGGGAAGGTTAGACGAATCCCAATCCATCCGTGGCGTGGGGACACCTGTACTCTCCATCTTCCATCGGCAGGTCGATGTGTACTATTTTCTGACACCATGTATTGTTTCTGGGTTATTGACAGTTAATTGTCTAAATAATCAGAACAAGTATTTTGGGCGAACGTGTGCCTCCATCTTTTATTGTCTCTGTAATACAACTACGCTTCGGCGCACCTTGCTTACGTCATCACAATAGACAGCGGTTACAACAGACATGCTCAGAATACTACAACAACCAACACTTTACTCAACGTTATTTAATTACTTTACTACATGAGATAAGATTAACTTCTTTGATTTCACACAGAGAGATTGAAATGCCACTAAATGAAGTATGAAAATGAATGCACAGATAGAACAGGTGAGGAAATAAACTACATGAGCTTTTACTATATGCTACACTAGGGACAAATGAGATTTTATATATTGCACACAATATATAAACAGTGTCTGTAAATGAAAAAGTGATGTTATATAAAGTAAATACAATACATTTGTATGAAACTGAGGTGATTTGTTTCTGCAGATAGCAATGCTAACAGCATGGAAAATGATGCTATATTTATACACTTATGTCAGAGTGATAAAAACAAATACATTGAAATGCACTCTTGAAGACATTGTGTATGTTATGGTATGACTGATGACCTCTCCTGGGGTCCTGTAAAGATGATTAAACATTGATGATTAGCTAGCTAGGGACTGGGAAGTGCTGGCTACATGATAACAGGTTATATTTTACAATTTGGTAAAGATGAGCCAATCTTATTGTCAGATTAAGGGTCAGTGACAAATAAGAGTTGGCAAGATGAGAAATTAGAAAGGGTTTTAAAAGGAACATCTGACAACAAGAAATGATTAGGATATTATATTTGAAATCCAGTCATTGTGATTTAATTTAATGTATGAACTAATTTCTTCACCTGTAAATTCTCTGCAACAACAATCATGGTCATTTCATCTTAAAATTTCATTTGTGTTGTATCATAGAAAAGAAAAAATGACCTGAGAGCAACAGCTCATAAGCCAACTCATAACTTGTCTTCTATTGTGAATACCGTTGATAAATATTTAATCAGACAATAAGAATTTTGGATAACGTATCTTTAAAAGATGTGTGTGGGCAGAGAGAGAGAGAGAGAGAGAGAGGAGCTGGTCCAGTCTTCCATCATGAGTTCAGAGGTTCTGGCTCAGAGATGATGTTATTGTATTATAAAGAGCTCAGGTGGCTCAGAGATAATATTATTATATCATAAAGAGGTCAGGTGTCTCAGAGATGATGTTATTGTGTTATAAAGAGGGCAGGTGGTTGAGGCCAGGTGAAGACATTCTTCCCACCTAGCTGTTTCATGCAGCAGCATTCAAGCATTCACACATGCTCTGTGATGAGTCACTTTTTCTTTGCTAGAAGATGTCATCTAATGGGCAAAATCCATTTTATTTATTTAGTGTTATTGTTTTAGTTTTGCTTATATTAGTAATGAAATAGCAGAAATGAAAATAATTATATTTCACAAATGTTATGTTTGAGTAACATTTCCCATTTAAATGAATGATTGGATTTTTAGGTATTTTAAAACTACTGTACATACATGTTCAAAAGTAGGTTTGATTCTTTAGAATCATAAACTGAAATCTAACATAATTAGCATAATAAATTACTGATATTTGAAAGGGTTTTAATAGGACTCAAATGATTTTGACATTTCATTTTAAAATCAAATTTGACACCTGTGTAAGCACATGGCTTTGGTCTCAATAAACGTAATTCGTAAACTTAAAGTAAATATTAATTTCAATGAATTCTTATGAATTAACAATGTTTTTTTTAGGGTTACACCATGGGACATATAAACTGAGTAAACCTGACAAAGTCCAAAAAATGTCAGTGTATGAGTAATTGTTAAGAGCTAAACCCTTGTCAGGCAGCAGTTGTGATCATCAGGGGTCCGTCTCTGTAAAACCACTTCCTGTTAACAAAATGGCCTTTTAAATTGTGGTTACACTTTGAGACACTGTGTGGTTCACGTGATTTGACATGATTCCCCAAATTATATTTAATATTTAGAACAATTGTATTCCATTAACCTTTATTTTATATGAAAGAGTGATAATGTAAGATAGTTGATGTGGTATTTTATTTAATATTTGAGGGGTTTTAAGCAAGTGTAATTTTTTTGGTTCAAGTTTTCTAGGGTTACACCATGGGACATTATTGCCATAATCCTCTAATATATTCTCTAACTGATTTAAAAGCAGAAAGTTTAAACTTGGCCCACAAGAAAAGAAGGTGTGCATTTGTTTTAAACCAGAGGGACACAAAAAAGTAGCGTCACATCATTGACCCTTAAAAGAAAGTTAACATTTCTAGTGGGATCAATTCTGCAGAGTCATAAACTAATGTCTCACTGAGTTATTATCCAAATGTGCAATAAGTTTCTTTCTTTATTACTTTCACATGTACTGATTCCATGAGCAATATTCACTCATTTAACATGGTAAATATTACATGTGTAAAAGTGTTTTGATGCTCACATGACATTCTGGACAGAGGGCTAATGCAGGCTTTGGGCCAAAAATAATTCTGAAGTCAAATGTGAGAGAAGTGATATTGATTAAAAGGCAAAGTGTCTTGCAGAATAATTTGGCTCCTGAAGTGTTACATTTTTCAATCACAAGAGGGCAGAGCATCCCTGGCAGAAAAGCTGAACACTGTTTCCACATCATCATAAGTACACAAAACACATTCCAACCGTTGCTGGCTCATTAGCGTGGTGTTAAAATAACCAACCCAGTGGTGAACTTTTAACACTCACACTACTCTTCTCTCTTTTTCAACACGGATAGTCACTTTCATACTCTAATTAGAAAGCAATCTTATTCCAAAGCAATTAGAGTAAGTGCAAACACATGCTTATTGGTACCAGGTCCACGTTTTACGTTAAGTTTTTAAGCATTTTAAAACACAGCTGATCCTAAAAGATCATTAAAACGTTCTGACCTATACATTTTGTTTTATTAGATTAAATAGTTGAAATTCCTTTAACATAAAATTATTTTTAAAAATCTGCAAGTCTGAGAGGTAACATTGTATAAAACAATGCTACTGCTATATAGGGGATTCAAATGTTATGAAAGTGTAAAATGATTGGAATGGTTTGTTTCTCTCCTCGATTGAACCCAAGAAGACTTAATAATCAAGGCTAGGGTTACTCTTGTCGACACTCTATCTGCCACCGCTATAGCCAGGATGTCTTCCATTGTAGATCCACGCCCCTCATATTCTCACCTGCTAAAAGCAAATCATCCCACTGAGTGACTGCTGAGAGTTGTGCAGCTGAGCAGAGCTAAAGTTACAACAGTAATGGACCTAGATGTTTATTTTAGCGGAAAGGAACCCGTCCTCAAGTCAACCCGACTGCAAGTGATGATGTATGTGATGAACCAGTGGCTCCTGCGCTATGTTTGCCATTCTGCACCCCACAGGCATAGTGAAATGTGAATCATATGAATCATGTGTGGAGGTTTTTTTTGGTTTGTTGTTGTTGTTTTATAATGAATTTGAGTAATTGATTTCTGAGGACAACAGGGGCATAATACTCAAAGATGAAATTAAATTATCTGATTCAATCTTGTAAATTATTTTTACACATATTCACACCCAGTTCAATCTGATGCAATAACTGCTATAAAATCCTGCCCTCATGAAGATTATGATTAACTGCTGATGGTAGCTTCATATTCACATTAAAACAGTGTATGTTTTAATGTATTGGTGGATGTATTAAGGATTGTGGTAATGTTGGGATACGTGAATATGATATTGATGTTGTGTCATACAGCCCGACTGATGTTTACACTATTTATTTATTATGGTGGTGTGCTCTATTGTATTGTACTATCTTGAGATCTGATTGATTTTTTACCTGTTGCTTATTGTTACCTGTTGTATATTGTTACTAGTTGTTTACTGTCCTATCTGATGTTTGTCCTATTTTTATGGTGGCATTCAATTTTCCCCCTGGGGTATTAATAAAGTATTTTGTATCGTATCGTATCGTATCGTATTGTATGGCATCGTATTGTATCGTACTAACTGTCCATTTTAGTTTTACTTACTTATTGTAAAGTAATTGGGGAGCAGAGGCATCTTAAATGTTAGATACATTGGTTTAGGACATAATACACAATAGAACCCTGGCAACAAAAATGCATAGATACAATATGCCTATAATGTTGGATGCAGTTAAAAACATTATTGAGTATTTTAGAGATGAAGTAAGTCTAAATGGAAGTGTTGATTCAGTCAATTTAAGGTACCCCGTACAAGGCATAATTGGATATTCTTAACATAGTTATGCTAACGCACACCATGCTAACACACAATTTAATCATTTTCTTGTTTGTCTTGTTAACTTTTTCTGACAGAATTCAGTAAATATATTTCTCATAAGGAAAAATAAATGCAGTTAAACTGCATCATTACATTGCTATGACTCATTACAGGCAAATTCAGTGAATTAAGGATGAGAAGTTGTGTTGTTTGTGATCTATACTGATTTCTGCTGCTCAGCCACGACATTTAGAAGGTTTTCTGGAACACACAGGTACAGTTGTGTACCACAGTAGATTAGGCAAAATTAGTTTGGATCATTTAAAAAAGTTTTTTTCAGGAACTATTTGCACTATTGAAAGAGATCCTTTCAGGCACATTATAATCACATAAACTACCTTTATGACACTGCAATATATTTGAAGGCATCTGATCTCACCACATTCAAGAAAACATCCCTGTTTAAGAAGTTTCTATGGCATGACAGATAGCACCAGAATTGAATTTCAAGTGATGCGATTTTAAAGGTTACCAAAATTTAGAACATGTTATTGACTAAAAGTGAATTAAAATGAAGTTGAGACCATCCTTAGCTTTTTTGATTCACTTGAGCATTTCCAAGAAATGCCTGGAAATCTGAGAACTGACAAGCAGACAAGCTAAATTGAAAACAAATCTGTAACCATTAAAAGCTTATACTGGGAGACCACACGGTGCACAGAAAAAGACAGGAGGCTACCCTTATAAACAGTGCTTGTATGAGGTCAAAATGTCCCACAGTGTGAAAAAAGTATATCACAGCATTATGATTGAATCCAAATGTTTAAACTGAAGTAAACAAAACAACCCCTGATTCCATTTTTGAACACACCAAAAGTAATTCCTTTTACAAAACCTATATGCATAAGCTATCAGAATAAGCACATGAAACACGGGTACTGTTGGAAACACTTTGCCCCAAGCTGCTGCCACAGCATCACCTCCCTCCCAGATCTTTTGGATCTGTATTCAGGGACATGGGGTTTGGTACTAACTGCCAGAGCGCCAACATGACAGCTGCCCTTGCCTTGCAGCAGACAGAATTAGTAAGATAAATGCAGCTAGAAACAGAGGGGCCCAGTTGTTGTCCAGATAAGTGAGGTCAGATGAGACTTTTACCTTCTTAGTGAATGGTAACGTGAGATAGTCAACCAATTCATTAAGACTGGGACTTCTCACTGAAACTAATTTAGAAGAGCTGGAATGTAGACTGAAGCTCCTTCAGAAGGAGAGAAGATAAGGACTAAACGAGCAAATCCCTAAAATTTCGAAGTACTCTCATCCAAGAAAACACAGTTCATAAAATAGATGGGTATAAAAGTAGTGTGAATACACTAAAACAGATCATTTAATCACCTGACATCACTGATGACTGCAAATAGAATGATCATCTCAACTATTAAAATTGATATAAGGATAATTTCTTCCCTACTGTTTAAGGAGATTATTGTACTTTTGTATGTGGGGCAGTTTGCATATGTGTGTGTGTTAGATTGATTGTCTGTGTAGTTAAAGACATCTTCTAAATAAAGTGACTGCTAAGGTTGAAATATTCCACCAATCTTCGCAGGGGTTTAGCAGTCTAGGAACACAACACCAGGCTAAATGACTGAGGATTTGAATGAGTCATATATAGACCAACATCACTGCCATGGCACCAAGCAAAGAAAGAGTGAAAATGAGAATAGGAGGTTTTTAATCATCAACATCAACTGAAGTCAGGTGACAAATCAACCACACTGACCACAGAAAGGTGCTTAGGAGACATGATTTAGTTTGGAGAAAATACACACAGTGGTTTAGTCTATATTTCAGTTTGTTTGAATGAATTAATGGTCGGCACCTTTCTTCATTTCTTTAGTCTTGCTTTAAAAGATTGGAAAATTATCAGATTCAAGTTTCAAATCATCCTGCAGACTGTTGCGCACACAGTGGTCAGATGTCATGAAAAGTAATCCCACATATTTCCATCTGGCTTCACAGTGAATAATGGGACCTCTACTGTCTACCTGTGTGGGACAAATATATAAATAGCTCTGACTCTTTGTGGGATGGTTGAACAGTGTCTGAAACATGAAAGGCCAAAGTTTTGTATATTTAGAGCACATTTATTCAATTTATGGCCAGAGATGGAAAATATTAATCAGTATGGAAATCAATCATTCAATTAATCCAACTTTATTTTTCTTTTCATACATGGTAAAGTAACACAAAGTGCTTTAAATAGTAAAAAAACAAAACAACAGCAAACTGCATTGAAGTGCACTCTGCCAAAACAGCAATATAGCTATACCAGTAGTTATAAATGACAGATATTTTCATCTTAAGCCAAGTTTTACTTTTGCTCCTTCAGTGAAGTCCTATATGATCTGTGTTGTGATAGAATATATTTTTGGATGATTGTGCACACTGTTCTCTCCTCTACCACAGAGTTTCATTTACAAAGTTATTAAATACATTAATGTAACCTCTTCTGTGAATCTCACTACTAGTTATTCAAGCAGTTACAAGAATAGATGACAGTCACATGGTCTCGTGCAACAAAATTAACATCAGTCAGTAGAATATTGAAATAAAATTGTAGAATCAAGATGAAGCAGTAATTTGCAACCAGTTGTTTCCAAATTCATAACTCGCAACTTCACACAGCTCACTCTTTTGCTCTAACACAATAACCGCACACTAAATTTGTGCTTAGGATGGAAGGATTGTAGTTGTTTGGAAAATAGCCAATAAACTTATCTCTTTTCCCAGTTCTTTTGTAAGGTCATTCAAGTCTCAGGACAGTCATGAGGATCACAGGACTGTATAACTTTTTGTTATTATTAATACGGTTTGACAGCGCCAAGACTGCCCTGTTGACAGCAGCATTTGATCACTCAACAATATATAACCACTGAGCTTACTATAGTTTTAAAATATGTCCTATGGGAGGGAGGGTTTTGATTGATTTGATTGATTTGATATATATAGGTGTTCTTTACAAAATTAACTCTATGCACCGGTTATTAACGCCTACCTCAAACGGCATATTGTTCAAATTTGACATTTTGGGAAAAACCAAAACTTAGGTTGCTTTCTTGCTGATAAGAAGTTTGATACGCTACTGATGTCTGTGCATTAAATATAGGTTTACAGCCCACAGCTGGTTATCTTAGCTTTGCATAAAGACAGGAAACAGGGAGGAAAAGCTAGCCTGGCTCCTTCCTACTGCCTACGAATACCTCCATTGCTCACTAATTAACACATATATTTTGTTCAGAGCACAATTGCCTGAAGTCTCTCCCAGCCAAGGAATTGCCTGGCACATAACCCCCAAAACATGTTGCTTTTACACGTCAGTCTTTGTACAGATTAAGTAAATGAGATATAATGTGTTCATGAGTACGCTTTAGAGGTGCTAGTAGATCAATTTTGTCACCTTTGAACGGAGCCAGGCCAACTGTTTCCTTCGTTATACTAAGCTAAGCTATCCAGCTCTGGCGAAGAACAAAACAGCATATTTCCTAAAATACTGACTTTCCTTTAATGCAGCTAATGCAGTTTAATGAGTATTCAACATCAAATCAATGTGATAGACACACTCCTGCTATATTTGATGAGCTGTAAGTTTCCCCTATTCCCACAGTGGGAGTCCAAAATGATTCCATCCCTCTTCATTACTTATAATTGCCCATTTGAGACCTTCATTATGACACAACACGTTCTTTAAAGTCAGTTGGCTGGATCCATTTCAACGTACTTGACTGGCATTGCAGTGTAGTTCTTCTAGAGGATCATATTGGATCTTGGATGACCCAGAGAAATTCCTGTCCAATTGGTTGCTGTGGCATTAATGATTAACAGTCCGCTAGTGATGATGGGGTCTTTTTGGCCTGACCTTTCCACATGGCTGTATTTGCAGCAGAAGTAAGCATGGAGCTTTAGCATCACGATAGTCTTGCCATGCCCAGACAGCTGCATCTTTATCCCTTGGCCTTAGCAGCTGAGTTGGAGTTGGGGACCACTGGGTGGGGGAGGGATAACTGTGTGCTGAACACAGGCAAGAGACTTCATAGCTTCATAGCAGTTGAACATAGGCTGGAGGAACGAGAACTGAGGGTTGTGGTAGGACAGTTTGGGCGATGTTTCACTTGTTCTTTGATATATTAATTCGACCACATGTCTGAAATTAAGTAACCCATGACTGGGTTAAATCCTTGGCTATTAAAACAATGTGTATAACGTATGCCATAAAAAAGAAACATGGTGACCATGATTTATATCTCCATTCAAGTTTTAGGGTGGAATCCAGATGGTTTTTTGGGGTTTTTTTGTTTGTTTTTTTAGTTTTTTTTACTAAACACACATTAGAGGCATGAATGAAAAGATGCCACATGTCTGTTACAAACATGTGTAATCAAATCAAATCTATTCCCAGTCTTGTTCTCTGAATTAGTACAATGTCGTCCTCTGTCTTCTGTCTGACAAACAGTCATCTGACTTCAGTTTGCTTATGGGTCCAAACAACACAGCTTCCTGTTTATTCAAAATGCCCATTTCAAACTTGTTTGGTGAAAATTTTATTCTAATTGTATTTTTCATTTTATGAAAACATTCCCAGGGTATTATCTATGATTAAAACAATTTCGATTGACATTTAGAGCATCATGCATATAAGAGCTGTAGTAAAGAACACAGGTCAGCTCAGGTCTTTGCTTTTAACTCTTCAGATTGGAGACACGTTTTTTAAATCAAAACTATACTCATCCATGTCACCGCTAACTAAGCAAGAGAGTCTGCCGCCATGCTCATGGATCTATGAGGCAATGACAATGTTGACATGCTGATGTTTAGGAGCTTTAATGTCATGTTCACCATCTTAGTTAGCATTTTCTAATTATCACTTAACACAAAGTACAGTTGAGGCTGATTGGAATTTCGTTAGTTTTGCAGGTTTGGTCATCAACCAAAGTAGTGGACAAATTAAAATTTTGACTCCACGATGGGACCCTGTGAAAAGTCAGAGGATCACCAAATTTATTATGGCTCATGGGCGACATGACTGTCTGTACAACATCTGATGGCGATGCACATAAACATAAATACATGTAAATATTAGCACAGACACAAACTGATTTAACACATTGTAAAGCACCAATGTCTTTATGGTGTGCTACAAATAGAGCACTTAAATCTTAGTGGAGCACTGCTGACGCATTTTCTCACTGGAGGGTGTCCAGGGACCATCAGGTCAGGAAAGCCTGCTTCAGAGAAAGAGAGAGGGAGAGAGAGAGAGAGAGAGAGAGAGAGAGAGAGAGAGAGAGAGAGAGAGAGAGAGAGAGAGAGAGAGAGAGAGAGAGAGAGAGAGAGGAGAGAGAGAGAGAGAGAGAGAGAGAGAGAGAGGGAGGGAGAGAGAGAGAGAGAGAGAGAGAGAGAGAGAGAGAGAGAGAGAGAGAGAGAGAGTGATAGAGAGCCTTGGAATGTGGATGGAAAGAGGTGGGAAGAGCAGCAGGCAGAATGGTGGGGTGCAGCAGTGTGAACAAGCAAGTGTTGAAGGGAGGTGCAGAAAATAGTGCTCCAATTATTGGAGAAACCATCGGGTGTCTGTCATTACCAGGACTGGATATCATAGTCGACATGTTAGAGGTTTTGGATTGAGTGCATATTCCCCTGTGAGGAAAAATATAGGGAGGTAGAGACAGATGAGACATATGAGTAGGGACAAATCTCACAGGACAACAATCTTTAACATTTGACCCTTGAAATCCTTTCCATCAAAATATCACAAGCCACAAGAATATTGAGGCATTATGTAACAGTGTGTATGTGGGTATGCATATGTATATTATGATAATGATAAGCAAGGATACTCCTGATCTAAAGAAAACAGCAGTGGAGAAGAATGACTGGATTCTCTCCAGGAAGCGGTATAGGGAGTTATTATATGATAAGGCTGTTGTGGGGAGAAACAAAAATATAAGAAAGATAAAGTAAAAGTTTAGTGAGCCAGTGAGAAAATGAATCACTGAGTGAGTATGTGAGCAAATGAATGACAACAGGGTGACCTTAAAAGGCCTCACGGTCTCGCTGGTGACTGGATGAGTGAGTAACGGGGGGCCTCAGGGTTATCTCAGTTAAGAGCCGCTGTATTTATAGATCATCTCAAAAAAGAATCCCTGCCCCCTTGCCACCCCCTCTCTTCCCCCCTTTCATCGTCCCTCCCCAATTTTCAATTAGTCCCTGATGGGTGGAGTAATGCAATCAGGAGTTACTACAGCCCACCCAGAGGCTCCTCTCTCAGTCTGCCCCAGACTCCGCACAGGCACACACTCCTGAGACAGGAAGGTAAGACCCAACTCTGTTCAGCTGCTCAACTATCCATCCATTCACTCGTCCATCTTTCCACCCATTCATCCTCTCACTGGGCTTCATTTGCCATGTCTTCCATTCTTCAGAACACAGCTGCTCACTGTGCTCTGGCATCCACCTATCTGCCTCCCCACCCACCTGCTCATATTCTCCCTTTTTCCACTTCCACAGTGTCCTCACTTTTTAACCACTTCTTCCCCCTACCCACTTTCTGTACTGCTGTCACTCCCTTAGACAGCATGACAACTTCTTTTACTATATTATTTATTTGTCCAAACAATGCACAACTCCTGTTGACTCCCTGTTTGCACGGATCAGATCCAGCCTTCTTTCCTCCCTCCTCATCAACCTTACACTTTGCACACAGCAAAAAATGTGAAATGAAGGTGTCAGCTTTGTTCTGGTTAAGGTAATAGAGTAGAAGTGGTGGTGTTTATTTTGGCAAACTGGTCTGATCGTTTGCTTTCTATATGGCTCTAAAGCTTTGACTCTCTCCAAAGGCACAGTAACATACCTGTTAAGAAAATTTAGACTTTAGAGCATAGCGTTTTACAGTGAGTATTATACAGTTTAATTTGTAGTGCAATTCAGGAGTAAACCATAATTCATGATGTAGAAACATGTTCAATTTAGAGCTTAATCCAATTCACCATTTCATTCCATAATCCACTTACACAGATATTATTAGAGGCTGTTGTTCAAACATGTATTTGATCAGGAATTCTTCCAGAGTTGTTTATATGGTGAGAGAGAAAGTGCTAATTTGTTGTTTGCATTTCATCCAAATTTCATTGAATGATCAGATAACATTCATTCATATTCTAAAACATCTGGAAGAGTGAATAAAGGGTTTTAGAATGTATTCCAAGGTTTCAGGAGAAGTTCCTTACAAAAATAACTATGAAGAGAACTTCATGAAGAGAGTTTCAGGCTCTTGTGAAAATAGTATTAGCATTCTCAGAAAGATTCAGAAAGATATGCTGTCTTTAAGCACTGGAGCCTTCTGAGGACAGAGTAGGCTGCACAGTGGTCAAGCGCTTGCCATCTAACTGGCTGTGACTCAGCTTGGCATCAAGTCATTTCCACTGAAACACTCCCAGATGGGCAGCATCAAAGGGGACCCAGAAGCAGAGAAACAGCTGCAGGACATGTCTGAATACCTTAAGGTTTTATTTGTGGCAGTTCAGATTATCCTTTTTTATTTTTAGGAGTCAGATAAATCCTTATATAAGCTAGGTGAGTCATGGTGGGAGCAACAGTACAATGAGGGAATGCGGGAGGGGTTGAGAAGGCTCGGAGCAGAGGGGACAGACAGATTAAGTGCTTCAACTTCAGCCAGATAAAAGATACTCAGAAGCTCTAATGGCAGCAGCATCACAGATCTTTCACAGATCTCGTGTCGAATCACCAAAGTTGGAATACACAACGATCACAAATCAAGGGAGAGATGGACAATAAAACAATGAGATAAATGGAATAATAATAGGGGAGAGGACTTCAATTAAAAAAAAACTAGCAATGCAGACACTAAGAAGCACAGAGAGGGATGAAACAGTAGGGAATTGATGACTGGAAGTGACACTTTTCTTCTATGCCCAAAGCCCAGCTGAGGAATCAATGAACATATATTACATGAATAGTAGTTTAAAGTCTGGGGTGGTATTGAAAGCTGTATGTACCTTATTTTCATCTACTTGCAAAGACACACACACACACACACACACACACACACACACACACACACACACACACACACACACACACACACACACACACATGATGGTCACATGATGGACACATGGAACATAATTGAATTACCTGGAGACTCACACTAACCCTAATCATAACTAGAACTTGCCTAACCTTACCCTTAACCCATAACCTTAACCACTGACCCAAAAATCAGCATTTGTCCCTTAAAGTGACTTAAGTTATTCTCTCTCTCTCTCTCTCTCTCTCTCTCTCTCTCTCTCTCTCTCTCTCTCTCTCTCTCTCTCTCTCTCTCTCTCTCTCTCTCTCTCTCTCTCTCTCTTTCTCTCTCTCTCTCTCTTTCTCTCTCTTTCTTTCTCTCACAAACACCCACATACAGTCAAATACAGTCAAATACAGTATATAGCCTCCACTATCTTTGGCCAACAGAGAGTAAGAGTATTTAGGTGGGATAACCAGAGGGCTTAACAGGCAGACCACAAACAGCTGCAGATTGTGAGAGGCCATTATTATGAGTGTCATTCAAACCCACTTACGCACTGGTGACACACTCACTCACAAACAAACACACATACAGATACACACACACACACACACAATGACAAGGGATACTGTGATCTGGTGCTGACAGCTGGAGGTGAGATGATGGATGGGTCACTGGTCACTATACAGTGGCATGGTGAGCGCTGGTATGTAACAGGGCAGAAGTTGACTGTCTCTAAGCAGGACTGATAGGAGTTATTTATATCCCCTTCATTTGTCACCTTCTACTTCTGTCGCCGAACACAAGATGAAGGAGTGCTCAAAGATGGGAGAGAGAGATGAAAGAGGGGAAAATGCACCACAGAAAAAACATGTGCCTAGTTATGTGAAAACATTTATTCACATGAATTTAAAATGTTCTCTATGGAGTATGACATTGATCAAAGTCACTGACAAAATCTCTTAGGCAAAGCTGTGGTGTGGAAATCTAATCATCCCGAGAAACTTGTTTCATATGAAAGATAAACGAGATCAGATACCTGTCAAGGACTTCCTGTTGTATCATGCCACAGGCCTTTGACAGAATACTTTCTCACTGTTATTGTCTTTCAGGCAACTGACCCTGTGTCAAAATGACTGAGCGCTACGATTGCCACTACTGCAAGGAGTCTCTGTTTGGGAAGAAATATGTTCTGAGAGAGGAAAATCCCTACTGTGTGAAATGTTATGAAAGTCTGTACTCCAACACCTGTGAGGAGTGCAAGAAGCCCATTGGCTGCAACACTAGGGTAAGGATGTCACAAAATATACTGTATATAAAAAGAACTTCCACACTATCTCTGTATCTCTCCCTGGGTTTCTCTACCATGAATAAATCTCTAACTGCCCATCTGATGCCCCCGTAGGATCTGTCTTACAAGGACCGTCACTGGCATGAGGAGTGTTTCAAGTGCTTCCAGTGCAAGCGCTCACTTGTGGACAAGCCCTTCTCCACCAAGGATGAACAACTGCTCTGCACTGAGTGCTACTCCAATGAGTATTCCTCCAAATGCCATGACTGCAAGAAAACCATCATGCCAGGTAGGAAAAGTCACTAAGAGGGCAATAGATTTAAATAAGGCACAACAGATAGCAAAAGATGCTCAATCATCGCTCAATTTAAAATTAAATCTGTCTGCGTTCTACTGAAAACTCTAGATTGTTTATATCACATCTGTTAATACAACTTATTGGGCCAGTAAAATATTTCCTTGTGGTATCCATTAAATATTGCAGTACCTGTCAAAGTTGGTGTAAATAAGGTAAAAGAATGGATTGCCAAATTATATCATTTCATGTTGTTCAGTTCACTAACCACTAAGTCTGTCTCCAGCACTAGAGATACCTCCAGTACACCCTTGTGATTATGTAATATGATAGACAGAGGTAGAATCAGTAGATCTGCAGGAAGTAACACAATGGTGCATCTGAGTGGTTTATGATTAACTCTTAAATATAAAGGCTGCCAAATGTGTCACATTACATGCACAAGAAACTTGCTTAATTATGCACAGGACAGTTGTGTTTCTATAGGGGAATTATGTATATGTAGCATCCTGATTGTACTCATAGCCAAAGGGATGTCAGACATCTTGGTGTAATTTGGGACCCTAATTACAGTAATTTTAACAGCCACATCAAAATCAGTTACAAAGTCAGCATTCTACCATCATTGAAACGCCACAAGAATCAGATTATTTGTGCCCTGCCAGGACCTTCTGGCATTTCTGGCAGGTTAGATTGATGTAATAGTATATTCTCAAATCTCCTCAAAAAACTTTGAGACAACTTCCCATTCATTCAGAATCATGTTATTGGCGTCAAACTGAACATTACACCAGCTCTCAGGTCTGTGCACTGGCCTCCACTGAGTCAGATAAAAAAGTTTAAAGTGCTGCTTGTCTATAAATTAGATTTGCTCCAACTTTGAATTACCTGTAAATTCAGGTTAAAAATGTCTATGTTCTGTGCTGCCTTTGACTTAACCGTAAGTATTCATACTTCTATACCTATCCTGTAATTTTGGATTTTCAATTTCCTTTTAAATGTTTCTTTTACTTTGCATTTTAATTGTTTATGTTGTTTTCCTTTTTTTCATGGTTTAATGCCTTATGCATGAAATGTTCTGTGAAAGTAAACTTACCTTGCCTTGCATTGCTTCACAAAATATGACATGCTCTAGAACATCTGAAGACCATTACATATTTCAATGAGCTCTTAGATAAAAAGAAACACTGAGATAACAATAATGCAAGCTCTTGACATTTTAGGAAATTTCTTTAGATGATACTGAAAAATAACAAAAGCTCAAATTGTTGTACTGATTGTTCTAAGTGTGAGTTTTCTCACAAGATCATACAAGCAACACCAAAACATATAATCAGATGATTGATCCAATTTTCTTTTCATATTTCTCAGTTTTTCTCATTTGTATCCTATTACAAACGCCACCCTATTCCTTCACTCTCTGTTATATGAAGGCTCCAGGAAAATGGAGCACAAGGGGAACAGCTGGCACGAGACCTGTTTCACTTGCCAAAGATGCCAGCAGCCCATTGGCACCAAGAGCTTCATCCCTAAGGATAGCCATAACTTCTGCGTGCCCTGCTATGAGAAGCAGTTTGCCATGCAATGTGTGCACTGCAAGAAGGTAGGATGGCCAAATATCACACCACTAACTCAGACAGATTATAACTTCATTTAAAGAACCACGTTTACATGTATGTGTGCATTAAAGTGTGATAATATGATAATTCTATTCCCTCTCATTAGCCCATCACCACTGGTGGAGTGACCTACCGCGATCAACCCTGGCACAAGGACTGCTTCCTGTGCACTAGCTGCAAACAGCAGCTGTCTGGCCAGAGGTTTACCTCTAGAGATGACTTTGCTTATTGTCTCAACTGCTTCTGCAACCTGTATGCCAAGAAGTGTGCCTCCTGCACCACCCCCATTAGTGGTAATCACTAATTATCACTCTCTCTCATTTTAAGTTGTTTATAACATGCTTCTTTCTTGTATTGACTTTAACATTTTTCATTTTCAGGCCTTGGAGGCAGTAAGTACATTTCTTTTGAAGAGCGCCAGTGGCACAATGACTGCTTCAACTGTAAGAAGTGCTCCGTGTCTCTGGTTGGACGTGGTTTCCTCACCGAGCGTGATGACATCCTCTGCCCTGAGTGTGGCAAGGACATCTAATTTGGTCTGAGTGACGATCGACACATCTGACTGGACGTCCACGTTATGATAGAAGAATTACAAAAATAAAATAAATACTATTTGAGCACAGAACATTTTACAACCAAGCACTGATTGTACATGGATATATTACATGAAATACAAATTACTAACAGTGTTATTTGAATTCAGAGGATTTAAATGTTGTGAGAGAGAAGGCATTACTAATAAAATAAACAGCAACATGTAAGAAGAAAGGCATTGTATGATGCATTTTGAGACAAATCTACATGAATGCAAATTATCCGCTTTGAAGTGTAATAATAATTACTGCTTTGTGCATGGACTAGCTTGATGCTGTAATTAGTTTGTTTTGTGATTGCATTTTGCTATATTCAATTACATATATTAAAAAAGCATAGTTACTCTTACAAATATTATCTGTCCATGTGCATAAAATCACATGAATTTCAGACTTGTCAAAGAAAAACATAAACAGACCCATCAAGAAGGGGTGACATGTCTCTATTTGCAACTTTTAAACAGGAAGTGCAAACAACTTTAATAGAAGAATTAGGGTAGTTTGGTTGGTCTCTTTATTTTTTTACCCAAATATTCAGTTCAACAGCTGCATATCAAACATGTCACCTGCTGCTGACTTTTCTCTTGTAATTAAATCAACAACAGTGATTATCTGTATTGAGACAATTTATCTAAAAAAAAACAAAAACTGTTGGTACAAACATGACACTGGCAATTCAAAATGATTTATGAATCATGTCCCTCTGTTTTTAATGAACTCGACAGTTTTAAAAGACAGACCTGCAAAGTCTATTTATCCACAAATGCGAATAAATTTACTTCAAAAAGACCATTTTCTCTTTCTAGTCCATATTCCCTTTCTTACAGTATGTCTGAATTATAAAAAGGCGATATTCAAACAAATGAATTTAAGTTATTTGTTTCCTGTGTCAAAATAGTTACTTACTGTAGTAGTGGATTATGATCCAGCTGAATAATAAAATCATTCATTCCACAATATGTGCAATATATGTACAATAGCACAACACACTAATATTTAAAAACCCAGAATAACTTATGAAACAGGACAAAGGTTTGAATAAAGCCAAACCTCAGTGGAATGAAGCTCACTGAGAACAAAAATGACACACCTCCTTCTGGTTTAAAACTTCAAGTGTACACAGACACACTTTAGTAGGAACTATCATTTGTATTTTTATTTTTAAAGGTACCAGAGAAAAAACAGAATATTGTTTTTTCACAATGTCTATTGGATGTGTCCATCACTTTGACCGTCAGGGTCAAAGACTATGAGATTGCAAAAATCAATCTGTCCACTAAAGTGATAAATGTAATGGGAATTCTTATTATTCATCTTCTCTGACACAAATGAGCAACTATGTCATCTATCCATTTCAACATTTTAAATAAAACCCAAGCAAGAAATTCACTGTGTCACCCTTGCAAACCAGTGAGCAAGACCCTCTCACATGAATCAACCTGTGAACAGAAACAAATAGGAACAGTCCCAATTTGATCTGAGTCGGTTTGTCCTATAGATGATCTCCATTTGTGGGACTAGCAGATAGTTGCTGATTATTGATATAAGGGCACTTGGTGTTGTCGACAGCAACAAGGAAGCTTATGTCTTCAAACGCAGGGCGATCTTTGGAGCACCACTCCATCCTGTCCAACCTCAAAACTGAACGAGAGCAGAGAGGCGGCCTTTACACACAGTTAAAATAGTTTCCATCCCTCTTGGGATGCAATTAATGGGTTAACTGTGAAAAGGAGAGCAAAGGTAGAGGGCAACAACGTTTGGTGTTCATTGATGAGAGGGGAGTGATCAGTCTGCCAGTACTTAAGCTCTCATCAGGTCTATATGAACAGGGGTCAGAGGTCAGGGCCATGTCACATGCTGGATCTTTTTCTTCACTTCTGGAGACTTCAGACCCTGAAAAGATGGAAGATGAAACATAGGAACAGGAATTACAAATAGGAGTGACTAGGACTGAAAAGATTTGAGTTACAGACACCTGGAACTATTTTCCTTTCTGGCAGTTCAGTTTCTAATCTGTGTATAGCTCTGCAATTGGTGCTGGGAGTGTTTCAAAGGCAAAAGGCTGCTGTAAATCCCTTTGTTCAACATAGTTTGAGCTGTTGTCTGCTATTCTTTGAAACTGAAAGAACTTTCAATACATTGTTTGTCCACTATTATTGTTCAAGTATTTTAGTAATAACAAGATTAACTTCAATAATACAAACAACTGAACACAGCAATAATACATCTGACACATCATCGACACCAATGCATAACTGAGGTGACAAAAAGAAATTCCCACCGAGCTGTTTGCGTCTCGTTTGAGGTTTGCTGTGTCATTGTTGCACACAGACATCTGGATGGATGAGGAGGAGGAAGATGTGTTGCCAGATAGCCTGCGGATGGGGTTGGACAAGTTTGCAGCTGGAGGAGGTTTTAATCGGTCAGTGATTCCTGTTGACCCTTCTGGTTTCTTCACTTTTAGTAGGCCAGAGTGAGAAGAGCTGCCATCAAATACGATCAGAGGCCTTTTCCTATTGTGGTCGTTACCAGTACTAAAAAAGAGCAAAAAACACAAGTACAATAATCAGTGGTTCATACAAATGAAGTAATATCGATAATAAAGGCTCTCTTCTACTATGGCATTTTAGTGAGTTGCCAAAGAGGGTCTTTTTCCTTTAAATTACTCTACAGCTACCTAATTCCACAAACTAGATTGACTGATTAAATTGTAGGAGTATTCCCAACCCTTAAATCCATACTGGCACCAATACTGACCTTACTGAGTGGACCAGGTGTCAGCCAGATGTGACAGATCCACATTAGATAATGATCAAGCTTTCCTGGACTCGTGTTACCTTGCATACAAATGATTTCAATTGTTTCCACACAGTAAGAAATACATATTTTAACTTTGTGAAAAATATAATTGTGATTTTTTTTCCCTCTAAACTTCTCACATGGTTTCTTTCAATAAATGTTCAAGTGATCCAATAATTCACCAAAAATCAAAGATTACAGGAAAACAAATTAAAAACAGATTGACAGAACTGAAAACAGAACTTTTTTCTTCTTATCCTACTTCTTCTTTCCTCTCCCATTAATGATTAATCCTCTGCCTCAGATTTATTTGGGGACCCTTTGGAGGGGCCCTAACCTCTAGATTGGGCACCACTGGACTAAACCAACTTGGTAAAGTAGTTCAAACGAGCTCCACCTCCAGCAGTTGCAACAGCAACATACTGCTAACACACTGATGCTTAAGTATTAATAATCTAATTATGTCATATATAATAACATATCAGTTAGAGGGAGCAAACTACTACTTCTACTCCACTAGTAATACTTTAACTACATTTTGCTACTAATATTTTTACTTAAGTAAGATATTTCATTCAGGACTTGTAATAGAGTGTTTTTACATTACTATATTAGTACTTTTCCTTGTGTAAAGGATCTGGAAACTTCTTCCACCACTGTTTGTCGGGCAGGCAATCACATAACCCGTCCAGTCTGCCTCTGTGTAGCCGGTTACCTGTCTGCCCGGTGGCCGGCCATGGTCGGTTTCCCCCGGGTCTTCTGCACCCTCTGGCCCCAGCGGCTGTTGGGTAAAGTCCTCTGCGGTAGCGGGATGACATGCTGAAGGTAAAGCTCTGTGAGCCGGTCCCGACTCGTGCAATCTCTGGTACTGACCTTTTTCTGATTTAGATACGAAGAACTGTTAGGTCATCTCGCCAGATATGATATGACATGTAATATTATATGAATGAATGACGTTAACTTATAAAACAGCCGCTGTCAAAAAGAAGCTACACTGACTATTAGCCGGTATGCTAACACCACAGTATGCTTATTTTACCTCCGCAATACAGCATTACATGACACTCTCCACATTTCTATCCAAACCTTGACTCACCTCGTTTAAAATCATCTGCATAAAATCCTGAGATAACAGCTCGGGGTGCAGTAAGAGATCCACCTCCGAGGTACTACCAGCCTTCCCATCTTGTCCTGTCGCCATGTTTGCTACTCCCGGCATGCACCGCGTCACAACAACACAGACCATAGACTCCCTCTGTGAAAATATTGCCTATAATAACCTTTATTCACTTTTTATTATCACAAGTAGTGAAATAAGTCACCTAGTATAAATGTACCAGTTACTCCACTATAACTATTAGTTGATTTAACATGGTGTGTAATATATGCAATATTTTCCATGACAGGAAAATGTTGTCTATTAGCTATTTTCAGTGATGGAAGAAGTGCTCAGATCCTTAACTTGATTAAAAGTACCAACACAGATGTGAAAATACATACATATGAAAAATCATATAAAAGTCAAAGTAATATAAGAAAGTAGCAAAATCTATTCAAGTATTGAAGTAGAAGTAGTGGTTTGGTCCATCTGAATGATATATAGTAGCAGGCCTATTATTATGATATGACATATTTAGATTATTAATACTGAAGCATCAGTCTGTAAGCAGCATATTAATGTTGTAGCTGCTGGAGGTGGAGCTTGTTTGAACTACAAGAACAGTTAACTAGTTTAGTCCAGTTGTCCAAATGGTCAAGGGTGACCAGTTAAATCTAAGGGACAGTGAGATGATTAATGGGAGAGGAAAGAAGAAAAACAAAGTTCAGATTCACAAATCTGTTTTCAGTTTTTGGACTTTTTCTCCAATCCAGTCAAATGTTGTGAATTAAAGGGGCATTAGAACATTGATTGAAATTAAACCATGTGAGAAGTTAAAGGCAAAATATCACTGTTTGGTGGAGCTGAACAACTCAAAAACATCTGAAATGTGACCTTAACTGCACAATGCTTTTTGTAAGATGTCATCTGAAAAGTAATTAAAGCTGTCAAATAAATGTAGTAGAGTAGAAAGTTTGGACTATGGTATTCTCATGTGATTTTCATTTGTCAGCAGATATAACACAGAGGACACAGTTTTGAACCAAGTTACATAATGACCAAAACATTGTACAGTTGAGAAATCACTTTTTTCATTGCTCTGCTGTGTACATAAGTGTGACACTGTTTATAAACTACCTCAAACATATGGCTTATCCATGGTCAATAGTATTCATAGAAGCTGTATCAACACATGTGGTCATGTAGGAGACAAAATTAAGAAAACACAACTTTTTGCTGTATTTTGCTTTTACAAAGGTCAACCGTGGATAAGTGTCCCCTTAATGTTTTGTTCATCATACATGTTTGAAAGAACACACTGGGATAATATTGTACTATTAATCATATAAAGTAAAGGTAAATTACATCTCCTTTGCCGGTATAGCTTGATAAAAATCTGCCTCTACCAGCCACACTGAAACTAAAGGCCCGGTTGTCTGACATTTTTTAGCAATGCCTCCATGTTTACATCTCAATTTATTTGCTGAGTTCAGTGTTATTTTTACCAATGGAAACCATGTCCAACACTATAAAACATAACACCAGGTTTTAATGAACCAGAATAATCCTTTTACATCATGTGTTTTGTGGCTGGCAAACACAGAGTACTTTTAGACACTATTATGTCTTAGTAGGGAATCATGCTTCAGCAATTTGAAACAATATCAAAGATGTCATAAGAGCATGCTGCACCTATAATGAGTTTAAAGCAGCTGCAAGACATGAAGGCTCTTCTCAGTCAGTCATGTAATTAGACCTTGTTTTCAATCGCATCATGTTTAACTGTTGGTGGATACATCCAGGAGGTAGGTGTGATCACCTCAAAGGGAAAAATATCAGTGCTATTTCTCACAGTAGTTAGAAGTGAAGAAGCCTTTCAGATGAATGCCTTAACATCCTTGATCAGAATTCAAGTCCAGTGATTTAGATTTAACTTCTCTCCAGACAAGAAGACGTCAAACTTTCAGCATGTGTAGAGGGCCCATCACAGTCACATGCTCCCTGCAGCCTTACGTTGGCTGGTTGCACAACAACTTTTAATCTGCAGTCTCCTCAATGGAGGGAACTGGAGACAAATAACTTATTAAACGTTATGGTTAACACTAGCCCTAATTTACCTTTGTTACAGCACTGTAAACATGTGTCTCACAACTGTTAATCGATGTAAGATTTTCTGAAGTTGTTTTTTTTTAAGAACCATAGCCCTTAGTGTACTGGTTGAGCCTGTTGTGGGCCTCAAAGTAAATATGTCCCTTCTTCCAACATCTTCGCAATCAGACTTTAAGTAGTTCATGTAAGTTATAGGTCAGCACTGTAATATAGGAGCAAACGTGAGCTCTACAATGGTAGAGAGACGGTGGGTTGGTTGAGTGTAAATGTAAAGGACCCATCACATGTTTTCAAAGACAGCCTTCAGACTCGCTGGCATCAATAAAGCCTGTGCTGAATTAGTGTTTGTCCATATACAGTAAAAATGATTTACTGGAGATTTGCGTCTTATTGACAATAATAAAATCATAACTAAAATACATTATCAAATTCAGAGGAAAAACACTTACTTTCTACAATATTGTAAGCAGGCAAATGGACCTTCATGTTTTAGTAGTAGATAGTAGTAGTAAGTTTTCCTTTAAATCCAGTGTGTGAATGTAATCGATGTCTATAGGAATAAAAGCTATTTCCCTTTTTACTTTGCACATGAAATTAACACACAAGAGAATATTGCTAACACACTTTATAAAGATGAAGAAATCAGTGTTCCCTGTAAGAAGATTTATCAGAGCAGCTGTAGATTTTGCATCAGTGTTTCTGTTTCTAGAGTCAAGCAGCCTGGTGCCAGACCTTCAGCTCACCACGCACGTCTGATTTGTTCAAATAAGTCAAATACAACGAATGACTGAAGAGAAACAAAAGGCAATTCAGATGATTCAATTCAATGGGAAATGGGTCTAACACGACTCATGCAATTTCATGCAATGAAAGAACAGCACCATCTTCTGTTTTGTTTTGTACAGCAAAACCACCTCTCTCAGGGAAGCGGAGGCTGCCCATTTGATTGATGATGGTCTTTTAGCTTTTATTGCAATTATACTAATAGCTCAAAATTGATGCAGTAATCATTTATCAATATTAAAATCACACATTTTAAAATGTTCCACATGACTGAATCAAAACCAGCACATTCACTTAATTTGTTAATTAACTTTTACTCCCTTTTTTCGTTTTTGCAGACCTCACTCTTATAATAGAATTACCTAACTGTGGTACTTGATGGAAATAATAACCTCTGTGTATGTTGTCTTCAGTGACGCTGATACATATTAAACCACAGTGAATAGATGTATTTTGTATCCCAGCAACTCTGCGGCCTGTTTACATTATGTACCTCTGTACTTTATGTACATTGTAGAAGCAGCTGGCTGCTGGCTGTGTTTTTCATCAAAAGCACTCCAGTCTGTCAAAGCAACCCCTCTTAAAAACTGTATTTATTTACCTGGTTTCATTATTCATGAAATGATAACACATTCAAGTACACATTCACAGCATAATAACTAACCCATTTCTTTGTTGACACACTTATGGTTCAAAATAACTGTTTCAACTCACACAAGGTTGTGTTTCAGCACCAAACCTTACTTTTTTTTCATCACATAACTGACAAGAGAATTATTATCACTACTACTACTCAAAGACTGAAAATGTAGTCTGAAACAACATTCATGGAATACACCAGAAATAAATGAAACAGAAATAAACATATGCAATATGCAGTTGTTTGAATGGCAGCAACTTTCATAATGGCCATCAAGTTAATTCTTTAAAGCAGTAGCCTTGAATTGTTCATAAATGAGTAAAAATAAAAATTTATGCCAGTGTCAACAGCTGCTGGTGTGAGCATCTTCTGAACTGGTCTTCCTTCTTTCACACAGCTGACTGAGTCTCACTGCACACATAGATATTGCTAGGTCTCACTCTCCTCCGGCTCCTGCCTTGCACTCTGGGACACAGTCTGCAACTCTTAGGAATGAACTCCTGACAGGCCTCTCTGAACTTTCGGATCCTCCAGCAGTAGATGACGGGGTTGAAGACTGTCTTTAGGTAGCTGAGCCACAGAGCTCCTATGCTGATTGGGTAGAAGACCGAGCTGTAGTAGAACTGCCGGCTGAACACGGCCAGCAGGCTGACCACTGTGTGAGGCAACCAGCACACCGAGAAGCCAACAAAGAGGATAAGGATAGTAGTGAAGGCTCGTGTCTTAAAGCTCATGTCCACCTTGATCTGAGGGGGCCGCTGCAGCCCAATAAGTCTCATTTTGCTGACTTGGTTGAGGGCTGGAAGGCAGGAGTGCTCACTGGTATGGTTATGGATGCGCAGGGTGTTGCGGCGCACCGTGTTGAGGATGCACATGTAGGAGTACAGCATGACCGCAAATGGTACAAAGAATACTGCGACTGCCAACAGTACTGTGTACCCACGGTCTGCTAGAGACTCACTGTATCCCAGCACACACTGAGGTGCCCAGGCGCCCCCAATGCCTGCAGCACCTGTCCTCCACCCAACCACAGATGGCAGAGATACACACAGGCTCAACATCCATGACCCTACAATCAACAGTTTGGCCCTATGTGGGGTCAACTTGTCCTGCCGCTGCACAATGATGAGGAAACGGTCCACACTGATTATGAGGAGGATGGACACGCCCTCCAGAACAAACAGCCAGTACAGCATGATGGATGCACGGCAGAAACCACTCCCAAAGCTCCAGTCAGCAGTGGCCACTGTGACCGCAGTGAAGGGCATGCAGAGCACAGAGAGCATGATGTCGGAGAAAGCCAGTGTGGCGAGGAGGAGGTTAATGGCAGAACGCATGGCAGGTTTCTGGTAAACAATCAGACACACAATCGCGTTGCCCAGGAAACCAATAGTGATCATGAAGATCATTATGGCTGCCAGGGTCACACGCAGAGTGACCGATATGAGAGGACTCCCAGCTTCTGATGAGATACTTTCTTCTGCTTGCTCTACATTGTCCGGCTCCATGAAGTCACACCCGTCCAGAAAGCTTTCATTACAAAAAGCCATAGCAGCTTTTATTAGGGGATATCAGCCCAAAAGAAGATGTACATTTTTTATTATTGCTTCGGTATTAGGTTGTCTTTTGATGGTCATCTTTCATGGCAACATCTGAAATAGAAACAGAGAAACATCAATGTAAATTATTTTTGAAAATACTTTGTGAAACAGTCAAAAGCAACCTGTATATCAATAATTCATCCATATTGAAATGAATGACTTTGAGTCATTTTTTTGAGAAAACAATTACCAATTTCTCTGAGTTCAGCTTCTCAAATGTGTGTTTTTTCTGGTCTATTTCATCTTCTATTATAGTAAACTGAGTATCTTTGAAATGTGGACTGAAATTTGAAGACATCACATTGTGCTTTGGGAAACAGTGATTGACATTTTTCACAATGTTCTTACTTATTATGCACCAAACAACTAATCGAATAATCCAGAACATAATGGACAGATTACTCTACAATGAAAATTATCGTCAATTGCAGCTTTGCAGTACAAGAATGTGCCTCCTGTCTTCATAGAAGCTGCAGTAAATATGGCATAGCCGCAGAAAAAACTTGGTATCTCATTCGATAGTCAGAGAGGTTCAGCTGCTCAGTGATGTATTACTCAGCGCTAATTAAATTTGAAACAGTGAGGGGAGGAATGACGTCCCCTTGATGCTGAAAGAGTTATATAAGCTCTAGATAACCCACATCGAGAGTAGTCACACAAGACATGAGATGTGCTGCTCACTGGCTCAAACGAGGTTAATGATTAACAGACGAGCTGGACACATTCACAACATTCACACCACCTACCCTGCTTCAACAAGCACAGTATGTATAATGTTTCACACACATTTGCACAACACACTTACTGTACAAACCCATGGCACAGTTGTGTCTCCTCCGTCGACTTAACAGAAGCTCTTTCTTGAATGCTTCAGACTCTGATGAAACCTTGACAAAACAGAGAGGCATCCTCAGGACACACACAAGACATGTCTGTTGCTATGGTACCCACCTCCTGCTCCTGCTGGTGGGACAGTGTTAACAATGTGTTGAGGTCATTTAGGGTGTTCAGGCCTCAGATGAGGTTCTCCCAGGTGGCCTGGTATTTAGGAGATGGCAGACAAGGAGACCAGTTAAGGGTCACAACAAGTCAACTGAGTGTAATACTGTCTGTCTTTTTCACAGCAGACATCTTGACTTGTATTTACTTGTAACATTAATATCTCTATTTGATATAAATGTCCCAGTAAGCCATGACGGCGAGCCGGTGTGCACAATTTCATGACCTGAAACTTATGTTAATATTTACACCTGTGCTTTTCTGACTGTGACATGTCAAAATGTCTTCTATGAAAAAGGTCTGTAGATTCCAGTCTTATGTCAACAGTACAAATGAAAACATACAGTACATATATCATTGAGAAAATGCCAGATATAATTCACTCACAATAAGGAGAATAATGTTCTCACAGTATATGACTTTATTTGTCCAAACAGGTAAAATGAAATTGTCCCCTTCAATGATTGTAGCTACATTCTTGCACAAAACCCCTTACAGGCCACTGCATAGTGTTGCTGGTGGTTGCCAAGGCAACAAGGTCACCAGCTCCATGGCAACAAGCAGCCCATACTCTCATCCCCTGTGCAAGTGTCTATGACAAAATGTTTTCTTTATTACAGGTTTGACTACGCGTGTGACTTTTTACAATTTATGATTTAAACTGACACTTAAAAACAATTATTTCAAGGACGGGAAATTCAGAGCAAAGGTGACATGCATACGTTTGAAGGTTCTTATGTACTATATCATTATCTTTTGGTAAAGTCACTGAAGATGGACATTTTTTAAATAAATAAATAAATGAATAAATTAGCATGTGACTAAGAAAATAACAGTGTTAGCAACAATGGGATCATGTAATCATGTGGCCTGAATGGTACTAAAATGATAACTGCTTCACCTTTAGAGATGGGTGATAAAGTGCAACACATGTTCAAAATGATAAGAAGCTGATTTTCCCTGCAGGGTGCTCCAAGTAGCTTATTACAACAAAAAACTGGTGGTTTTACTCAGCTGCTGAGTTAAGAAGAGATTCAAATGATGTTAGACAACATAAGAGAACAACAACATAGCTGAAGAAAATGCAAACAAATACACTAGTCGTTTACTCACCTGTATTTTAGATTCAATAAGAAACACTATTCACATGTAGTTATTCATTGCAGATCCAGTGCAGGCTGAGTTTTACACAGTACCAGTCAAAAGTTTGGACACACCCTCCCTCCCATTCCCTTGAATGTGTATGTCTAAACCTTTTACTGGTCCTGTGTATTCACTCTATTGAATATTCTTTACTTACATTCAGTGATATTACAGTTTTTACATTCCCGCCACTGAGGCTGCATAGGTTAGCTTACACCTATGCACAATCAAAAATTGACAATTTGGTTTACATTGTAAGCATCTGTGTTAACATACCAGGTTTTTTTTCTCGCTAAGCAGCAAATAGGGGGTTAAGAGGAATTTGGGCGAGGATGTCAGACATGAAGCAGGCATCAATAATCCTACCTTGACGGCTACATAGTGTTGAGTAGATCTTAGAGGTGACCGTGTGTCTGTTCCGCTGCGTGCCGAGGTGTTCCCCAAAATATCCCAGTTGGAGCGTTTCGTGGCTGTATCGATCGCCATCGTTCAGCCTGCAGATGCTGCTGACGACAGTAGAGCAGGTGGTCACTGATTTAAAGGAGCAGTGCGGGAAATACATATATATGGAAATTAGGATAATAAAAATAACACCCTTGAGTACAGTGAGACTCGGTCAGCCTTGTGACTTTTTAAAGAATAAATGAATACTAAATAAATAAACAGGAAAAAACGTTGCAGTGCCCTCAGTATTATGTTTTGTCTTACTAGTGTGCCTCTGTCCATGCGTTTTAGTTTCAGTTAACTTAACAATCGTTACTAGTAATAAAGTTTAAAAATTATATTTACACAGCACATGATACATACATGCTCTTATCTTTGTTTAATCGTGCTGTAACGTGAATATCACTGCATTTTTGACTGTTAATATAAGATAATTAGTAATTAAAACAATCATTACTAAACTAAATTGCAGATTTGCTCTAGTCTCAAATCATGACTATTAAAAGAGCTACATTGAGAGAAATGTTTAGATTTACAACTTATATCATCTAGACTTTATTTAAAATGTGTGCTCATCACCTCTGCATTAACTGAATATTTACAACAACCACCTCACTCTTGATGACTTCTTGGGAGGTCCTCATACAGAATCATTCTCACTGCCAAGCGTAGATTCTGAATTTTTATAACTGAGAGTTTTTTGGGTTTTTTTATATTTAAAAGTTTTGAAAAGAACATCATTGGAATCATCATTTTCATTTACCACATGATCACTGTCCTCTTACACTGTACAAATTCAGAAACATGCATTTATTATTTTGTCCAGGAGATGGCAGCATTATATTTCATATTCAATTTGCCTTTTCTGAATAGCATTAGGCTTTGTTTGTTTTTAAACTTATTTTAAAGTTGCAGTACCTTTTTTAGACCATCACATAGACTATTAATTACATGAATGACTCAATGAATAGACAAACGTCTTATCTTTTGTATCAGGTGTGAATCACACATCAGTCAAGGCTGAGTCCAGATGTGCAAAATAACAACATCTTTAGAGACATTTTCTAAAAAATAATTCAATTGTAATTCATTTTTGTTTTATTATCTGGTGTACTGCCTATCATCACACACATACAGCCAGAGAGAGAGGGGGGGGGGGGGGGGGGGGGGAGAGAGAGAGAGAGAGAGAGAGAGAGAGAGAGAGAGAGAGAGAGAGAGAGAGAGAGAGAGAGAGAGAGAGATACACACTTAGCATGCAGGTTGAGATTCTTTTCATGGGCATGCTTGTCTAAATTGGCATCATGCCCATGTGTTGAACATGCCCATCAAACCAGTTCCACTCCACCGGTCTGGCACATGCATGCTCGTCACGTTCAGTGACACCCACACAACAGGCTTGCTAGTGTGAGAATTCATTTCCCTGTCCATTATCCCACAGATGTTTGCTTAAATTTCTTCCTGATGGAGAGACTTTGGCACTCAATCATTCGCCAGAAAAGCAAACACAGGCAAAGTGAAAAATCTTGAATATTCAGAGAAAAGCCACACAAGTAACAATATTTACTAAGTGTTACATTTGGGGCATATTAATACATTCACACACATACAAAACAGCAACTGATGTAGTATTACATCTAACTTAAATGCACCTCTATCTTTCCTTTATTGAAGCATAAACCTGCCTCTGACTTCAGGTAAAAGTATTGTGTCTCATGAGTTTCTATTCACACTGAAGAAGACACAGTATGTTAATCAGTGGTAGACTTCAGCAGTTAACCAATCTCTCGATGTGAAAATAATTAACACCAAACAGATGAGACTGATAATGTGCAAACCTCAGTGAAAGAGTTGTAGATGAAAACTTTGTGTTGTTAAATAATTTGTTGAATAGGAAGTCATGTGTCTGCAGCTGTGAGACACAAACCACAAGCATTAAATACGTGATTACCGTGCAATAATTACTTTATGTAAAGTACTTCTGAACGCGGCTTTAAGAGCAATTATGAGCAATTATATTAGGAGTTATATGAAGAGGTAATAACAGTGTGTAGCTGTAAACTAACCCTACTTCTGTGAAACAATACTCTAATAGAGAATGATAGCAAAATTGTGTACAAGACCTGAATGCATGTTTTGCTGTCACCAGAGATGCACTTTCATGTGAGTAGAGCTGCAGTTTTGGGCTAAGGTTACTGTAACATCATTGACTTGAACCTTCAGATCCCTGCATTGATATTCAGAGAAGACACCTAGTGTTGTGTGATGACAGAACCCTCTAAAAGGCTTTTTTATCCCCCAATTCCAGCTTTATCTCCCATCTTTACATCGCTAAGCTTTGAGGCGATCATACTGCAATCCTCCAGGCTTAGATTTTTCCTCCATTTTATCAGAGAACCTGAGTTTTTGTAGCTTGGTGGGAATACATCATGTTAAGAGCCATCAGTAGATGACTACAGTGAGCTGCGGTGCCATCATTTCACCTCTGTGTGATATTAGAGTGTGGTAGCTGAGAGCACAGAGACAGCTTCTGTTGCATTAACATTGTGCTCAACGTGCAGACTGTGATTGGTTTTCATGATTTTAATACTGTGTCTGATCTGTTCAAATTACATGATGCAGATGTGCTCAGTAAGCCACTCCATAGCACATAACAAAAAGTAAATAATAGTCGGTAAGGAGTGTTTCTTCTTTGCAGTATTTTTCTCGACATTTCTCACATCCTCACCATCTGGTGTATTTTTGTATTGTTTCTGGGAAATGTCAACAGACAGATGATGCACATGCATTGTTTAGTTTTCCTGAATGAGTTAGACAGTGTTTTGTCTACTCAATAAAAAAGACGCTTCTCAGATTCTTCAGGAACTTGTCATTAAAGCTCAAGTGTAAAGACCTATTCAAACCATTGAGAGATTCAGTTTCTCTTAAATCCTGCCAATGTAAAGACACATAGAGGCAAACACACACTTTGCACACTTTTCAACATGTTTGTGTGCCTGCATTTTATTAAGAGTTATAGTAAGATTTATTTAGTATTGGAACTGGAGGAAACATTAAAAAATCCTGGAGTACAAATCAAACACATCTATGAAGAAGTACACAAAGAGATACAAACATGTGTGTGTCAGTCACCTCATTTAGTGAGGCCAGATGTCAGTTTTGAAGATAAAATTTGAAGAGTCTCTAGACAATCCAAAGTAAAGAAATGTGCTCAGACTGTAATTATAAGTGTTACATTAGTAGTAATGTATTAACTTGCAGGTCTGTGTTTTTTACTCTATGTTCAGTCTTGTTTTGTAACAGTGGACCTTTGACCCCACCTCCAGTACCTTTCCATACAACCACTACTTCTCCTTGTGCGTTCCTCCACTAGCCCTTATATCTATCAACAAGACTGGATTTTTTACATCAGCCCATCAGTTCATGCATGTTGTTGTCATGTATGTACAGCATAAGTGTGCTTTCTTGTGTTAGTTGACACAGATCAGAGGCAGAGAGAAGAAACACAGAGCCAGTGTCCTGAGCTTTTTGCTGCCTATCTGCCAAACCCATCATCTGTGGCAAAAAATCCACTGCCTCGTGTCTCCTTCTCGCTGTCACCTTGGCAACCGCTGCTGAGGTGAATTGCCAGCTGGGATAGCCGACCTCTGTTGGCTGTTTTCCACAGAGCTGCAATCCACATACCTGTTACAGGATGTATGTGAGTGGCTTTATATGCAATACCACAAGAAAATGTAGAGAAAAGTCTAAAACGGGGTTACAGTTTAGCTTTAATACTAACAGGAAGCATACAAACTGGGAAATGGTGGTGGCTATAGTGACTGATCGTTTTGGTTTATCTTACAGTGATTTTTTGGATTGGGTTAATAAATAATGTTAACATAATACAACTAGTATGAATCTCAGGGAATTGGCTGTTTGGTCTATAAAATGTATATCAAATTGAATCATGAAAAATAAATAATTTCACAGATGCACTGAAAATATCAAATTGTTAGTTTTATTCCATTTGGATCAACAATCCAATAATTGAAGATTTTCAGTTTATTATCAGCTGGCAGAGAAAATCATCATATCCTCACATCTGAGAATCTGCCAGTGAATGCCTGGCATTTATGCTTGAAAAATCACTAAAATGATGATTGATTATCAAAATAGATGGCAATTAAATATTTGTCAATCCAGTAGCCACTGCAGCTCCAGAAGCCCTTATTAAGAAGAAAACAAGTAATATTTAAAAATGGCTTTTGAATAAGCTTTTCTGACTTTTTTTTTTGGTATAACTTAGAGGATAATGTCTGTTTTGACAAACAGAGCCTATTTATTCAATAAATAAGGTCCATTAAAAAGTTGCGAACTGTGCATTTAATGTTTCACTGCAAAGGTGCACTTTAAGCTTGTAAACTAAGCTTGTAGGTGAGTTTGTGTCATAGCTCCTTAAGTATTGGTGTGTGTGTGTGTGTGTGTGTGTGTGTGTGTGTGTGTGTGTGTGTGTGTGTGTGTGTGTGTGTGTGTGTGTGTGTGTGTGTGTGTGTGTGTGTGCGTGTGTGAATGAATAATGATGGCCATCTGAGTTTTAGTCTTTTCTTTATGTCAAATTTATTAAATAATCAGTCTATTCGATGAAAATAAGCAGTGGAAAAAAATAAATAGTCCAAATCATCACACAAGAACACACTTATTTGTACAATACACTTTAGGGAATGTTTGCTAATTTTAAAAGAAAAGAAGTTTTCTATCAAGGAAAACAGAATACTGGAATAAGTCGCTCTTGACCATCTGAAACTGTCACAACATAAAATTCACTGGCACACAACACAAGAGTGAGAAACATGTTTGATAAATTATTGCTCATTAAAACAACTCATTGCTGAATAAAGCGCATTGTCACTGTCTTTTATTTAAAAGTCTAGCCTGTGACAGAAATTCGCAGCATTAAAAGGGAACTTTAATTTTTTACAGTACAGACTGATACGGAAAGTTTGTTTCTGTTTGAACTTATTTAGGGTCTTCTAGCGAACAAAAACTGTCTCGATGAACTTTGGAAAAGCACTTTCTTTTCATACTTTAGTTAAGCTTTCATTTTCTGTCCCAGATGACTTAAAATGTAGACAGAAAAAAATCAGTCGATGCGTAAAAGTATATCTTTGTGCTGCTCTGAGATGAATACACACTGGATAACATTGTCATTGTGGATTAAAGAACATGGGGAGCTGTAAGAAAAGTTAACCAATTACCCCATAAGTCAGGGAAACATGAAACATTTCTTCTAAAAATCTATTCAAATACTTGAGTTATTGTCCGTCGTTGTATTTGGAGTTATTTTCACGTGTCGCTGTACATCCTCTTGCAGTCTATGGATGGGGACGGTGTGTCAGGACCAATGCTGCCCACTTGTGAATATGCGTCCTCCGGAGTGCGTGGCAGTCCAGGCGGCGTCATGCGCTTCTCTTTCTGCCGGCGGTTGCAGAACCAGACCCTGACCACCTCCTTCTCCAGCTGCAGAGTGTCCGCTAGAGAGGTGATCTCCTGTGCGGAGGGTTTTGGACACTTGAGGAAGTGGCTCTCCAATGCGCCTTTTACGCTCACCTCTATGGATGTGCGCTTTTTCCTCTTCCTGCCCTGAGTCGCGATTTTATCGATGCTGGTCGGACTCCCAGTGGTGGAATCGGCCTCCTCCAGCCATTTATTCAGTAGAGGCTTCAGCTTACACATGTTCTTAAAGCTCAGCTGAAGCGCTTCAAACCTGCAGATAGTGGTCTGCGAGAACACGTTGCCATACAGGGTGCCTAGAGCTAAACCCACATCTGCCTGGGTGAAACCCAGCTTGATCCGACGCTGTTTGAATTGTTTGGCGAAATGCTCCAAGTCATCTGATGTCGGGGTGTCCTCGTCTGAATGCGGATCATGGCTCACCCCGTGATGCTGGTGATGGTGAGTGTGGTGATTATGGTGGTGATGGTGGCTGCCGTGGTCCAGCTCCGGGGAATCCCCGCGCACCAGTCCCGGGTGCATGAGGCTCTGACCCGCGTGTGAGTTGAGCATCCCGTTGACAGTAAACCCACCTGGCTGGGAGTAAATGAGGGACTGCTGCTGCTGTTGCTGCTGCTGCACCTCAGTAATGTTGATGTGCGCCGAAGATGTGCCTCCCCAACTTCCCGGGTGAGTCTGATGGGGTCCCAAATGTGAGGACCTGTGGTGCAGAGAAGAGCCTGAGTGAAGGTCCTCCCTGCCGCTGTTTCTTTTCCCGTCCTGCTGCTGGGAGCCGGGGGGCCACGGAGAGCTGGCCTCGGCTGCAGCCACCGCTGCCGCGGCTGCTGCCGCTGCTGCGTGAGGCAACGATGTCACCCACTGGTGGGTATGGCTTAACATGTGCCCCCCGTTGCTTGCCACCATGGCTCCCTGCATGAAGTCACTCTGGACCATCTTAACTGAAGGGTCCCCTCTGTATCCACTAGACACCGTGGTCACAACGGTGCTGCCCGGCTGCATGCCACCACCCCTCCGGTCAGAGTGAAGGACCGGGCCGGACAAAATCCTGCTGCTGGCTAGGTACGGACTTGAGGTGGCTGTTGCCATCCCCCAAAGCATATATCTTCAGATGGATTTCTGTCTTGCGATATTTGGTTAAAGTCTAGTTTACGCTAATCCATTCATAAATTCAGTCTATCTCAGCATCAGAAAATCTTTTGCGCGACAAGTATTTTAAAAAAGTGCCAAATCACTCCACAGAGACTTGGATAGTCATATAGCAAGTATACATGTGCCTGCAGAGACCTGTGTGGCAAAACACACTTTGTGGCACATTTCTGTGCAAAAAACAACAGCTTTTAAAAGTTTTCTCCACCGTGCGTAATCCACAGAGCTGATGATAAAGAAAAACACCTTCTCTGATCCGTGCCAAACTGAGGAGCTGACGGACCGCGCACAGAAACCTCGTTTCTCAGATATTGACGTTTTGAATGCGATTAAAGGATAATGACAAAAACTTTGAAACCTCCGTTTGTTTCGCTCACTCAATCAGCTCTAGCCGATGAGTCCTCTACGGAGCGAAGGAGACAAGCATGTGTTTACATTGTACCAGAGCTACGTATTCCTCTCCCATTTCCATCCAATTACAACATAACTGCTGTGCAGAGCTCCCGCTGATTGGACGCGCAGCTAGAGAGGAGTTGGTGTGTCTCACGGTCGAGCCTCGGGTGCACAAAGTTCTTACTGCAGGAAAAAAAAGAAGCATTACGCCAGAAAATATTACAATAGAGAAACAGACAGAGCGTAGAGTAGTTTGGCTGTATAGGACACGGAAAAGAAGGAGAAAAAATAAATAGCAAGACATCCTGCCAGAAGACAATTACCTCTTTCAAGTGTAAAGATAATGGGTGCAAAACAATTTAAAAAGTAGTATATTATAATTGTTGTTTTCGTTATTATACCTCTTTAATCTTAATGTAACTTATTGTAACTAATTCTGTAAGCGCACTGAAAGTGATGCCAGACAAAATAATGTGAATCGTATTTGTCTCTTTTATAATAGAACAGAGCAGCTAGGGCCTGTGTCAAGGATACTCAAGTCGGTTTTGGATACACAGGGGGGTTTGTACGCCTTTTGCATCTCAATGTGCTCTCCTTCTCATGTGGTAAAGAAAGCCACAGTGCCGTGACGCACCGCACTGGTGTGCGCTGAAGGTGCAAAAACTAGCCAGCAGTTTGATTTTTTTTCCATCCCCCCCAAAAAACAAACCAGTTCTGGTTGGATATTTCGACACTGGACCAGTTTATGGATTTTGTGGGGAAATTTCTACCACTTGTTTTCCTCAGTTTTAAAAGCCTTAAGAGAGCACAGCATCGACTAAATAACACTAAGTGTTGTGACTGGAGGAGAGAGCCAGATGCAGCCTAATAAATGTGCTGCTAATTTATGTTTGGGGGTTTCTTAGTTTGTATTGGATTTTGTTCAAAATGTTTGAAGGTAAAAGACCAAAAAAAACCCCATCATAATCTGAACCGTGTTTTATAACGACATTAAAATCCACCAACTCAACATAAATTCAGTTCATCAGGTAATGTTCCAGATTACTTTTAGAGTTATCAGATTTTAGGAGATGGTTTAGTATGAAAGAAATGTAAATGGATAATAAATGTCTGTAGCAATAGAAATAATATGTATGTTTAATTAGTAAAGGATCATGTGATATTCTGTAAAGCTATTATTAGGCTATTCTGAAATGTATAAAGTATTTTAAGATCACAATAAATGTAATGAGTTAAGCAGGTTCAATATCAGACCTATTAAACAATTTTAAGGAATTTCAAAATGAATCAAGGTTTATATGAGAGAACACAAGGACACAGCTCAGCTCAACTAAAGGTACTAAAGGTGGGATCTTCTGCTTCATGAGACAACTAAATACTAAATACTTGCATGGCAGTGAATAATCTGATATATTTAAATGCTGTAATTCAGCTGCATTACATTGTAATATTTATTATGGAAGGAAATGAATGAATCCATAACTGTCAGATACCAATGTAAAGAATAACAAAGGTATCACCTACAGGGCACCATTTATAAAAGGGTTCTAAACTGAAACTAATGGCTTCAGTAATGGTTAATCAATTATTTACAGGTGTTTACTGCCAATGATATGAATAACTTTTCAGTTGCCAGGCTGTCACTTGGTAGAATTGATCCTCCTCCATCAACACGCCTGATTTGAAATGTTAATAAGCCATTAATAAAAAGGTTCTTATAATATTTCAGTTTTAAATGTCAATAAGTTGTTAATAAAAGTGTGATCCAGCTCTGCAGCCCTTTCCCTGAAAGTAACTGCTCAAACTGTCCTTTATAGTGATCTTCCTGAAGAACTAATGATGAACAACCACGGCCGGATCTACTATACAGGCAATCTGGGCAAGTGCCCAGGGGCCCTTAAGCAGAAAGTGGCTCTGAATGAAAGGAGAAAAAAAATTTTAGCACTTTTTTTGTCTGGCTCCACAAAAATATGACACAAGGCTGGACCCATTCTCTTAATGTTGATAATTATGGTTGCTGTTGGAAAATAAGCATGTCCAAAACAAAAGGTTTGCACTCAACAGCAGGGTTATCCAATTGGAATAAGATAAAAGTTGTTTCCAGTCTCATGATTGACTGTAATTTTGACAGCTGGGCAAGTGATGATTGGATAGCATTGTGGTTAGGTTGTATCAACAAGTGTGTGGGAAAATGTATCAACTAGTGGAAAATGGATAGCGCCAGTGGTAACCAAAAGCCCAGTAGGGCTACCAAAAGAAAGAAAAAAAGCAAAACAAAAGGAAGAGAGAGAAGCGGCTGCAATAAAAAATGTCACGTAAATAAGTAGCTTTTTCAAAAAGGCTTAACTTTGGGAGGGCGGGGTTGCATGTGTTGCAATGTCTAGGGGCCCCCGGAGGTACTAATCCAGCCTTGTGAACAGCTACCTAAAAAGCCAAAGGGTGATGCTTTTCTTCTAAATTCTCATGTTTAGCATTTAGAACATTTAATAAATTGTTTATAACACAGTATGAGAAAGTTGTAAATATATGCTTATTAATGTATTTGTTAACAATTATAACCCATGAGTGCTGGTTGGATAATAAATGTCTATGTAGTTAGACAGATGTATATGTGTCTGCAGAGGGGAAGTTATAATTTCTGACACTGTACAGTAATAAACACTTAAAAATGTCCTTATATCTGTCTTATAATGGCATTACACTGCCTGAACTAGTAATGAGTGGCTTATAACTGGTCAGTAAATGATTTGATTAACCATTTAATAACGCCATTAGCATTAACGCATTTTCTTATGAATGGTTTTCAACAGGTTTGTAAAGCACTGATTTATTAACTATTAATAAACATGATTAGCAACAACTTTTCAAAACTTTTAAAACTTAATTTAGTATGAAGTTGTGTTAACTGGATTAAATTCCTCAGAAAACTTTTTATTTAGTTAAAAAGTTAATGAAACCGTATTTATTATTGAGCTGTAGTCAGTAATACGCAGTAAAAACATTCTGAGAAGCTGTAGAAAAGTGTCTCAGTGTTTCACATGTTTCAAGCCGACCAGCACAATGTGGAGAAAACCAGACGATTCGGGGGGATGCAGTAATGTTTTTCATGTGTTGTGTTGGCTGGTCACAGCGCTGGGTCCTCTATTTGTTATTCATGAAGGAAGCTGGGTGAAGAGGCCTTCTTATGATGCACATTTTTCCCTCTGCACTCTCTCTCACCATGTAAATGCTGGACAACTAAGCACATAATCAGTTTTAGTTGTAGTGAATACTGCAATTAATCCAGCATAATAAGCATGACAATGTCAGATAATTGCTGTTATTGTTTCTTTAACATCATCTTCAAATAACTTACAAGACTTTCTCTCTCTCTCTCTCTCTCTCTCTCTCTCTCTCTCTCTCTCTCTCCCCCTCTGTTTCACTGACACACATACACCCCCCACCCAACACACACACACACACACACACACACACACTCCTCACATGCCCTGTGTTGAGTCTTCAATATGCAGATCGGCCATTTCTGCCCCGGGCTATTTTCTTTGGTAGACTTTTGAAATATGCAAATATGCTTCCAACAAAAATTGCGAAGAAAAAAAAGGGAAAAACCTTCATCTGGGCTCCAGGAGATTTCCATTCATAGAAACAGATGATTTTCTATCGTTTGTGTTCGTATGCTTGTTCTGTTTGCTTTGTCAGTCAAGGGTCTGTCTAATCAAGAGACAACACAAACCTGACAGACTAAACAGAAATTTAGTAGCAAGGGTAAAAGTGTTGTTTGTTTCCCCAGAATTACTAAGTTTATTAATATTCTCTATGGAGACTATAGCGCAGGCAGGCACACATTATCTTGTGTGTCTTTTCGTTGATTTTTTTTTCTTGTATTACTGCTCTTGTTTTTAGCTGCATCATGACTTTTATTTATGACCTGATTGTATTATACACTATTTTTGTTGTTGGTCTTTTAGCCACAGTTATGTCCTCTTGGAATATGTTTTAAAGCCTGTGGCAACCAAACTACTTTCTCTTCCGTGGATTAATAATGTCATCTCTCTCTTGGTGTGTTTACATGTAGATGACGCTCTAAGACCATCCACACCATCTCTCTCAGTTCCTCAGTTGTAAGCCGTACAGTGTGGTGTTCGCAGAAATAACTAAGCTGAACTGCCTGTCTAAACTGAACACAAACTTATCGCTGTGGCTTTCATCCCTGTACTCTATTCCACCTCTTCAGTGTCATCCGGTGGTTCTGATCATGAGTGTGTTTGACCTTCAGCTCTCCCTGAGTCAGAGAGATCCTTCACAGCATGAGTCTCTACCCACAACCCCCTGCTGTGTGTTTAAATCAGAAGCAGAGGCAACCACGGAGAGAGAGAGAGAGAGACTGAGAGAGAGAGAGAGAGAGAGGGAGAAAAGAGAAAGAGGGAGAGACAGAGAGAGAGACAGAGAGAGCGAGAGAGAGAGAGAGAGCAGGAGAGACAAAAGTGGGGTAGTCGAGTACAGACGAGAGTGGGAAACAGAGGATACGGAGAGGAAATGATCAAAGTGTATCCTTTACCAAAGTCCTCATTCATAGAGGTGGAGAAAT
Organism: Scomber japonicus; assembly: GCF_027409825.1. Lineage (NCBI taxonomy): Eukaryota > Metazoa > Chordata > Actinopteri > Scombriformes > Scombridae > Scomber > Scomber japonicus. Next base: position 21,176,443 of record NC_070588.1, read on the forward strand.
ATGAGACTAACATGTCCAGTAATATTCAGATTTAAAGGCAGAACTCTGAGGTTTTGCCGTGTCCTAATGCATTGTGATTAAATTGCACATTAAGTGCAAAGATGATTCATCCGCCATGAAAGGTTTTGTGGGACAGCCGTCTATTTCTGTGTTTGATGTGGTGGAATTACTCAAAGAAAGGGAGAGTGAAAGGATAGGACAAGAAGGGGTGGGGGGGGGGGGGGGCAGCCATGTTTACCAGTCTGGAACAATAGTCAATTACCAACCCCTGCTGTGACTTAAATGATGACACCCAATGGACAGATGCACTGGTTAAACACTGTTGTGGGTTGGCCCATTATGTATGAATAGGGGAAGTTAATGTGTGAAAATTACATTCATTAATCCCAACGGATAATTTGGAAGAGGCCAAAGGGACAAGGAAGAGCGCAGAGAATTTACAGCCGGGGAAAGGGTGCAAAGATATCACTCATCTCTCTCTCTCTCTCCCTTCTCTCCTCTGTGTGTGTGTGTGTGTGTGTGTGTGTGTGTGTTTTGGTGTGTGCTGGTAGGTGTGTGCAGTGACAAATACTTGCCCATCTCTAAGTGTTTACATGAATTAACATAATGGTGGAAGATGTTTTTGGAATGATGGCATGGACGTCTATGCTGAATATTTATGCTAAATTTCAGGGAGAGAAGTGAAACATCTGGACCATCAGAGAAGAAAAATCGGGGAGAATTAAAAAAAGATGTGACTCTTCGCCGGGGTTTGGTCAAAGCCTTTACAAAGAATATATAAAAATAGTAATATAAGGTAGCCTGTGAGTTTTTAATGTCTCTCTAATTTTGCCGCATGTACAAGATTTCTGTACCTAAATACTAAATAGAACAATAAAAAATACATTGTGGCTTCAATTGTGACTGTATTTTGTGTTCCTGCACAAGCGTCTAATGAGTTTCTCCCTCTTGCTGTCCTTGGAATAACTGCAAACAGCATGACAGAGAAATTTAGACAGGAAATACCTGCAACTCTGCAGCCTGTGGCTACGGACAACTGTAGCCCTGTACCTAGGCTGAGTGGTGAGCCAAGTCAAACAGCGGGTGTCCCTGAAGGGCCGCCCTGGCTCAGTCTGGCTGGCCATGCGCCTTTCATGAATGGACAGAATTCTCTCTGAAGCTCCCACCGAGGTCCGTGTGGTTATAAAGGCTCTGTGTAGTTAAGATGATTTCTCAGGTGGGTTTGGAGGGAAAGAAGGAAGTATCAGATACTGAAATATTAAGTGACTTCTGATACAAGTGGCAGAATGTTTTGTGGCATTTGGATTCATCATCCTGCAGTCGTGTGATAATGCGTGGTTAATGGGTTTGTACTTATTTCCAATTATCAATGATCACTGTAGCAATTCCTTTTTGTCACTTCCATTCCCCTACCACCAGCAGTAGTGCCACACACTATCTACACGTTATGAACAGAGTCCAAATGAAAATCTAACTGTGATTATTCAGCAGCAAGTGTCTGCTCTCTTTACATTTGAATTATTATTGAGCGATTTGAGAGCAGCATAACAAAAGAACACTATTGAACATGTGGATGTTATTATGATTGTCTCAGCACTAAGTGGTGCTGAGTGGATCACCTGAGACATCAATCAAGACATCTTACAGTGGTATCTAATTAAATAAATACAATGAATACCTTTAAACACAGCGGGTGGATGATGCCGTGCAGCTTTGGAATTAACACTTATTCACTGCACAGTGAGGGGAGTTTCACATCAACACTGCACACTTGAGGAGTTACAGTTCTCATTGCATACTCCTTGGGGGTAATACCAAAAAAAAGTTATTTTTAGTCCCTTGCTACAATTTAAATATTTTGTTAAAGTGTTTTACTGAAAGAAAGCATGCAGTCTGATTATGTTCTGATGAAGGTCTATAACAAGACAATTTCACTTTCACATACAGTATTTCACATATATTTGATGTGATTATGCAAATTCCATCTCTCTGAGGACACACATTTTCAGGAGGGCAACCCAAGTGGCAATGAGCCATTAGACTTTCTCAGTTTTAGTGGCACACTATTCACTGTGCTGCTCTAAACACATTCCTCTTTGTTTAGTTAGGCTGGTGTCACCTTATATCTTTATAAACAGTTATTAAAACAGCTATTAATACTTTACAGAACAGTAACATGCCACTATTTAGTACACAATTTCCATCTTAAAGACCTTCTGATAGACAGTCAGGAGCCAGTTGAAACCAGAGCAGAAGTACCTTAAAGTGCAAAGCCATTGCTAGCTACTAGATACTAGCTCCAATTGACTCCCAAAAAGTGTCATGTTCTATCTAGAAAAAAGTCGATAATATTTTTTTTAGCTATAGTAGCTAAGTTGTGCGGTGCTCAAGTGTGCTTGTATGTTAGCATATTGCTCTCCTTAACAAATGAGCCCACTCCACCCACTGATAAAGACCTTGTGATAAGGTTAAGACCTCCAGAAATGAACTACTTACCTCTTGCAAAAAAACTGGACCAAACTACATTTATAAACAACATATTAGCATTTACAAGTGTAAACTATGACCACAACTCATATGAGAGGTCTTTCCAATGAATTATTAAAGAGCTGACCAAAAAGACAAAGCAAGTTCTGCTGGAGAAGGAAATGGATTTTACACAACCTGGGGACTCAGGCGTTGTTCTTACAAATGGATTATTAGTGATCTAACAGTATATTACGGTATATTATTTCCAAGCCATTAATAAAGACATTAGTTACAACTTACAACCCCCTCATTAAGGATTGTTATTTCACATCAAACCAAACTCAGGTATAACATTTGCTGATTTATGAGAGAAAAAGCAGATCCCCAGTTCAAAGGGCTGAAATGCGCTGTGGATGGCCAGCAAATGAAAAGCTTTCGCCTGCTTCCACTTGTAATACTGCACTTTAGAGAGAATTTCAATGAAAACCCTGAAGTCTAATTTAAGCATCTCTGCCCTCAGTGCTCATCATATCTCTTTGGCACCAACTCCTGGAGCCTGATATATTTTTTTCAGTACAAAAGTTTTATTCTACAGAGATTCAGAATTTTAGTGGTGATTTTAATCTCACACTCTTACTGTATTGTCTGACTTCAGATATTTCTAGATTCCAAAACACTCTCCCATGAGCAGACAGAGAGAGTGGAAATCAATATCAGTCAAGGAGCGCACCGTTAACCTGTGTCAAGCCTTTGTTGGTTGCGGTGTTTGACTTCCAATCCTCGAGAACATGTCCTACAGACCTAACCGAGCTCACACTCCCTGCCATCGGTCTGGCCCCTCAAGTGCTAACACCACACGAGCAGGATCAGAGACGACCTTGGCATGCACGCAATGAAAACACAGTCTACTTCATCGTCTCTCTTTGATGTACATTATCAAAGACCTTTCTCCTCCTCTCCTCCTTGGACCAAAGGCTACTATTGTTTTTGTTGTTGTTATTGATATTGTTTTCCACCCTTATAGCACAAAGCAGTCTGACCATGACTCTGATGCTAATGTGGAGGTGGAGAGGGTGTTTTAATTAGCTGCATAGTAGATCAGAGGGGCTCAGGGGGGTTCGAATAGGTAGCACTGAACATCAAAACATAGCGAGTACTCTGGCTTCTGTTTTTCACCAGCCATGACCTTTCAGTGCATCAACGGCTGGAAGATGTATCATGGAAACAGTGAATTTGTGCCACAAAATAAACAATAAAGAAATAAAAGGTTTGTTAAAAGAAGAGGAAATCATATTTTGTCCACCATCAATATCAATAATGGAGTGAAATAGCTGGTACTGCCCATAGCTACATTAACTTTGGGTGGGGGTGGGGGTGGGGGTAGAAGTGTTGAAGATTTTTTTCTCCATTAATAAGACTGGACACACACCTGCTGCTGTCCCTGTTAAAGAATGAACTGTGATTTCTCTCTTGGAAAGTTTAATGTTACTTGAATGATACCTGCCCTGTTGCCACAATTTAGCTTAAGTGGCTAACGTTAGCCCAAGTGGTGTTCCAATCCCAGTAAGCTAACATTAGCTTTTGGTATAATGTAGCAGGGCTAGTTTCCAGAGCCCCATACTCCTTATGTAGAAGGTCCTGGCTTCAAATGGAAAACACAGCCCTGACCATAAGCTGCAATTCTTTGTTTTACATCACCTCCAATGCAAACCGCAATGTCTGTGCTACATCTATATCCATCATTATATACAGTCTATGCTCTCCACCTTCAGGCGACACTCCAGGATCTTGCAAATATACACCTCTAAAGCACAATATTTAGTGACAAGACAAGGTTCTTAATGTGGGTCCAGCTTTATTACCTATATGTTGTATATTCCTAAAATAATGGGTTTAATCACATTTCCAAAATCTAGGATCAGGTAGTATTCCACAGCATAGGAAAACTGGACATGGGTCTACTGCATCAGAGTAGGAGGAACAGGGTGTTAAAAAGGGCCCAAACTCAGATATTTAGGAGGTTAATCCAGTCACACATTTACCACAGTGTTATGTGACCTGGCTTGTCTTACACATACAGTTATTAGGTTTCAAAATGGCAATGGAGGTTAAAAAACAGGAGACAAAGTTGATATTTAAAGAACAAAAATATACATTAGCACAAAAGAAGAAAAATACTTCTAACTTCTTTATTCACACACACCAAACCCAACTCTGTCTGGACAGATTGTTGTAATACTTAGCAAGAAAACCAATTAGGAGTTATGTCAACACAGACAGTGACAATGTTATTCAATGTGGACAAAAGCATTGCAACAATATGTAAATCTGAAATGTCTGGGGGAGAAAATCAGTTTGAACATATCCTTATTACATAAGAGTGTTTTGTTGTTGTGCTATGTATTGTTAAAGAAGATGAAAAGTTACTTTGAACTGCTGTTTTCTACAGCTCATCCTAAAAGTTGGAACAAATGTTTATCTGATGGGTAACAGCTATTTCCTTGTAATGGTGGCGTTGTGGCTGTAACTTCTGATATCCTTCTCTTCGCATGCTCCAGCACTGCTCAAAACTTTTTAGAGCAATTTTCCTGAGATGTACAGTAAATATAGTCGTCAGATGACTGTCTGTCCTCATCACTACCAGACATAACCCTCATTCTCCTGGAGTCAGGGATCTTGTTGTCTGAGCTCCTGCTGAGATGAAAGTTTCTGAGCCTCTCTTGCTTCTCAACAGTCCGTATAATGAGATGATACAACAAAACACTTACCAGCACTGATGTGGAACTTTTCTCTTGTCTTCAGTGAGGAAGGCTATAAGCCCAGTTAGGGAACAGCACTGTCACAGGGAGCAGGAGTTGACACAGAAATTATCCAGCTTCTTCTGCCAGTAAACCGTATACAAACAGAAGTTTAACCCCATTACTGTACTCAGAGCTGTGGTTTTAATCATTTTAAGGTAAACCATTAAAACTACTAAACCTTTTTGAGAGAAAGACACTGACTCTTGGATGTATGTAAAATGCTCTTCGTAGGGGGTTAGGGTTAGGGGTTAGGGTTAACCAATCATATATTTGATTAGTCTTAAAGTTCGTTCTTTATTTTGCTTAATACATGGTGTTCATGTGGTATGTGCTCTGAACTGTCATATGTAATAACTAGTTAATAACAGGACTTTCCCAATTCATTTTCATGTTGTCGTTGCATATTCAACAAACAACAGGGCATGCTGGGCCCCTGGCAGTAGACCTAGCACCCTCCATATTCATGCTTCCTAGAGTAAAGTTAAGCACCACATGCCCTTTGTGAAAAAAAATCACTTCTGTTATTTTTAATGGTGATGAATCCGGGAAAACTTGAGTGACACCATCTTCTCTTCAACACTTTTTATAACAGTTACTCACCTGGACCACAACATTTCAATTCATCAGACACCTGGAACATTAAAGTCAACTACTCAATTACAACTCTCAGACAATTAAGTAATCTGATGCCGCTGTCATCACATTCTCCAGTTTTAGATTTCCTGTATATGTGTAAAGTCAATAATCCAGAGATTTATGATTGATGAGGACAACTAAAGAGAATATTTCTGTATCATCTGTATATTTGACGGTACATGAACATCAAAGTGTAAATCACCACAAATGTGATGTACAATTTGTCACACTGTAAATTGAGTTAGTACCCATAAAGTCACAAAGTCTTTATTGCAAATTGTTGCAGCTGTAAGACCAAAACCTCAGGTCTCCTGAGCACAGCAATCTGTAGAGGATGTGAAACATTACACTGAATTTCACTGTTGTAAACTTACATTGAAAATAGGTCAGTTTAGGACCATAGAAGAGCACCAACAGTTCGTGCTACATGCTAACGTCAGCATGCCCATAATTACAGTACTAACATTTAATAAATGCCTCTGCCAGATGACAAAATGTAAATGTAATGTTTATGTTTATCAGAGGTAATGTTTATCATATTCACTATCTCAGTGTGGCGTGATAACATAGTAATATTTGCTAGTTAGCACTAAATGGGAATGTTGTTAGTTTTGTAGGTATATAAACAAAAACTGAAGTGCTAGACACATTTACATTTACAAAGTTATGACAACTCACCCTGACAGGGCTGTGGAGGTCTGTACCAAATGTTATGGAAATACATCCAAAAGACCAACATTTATAGACATACAATCAGGGGGATTTGTGAAAGCACCTGATGTACGGAAAATGTATTTTAACAAGTATAGTACAAAATTGTCAAACAAACACACTTTATCTCTTTCTCCTCTAGCTGTCCTGCTATCATGGTGGAAAAGCACTAAAAAGGGGGAATTCATCAATAGTCTCAGAGTCTCAAAACCAGGTTAGAGTTCAATACAAAGAGCAAAGTGTACTTGAAAAAGGCAGATGGGAGGAAGGAATAGAAAAGACTTGTTTACCTTTCCTCCCCTCCTGGATGGAGGGGGATTCATTAGCTGCTGTGTAAATCAATCTGCTTCTCCTTAAAGGCCTGTCAATTTAGTCCTGATGTCTGGCAGCCTGACATCGCTCACTGGATATTTAACTTGAAAGCCAATTAATCATCATGATTAATTCACTCACAAATCACATGGAACTGTTCGACTTTACCTTACGGAATAAGAGCTGAATTGAAAAGAGAGAGAAGTGAAAACTATTGGAAGTCTCATGGCTCCATTCAACCCTAATCAGCCTCTCAATACACAGATTCAGCTTCACTCTGTCCTCTCTGCACCAGACATACAACCACAAACCTAAAACTCCATCTTTTTCTACACTTCCATGAACCCTTTCACACACACACACACACACACACACACACACACACACACACACACACACACACACAAACACACACACACACACACACATTCACACCAAACTATGTTGATGATTATAAAGCAATGCTCGTAAATGGCTTTGCTCTTCAAATGTTTTGAGCTGTGAATATACATTTGCTTGCGCATATAATGAAATGACTCTGCTGTACAGCAAAAAACTGTAATTTGCGACTACTGTGTGCAGGCTGGCTAATATTTTCTTAGCTTAACTTAATATTTCCCCCTTCAATGAAAAGGAGAGTCACATTAGGAAAGTGAAGTGTGAATACGTATTCCATTCAGCACGTTATCATTATCTTCCAAAGTCTCTGCTGAGGTAATGGAAATGACCTAAACTGTGTGCAGACTTACTGAGAAAGAGGGTTCTGCTATCAGTAAAAGAAAAGATGATTTCTCTGCTCTTCAATCATCCATCAGTATTTCTCTGCTGATTCACTGAGGCAAGGAAGAATTCAATCCATGCTTTTAGATACAGCGATGTGATGGGGTGAGTTACAGCCCAGTATCCCTTGGACATAGTATGTCTATATTGGGCGATCCTGCACTTTACCATTTGCTTCCAATGCCAACATTCAGTGCAGATGCAGGAGCAGTGTGCCCTATATGTAGTAGTATAACAGTATGGTGGATGGGTGTGACATCTGAGACCAGAGTATATGCCTTACCCGAACCTTCATACTTGCCATGCACAGAGATTGTGGAATCCCAGAATCATCCAATTTTAACATTCTTATCTAATGATATACGATTGCCACATTTTACAATTAAACTGAACAAAAGAATAATAAAAGCAACAGTAAAAACTGCATTGCATGCTTGCTTGCACTATGCAAACTGTCACGTTTGTCCTCTCTTTCAATGTGATTGCCGAAGCTGACTCAACAAAGTTATGAAGTCAAAGGTTGAATGATTCATGACAACTATGGGCTGACTGATGAATTTCTGTTGCGGGTACTGTTAGAGCGATGCACTCTAAGAGGACATGAGCAGCAGATCAATCAACCATAGTGCCCCTGACAGTAGAGACCCACGGAGGGAACACTCTGTAGTTGCAGTCTAATCACTGATGATGAAGCAAATGATCACTGTCATTGTAGAGTCCAAGTGTAAAAGCTGACACTTGTACTGCCAGAATCAGCACATTTCACTCTGACCATACAACTATACCAAAGGAAAAGGATTCTTTGTGTGCTGGAGCATCTGTTTACTACATATCATAAGTTTAAAGTATGCCTGAGGTCAACGTGTTGGTTGGGCCAAACACTTTTCTGCCCATTTCTAAGAACAAAATAGATACGAAAGGGATACACATATTTTAGATGTCAATAGGATCAAAATGAACCCTGAAAATGTTTAATCAAGACTGCTTTGTAGTGTCTTGGCTATCATTGTCTTTGTCATTACATTATTACAGTGTTATAAGTAAAGATATCCAGCAGGCTTATGTCTTGCTTAGATGATTCTGCAATTTATATATTCTTCTATCACGTCCTGGATGTATGCCTCTAATATGCACTTGCAATCTAAAGTTGTGGTACAACAAAAAAACATGTCTTCACAGCTGTGACAGAAGTTGATCAATCACATTAGAGCTCTTTTAATTAACCGATCCACCTCTCTTGATAGACAACAACACCCCCCAACCCGCTACTACCACCTCCCGCAGAGCAAAACTTTGCTCCAAACTGCCCGCCATGCGAGCTCCAGCCTCTATTTGAAGAGTAAGACATGAAAGCAACTGCAGACCCTCCACGTGGGCTTGTATCGGATCTTAATTAAAAAGCCCTGCATATTATTTGCTGTAACAAAGGGAAATTTGGGGGTTCATTTAAATCCAATTAGGCCTGTGCTGATGCCTCAGGAGATGAGAGAGTAATTGCTGTTTGAACACGAAGGTCTTTGTTCTGGGCTCCAGTAGATTGATAAAGGCAATAAGCACACAATGTGGAGCGAGACGGGACAGGCTGTGAACTTACAGTATGAAGACTTTTATACACCAGGCCCCGACAATTAGTAGCATGGAAATTGTTCCTTGTTTTGTTCTGGGGAAAAAATGTGATTGAGCCCCCTGTGCTGCAGGTGTTACTGAAAAGATCAGTTGAGTTAATTGCTTCAGTCATTATTGTCTTATACCACATGCAGTGAGCTTCAGCACAATCAAAGTGCAGACTGTTAGTGTATAATTTCACTAACTGAAATAAATTCCCTGTTCTAATGTTCTAATCATCCATTTTTTTCTTCAGGGATTCACCCTCTATAAAAAATCATTACTGATTTATGAGTGGCTCAGGTGTTCCCTCTGATTGACTAAGGTGGGTGGTGATAGTGATCAATAACCCACACAACCCCTCAACCTTACACACACACACACGAACACACACTAATCCCTTTTTTAAGACAAAGAAATTTGCTGAATGGAGTTTGCTTTGTCTTTGGTACCCATCACACTGATCCACCACCACACATGTGATAGCCATGACCTCTAACCTATCCTGACCTATCTGATGGTCTATTGATTGTGTCTGCCTGAGTCTGGTACCACCGCAGTGTGATCAGTGGGACATTTGTTAGGCTCATATGATGATACCTCTCTCATGTCTGTACGTTAGCTTAGCATTAAGACTGGAAAGAGAGGGAAATTGCTACCATGATGATAATTCATAAGTGTCTAAAATCTCAATTTACTACAGATTATAAGTAAACAATGCAGTATGTATTATGATGGGAATAGAATGAGTGAATGAGGAATGTTATTGCAACCTACCATGATATTTTTTGACACATAATCCCCCATAAAACCACAACTTGTATACTTTCTATTAGTGAGATTCAGAGGTGCTGATAAGTGAAATTGTTAACTTTGTTCCCCCTGTTTCCACTCCTTGTGCTGAACAACAATCTGAATATTTACAGATATGAAAGTGGTATCAATCCTCTTATCTAGTAATTCTACTGCCAATAAGAGTATTTGCCAAAATGTCTAAATATTTCTTTAGTGGCTTAATTAGTTTCAGGTTTCTTGACAGAGACACATCAAAGACAATAGTATACATTTGAACCAGCATCACACATGTTATTATAGAAGCAGAAAAGGAAAGCCAAAATTGATGGAAAGGAAACTAACAGCCAGGCAGCAGCTTTTTTGCACATAGGCATTGGACCTGGCCTCAAGTGTTCACAAGTTGACATGCACTTAATTTTCTGTTTGGTTTTCTTACTTGTTAGACTTTGGTTGCAGTGCCGTCACAGCTGGAGAGAGTGGTTTGGCTGAGAAACAGAGTGAGAAAGTCCTGGAATAGTTAAAAGTTATTATCCAGGTATACATCTACAGCTATCAGGTAGCACCATCCCTGATAAATGGACAAAATAAAACAAAAAAACAATAGACACATATAATATGCTATGATTTCTCTTTTATACCAAATGATTTTAAAATAGTGATTTATCATAGCAGTAAAAGCAATGAATTTTAATAATATGCTGAAGTTATGAACTTGTCTTTAGGTCATGATAACTAGCTAAAAACATGAATATGGTTTCTTTCAGGACTTCCATCCAGTATAAAGCAATCAGTGAGACTGACGTTATCCCGAAGCAAACTAAAGATTTAAAGCAGGTCTTGTAAAGATCCTGTACTTGGATAGTTGTCTTATTCTATCCAGACAGAAATGTAGAGACAAACAGCTTGCATTTGCCTCTTTCTCTTGGTTTGTTTGTCCCTGCTTGTTTATTTTAGCTGTCTGCACATTTGAATTAGTATCGTGCAACTAAGCCTAAGCACTGACTTGAGGGCAAAATTCAGCATTTCAAAGAATTTTCTCCTGTACTGCATGACAATGTGATACATCATCGTTTGCACATTGTAGGCGCTATGCATGTCTGTGTGTGCATTTTTGTTCAATGCATGCTCATGTAATTAAAACACCAGATCGATGCTGCTGAACAGCTGGAAACTTTACATCTGCTTCTCAGGAGTGTTGAAAACATTCTTACTCCCTCTCTCCATCCTCTCAGCTCTCAGGCTGTTGTCACACCCTTTAGGTGAGATTAAATTCAAGTGAAACCTTCTGACTTGTTTTAACCTCCCCCCTTCCTTTAGAGCTCTCTGAAGATGTTCAGGTAGGTTTTTTTTTGAAGAGGAGCGCAGCCAGGACACCGAAACACTCTGCTCAGGGTCACATCTGGGGCCTCCAAAAGACCAGATGTCATGTGATGAAGGTGAAAGGTCAGTTTGCTGGCATTAGGCCATGGTCAAGGCAGCAGAGGTCAGTGTCTGAGCTGTCAGCCTCATCCTGCCCTTGGCCTTGAGCTGATCAATAAGAGCATGGTCTCTGGTTGCCTCAGCCAAGCGATCAATGAGACATTTACATTTAGCCCAGTCACTCAAACACATGTTGCCTGTATTCTCACAACAGCGACATGTATTTTCTCACTTTCTGTCTTTCTTCTCTCATCAGTTCTTCCATTTGTTGTTTTTCAAATGAAAACTCATTCATAAGTCTGATGAAATCCGAATATGGCTTTCCCCTCCGATTTTGGTACAGGTGTGTTTTCTTTCAGTCATCAGACCCTCAAATTAAATATTTTTCATAATCAAGAGAATATTAAAAAAAAATGGCTTTGTTAAGTTTGTGTTTGTGCATGTGGTAAAACTGTCAGATATGTTATTCTCTGCTACATGGTGTCTTTTGGTTGTTAATTTCTGCTCTTTTGCTGCTTTCATATATGGGTTACAATTTTATAGCTGTTATATTTTGAATATTTAGCTCACTTTCCTCAAATTTTTCTTTTATTGGAGACAGAATGTATATAAAAATCATGTTGTATATAATTGTTAAAAATGTGTATATGTGAAAAAATGTATGTTAAATCAAAATCCAAATGTTAAATCCAAACGTCAAATCGAAATCAAAATGTTGAATCTAAACGTGAAATCTAAATGAAAGAAAAATGAGCGAGATGTGAGGAAAGTAAGCTAAATATACAAAATATGTCAGCTATAAAACTGTAACCAAAGTTTTACAATCGGCACCCCATATTCATACACCTATGTGCAATATTTGCATTTAAAAAAAATTAATACTAAAGTCACATGTGTTATTGATATGTTTTAATAAATATAGGCTCATTCCTACACTTCTTTTTTTAAAACTTATATCTGCTTATGTCTTCGGTGCAACAAAGAGAAGAAGATTGACATATAACAGTATAACATTTGCCTACACATCTGGCAGATGTGGAGCAACATTATCATTCATTCAGAGCAGGGCTCTTAGTGCAATGTTCACTCTTTTAGCATTGGTTTGGTCTCCACCTACTCCAGGGGGAAATATTTGGCTCTTTATTTGCTAGATGCTCCAGTGTGTTACAAACTAATCGCTAATTTTGTCTGTCTGCCATTTGGGCAGGTAGTGCACAGTGAGATTATCAAGGCTTTTTCAATGAAAACAGTTGCCTGCTGCTGCCAAACAACGCTGATATGACTGGTGAACCAAAATAGTTGTATACAAAGCTGAAAGAAGCTAAAAGGCTCTGCAGAGCTGAGAGGAACTGCAGAGTTAGTGATAATTAAGTCAGTTTATACAAGAGACACCTTTCACATAGTCATTTGATCCATTGTTAATATAGAAATATTGATTAAAGCAGCTATGGCACACAGTCTAACAATACATTTCTGAATTTGAAAATTGGATTTCTTTTTTTAATATATTGTCGTGATTGGCTGCCGTCAGTTACTTTTTATCTCGCTTCTTGTTCTTCCCTGTTAGCTCCCCTCACACTCACCACTTGCTGCTATCATGAACCTCCCTCCATCCTCTGCAGCTTCTCTGTGACATGGGACAGTTAGACAAACTGAAGCTATGTTGTTTGGACAGTGTTTCCTATTAAATGGCCCTTCCTTTATATTCACACATGGTGCATTTCCAGTCCCAGAGCAATTATACACATGACTACACTTGGAGCTAAAGGAACAGGCTGAATCTTTATCACCAGCCAAAGAGCAGCAGCACTGTTACTCCTAGCGAGCTGTCTGCCCTCTGCGCTCGTCTGCATTCCCAATAAAAGAACAGGGAATAATATTTTGTTCTAATCAAGCAACCAGCATTTGGACAAAAAACCTTAACACAGACCTCAATTAGCATTTTGCATTCATTGCAAAATCACACCGCTGAAAAAGTGGAGATGATTATTCACTACAACTTAAAGTAGCAACATGGACTAAATTGCTATGCATAAAATACTGACACATACAGTGGCAAAGTCCTGACACAACCTTTAAGTTTGCCGCTGTTCCACTAGCATCTGTAATTCAATGCATTCTCTAATTTCTTTTATCATAGCCTAGAATGACCATAGACTCATCTATTCTGATGAGCTTGTGAAAGTTGAGCAGCAATGATCTAGACGAGAGCATATGGGAAATGGTGTTTTTTAAGACCTTTAAAAACTAAGGTATCAAAAAACAACAACAATATATTTTGTTATATCTATATTTTAGCCACAGCACCACTTTGGTTGAGTCTAAAATATTTGAATAACTATCAGATGGATTGCCATGAAATCTGGTATCAACACTGATGTAATATATTAACTTTAGTTTTCCCCTGACTCTTCGTCTACTACCGCCATCATAATTTCACATTTTCTAGCTTCTGGGGGCTTAGGTGTTTAGGTTTCAGGTCAGTCACCTGTACACAATTACACAATTCCTGGTGGCCTATAATCAACCAATATTGATTCAAATGCTCAAATGTATTGCAAAGTTAGATTTAAAATGGGACACTAACTTGGTGGGCAATCTGATATTGAAAACATAACAATGTACCCTTAACAATCAGCTTGTCTTCTTCATCCTTTCATTTCTGGAAGGTCTGAAAATCATCTGGATATTACTGAACAATGAAAGACCAGAACAAGCACCTACACGCTCTGAAATGAGTGGCATTGTCCTTTAGCAGTTATTCCTTATGGATATTTTGAGGTCTAAGAAAATCTTGCAGCGGCTAAGGACATTTGAAGATGAGGAAGGATGTTTGAACCCGCACCCTCTTTTCAGTGTCCCAGTGGGGAGCGTATATGGAAAGACAAGTCATGTATTATTTAGAGTCAGACGTTCCTTTGTGCTTGATCAGAGCTTGATTGAAAGGGGCTGTAATTGGCTGTTTCCCCATGTAAGGATATGAACGTCTGCTCAGGAATGAAGGTGAACTTGTAACCTCCAAACTGAATTCGGTCAATAATGCAAAGTGCCTGAAAAGTGTTTGACTCCTCTGTTGTCATGTACATAGAAAGGTCATATCATCAAGGTACTGAGGAAACATTTCTCCTCATTGGACAGCTTTGTGATAACCTGCAGTCCTTGCGGAGTTATTTTAAGCACTAATAGCATAGCACATGAGTACTGGTAATGTGTCAGGGCCACGGGGAGCAGTGTTTTAACCAATCCCTAATTAAAGTAGAATCTCCAAACGGTGTGCTGCTCCCAGTTCAGCAAATGAGTCATGGTTGATATGCTCTTTAAATCATTAGTTGCTCTGATTCATAGCCACAGCACGTTGTTAACAGAACAGGGGCTAATAATCCCGCGTCAAGACGCCCTGATTTGTGGAACAGTTTCTCATGTTCAAAGGGAAGCTCCAGTTTAGTTTATAAAGTGTGTAATCACTGTATCAGTGTTACTATCACATCACTATCACCATCATTACTGATGGGGACTCAGGGCCAGTCACTGCTCATCTACACATAAGACACCTGCTTATTGGCATGGCAACATCTGGCGACACCTCTGGGACAAGAAACTATCTACTACGTACTTGCCTACTTATTGTTACCTCAGGCCGAGGCAAACGCTGTGTTACTATCACATCACTATCACCATCATTACTGATGGGGACTCAGGGCCAGTCACTGCTCATCTACACATAAGACACCTGCTTATTGGCATGGCAACATCTGGCGACACCTCTGGGACAAGAGACTATCTACTACGTACTTGCCTACTTATTGTTACCTCAGGCCGAGGCAAACGCTGCAGTGAACCAAACAGTGAACACTTTAGCTAACGTTAGCTATGTTAGCTAATTGTGCTAACAAGACAGGTATCAACCAATCAAGTAAATATTAAACTTTTCTGAAATGTGGCGGGGGAAGTACTTTTTCTACCAGGAATCAAGTTACATTTTTTCATTTAGAGATGACGAACCTTATTTGGATATAAATCCATAAATTCAGCATGTAGTTACTTCTACCTGATATTAACATGTGATCTGTATCTAGATATGTTATCTGAATAATAGTTTTTTCATTTATTCCTGATTTTAAGAAGCATTCTTATCTTCATTCTGCCTGCACTGTGATTAGATCTCAAATA
The DNA here is from genome assembly GCF_027409825.1 of Scomber japonicus. Taxonomy (NCBI): domain Eukaryota; kingdom Metazoa; phylum Chordata; class Actinopteri; order Scombriformes; family Scombridae; genus Scomber; species Scomber japonicus. The sequence goes on from NC_070588.1 coordinate 21,192,141, forward strand.
GAGTTATTGGGGGCTGATGGACCTGTTAACAGACACGGTGCATCAACAGGTATGCTTTTTTTCGTTAGCTTCTGCAACTAATTTAAGTTGTTCCTAAGCCTGCTAAACACTCCCTCCACTAGAAACATGTTTATTCTTGTTTCTTCAGTTGGATGTATGAGCTTAATTGTACAGAATGATATATATATCTATATATGCAGTGTTTGACAATAGAAGGCTGTTTTCAGATTCATCTGCTGAATGTGTAAAGTTTCACATTTGTAAAATCTAAGGTTAAGGTATGTACATACAAGCATCATTTTCTGCCATTACAACACAAACCACACAGTGGGAGTCAGACCACTTCTAGGTGTCTTCTGGGCAGGCTGATATCAACACATTTTGTTCACAATCCCTTTTTCATTCCTCCATTAATATGCATATACATACCTCAACCAGATAGGATGATCACAGACAGATTGCATCATAATGCCAACTGTAAATGGGGTTGTCATATAGCATGTCACAGGATTCTCTCTAGCTTACAATAAAATGCCTTCTAAGAGCAAAAAATACATTTGTACACATGGCACTATATCTTAGAGGCATCGACAGGAATATTAATTAATGAATGTTTAGAACTTTTCTGCATCTGGCTGCTTTAAATGAGATATCAATTTACCCAGTGAGACTATCTTCTAACTGTGATTTTCACTACTATAACAACTTATCACATTTAATGTTTTCTACATGCAGGTTATGTTTATTGGCAACATAAATTGCTCATACATAAGAGTGAATGTGCATCATGGATTGACAAAGCCTTGGCTGTCCTGATGTTCAAGTTCATATCAGAATTAATATATAAAATTAGTTATAATGGTCTGTAAGTTAGTAATATTTGTTTTACTTTGCTACATACAAAAGGCTCCTTAAATGATTTTTGGAAGATGCTTGTTTAGAGAATAGAGAGGTTTTACAATAGAGCACTTTTGACATTGCTATAATAAATAAGCAGTTCAATTCATTTTACATAAACAGATTCATGCATTGAGATAGGAGCTTGATTTTAAGTTTGTTTTATTTCCTTTTTTACAGTAACTCAGACAATCAGTGAACCATGAATAAGTGCTATGAATAGACAAATGCTGCCACACCAGGCAGGCTGTATTTGAATAACAAATGTGAACAAAAAGCAGGTTAACCTTCAAGCTATAGTGTCCAACGATTCAGTGTTAAATATGCATTCAGAAGATTTATTGTCTTGCGTTGATAGGTCTGTGAGGTTGGACCAATGCCACTAAAAAATGGTCTACCCTGCTTCTCGTCCCCACCTCACTCTCTCTCACACTCTCTTGTCAACGTTCTGATCTACAATCAAGATAATCCATCATTGTGGCACATAATGCAAAAAAGATATTAAACTCACTCTAAGAAAATGTATTCTCAGGGACTGAAATGAGAATAAAATGCTGCTTAAGCATTTAGTGAAGGCAAAAAAGGGAGAACTTGACAAACAGAATAAATATTAATTCATTTTCTGATGGAGTTTGGCTCCATTAAAACCAGATGGAAAGTGGTGACAAAATTTGCGCTAAAATATTCTTAAGAATGACATGCAAATCATTACCGTAATAATGCAAAACAATGATAAAGTTATTATAATTACGTCAGCCTGGGTATCTATTTTTCATGGTCTCAAAAATGTGGATCAAATAAATAAAACATGCAGGAAGTGTGAGCAATCTTTATGAATCTGTGGCATGAAAATCAGCCTGAGCAAAATCCAGAGTAACTGATCACATTTCCTATACAACTCTGCACGACTTTCATTTTAAAATAATACCAAATAAAAGAAATGTGCTGCAAAGTTCAAGGCTGCTCAGTTGAGAAGATGCCAACTATGAGCAACAGGAACAGGTTGAGGGAACAGATGGCGAGGCAGGAAAGGGAGAGTTCAAACAAGAAGAAATGCCATGATGCAAGAAAAGCTGCAGAAAGGTCAAGCGCAGAATCGTCACAGATATAGTTGACATGCTGGTTGATGCTATTTCAGTCACAACAGGTACAGTTCAGTGTAGAGGAGAGCATGATTTAGATGTGGCATTTTTTTAGTCTATTACCATACAGATGTTTTCCAACAGATGTCATCACTTAATGCCAATATTCAAGAATTATCAATTCAACCCTTTTTTATGTAGTGTCTTCCATGACGGAGGGTCTATAAACTTCTGAAGCAGAAGTTGAACTATCATATCACACTAAAACACATCATTACATTTTACTGAATTAATTATTTTTTGCCATCAATTCAACAGCAGGTCAAAAACCTAAGATATCTGTACACAACATTAACACAAATGAATAAATAACTATTACTATAGACTGTTTATTTTGCAGTTGTTATGGAGAAAAATTGGCTTAATTCTAGTTGTAAATACTGAAAATATATAGATAGATAGATCCCAGTGAGTTCTGAATAAAAACTAAAGCATCCACTATCAAACCCCAGTCGCAAAATGCAGCTGTGACCTTATACATTCAGGAATACTATGTTGTGTCATGTATTCAACCTTTACTTTCATTGTTGCCTGAGAATGACTTATAAATACATTGATTTTCTACTATAGTGGCAGCCAGTACAAATGCTTTGCAACAAGACATTCAATGCAGCACAACATAAAAAGGCATTTTGCTTCTTTACATTTTGGCAGCGATGAATGCAATCCTGTTAAATGGCAAGTCTTTCCAACAGGAGAAAAATCCTCTCCTGTAGACTTTTACACTGCTGCCAGAAACTTCAGAAGAAACTACAGAAGCTCAAAGTAATGACAGTGAGAAGAAGATTTCACAATGCTGACCAGAAACAACAAAAACTATAACATCTCAACACTTATTGTAAATGGCATTTGTAGATTTAGGCTGTTTTTTTTTTTAATCATGGAATCAAAATATCTTTATGATTATAACTATATATTGTATCTATTACTATTTTTGTCATATGATATATTTTTTTTGTGCCGTGTTTCATATTCAAATCTGCATGAGAATACATGATGTCAAGTCGCTTAACAACTAAATTTCTTCTGCCCTTTTCCAAATATGGTGTTCTTTACAGTGTCAAGATTTACTACTGCAACATATAATACTGTTGGTTTTTAATTTGTGTTTTTAGAATTATGTTTTAGAATCATTTCAAGGACCTAAAACTCTTGAATTTGTCTTTCTGAGTGAGAGAGAAAACCAACAATACACAGATATATTAATGCTTACAAAGATATATCAATAGGTTAACATTATTGTCTTTAGCTTTTGAACATTAACTGTTTCATACAGATTATCCTTAAGGTTCATATTGTTTTTCAAATGCACACATATTGAAATCGTTAGTATGTAAATGTTAAACATCAGTGCACACATCATCACCGGTGTGTGTGTGTGTGTGTGTGTGTGTTCGTGTGTGCTTGTGGCTTCCAGAAAATGGTATCCGTGATTATTCATGTCTTTCAGAAGAATGATTAAATATTCCTTACCCTCAGAGCAGCGAAACAAATGAACCACAGCTGCGTTCTAACAGGAGCTGACAGATCTTTTAAATAATGTTTATTTATCAACGGTAACATTTACCAGCCCTGGTATGGTCCCTCTGGCATGTGATTCAAACTGCCTGAAGCCTGGCGGTGCCTCTTCAGTTGGCATTTCCTTCACTTTGAAAAACTTTGCAGAACTTTGCAGCATGTTTTTTCGGGTCTTCTCTCTTCTTCAGTTCATCTTCAGATATGAACAAGAGAGCGAGCTGAGTGGGGGAAATGAAGGCACAAGTTTTTACATAAGTTCACATAGGTGGAGAAGGAAAAGGAGAACTTGAAAAATATAAAATAAAATAGTTTTATGATAGGGAGGTTGAGATCCTCTTTTTCCCCAAAGTTTAAATTATTACACCAGTGAACATATTTTTAATAGATTAACAGAGCAATGTTTTACAACTAAGTATAGGGGCAGTATAGCTAAATTGCGATCCAAATGTATGAATTAATAAATGAATATATGAACATATTAATTTATCATCTGCATGGAGATACATTATTCACTGCCTCCTTCTTCCTCAGCATCCATGCTAGCGATATCATTATACTTCAATTAATATAAAATCCACTTTTACCATTGCAAAGCCACACTCTACTTTCAAGGAACGCCAGTCCTACTCGGGGGTCAGAGGTATAATTTTGCAAGTTGAAACCAGTATAAAAGCACAAGCGGGCAGGCACACAGGATTCACATGAAGCCTGTCGTTTGAAGCTAAAGGATCCTGAACATTAGGCTTTCATTTGAGCCTTCAACTAAAGAAGATGATTCATTGTCTAACGTGCAGTTAGCAAGTTTCACAGAAAATGAACAGGTAAAACATTCAAACTATGTCTGGAGTGAGTGATTGTTTCTGTGATTTAGTTTATTTTCTTTTGCTTTTTACTGTGTTGCTTTCTGTGTGTATCAGGTTTGCTGCATGACTGAAAACTGTATGCTTCATGATGTGTTCAAATACAGGGTTAGGGTTCTTAAACTTAAGCAACAAGAAAATGAATCCTTTCTTTTGTTGTTTAAGCTTCTTTATTCACTTATTTCCTCTCCTAATCAGATCCATACTACTAGTGTGCACATACACATTACCTCAAGCCAAAGAAAGAGTTCCTATTGTCCACTTGTGTCCGAATCTCGGCACAAGAAATGTGGCTGTGTTTGTGTAACTTTAGAGAGACATCACCTACGTTATTATCGGCGCGATGTGACTCTAATTTCAGTACCAGTGTAGTTCAAGTGTTAATAATAGGCCCCTGTTTGCTTTGCAATAATTTCAATTCATAATACATAATTTTCATAAATGTTACTCTAATGAAGGGGAGGTTGCATATGAAGCAACTCTTATGAATACACATGAAGAGTGAAACAAAGAGAGTACAAATCATTTGAATAGTTACATTAGAATTGTATATTTTGTTTTCTATTAAATATGGTAAACAGTGCTTGTGCCTGTTTATTTTTTGAATCCATTTACACACACTGACATGCATAAGGCTAACAGATATGACAGTGCCCTCTTGTAAAATGGCATTAATAAACATGTGTAACATTAAAACCGTCTGAGGGATTACGGTTCAGCAGAATGGAACATTTTATTTTACCGCTGAGACACACTGGATGAAGAATCAGAGGTTTAAAGCAGCGTGAAGTGAACCTGTGTGTGAGGATATTTAGAAGAAAAATGCTGTTGAAGGATTTTGTTACTTTAAATATAATACAAGCTAATAGTTTCTGTTCAGATTGTGAAACCTTTACTGTGAGTTCAAGACTATGGCTTTATGAATTGCTGAAAATTATGTTGGGGAAAAAATGACAAATAAATACATTTAGTAGAAGTTAAGAATACTTGATAAGAGCATTAGAAAAGAAAAAAAATACAATTCCACTCATTTCATACTGACAATCTAATTTATTCTTTGTTTAAATTGATAGTCACTTACAGCTTCTGTTGTGAAAATGATAGCTTTGTTTATGAATTTTTAGAGCTTTTTAATTATAGAAATAAATCTAAAAGTAATGAAAACCTGAAAATACTCAAATTAATTCAACAGTATTAAATAACAAGAGAAAAGAATAAAATGAGAAACATAGTGAAATGTGGAAATATTCAGACTATACAATATAGTCACATTTACTCTTAAATAGAGAGGTCACTTTAGTGTTCAGATTGGGATGAAAAGGTACAATACTGGCTTTGAAGCCCTGATGCCTGCCTCACCAAAGCCCTGTGTCACAACACTGCATAGGGAATGATATGCAAGAGCGATATTTGAATATTCATGACTAAATCCATCAGCTGTTTGCACTGTAGCATTAATTAATAGCTCGAGGGGAAGCTACACCCAAATAAGGAGCTGAAGCAGTTGGTGCTTAACTACGGCAGTCCCAAAGAAGAAATTAAAAAGTGAGAAATTTGTAACCAGTGGGTGCTAACACAGTGTGGCTTCCCTAAAACAGCATGAGATGTATGCATTGAAAGATTTTACTCATTCATTTAACAATCAATAGACTTCCATATGTTTTAATTGACGAAGACAACAAAGTGAAACTTAAACACTGCATTGAAATAATATCTGATAGGTAACAGTCTTAAATGAAATCACACTTTTTATAGAACTTGTTGGATTTGTGTGACATACTGTGTGTGCCATTAAAAAGTGTATAAATATGCAAGCGGAAAGATGGTTGAAGAGTCCCAATCATCTCCTACGCCGTTGCTCTGGCAATTAAAAGAGGGCCGCTGAGAGGAGTTTCACTGTGAAAGACATTAGCATGCCTTTGAAACAAGAGACCTTGAGTATGAACAAGGGCCATCCATACACACTTTGGAATGTAATTTATATGCACAAACTGAGGTGTGAGGCCAGAGGATGTTAGAGGGGCAGAAATGATCCACTCAGTACAGGTGTAGCTCTCACTGGCCAACAGTGTTATACCAGTTTTTATACCGCCAGTGATTCTTTACTCATCAGTGAATTAACAGTCACAATAAAAACTTAAAGATAACATTTGAAATATATATATAATTGTATGCTTTGCTTGTACTTTTCTATCTTCTCTATGATCTTAAAGAAATATGGTGCCTCATCAAAGTGTTTTATGTTCTAAGCTGAGCATCAATAGAAGTGTTGATGTTCAAGTGTTTGCTTGATGACCTGAGTTTCTTTCTGTGCCACTGCCACCAGTACCCTATGTGCTCAGCTCTCTGAATTATGCATGGTGATTATATGATGTAGTCCTCTGAATTGTAAATTCTCACAATTATACAGCCCATTGTCTATTCATTATTTCAAAACGAATGGGAAATTATGTAAAACTATCTCTAAAGAGGAAAGCAGCGTGTAATATGACTTGCCATATTGTTCATGCAATTCAAATACTTTGCCTTTTTCTGAGAGTTGAAAGTAATCAGATTTAAATAAAATCTGACTGGCAAGTCATGTGGGATTATGATACATTTGGAAGATAAGCTATGATAACTACGTGCCATGAGGTGAGAGCGCTCAGGCAAAGAGTGTTTTCCAATTAACTTAAACCTCCCTCAAGGTTAAATATACAAGTGTAGACTGAGAGTCGAACTTATCTTCTTTTCTCCACCAGAAGAGTGAAGGACTTCGACATGTCCCACAGTGTCTGTCGGCCTCTCGGTGTGCTTTGTTTTCTGATCGCATCACTCAAGCAGCATATACATTATACACATACTGTATGTTTACATAGATCTTCAATTGTTATATATTTTTAAAGATTGCCTCCAGATTTGGCTTATAAAAACACTTATCAGACTTTTATGTCTGATATAGTTTTTCAATCAAATAAAAAAAAGTTCAGTAGCCTTTTTAAGATTCGTTTTAAAATTCCATCTACTTCATCACTAAAGAATCCAGAATCTATGAATATGTAAATATTTCTAATTTTAAAAGTTGAACCGCTCCTACTTCACTGAAAACTCCATTCTCAGTGTATGTGCACTGGAGATTTCATTTTACCACATCACATTGGTGTTAGTTTTATACTGGACCACCATTGACTTACAAACCAGTTGTGATGTCACAGAATCGTGTTTGTATGTACATGTTTTAAAATCAGATTTTCAGTGAGAACAGAGGAAGTTTCCCTCCGCAACAGATTAGCATAAAAACTGTCCTCTAGTGTCAAACTCTGAACATACATCATTCTGTAAAGTGAAGCTCAAACATCGCAGTGTAACAATAGGTTACACATAAGTAACAATAAGAAAAACACATTTTTGAGTAGGGGGTGACTTTAATTTGATTTATAGATAGCCAAAAATAGATTATCTGCTATTTAGAAGAATAAAGCATGTGGACCATTAATTCCAGCACACATTTGTGAGCTTTTTTGCTCATATTTATGCCACACTCAACCTCAGATCTTCCAACGAGACTCTGCTAGCGGTCCCCTGATCTAGACTTAGGCTAAAGCAGATGCAGTGCATTTTCTGTCAGGGCTCAGGAACTTCTTGTTGCAATTTGACCTCTCACTGCCAGAAAGACTTCCTGCAAATCTCTACACACAACTCACTTTTATAAACTTGCATTCCTGCATTAAGTGGTCTTTCAGCATCCTGTCACTTTGCCCTATCAGCAATTGTTTTACTGTATTATTTTTCTGTTACACACTTTGTAACTTTGATTTGAAAAGTGCTTCATGAATAATGATATATATACAGTATGTATATATATATATATATATATATATATATATATATATATATATATATATATATATATATATATATATAAGTGTTAAACTCACAACTCAACTTTTTTCATTCTCTTTTTTTATAGCAATAACTGTGGACATGAAGAATTAGATACAGACAGATCCTGAACACAAGTATTAGATTACTGATTGTGATATTGTGTCACTGCTTTTAATTGATTACATCTTGTGTGCCAAAGAAAAATCTCCATACAGGCAGGGTTGGACAATAAATGCTTAAATTTATTCTATTTTATATAATTTATCATTTTTTTCAGTCAAGCTATCAAAGTGCAGAGATTGTCATCCTCATCCATTGTCTTGAGTTGCACTATGTAAAGACTGTAAAGACTGGAAGGACGTGCAGTGAGACAGCCGCTTCCTGTCCCTCCTCCTCATCCTCCTCCTCCTCCTCCTCCTCCTCCTCCTCCTCCTCCTCCTCCTCCTCTGGAAGTGTTACCCTCTCATCCTCTATCTCCCCTCATCCGCTATTCTCCTCCTCACCTCCTGCCGCACTCCATCCCTCTGCTGAGCACAGGTATTTGTTTAGGAATCTCTCGGTGGAAATTATACTCCATCTCCGGCGCTCCCTATCAACACACAATTATCATGGGCAATCATGCAGAACAGTGTTGAATTCAGCTGGGACTCCCACTCTGATGACATTACTGACTGCAAGGCCCAGCTTCTACAGGAGGTAGCCTGCTCCACACCTGCATTAAAGCTCTCTCTCTCTCTCTTTCGTTCTCATACACTCTCACTTGGATATGGATAGAGGAATTATAAAACTTTTTTTTTTTTATCTTATTAGGATTTCATTTAAACTAGGAAGTCCACCAGATAAGGAACCTCTTTCCTACAGGGAGACTTTGCTGAGAGAACCTAGCTCTAACCTGAAACAGACAAATCCTGTGATCTTATCTTACAATAAATTAGCATCTGGCACTTTGGCCTCTTCTTGTTGTGTCCTGAAGTGGTTTACCTCGATGTAGCTTCTCATACGTCTGTGTTGAAGTTTGGAGCGGCTTCCCTCTCAGTGTGTGGACAGTAATACTTTGGCAATTTGGAAGTGTGAATCTCCATCTGTAGAGGAAAAGTCAATCTCAGAAAGTAATCAGTGCCTTACATAGCGTCACTCTTTCCTGCATTCTGTGGCAAACTGCAGATGCATTTCCTTATGTATGATAAGTATATTATAGAGCTCAAAAGGCACAGAGTTGATACAGGCACATGAGAATCAACACAGGAGTCCATTCAGATCCTGATCAAATGCTTCATTCATGAGTGAAATTACCATCCGTCTGTCAGCCAAGGTGCGAATTCTTTCATCTTCAGCTCCCACCTCTGAAGTTGTCATTAAATGCATAACACCACATACACCACACATTGACTCCAGATAAGCAAAAATGGATTTTACTCCACTCAGGCTGTAGGTTGATGTGTGAATCGAGTGAGACAACATTGCCCTCTTGTGGTATTTTAGCTGAATCATCTGTATTTGTTACAATGACAAAATGAGATATTGACAACATCAGAATTTGCCTTTAACTCATTATTTTATTGGCAAATACATCACAGAAGAAGAATTTAAGAGTTATTTTTGGACAAAGCATGATATGATGTAATCTCACCACACACATAACAACTCATACAGGAAACCCAACAAAAACAATCACATAACATTTAAAAAAGTATTCATGCTTCAAGCTTTATTTATAAATAGAAACTGTGTTGACCCATGACCAAATAACAGCACAGATTCAGACTATGTACAACAGTAAAATTATATTGCAGAAATAATTAGGCATCATAAACTCTATGAAATATGAATATTTGGTGATATTAAAGGATAAGTGAGTTGATACCACATACACCATCCTGTTACTGTAATTACTCACCAAATCACCACATATGTATTAACCTGCAGCTGGATAGTCCACAACAAATATACCATGTATTCCTGTGTCAGTCCTTTTTTAAAACCTGCTGTGTCCAGCTCTTTTGGAGATTATTTTAAAACTAAATGCATATATTATCAGCTTTATCCTTTAAAGTGAATGCAACAAAGGCTGCTGGCCAGCACTGTTTCCAAATTAGCATTAGTTATATACAGAATATACTGTAAAACGCATTATGCCACACTACGAGCTTATTACTATCCACATTTTTACACGCTGTATAAAGTGTATTGTGTTTTAAAGTGTGAATATTTTAATACTTGTCCAACCACGTGCTGATATAGACTTGGGATCAGTCATTTTCACCTCTCCAGAACTATATTTTCCTCATCAGCATGTAATTGCTGATGATTATTATACACTTGTAATTGTCATCAGTCAAGCCAAAAGTGTTTAATATTTATGTGTGATCAGCCTGGTTGAGAATTCCCCATATAGTGTATTATCTAAAGATAACACAGAACTGTATATGATATAGCTCAATGTAGCTCAGGATGGAGCAATTATGATCCCATTTCCAAGCTCAACAGTGGTTGCATGTGTTCAAGCCTGTTAGATCATGTATATTACAGAGCTGCCAAACAGTCTAGCTTTCACAAGGCAGACAAATTGTGAATATATCGGTCCAGCTGTAAAAAAAAACCCCAAAAAATACCAGACATCTCAACCCCCCCCCCCCACCCCCCCCCCCCCCCCTCTAAACTGCTGTTGATTAAAATCAGTTGTAGTCAATTTGGACTGTTCTGCCTATAAGGAGGAAAAGAAGGCCAGCCAGGAGGCAGAAGAAAATGCCAACAGGGGCAAACATGAAGGACAGACCATAGTTGAGAGACAGCTGGAAGTTTGGACACAATGTTTGCTTGTGGTCTATGTAGACATCCACCACATCCAACACCTGCACCCACACGATGTACATCACCACCACACACAGCAGGAAAAGACCTAGTGCAGAGGAGGGCAGGAGATGCAAACAGATGAGACTGTGACACTCTCATAATCAGTTTTCTTATAAACCAATTAATTTAACATAGGGGGTAAAAAATAATCATTTTAACCATTCTAAAGCCTCACCAGATGCCAGGAAGAGGCCTCCTCCTGCTTTGTACAGGCGGTGGCTGGCGAACGGAGCAGCGCAGATGATGAAGAACCCACCAAGCATTACAGCTGCTACACCAATGAGCATAAAGATACTCCAAAAGCCTCTGTAGACTGAATAACAGAGATATTAGCCAGATGTATATGCAGCCATTACTGGAGACTATAAAGGAAAATGTTAAGGAAGAAAAAATACACTTACTTATGGCCGAATCATACTCTGTGGCATTGTGGGTCTGATGGGACACAGGGAATGGGAAGAGGTACGCGTGCATGCATACTTTTGAGTGAGGCTGATTTGCTGGAGAGGAAAAGAATGTACTTTAACTTTTGCATTATAATAACAGAAAAGATATGAAAATCTGAATCTTACAATAAACAAGCAGTTTGAAATTGGAGGCCAGCGCTTATAAACTAATTAGAATAGTGGAGCAAACAACATCATGACTTGATATCTTCCTCACAGCAGTTCAATACAAGAAAGTTACTGTATATGCATCATCTTTACACAGTGGTGACTCAATTTTGTAACTCTTCTTTTATGTCAATGGTAGACTGACTGCATGATCTCTTGTTTATATTGTGATGAGGACTGACACAATAAGACTGATAACAGAGTAACAAAAATGATTATTTAATGCTCTTTCTCTGCTTGTTTTAGGGGTGGGGGGTTGTTTTGTTTTGTTTTATAGTCTTTCCCTAATCTTTTCCCTTTCCTCTTCCCACATTTGAAATTCCTCAGATCCTTACAAGGTCCTTTTGGCACTTGAGGCTGTTTCTGACAATGAGCCACCATTCAAAGTCCCCATCAGAAAATAGACGGCGCACAATCACCTGACAAAGGGCTGGAATAACATCACATGGCACAGCCTCTAAATAGTCACATGAGAAGGTTTCTAGCACCATGGTGTCATAATGCTTTTTTATAGACAGAATAGCAGTAAATCAGAAAGCTGATATTTATTCTGCATCACAGTCATAGTGCTGCCATGTGACTCTTTTAAAGGCATAACATTAGAGGATATTGTTCTCTTGCCCAATCATCAGCTTCAGTACAGAGAATATGAACAGTTCAGAGGAAGATAATAGATTGTTTTAATCAGTAAAACTTGGACTGGAACAACATAGCATTGAGTGTCTGTGTCACTTACTGAACCAGAGTTTCCACAGCAGGTCATCATCATCTACGTTGCCTCCAAAGGAACACCTCCAGAAAAACCCCTCATGATATAGAGTAACATCACCCTCTTGCATCACCACATCTCCAGACTGGAAGAAAGCCAAAAAAAAACATTAATAAATACTGCATATTCTGACACAAGAACATGGTTTATACAAGCATAGTAATCCATGTGATCCATGTTATCTGTCGGAGCAATTAAAGCCTGAGGCAGGTGTACAGTGTGTCACCACATTGGCACAGAGCAGCTGCTAAGTCAGGTCAAGGGTTGAGCTGACCAAGCACTTCCGACCTCATGCAGGTTTGGTTTGGTGTCGAGGAAGCGTGTAGGCCAAGGATATTTCCACCAAAGAAAGACCCAATAATTGGGCACCACTATTTTTGCATGAGAGCAACAATGTATCCAAAACACGTATCATACCTCATCAAATGTTTTCATGCACAGAAATGAGAGAAAGCTCTGAAGACAGTGGTTCAGCAAGTTTCATAAAGTCAAGCTTAATCCAGTCAGGGTGTGTAATGTATTTTGTGATCAGCCTTTTAAGGCTCTGTTAGTTTGTTTTAAAATTCATATAGGAAGGAGTCCCATCTACATTATGGGACTGTGGCTTTCAACTTGGTTATGAAGATGTACCCAAAGGGGATGCAAATAACAAGTGTCACATGACAGTCATTATTGATCAAATTCACAAAATTAGATACTCACATTGCATTAGTATGTACTGTATTTACTATAAGTACAGCTTTGGTTTTATTGTATTAATATCATGTCTCAATTCCAGTAACTTCCACTATGAGAAGCTAGGTATGTTCTAGTCGGTGATATTTAATACAGAACCAAACCCCAGGGACTACTGGCATTTGTATGTCTATCACCGGGGCACATGGTACAAACTATGTCTCAATCACTGCACAGCTGCACGCACGCTACATTAAACAGTGTCTGATTACATGAACAGGTCCTCCGGGTATGCTCTCTCTGCCCTGCAGTTCATCCCCTGAGAGAATGATTGGAGCGTTTGATCAGAGTTTCATAAATAGAAGAACATAAAATGTAGTTTCAAAGCCAACATTGCAACACATTTTACTGTAAATGCTTTGCTATGAGGGTACAGAGTGCAACTATACAGCTTGACTTTTAAGTTTTAAGTTTATTTCTAAACATTCTTCAAGTCTATTACATACATGGAATGATTGTGATCATTACAAATTTGAACATTTCCTGCGTTATTTTTGACCAATAAACACAGGATAATGTAAAGATATGAAATGAAAACAGACTGTTTTGTGAGCTTCTCTGATCTGCTACTGTTTCAAAGCCAACACCCACCTCTATTGTCACTACATCTGATCCAGCAGATCCATCAGGGTTTGGGTAGCACCTCTCAGAGGCCAGCAGCCAGTAGTCCGTTCCAAATGAGAGAAGGATGAACACAGCTGCCAACGCCCCAAAGAGCCCCGCAAAAAACAACGCCACACTAAGCTTCATGGTCCAAGATTGAGCAGCTACTCGGCTACTGGGTTCCCACACTCAGTCTGACTTTCCTCTCCAACTACAGAGAGCGCATGTGACAAACTGAGGCAGAAAGTGTTACTCCTCTCGCACTTTAGTACATCCACAGAGTGAGATGGGTTGTTATTCTGTTCAGATGGTTTATGTTGGATTACTGGATTTGGACCCCTCTCCTGTCCCTCTGTCTGTGTTATGGGAGGACAAGGTTGTGCACATGACTCCCTTGGACCCTGCTGGGGTCTACAGCCCACCCATTCCCACCACCACCACCACCCTCTAGGCTATTTTTGGGGTCTGATTGAAGGCACTTCACTGTGGGTCTGAGTGTGTGGAGCAGTTGGGGAGTGTGAAGGGAGGGGGATCTCCGCCGAAATAACTGGTGGAAACTGGACACCCAGCTTCTGCATGGGAATGTCAGGGCAGGGTGAGACTGAAAGGACAGAAGAGGAATAAAGTATCTTACAGCAGCACAACACACACGTAAACACACACGGCCATTTCCTGTAAAAGGGGGAGATGAAAATAATTATATCAGACACCAAAGGTAGTCATCAACTATTTTTAAAAAGCATATTAGGCATTACTAATTTTTAAAATGCATTACACACGGACAAAATATTGGATACAGATTATAAAAAAATGTTCATGTTCATATTACATATAAATTTACATCAGTGTAAAAGGCCTTTAATGCATGTATGCCATTAGCTATTTAGTGCCTCATGATAACAGTGTTTTTTATTTGGAGTAAGTTATTATTTTGTCTTCCACTAATAAATGTTTTATTTAAAAAACAGGACTTCATGCACTAGTACTGGGTCATGGTGAGTTGAGGGGAACCAGTGGTTTATTAGCATCTAAGGGGCATATTTAGCAGTGAACCTACATGTAGACACTGGCTCATTTACACACTGATGTGACCCAGCAGACCACCGTCAACCCAAAGCACTCTGCCCACATCCTCTGCTTGTGTGTGTGTGTGTGTGTGTGTGTGTGTGAGGGAGAGAGAGAGAGAGAGATGAAAGGTTTATCAGTAGTTTATCAAGTAACATTTATTTCTTGTCTAAAAATGGAAATGTTGTAGTTTTTGAAGGCTTTCAGAACCCAGTGAGTTCAAATGTAATGTGAAATGTAAAGAAAACTGGTTCAATTTAGCTGATTTCTTCATTTTGAATCTAACAAAATGGTACTCACTCAACAGTATGTCAGTTATGTATTTGGGGCAGTCAGACTATATTATTGTATTCACCATACAGTACAGTACAGTACATTGCACAAAATACTAATTTTCAGCATCATTCAAGGTAACCGTAATGTATTTGAGTGATTAGCATTGCTGATTAACTGAAGTTAACAACCCCTTAATGGTACTTATATTTTATTATAATGAATTATATTTTATTTTTCATTTTAAAGGTTACCGTCATCATACAGGTCCAGTTTTGAGTCAAGAGCTTGCTTGCATGAGCTCTTCAATGTGTCACTGATGTACTTTTCTAAAGGTTACAATTACATTTTGATTCAAGTAGTTAGAACCTGGAACATTAACAGTGTTCAACATTATACCTGTGAAGATTCTGGATTGTGGAGATAAATAATACACTAATGAAATAACAGTAATGAATAATTTCCTGAGTCACTGAATTCTTACAGTGTGGGGATTTTCAAGATCACATCAGAGTATATTAATTATGCACTAAAACTGCATTTTAACTGTGTTCTTATAAGGATTACAATGTAGCATCCATTAAACAGTCATACTAGTTTTATACTGGTTTTTAACACTGTAACTGTAACTGTGGTATTGATTTAAAGCAATTTAAAGCAAAGCATTGCCATTATGACACTGCAAACGTCTCCATAAATCCTATGTAGTTTGTAATGTTGTGCTTTGCTCTTCTGTGTCCAGCAGGTGGTACCCAAGCTACTCTCTCTCTCTCTCTCTCTCTCTCTCTCTCTCTCTCTCTCTCTCTCTCTCTCTCTCTCTCTCTCTCTCTCTGTCTATATATGTATAAATATATATATGACTATAACTATGTGTGTGTGTGTGTGTGTGTGTGTGTGTGTGTGTGTGTGTGTGTGTGTGTGTGTGTGTGTGTGTGTGTGTGTGTGTGTGTGTGTCACTTGAAGTGGACCAAATACATGATACATGATTCTTAAATCATTTATACTGAGTGTATATTTCTGAATGTCTTAGTATAAACTCTTGGTATTTGACATACTACAAAACTAATTAGTTTTATTCTGCAATTCTACATACAATGTCATGTATTCTACAAGAGTGCTGGTATCATTGAATGACAAAATATATCAGACAAAAACCCAGAGAATTAAAAAAAATAATTTTGAAATACAAATAGTTATAAAAAAAAACTCTCATAGAGGGGAGGTTTTTGTCAATATTGTTTCAGGCAGAAATAATCAGTTTATCTTAATGAACGAGAAAAAAAACTGACAACTGACGTTGCAGAAGATACCAACTGTGAGAGCAGCCGCGGGGGAGTCAGACCAGACATATTAACAAATGAGCGCCCAAGAAATTAACCATGACACCTGCAGCCAGCTTTAAAGCCGGACACAGACTTTATATTCTTATGTAAATCGTCCACCACTTAGATCGTATACGTTTTTGCAGGCGGTTAAAACCAGGCACTTTAAGTCCCACCCCTCTGCCTGTGAGACTACTACCGGGACGCAGTCGTGTTTACTGTGTTTGATCCTCTGCTGTGGAAGATCCGATGAGCGCTTCCGTGTCGGCTGCAGCAGTGCTGTCACAGCGGGAGGATGAACAACCACAAATGTAGCACTTTATTTCAGAAAGCCAGGGGACGGACGAGGATTATACAGTGTATTTATGTGGTGGGCTTCATGGTGAGTAGCTAAGTGAGACCTGACGGTGTTGGTTGATTAACCTGCGCAGTGATCAATCACAGCTCAGACATATGATGTCATAAAGACGTGGAGTTACTTAGGAGGTGTTTCATGATTAACATTGCAAAACCTAACCGAGATACTTTGGAGTCATTTTAAATGTAATGTTTTAAATTTGTTTATACCAAAATCTATTTGGTCTTACTTTAGTCTTGCATCTTAAACATTTTATTTCTCTGATTGTTCTCCAGCAGCTAAATCATAGTAACCATAATCATAATTCTCTTTAACATGACTCCCACTCCGGACTTCGCAGGTTTTAAACCTTCGATAACCGTTTGTTTGTTTTGTTTTTGTTTTAAAGCTATCTTTAAAATGATTACATTGAACTAATTGGGATTGTTGGAGTTAGTGTGCTATTATATGCCAAATAGAAAAAATTGACAACATAACATTTAAAAAAAGATCCTAGACAAGCGTATACTTTGTGTAGGCTATACAGTGTATGTATATGTGCAGATACATGTGTTGGATTTGGATATTTTAGAATATGTCGCCCCAAAGTGATCAGATTTCCAGACACTGAAGTGTGATGGTATAAAACTCCTATTTGAAGTGGGCCAGTACTGACCCAGCAGATTCTGTGACCTGCAGTGATGGCAGTAGTACTCAGACTCTTTACTTAAGTAAAAGTAGCTTATCAATACCACAATGTAAAAAGTGCCTTATTACAAGTAAAAGTATAGAAGTATTACCAGATAAATTAACTTAAAGTACTAAATCAGGCTGTGACCGACATATTAAAATGCTGCATATGCATTGACTCATCAGTACTTTGTTAAATGTATTTAATATGCCAGACACTAAATGATCTGAGTCTTCCAATACTGCAGGTCATAGAAGCTGATGGGTCATTAAATACAGTGTGACACTCATTACTCTTTTCTGCCATCTCCATATTAGCTTCTCTGGACCATTCACAATGTCACTAAATAAACTAGTACCAAAGGGGTTCAAGGTGACTCTCAGCTGTTTCTATCTTGCCTGCCTGCTTTTCTCTGTCGAAGTCTAGTCTAAGTAATATTACATTAACCTTACATTAAGGTTTTCATCTAGTGTAGATCAGTGATTCTCAAATTGGAACGAAGGGCATCCTGTCCTGATGACTTCATTGCACACTAGAGCTAGTGTACAAAGTAGATAATTATCTGTTATCGAATAAGCTAATTGAAATGGTTGTCCCCTTGATTGAGTACAATTATGTTGTGAACATCAGTCTCCTAGTGTCTTTTATTCTTTTTAGAAATACAGAATGTAATGCTTAATAATTTGCTGTCCCGGCTGATAAAATGCCAACATGTGACCTAGGGGAGTACTGGCACCTACTTGTTTCCACTTCAAGCACTGTATAAAACATTGCAGGTTGACTTGACAGCTCTGAGAGGGTACTGAGGGTCTCTTCTTTAAAGCATCACTGTCAGTAAAATGTGTTGCAGCATGTACAGGCTCTTTTGCCTTTATTTTAGAGAGTAACTGGCAGAGAGGCTGACAGGAAACATGGAGAGGGGGGGGGGGGGGGGGGGGGGGGCTGCAGCAAAGGTCCCTGGCCGGATTCAAACCAGGGACGCTGCAATTATGTGGTATGCGCTCTAACCACTCAACCACCAGGGTACTTCATGTACAGGCTCTTTATAAGGACTAGGTGGATGCTGTGTAGGCAATGCAAAAACAATTCTTTGTAACTTTAAAGAAATATTGATGTTATTTGTTTATGTGATCAAAGTTTTTCAAGTCTGTCTTAAAACAATGTACAAGTGGCAAAATGAACATTGAAACCTGTTTTTCTTGCTGTAATCATTCCTCCTGTTCATACTGACCAAAAATCCACAGTCTTCCAATCAGTGTTGCAAATCCAGCTGCCTGAGTGTTAGATGGTGATAAACAGGTGGTTCATCCAACCACATAAAAAGTGTTTTTTGAAAGTGCCCTTTTCCAAGCAGTTTCTTCTCAGATGGTTCTATGTAATAAACCATCTGGTGCACCACATTTACTAGCTCTAAAATAAATATATATATTTGCTGTAACCTCAAGATATAATAAGATATATTAAAAAATACAATAAGAAAAGGAAAAAATATATAGGCAGCTGAGATATTGCACTCAAGGAAACACAAAGAGGGAATCTGATGCTAAAGAGACTGTGAATGTGGCAGATATCCACTTGATATGACTAACTCAGACTGCTGAAGCCTCATATAAGCTTCACATCTACTTTTAAATGATGTTTTTCTAAAAACTGACTGAATTTTGGCCTCCATCATTTACATTGAAAGCACATTTGAAGTATGCCAGTATCCAGGAGGATTGATTACAGTGTGGAAAACCTCTTTCACTGTTCATATGGTCACCTAACTGTTGTTTTAAGACAAACTTTAAAAGACTGTGAACCCATCCTTGAAGAGCTGACCTCCAGACATGCCTCAGAGAACTAATTTTAAGTATAAGCCTGCATAGTTGACGAAATGATCATCTAATTAAAGGTGACTAAAAGAATCCAGGCAGCTAGGGTTTTGGCTCAGGGAGCAGGCAGAAACTGCCGGGGACAGTAATATCATATGTCTGAATGTTAAGCAATTAGGGTAATGAGTAGTGTTAGAACATTGTATGAATTGCTGTGTGACTTTAATCAAGAGTTTGGCAAGAGCTGCTGTGATCTCAGAAATAGAGATAAACAGAATGAGCCAGTGTGCATCTATTCCTTTATACTAGCTTTATCTTTTGCTTTACATGTTTTCCTCTGCTCAGAGATTTGTAGTATGATTTTAAAAAATCCTTCAGGTGATGATTATAACAGCTGGATACCTCTGGCCTCATTCCTAATCCTCGTTATTTCCCTTTCACTTCAGGACTTGTTTGGGGTGAGCATGATCATCCCGCTGCTGAGCCATCACGTGAAAGCTCTTGGAGCCAGTCCCACTGTCGCTGGTATTGTAGGTAGGGTGTGTCCATTACTCTGAGTATTCTGTTCAAGTAGAGTTGTAGGGTTTCCTCTTATGCATAATGAAGTCACAGCCATGTAAACTCAAACAAATGATCATGTGTTTGCCAGGGTTAACTTAGACAGAGTAAAGAAACAAAACGTCAACTGTTGAATTCACAAAAAGTTGATTGACAACATTTCTAATAATCAGTTAGTCTTTCAAGTAATTCCAAATTCCAAATATTCAGTGGTTTCTTCTCAGTTGTGGGAATTTGCTGATTTTCCCTTTTTTTATTTTATTGTAAAATGTTTTAGACCTTAACATTTTGGGCAAAATAAGCAATTTAAATGTCATCTTGGGCTCTGGGAATGCTGAAAGTAATTACAGTATTAGTTACAGCCCTAACCCTAACCCTAAGCCCTAATTTAGTATCATGTTTAAAGCATAAGTGTCCTAAAATTATTGCTTGACTTGCAATATTTGAATGCAAAAATATCCTAAGACAGTTCATTATTAACAGTACGTCAGCATCACATACTCCTTTATCAGCGTCATCTCCAGCATGATTTTTCTTGGCTCAATGGATGTGAACAAACTGCTCTTTGCTCTATTCTACATTCACCAATGTACATATATCTGAAACTGTTTCAGGATCTACATATGGGATCTTACAGCTGTTCTCAAGCACTGTAGTTGTAAGTATTGACTTCGTCTTTTTCTCTCAAATAAGCTACCGGCCTCTCTCTAGCCTGAGGAGGCATGCTCACAGTTAGTGGCCAGAATGGTTGCATTCCATGTTATCTCTGGTATTTCATGAAAACAATAAAGGCTGTCTGTTTTAGGTTGATTGTGGTCACACGATGCACCCAGTCTCTGCACATTCACACACACACACACACACACACACACACACACACACACACACACGATACTCCTAGTAAGCCACAGACACACAAATATCACTTTTTTTTTTTTTTTGAACTCTTTGACATTCCCTGACTGGACACTGTGGAGACTTTGTTTAATCTGCAATCTAACCTCTGGATGGTATGAAGTATCAAAGCCTTCATCCAGTCATTCAAAACCACATCCAAACTGTTAAGAAATTACTCAAGCATCCCCAGTACTTCACAATAAGTGCTGCATCTGACGTAAGCTTCTCAGCTTTCTGACATCTCTCCACGACTGCCCACAGCTCCAGAAATTGGTTAAATTCTCAGGGGTCATGCGACAAATTAAACAGATAAGGAGTCATCTGTTGGCTCCCGTGTGCAGACCGGCTGAATCCTGATAAATGTGGGGATACGTGAACAGCTGGGTCTCTATGGAAATCCCACCAGGCTACATCCAGAACACAGCAAACTCAATTGGTCCTAATTTCATTATTTCGTCAGATGGGTGTGTGTGTGTGTGTGTGTGTGTGTGTGTGTGTGTGTGTGTGTGTGTGTGTGTGTGTGTGTGAGTGTGAGTGTGTGTGTGTGTGAGTGAGAGAGAGAGAGACAGGGCGAGAATTTAATAAAGTCTAACAGTTTAACAGTTGAGGTTACTTGTTTGAGGGGAAATGCAGGGTCTTGGGATTTTTGCTTCACTTTTGGAGTGCTCTGATGTCTCAGACTAACATGCACATGTTTCCAACACAAAGTCAGATTCCAAAGACAATATGGCCTTTCTGGCCTTCAGTTTTTCTTTGTCTCCAGTTGTTTATATCTGTCTTTAATCCAAGATCAATGAATTAGAATTAGGGCCTCAACTCCACTTGTCCATATTTGTCATAACTAGAAAGAGCCACAGTTTCTGGTGGTTATTTTTCATTTCCTGCATGTGATTGGCAGGGCAGCTGGAGTGATGTGGTGGGACGGCGATACTCTCTGCTGACCTGTCTGCTGTTGAGTGCACTCGGCTATGGTCTGCTCGGGATGTCCAGCAGTATCGCCTTGTTTGTGCTTGCACGGATACCTGTGGGTAAGTTGGACCACTGGCCAAGAAATCATGGCTCTTCCATGGTGCTGGAATTTAAATAAACCAAATCAAAAAAAAAAAGAAAAAGACAAAGACAATGCTGTGTAGCCAACTTAACTGTCAGACATTTCATATTCTTTTGAAGTAAAAGTAAAAAACTGCCTGTTTAAATTATTGGGAAAGGTAAGTTTGATTTACTGTCTAAATCATTGCTTGCTTTGTGATCTAACTCAAATAAATTAAAAACCTTATTAGGGATAGATCACAAACGTATGTTAATTTTCATTTAGAGGTTTACTTCTTCAAGTTCTACATAGAAAAAGAGTTCAAGGTTTTCTCCTCTTAGGTAAAATGAGCTTATTTCTAAATGTGTAAGCGCAATAAATCATAAATTTAACATTGTGTAATTCAGTTGCATTTTATTGCACTCTTAACTCACAGAGACAGGACGGAGTGCGCACAGCAGAAGTCAGTCAAGTCAGTTTCTTATTTTCAACGTTTGTTGGCTGTTTTTTTTTTGTCTCAGGGCTGTTCAAGCACTCACTGTCCATCTGCAGAGCCCTGCTGTCTGACCTGGTGTCTGAGTCAGAGCGCCCTCTGGTGATGGGACACTTTAATGCAGCTTCCAGTGTCGGCTTCATTTTGGGCCCTGTGGTGGGGGGCTATCTCACAGAGCACGAGGGTGGCTTCTATACCTCCTCATTCACCTGTGCTGCCATCTTCCTCATTAACGCAGGTAAGAAGAAAAAAGTTGGAGAGGAAGAAATGTTAACATAATTAATAGTATTTTAAATATTTATCTAACGTTTATTGTTCTAGGGTTGGTATGGATGCTACCATGGAGCGAGTCTCTACTACACCGTAATGGCATTAACTCCAGCAATAATACAAGTAAAGTTGACAACAACTGTCGTAAGTCCGTACACAATGGTTCTCATGCAAATAGCAACCATCCAGTGTTGGCAGCAGAGACTGACCCAGCCTACAGAGCTTCCACAAAGCACCAAGGTGGTCTGATGTCAAGGGAGGTGTCTCTGCTCCAGCCTGCCTGGAGACAACTATCTTCAGTGGGCTCCAAGATCCACATGGTGGCCTCCTCTGACATGTGGGACCTCTTTTTAGTGCGTCTATTGATGGCCATAGCTATCATGCTCTACTACAGTAACTTCTCTCTAGCCATGGAGGAGCGTTTCTCACTTAAACCAAAGGTAACAGGTTATCTGATCAGCTACAGCAGCACCTTAGGGGCCCTGGCCGGGTTTTTGGTGGGGCCAGTCACCCAGTTGTACGGCAACAACATGCCTGCTCTGCTGCTTCACTCCACAATGCTCACCTGTTTGTTAATTTTTCTGTACGCTGCTGCACCCAGTGTGTGGCAGGTGCTGCTCTCCTCCACATTCTTTGCCATTTCCACCAGCATTGGACGGACATGTATCACAGACCTGGAGCTGCAGAGGGGAGGGGTCCAGGCCAGCGGGACTCTGATCGGAGCTGGGCAGTCAGTTACCGCCGTTGGTCGAGTCCTGGCCCCGCTGCTCTCCGGTCTGGCCCAAGAGTTCAGCCCCTGCGGCCCCCCCAGTCTAGGAGTGGGCCTGGCTCTATCAGCTGTAGGTTTACTGCTTATCAGGATCCCCAAGTGGGATGGGAGAGGGGTGACAAAAATATTAAAAACACATTGAAAATCCACCAGTCAGAGAAGTGCTCTCATGAGGCCAGCTGTGAAGACAAACAGCAGACTCACAGTGGGAACAATGTTTCCCACCAGAGCATGTTTCCTGACTAAATGCCTTTTGCCTAACTTATCTGCAGATGGGATGACATCACAAGGTAAAAAATGGCTCAAAAAACACCAGCAAGGCAGTCCTTCTCTCAGGTAGATGGATTCAAAAATCAAGTGCAGCATTGAGATGAGGACAGGGCTGAGAAACATATGGCTCGTGTTGGCACATATTATTTTGGACAACTTTGTTTGGCAACAATGCACACTTTGATTTTAATGTAATTTTATAACCACTGTATAGTCCAAATTCTGTTAACGTCACATCCTGTCAGCCTGCTGTTGATTATTACAAGTCTAAAGAACATTTACTGCATCACCAGAAGATGGTGATCCTCCTTTGACATCTAAGGCCATAATACTTCAGACATTCATAAATAAGTTGGAACCAGTGATTACTGTGGTGAAATCAGGCTCCCAGAACACACTAATGCACTTCTGGAGTAGCCAGAAGCCACCAGTGCCAGCTGTTTCTCCACATGCACTACATCATGAATGGTTCCTAATGTGGTATATGAGCAAATGTTTGCTCTGGTTTCTGACTCTTTACTGTTAAACTGAACTTATAAGTTTAAATTTTTAAGATTTTAAGAAATTCTTTGTTTGGGGGTCCAACTGTATAGTAAGTATCACTTAATGTGATACTTACTAATGATAAACTGTATACATGTATGTATGGAGGTTATTGAATCCATGAAGTACATGCCAGATTCATTCACTAAGTCACAGTGAATAAAATTTGTTTTGTATGAGTCGATGTTTTTTTGAGTTGTATATGAAACATTGATATTAATACTGCAGTCTTGGTGTTATGTTCAACTCTCTGTCATATGCACTTCTTCACCATCGTCTGTGGATGGTGCCTTTAGTTTCACCTTTACATTTATACATTTACAAAGCTATACTGTATCTTTTTTTTTAATACAGAGTGCTTCATATGGCTTTAGAAAAAACATTGAACATTTATTACAGTAAAAAAAAAAGCAATGCAGTCATTCAGATTTGTGAGGTCTATAAGCATAACAGATGTACAGAGGGCCTCCAGTTAATCCAAGGAGTACTTTGTACTGCACAGCAATAATTCCTCAACTGAATGTACAAAACTTGCATCCTCAATGGCACAACTAACACGCAATTGGTGATAAAAATACAAAAAAAAACATTTAACAAAATAATTAGTCACATTAAAGTTGTTTAAATTACATTACCTTCAAACATTTAAAAAAACATCCTAGTGGTTGATAAAAAGTATTTAAAATCACACTGGTGTAAAAGGTTGCAATAAATTCTGTAGTGCACTGTGCTTCTTCCTGTGCATTGACACTGACTGTGAGCTGGAGAGCCAGCATCGTTACAACTTATACTGAAAGTCTGTTCTCTTAGAAGAAATAAAAAGACCTCCAGGGTTAGTGTACTTGGCTTTAAATGACCAGTGTGTAGGATTTAGTGGCATCCAGTTGAGAGGTTGCAGATTCCAACGAACTGAATGCCCCTCCTTTTCCAAGCTTGTAGGAGAAGCTATGGTGGATGGTTAAATATCTAGAGCCAGTGTTTGGTTTGTCTGTTCTGGGCTACTGTAGAAACATGGTTGTGTAATATGGCAGGCTCCGTAAAAGAGGACCTGCTCTCTATGTAGATATAAAGGTGATTATACACTAATTAAAAACATACTTATGAATATTGTATCTATCTGTCCCTTTAAAGTGGTATGAATACACTGTTAGATGTGGATTTATTAAGAACCTAAGACTTATTTAGCGGCAGTCCGGCTGCTACTGAAAGCCCAGGGACAATTTACTTCTTTTTAGGGTTCCACTGAGGCCGTCTGAGTAGAGGGTTTCGTGTCTCATTGTCTCTGGGTTCAACAGCCCAAGCTGGGGGTGGAGATGAAGGCTGCTGCTCCACATTTTCTGCTTCATGATCCCTGTTTGTTAAGTTATCTGAGGAGCCGTTGTCATTAACAACGGCGGGGTTAAACTGGCGGCGAGGAACGGGCACACGGGAGTCACTGGAGGAGGAATTTAATCTGGACATGCCACGCCCCGTCGCGCCTCCCTCAACCCCGCTTTCGTCCAGGAAGTTAACAGAGGGTGCTTCTTTTAGGGTGTCCAGCCTGCGTAGAGGCATCATGGCTCTGGAGGAAGAGCGTGCGGGACCCAACCGAGAGCGTCGTGTGGGGTAGGCCACCTCTGATACAGTTTCCTGATCATCTGGGACAGGTGGAGAAAATGTTGGGAAAGCTTAGGTGAATTCAATCATGCTAAAATGAACACTCTTGCCCCTACAACACCCTGAGATGATGATACATCTGGTCACACATGTACCAGCACTTTGCACTACCTGTTCCCTGTAAACACATTAGCATTTTATGATTGTTTCATGATGTTTTTATGTTGTAAATATGTCTTTTGTCTGTCTTTACGTGGAAATGACTGACCGGTTTGAATATGGAATCTCGCTTCTTTTTATGCTGAGAGTATATTTGAAAGTGACAAAAAAATGTATTCTAAAATTAATTCAAAAAAAAACTTTGGAATTTGGTGCTAAAAAGACTCTAAATGTGTCAGATATCCACTTGATATAACTAATTTAGACTGCTGAACTCAGACTCATTTTTGCTCTCATCGCTTACATCAAAAGTACACATGAAGGGGATTTTTTATTATGCTCAGGAGGAAGGATTACAGCGAGGAAAACTTCATATGTGCCCCTGACTGTTGTTTTCGAACAGTCTTCTAAAAAAAAAGTGTAACCTATCCTTTAACCCATTAAAACTCATTGACTTACTAGTGGGTGTGAACTTATGTTGTGCAACTAAACATTGTTCAAAACTGCAAAACTTTATTTTAGCATCTAGAAAAGATCCAAAACTTTCCAGTGATATCAAATATTATAGACTGAATTTTGGGCAAATGTGTATGAAAGTGTAAACATCATACAGCTCAAATAAAGAGCTGGAACAAGCTTCTACACAACTTAAAACACGAGCAATTTCCATTAGCTAAAGAGAGCAATATAGTATGGTCAAAAGCTCAGGAAAAAGTTAACAAGTGAGCTTTGAGTTTAAAATATTTTTATCAGACTCTATGTGACACTGTCAGGCATCAGGCAGTGTGGAAGAAGATGAATTTTTACTACTTGAGGGGAAGTAAAAGATGGAAAATTGGATGTGAAGGTGTTTGATGTAGTTTGAGAAGCTTACCTGTATAGCTCAGCCTCTCAGCAGGAAACTTTGAGTCCAGACTCTTCCCAGCAGGAAGAGAGAAGTACTTATGAGATTTGGGCACCACCTGAGTATAACAGGAAGTAAAACAGCAGTAGTGATAAGTGGATAGGAAAAATAAACAAAGAGAACCTTTCATCTCAGTGTAGTGAATACTCTATTTCTCAAGAGGTTCAATTATGCTTTTAACTAAGAGGATGAGAGTCTCCATTGCAAGACTCGTGCAATACTTAAGGTCAATAGAGTACAGAGTTACTTGCTTACCGTTGTCTGAAAGCTGCCAGGTCGGAGACTGCGGCGGATGCTAGCATGGCGTCTGATCAGTATCTCTTTGCTGTGGCGGTCGTTGGGCAGGGCATGCTTATGTGTGTATTCCACAGTCTGATTAAAGGAAACAAAGATACAAGAGAACACATTATATACACGCACACACACCATCTCAAAGTTGATATAGACTGTTGGTTGACGCTTCCAAAATAAAGATGCCACCATTTTAGACATGTCCATCTGTATCTAAGTCACAATGGCCACACCTTGAGGTCAGTAAAATCTACTGATGGTGGAGACAACAAAGACTGGAGACAGTTAAGATGCTCTGAGGGGAGAGGGCATCCTTTAAAACTTAGATTGCTCAACCAAAACAAGCCACACCTGTCTGAACAGCCAGGGTCCATGTCTGTGGATTATAGCACTGAGAGAATCCATCACTGTCAACATAGTCATTTCTATCCTGTAGCTATTAGTACAACCTAGAGCAAACATAAATGACCATTGTTGTAAAGGTCGCCATTGTTTTCTTATGCTCCCGTCTGCTGTGTTTTACAAGAGGTTGATATGGTCAGAGAGACTTGAAAAGAGGGGTTATTAAAACTATCAGACAATTTGTCTACCCAAGAACAGAAGCACATGCTCCCTATTTGTCTATAGATCAAAGCGTCTCTGGGAGCCTCCCTGAGTCCCTGAGGATGATGTCACTTATGGAAAAGTACTGCCGGCCACAGTCTGTGGCTATGCAAAACAGCGTTGAGTTTCGGTGTTTGGAGTAATCACACTCTCAATCTCAAATTTAGATAAAAGGTGTCGTTTAGTTAGCTTTGGTGATAAGAGACAGATATATTTGGGATCACAGGATTTTATGTAAAAAAAAAAAAGTATGCCGTGTTTTTTTTTTGCCTTTTTATATTGCTACTGCTATTTCATGTAAAACGCAAAGAGGAGCTACTGATTTGGACAAAGTTGACCTTAAGTGTCTTCATTTTGGAAGATGCTGTTCTTGGATCCAACCGGGCAAAACAAAAGTTTAAATTTCACTTTACTGTATGGACTGTAAGCAAACGTTTACCACGACTCAAGTGCAAATTAACAAAGACTGGTAGTAGCTTTCTGAGAATCACACAGTGTCTATCAGAGCTTTTAGATTAAGAGTCCGTTAGTGGTTGCTGGTAAAAAGAAAAAGAAAACAAAAACAAAACAAACAAACAAACAAAAAAGAATTGAGCATCTCACCCGTTGCCTGATCTTGTACATGTTCTTGGACAGGATTTCGTGCATGTTCTTTAGGTCCCCAGCCAAGAACTTCTTCTTAGGTTTAGCAGAGCCTTTCTTTTCCTCACTATAAAAACCAGAGACAACAAACTGCTAAGTCACTTTACCCCTGTGATGTGAACAGGCAATAAGGAGATAGTGTGATAGTCAGAAAGAGAGGAAAACATAATGCTGTCATACTATAGAGACACGACGGACGGGGAAGCGCTAATGTCTCCGGCCACATTGTCCAGGATCTCCATGGCGTTCTGCAGCTCCAGCTTTTTGTATAGTGCCACAATGCTAGACTCAGCTCGGCTGTCCCGGATCAGGATCTTACGCAGAATTCGATTGTTGAACTTCATAAACCTGGCATTGAGAGAAAAGAGATTGGACTGATTAGCTTCTTATCCTTTCAACTGTTGATCATTCACTATATTTCAAAAGTTTACATACACATCTAATTTAAATAAATGTCAGAAATGTGTTCCTTTTTATATGTGGACAAGAACATTTGAGGAGCAGAAGGTTACAGGACAGTTTAAACTCATCATATTTATCATTTCCGGGGTTGCAAATATTATACCGTTAAAGTGCTGGTTTTGTACTTTTTTATCTTTATTGCAACTTATCGCCTCACTTTATTTGTGCCTCTATTCTTGTCTCAATACACATTGCACTTACTATATAATTATATATTATACTTTATACTATATTATACAATTTGCATCGGTGCATATAGTATTCATCCCCTTTTATTTAGCTTTGGTTTTTTCATGCATCGTCTTATGTATAGTAGATTTTTTTAACTTTATCTGCACAATGTGTATTATGTTTTCAGTCACTGTGACACTTTAATTTCCCTGCATGAGATCAGTGTGCTTTTTTTAAGCTTATCTTATCTTTAATGTTTTGCAGTTGAGCAATAGAAACTAAAGATGTTGTTTGCATCTCAGATAAAACAAGATGAATGATACTATGTGTTCTAAAATGTGCCATTTCTCAACTTTGTCATGAAGATATAATATTCATGGGATTTTTTTTACTACTATATGTTTTGTGTTATTATCTTGCACTCGATGTACATGCATGCATTATGTTTGAACAGTAGAGTCCAAAAGTCTGGGACCACTTTCCGATTCAAGGGAATTTTGAACCCTAATGTATGTCAACAATATATGGTACTAAAGCTTACATACACCATATATACTACAACATTGTAGGTTCCCAATGAAAACTGACTACATTTTATAACATGTGTGATATTTATTCATTTTCATATAGTCTGAAAAATGGTGTGAGGGGAAATGTGAGGACGGTATGGAGGAACTAAGCAAACCATTTCAGTAGACAACAGACTAGCTGTTGACGGTAGAAGCTGAACATGACACCAAGGTCTGGTTATGCTGTCAACATTCCCACACAGCGCCATCCTGAACAATAGCATAGTCAAACAAAACCACAAACAAGGAAACTGAGAGCAGGTAAACTAAAACTAACTTCCCCCTTCCAGTTTCACTTGAGTTTTTTTTTTTTTTTTTTTTTTTGAGTGATGTGTACATTTTGTGGGTTACTTGTGACTGTAGATATGTAATGTCATCAGTATACTGGCAATAGCTTATATTGAAGGCTAACTTTAAGCAACAGCAGGAGAGAAAGTTCTTACTTGTCCTTCCAGTAGAAGTGGCTCCATTGTCCACAGAGGTCCTCAATACCAGCTATGGTATGCTCCATGAGCTGAGAGCAAAGTCAGAGCTATTAAAACTGTGTGCAAAAACATACCATCCACCAAATGTAAAACAGTTCCAATCCGTGTCTTACCCTACAGTGGACTTCTACATTGATTGTGTCGAGATTGCGGTTTGTTCTGCGGACATTGATGTAGTTAATTAGAGGTCGAATACTGATGCCCTGTGGATGGAGACAACAAAAATCACAGATTCAGAAGAACCCTGAAAAACATTAGAAGACTTTTAAAATCCTTTAGAAATGCCAAAAATGAAATCATTTGAAAATCAAATGGCCAAATCAGGGTTCAGATGTAGCTTTTAAATCATGTGTTGTGTTCCTGCTTTAACAGAAACATGTCACAACACAGCGACTATTCTCTTGCAAGACTCTAATTTCTATTTGAGACTCTATCACTCAACTTCAAATTTCAGACAAAGCGTTTTCTATTTCCTTCGGCCTCGTCTACAACAACATAGAACATAGATGCTCTCTTACCTGAAGAAAGACAGTGAAGAGGATAATAGCAATGGTGGCAGTGACAAAGAGCTGCTTGCGGGCAATGGTATCAGGAAGAGTGAAAGCCAAGGCAAATGAAATTGCACCTCGCAGACCACCGTATGCCAAACCAAACTGATCTTTCATGTTAAATGGGATGGTGCGGAAAGGGTTAATGATCTGAGTCAGAACCAAGACACCTGACATGGAAGAGAAGAAAAATATCAAGATGTTAGTTTTTCTTTCAGAAGTTTGGTTGTTAGCCAATTTAATGCATTAATAAAATGTTTTATACTGGATAAAATCACCATGTTTAATCCCCTAAGCGCTGTGGAGCTTTGTTACATCTTTCAGCTCATTGTTTTGGTTCATTCTTACAGTTCCAATCAACCTTGTTTCTAGCAGAAAGCAGCTTTTTTTTTTAGCAATACTGCTCTAAAAAGCCTTTCTAAGACCAAAACAGAGCTAAAAAGAGAGTTAACATTGGACTCTAATTTATTGATTACATTCAGTTACAACATTATGCACTGTTCATATCTCAGTGTTGTGTTTTAAGCTTGTTTTGCTGCCCTCCAGTAACAAATAAATAAAAGCAGCTTTAAAGTTTAAGTCAGTGTCTGGACTTAAACAGACACTCTGCTCATAGATACTGAGGTTAACAGTTAATCCTGCATCAAGACCTCAGACACAAAGTCAAACAAAACCTGACCTCTTCCATGACACAGATAACCCCTTCCCTCTCCTTACCCAGGCCTCTCCATACGAAGGCGAACAGCAGTGTGAACAGGATGTAACCCCAGTTCCACTCGTGTTCTGTTGTTATGGTGACGACCCCCAAGAAGAAGAAGATGAGGGTCTCAGAGATGGAGCCAAGCATCTTGACCACATGGCGGATGGTGGTGCAGGAACGCTGGGAAACGTTTTCCTCCACATAGTACTTCATGGTGAGGGCACAGGTCACAATGCTGCAGAAACACAGGACACATTAGTATTTTGCAGTTTTAAAACTTCCTGTCATTAAAATATTTAGAGTAGCAAAATCTTTCAAATTTACTCACGCCATGATGGATGAGATGGCGAAGAGCTCAGCCACCAGATAGGCAAGGTAGCTGTACATGAATATGAAGAGCGGCTCGATTTCTCGAACTTTGGAGGTGAATCTTGTGGTGAAGGCGGCCACAAACCCAAAGAGAACGCCGAAGCCCATCCCACCGAGCCCGACCACAAAAAAACGTGCTACCCCCAGGAACACGTCCACTGGCGCCACCTCCGGCATATCTGCCACGAAATTGAACATGTTGTACAGCACCTGAAACATGCGCACAGACATGTTGAAGCACACATGCAGAGACACAGGTTTCACGTAGACTACATGAACGCACTCTCAGCTCTGTGGACAACCAGCCCACACGTCGCTGTGAGAGGTCATGTGTGGTCTCAGGGGCTGAGGCCTCTAATGACACATTTCAAGATAAAAATGATTAATTGAAATATTTACTCTGCACTGTTTGCAATTTGATAATGTCATATCACCAAGCACTCCGAATGAGTCACGGAAAAGGAGCATTTGCAAGAGTGACTGCCTTTGTTCCTTTTCTTTGTGATCTTCCTAAGCTACTGACAATGAATGAGGTTAGTTTTTTCCTTTACTATTTTTTCCACAGTGATGTTTTATGGAGTTTTGGAATACATTAAAAGCAAGAAATCTGTAAATATTGACGTAACATGGAGCAATTGGTTTGTCTCGAAACTATTTGTCAGGTATACATATGTGCATGGAAACAAGCTTTGACTGCTTTATTCATTCCTTCTGTTCATAATGACCATTAGAAGATCCCTTACTAATGTACTTTAGGGAATGTCACTCTCTGTTAGTATCACTCCACTGCAGCTCAACAAGGAAACAAAGATAGGGAGTTTTGGCAGATATCCACTTTATTAGTTTTATGAATATTGTTCACCTACACTGAAAGCACGAGGAAGATATCTTATCAGTATGAACAGGAAAGCAAGAAAAACCTGTTAGTGTATATATGGATACCCAACTATTGTTTAAAAACAAACTCAACTAATTGTGAACCTTTCCTTTAAGTGAGGAAAAAACTAATTTGGTTCAAGAAAAGCTGGTAATATTTATTATTGTTCAAATCCTATGAAAAGACAAAAGGTTAGTTCTCTCAATAGTTTCCTCTCATCTCCTGGCTGGTTTGTTCCCACTAAACCTTAAAAACAGACAAAGACAAATCATTTTAATGCTTTCCTAAAACAGATGAGCACTGTAGATTTGAGCAAACATCACTCAGTCTGGAGACAGCAGTGCATTTGTTGGTAACTATTGTCAACCTCAATTTAATACGCATTTGGTGTGCTGGTATTTACTAATGGGAAAACTTCAACATCTTTCACCTCACTACTGATTGAAGCCGTCTTAGCAAATTGGAAGTATTTGCACTACTGTCAAATACTATATTTTACTTGATTGGCGCAATTCTGCAAGACAAGAAAGCTCTCGGTGTTGACCACACCTCCTGTGTAAATGTTTGTCTTCACTTTCTGCAGCAGCTCTGCTACTGACGTAGCAAACAAAAGGGTCACCACACCAAAGCTAAGAGCAGTTTCATTTAGGTGGGTGCGTTAAAGCACAATAAAAAATAAGGGGCGAGGGGGAAATTTGAGCATAGACCAACTTCAGTCCAGTTTCAGACGATGCCAACTCCTCCCACACAGCCAACAGTAACTTCAGAAACTGGTTTGGCAGCATCTGAGCAAACAACTCCCAACAATAGATGATCCTGGTCTGTTAACACATATGTTTGGTGTCTCCAATAACATTCCCTAACATTTATCTGTTTACCTGTGCGATCCTGCCAATGCACCCTGTATTCATGCATGCATATTAACCCAGAAAGAATTAATTGTACAGTATCTGGTGAAACCTGAGCACCTTCAGAGAAAGAATAGAAAAGCTCCAGACAACACAATAGTGGATCTTCCATTTCATGTAATAGCAGTTTGAAACTAAAGGCACAAAGCAGGGTCTTAAAAGGTGGGTAGGGCTACAATAGTCTCCATAAAAGACAATGAAAAGAAAATATGGACCTTATATCTATGGACCTTAGATCTAATTCAATTCACTTTGTCTGTGTTCTGTGCTACTAGCTGGCTGAAGGACATTCCCCCTGATCAATGTTTTCTCTTTACACAGTTAAGGGCCCACTGGCAGGCCATTGTTCAGAATAATGTCACAACATACTATAAATGACTTGTTATTATAACAAGCACTAGACCTGGGGGGAGCAAACACTGGCCTACATGTTGAAGCAAGTCACCTTCAACTTTTTAAACTCCAGTCAGGTTACTCCAGTCTGAACAAATTTAAGAGGAAATCTGCCTCAGTCAACTCACCACAGTGACAGCATCATTGAAGAGGCATTCCCCGAACACCACAATGTAGAGCTGCTCGTTGACAGACACATCCTCAAACACACTCAGCACAGCCACGGGGTCCACAGCCGAGATGATGGTGGCAAACAGCAGGTTCTCCTGGAGGTTGATGTCCTGCACACCAAACGCCTCAATCTGGCAGATGGCAAACAGAGACATGCCGATGCCAATGCTGTTCCACAGAGTCCCCACTACTGCAAACCATAGCACCTGCACACAGAAAAAACATGTGTCACATAGAAATAGAATGAGAGAAAGAAGATGACTTTGTTTTAGGAATATGTGTTGGAACGTACTGTGCCGATGTTCTCAAAGAAAGGTCTAGTGGGCATGAAGTAGCCTGAGTCAAGGACAATCGGGGGGAGCATGTAGAGGAAGAAGACATTGCTGGAGAGAACAGCAGGGGGCTCCTCATGGACAGAGTGCATGATGCCTCCCACAATCAAACCAATGCTGATCAGAAGGCATGTCTCTGGCACCCACACAGTGATCTTGTGGTACACATGGAAACCTGAGAAAAGAGGAAAAACAATGTTTATAACACAAACAGGAGCAGGACCAGGCTTACATCATTATCAAAGGCTCACATCTACCATGGGTAAAGTTTTTACATAGATTTGGATCTTGGTGTGTCAGTAAAATGTTTGAGCATATACTCACCAATCTTTGCAAATGAAGCTAGCAGCACCCAAAGAGTGATCTCAAATGGTATCTGTATTCTTGGGTAATCCATAGTAAACACAGGCATATTTGGCTGTACTGCCTCTGGAAAGGCTTGTGGATTATCAATAGGTTTAACCGGGGGCACAATGGTGACACCGGCGGTCGGTTTGGGTTGGATTTCTCCTCTGGAGCCATTTAGAAGAGTTAAAACGGTGCAAATTACAAGTAAAACTCCTGCTCGTCTGGTCATATTTGAATCCATTTTGCACAACAACAAAAACCCCACAGCTGTTGAACAATAATCCAAACTGATGTAAATATCCACGTCGTTGAGATCACTCCATCCAATTTAAGGGACAAAATCAATCGAGGTAAGAAGATTTATCTCCAAAGAGTTGATTATGTTATTTCCTGTCATCTCCTCATTCTTCAAATTTAAGTGAAAATTGCCTTAATTGTATTTTCTACAGAGCTCTTTTAAAAGTTGTATGTTTCGGGTGAGTCTCCTTCCAACTGTGGGGCAACACACCTGTGTAGTCTACCTGTTCATGAGTTCCGATACGGGCTGGGCGCGGCCCAGAAGCCCGCTATGTGATTGGCTGTCATTAGAAGCAAATAAAAAGGTGGGACGAGATTTGTCTTCAGGCCATACAAGAGCCAGGCTTCAGTTTCGGTGACAAAGCTCCCAAATCTGCACTGTAGTTTCAAATTTCACTTGCGATAAAAGCAGTTTCAGTAACACAGTAACAGTAACACTCAATTATGTATCCACAACGTCCTAATAATTTCTCATCTGAGGGACCTTTGGGACCTTTGACCCATGACGTCAGTATTTCTAAACTCTTAAAACTCAAACGATGAGCTCTTGAGTACAAGTACACAGTTCGACGTCTTTTTTCTGTGGTGTAAACGTGATAAACATGTGATGATCAGGGATGTGAAAGTGAGTAGATTATCAGGGACAGCTGCACATTATTGTGAGCTTCAGACTCTATCACTCCACATTCAGCTGTTGCCAAAACATTATTCATTCATGTCACTATAATGACACAAAACCACAACCTTTCCACAATTATTATCATTATTATTATTAGTAGTAGTAGTAGTAGTAATACTAGCAGTAGTAGTTTCATGCCTGTAACTGTTCAACTGATCTACACTGTTCTCATATCAAACTGTGCTTAATTATATGTAGTTTTATTTATTTACATTATTGTCACATCTTCTACAATTTTTATTTATTCATATGTCCATGTGGATTGCAAATGTATGTTATGGCTTTTATTATTACATTATTTAAGTACATTTTTTATTTACTAATGTTTAAATAAAAAGACATAGACTTCCATTGTATTTTTAAGTCAGCCACTGTGTACTACATTTAAATTTCAAAATTCTTAGTTTGACATGTTGACCAAACATGCACACTGTCTTAATTATGACATACAATTTTTATGACATGTAGAATTTATGAGTTATAAAACACATGGAAGTCAATGAAGCCCCATTCACGCCCATTCTCTTTATAATACATCAAGACACATTAAAAACTCAAATTCTGAAATTTCTTAATGTTCAGTATGGCTTGCTGTTTTTTGATAGTGATGATATAGTTTATGAGTTATAAAACACATGACAGTCAATGAAGCCCAGTCCACTCCCATTATATGTATGGGCTTTATTGACTCTTACCCACATATGCAGGGGAAGTCCATTCAAATTTTCAACTTCATTCAATCCCCATAGCTAATCACCCTTTTATGAACTCATGATTACAACCCTCATAGTTTGACATATGACATTGACATTAAGCCAGATGAACCGTTTCCATTTCCAGTGTGTTATTAACAGGCATAATTTACAGCACGTTTAAAAATATTTACTTCAACATGCAAATGAACTGTGATGGACCACATTACTTTAACAGTATTATATGCATTTGAATGCAGCTATATGTCTGCAATCCAACTCATAAACATTCATAAAAAGTATAATTTCTAAACACATCAATACAAAATAAAACTATTCAGCTTGTCAGCTGACAGCGGTCACATGCATTTTCTTCAGGAAATGCTCCTTTTTAAAGTTATTTTTTAATGTTTTATTTTGTATTAACTTAGTAACACACGTTTAATTCTGTGAGTATTATTTTATCTTGTATTATTACTGACTTATCACCTGTTATTCTGCCATTAAAATGATAGAGATATTAATTAAGCACATGTGATCTATCTGTGTACGTGCATCAGTTTAGCAGCATCATTATTGTTAATTGGTGTGGCAGTGTACAGTCTCTCTCTGCAGACCAGGCCCACAGCGCCGCCCAGTGGAGAAACGAGGTGCTACTTCCACCTGAGCAGTATTACGTCTCGATGTGTCAGAGGGAGTCAGGGCGAGTCTTGACTGCAGACATCGTCGAGTATGAGACCTGGATGCGCATCAGTATGACAAGAAACCATCGCATTTTTCTGAACGGTATGGATTATTTATCTTCTCATTTGACACCTCATCATCTCACACGGTTTGTAGAGGGTGTTTGCTCACAGGGATGGATGCTGCCTTAAGGAGAGAGCACCACCTCGCAGCAGGATCAGAATGAGACATGTTTACTGCAAGAGCAAGATCTCAAATGATTTAGCGGTTTTGTCTTTATACTTGGCTTTGCTGATTTTAATTGTGCCTGAACGCTTCATCCTTCTGCACCAGGCAACATCAGCAGATATTATGACGTAATATTTGTTATTGTCCGAGTGTCAGCGATTAAGGGGGAAAAAAACAAAAAAAAACATGTATCCACGCTCAGCTGTAATGACAATATTATTGGCCAGTGATGCCATAAATAGACTTTTCATTGGGCTGCGTCCATTCATCTCCATGCACCCTGCCTGGTGAACAGACAGGATGACACCCTGTTTCACGCATGTTTATAAAAGGCCATCGGAGCGTTGAAATAGGATTATGGGGGAAAATGCTACATATTTTTTCTAATATATAGCCTATTGCATTTACTACCGGATGTGTTGCTTATGATGTCACGCCAGAGCAGGCCTCCCAGATGCTGCCAACACAGCGTACAGGATTAGATTTGATCTGTTGAGTCACAGTTTTTACTCTTTTCATAACAGAGGGAAGTAAATGACACTGTTCATCTGTGATTCAACCACAGCTGTCTCTTCTTTATGTGCTTGCTCCCAGTCTGTGTGAGCTGGTGTGCATTTTTGATTAATATTTTTGAGAAAAACGTGAACCCTCCCATCTGCACGGGGTTGTTAGCTCTGAATGTCCCTCCTGTGTGTTTGTGTGTGACCCTGTAGCAGTTCTTCTCAACATCATCAAAGGTTTCTTTCTCATGCTCCGTCTCTCTGCTGTCTGGGTAACAAACACTTCTTTATTCATGATGCTACTACATGTGTGTGTGTCTCCTCTTGGGAATGAACTCATTTGCATATCCCCTGCTTGTTTGATCAATGTGATCAGAAAGCAATTAATGGATCAGTCTCAGTGGATGGAGCCAGTTGTCCGGCCAGCCGTGTGAACCACGTGTCCATGGTTACCACAGACACTTCTATGTCAAGTAGACGACTGTAGATCAGACCCAAGGGACAGCCGATTGGCATAGCTCAGCTCAACGGGATCAATAAGCGTAAATTGAGAAGAACATCAGGGTTATGGGGGAAAGGCGATGGCTGGAGCAAAAGAAGAAAAGGAACAGGTTGATGACAGAGCAAATGCAGGGAGAGAGATCAACAGAGAACAGTAATAAATAGAGAAAGAAATAAGATAACTGAGAGAGAGAGAGAGAGGCACTGCAGTGCAGCCGGTGCTGACAGCATCTGCAGGGGGCCAGCTGTGTGCCGCCAGCCTGACTAACTGGGTCATTTTTGTCTCCGGAGGACCACCTGAATCCTCTCTACTTCTACACAAAACTTCATGTGCTTTCTCTCTGGGTGTTCCCCATATTACCCTCACTGTCTCTTAAAGCTGGAAAACCAGAGCATGTTCCACGCTGACCTACCTGCACGATTGAGGTCAGAGATCACCTTCAGACCTGCAGCTGTGGAGCTTGTTGGGGTTCAGCTTCTTGCTCAGCAGTACTTCATCAGTGTGGCTGCTTGCTGTTATAGGACTTGAATGCAGGAGTCTCTAGCAACTAGCCACACTGTTGACAATTTGAAAAGAAGCCCACATCTCCATTTTATCTCCCAAGTAGTCCTGAAACAGTTTGCTTATCTATATGACGATCATCAGAACATTAATTGGCAACTATTTTGATAATCAAGTCATCACTCTTCAAGCTAGAATTCCAATTATTCTCTGCTCGAGCTTCCAATTGTGAATATTTTTATACAAAACTTTGAATATGTTGGTGTTTTTGACTGTTAGTTGGACTTTTTCCACAATATTCCTGCATTTAGACCAACAGATCAAATGATTAATCAAGTAATTAATTGGTACATTAATTTATAATGTATTGATACAACTGCAACTAACATTTATCTGTCAATTATTTTTATGTGCAGTCATTTATTCTATAAAAAATATGCTATAAAAAGCTCATCACAATTTCCTAAAGGTATGTTATCAAATAAATTGTTTTTTGTCAGTCTAAAATCAAAAGCAGCAAATTCTCACATTTGAGAAGCTGGCACCAGAGGTCGTTTGGCTTTTTTGATTGATTAATGACTTTATACTTTTTGTTTTTTTAAAGAAAATTTTTATAACTACATTTTTTGTCCTCAGATGAATCAATAAATCAACAATTCATTCTCACTCTGCTCTAGGGAGCTTTGTGTTTCCCTTCAAGCAGACTGCTAGCTGATGATTGTTGGACAGATGTAATGATGATGATGATCCGTAGCCGCCTGTGGTTTTGCATTAGAGCCACTGTAGGTTTCCTAGAGAGCTTCCCACAGTGCTCCAGGCAATGGAGATTACAGCATGTTAAAAGACATCTCCCACTGACAATGAACTCCCGCGCAGCCTAATGAGCCAGAGCATCCATTCCCTATTTTGTCATTCGATCTTCGATGAAGTTGCCAAAACAGAGATTAAACTGGCAAAGAGCATCACGATCACACTCTGGATTGTATATGTGTGTGTGTGCACATGTGTGTGTGTGTGTGTGTGTGTGTGTGTGTGTGCCAAGTATACACACAAGTGTTGTGTGACGTCAAATACAGATTCACGTTTAAAAATAGTCCGCCATCACAGAGGTTTTACACATGAATGCACAGTGGCAAACACACTTGGTTGCTCTCTGTGAGTGTGGAATCAAATAAACAGCCACATAAAAGAAACACAAACTCTCCCAGCAGCAGATATTCCAGGTCTGTGTATGTGGGTGCCAGATGGGAGCAAAATTCATTTCACTCTGAGCAAGTAGATAAATGAGCGGCACACACATGCACGAGAAAGAGGAAATGTTAACTGAGTCTGACATGCCACAGGAAATGTAAACATTTAGCTCCTGGGGCGATCTGAAGCAGCCTTCAGCTCAGGTTAGTCATCAGACTACTCGCTCCATGCTTTTTCTTTCCCCTTAACCTTTCACGTTTTCTACACACACCGTTTTTCTCTATTCCTATTTGTGCCTCTGTGTCTGTCCTCCACTCACAGTTTTGTTGCTAATATTTATCTTCAGTTGTGTGTTGCAGTTGAATCAACCCACTCATTGCATAGTACAGTTATTACATCAGTGCTTCCATGTAAGAGCTACTGTGTGACATTTGAACTCATCTTTGTGCTCGTGTGCGACATTAATGAAATGTTTATCTCCTATTCCCCTGACTGAATCATGTTACATTTAAAGGCTTTTTCTATTCCTCTTTCACATCTCTTCCTCTCCGAGTCTGTATTAGGCATGCTGTGGTCTGCACTGATACTGAGCAGAATATAAGTTTGGCCCCTGATGAAACAGAATTATATATAGAAAAGAGTTAGAAACATTTACTATGACACAAACCGATATTTAAAAGACATCTATAACAAAGCAAAAGACGTGTAGAAATGACAAAATGGTACATGGAGGGGTGAAGTCTGAGCAGTCCTAGCAGTCCTAGCAGTTTTTCTCTGGATGTTAGTTAAATGAAGCCAAAGGTGATTGATGAGGACAAGACACACAGCAAGGAAATGTTGGCAACTTGGCACAGCCTTAGTTTTCTGTTCTCTCTCACAATTACACACATCTGCAGCATCAGCTAGATTACAACATGAGCAGCCCTATAGTGTATGCTGTGACTTTTGCTTGATCAGCCTTGTCTTCACAGCATGAGTTTTGGACATGACAGACGGTTGTCTTGGTTGCAATATGTGAAATACCAGAAGTAGGCCGACTAACTGTACATGGTGGAATAATTATTGCTGAGATAATAATAGTTATTTAAAGCCCAAGAGTGTGATTAAAGTGTAAGTGCATTACCAGATTGCAATGAACAAGGCATTGTTTGCATTGATTAAAATAGATAAACCAGAATACGATCATGTTTGGTATTTAATTCACAGCTCACAGAGGATTAGGGTTAGGGTGATCTTTTCATATTGTACCACAGGCAGGTTGAAACTTCTTTTTTACCAGCACTGGTCCATGACTAGTTAGCTCTTAAAGTAATGCAGATTCCCATGACATCCACAGTTGATATTAATGGACCACAGATGATGAACGCATGTTTTTGTTTTCTGAACTCACACCCGGCCAAAATGTCTACTTACGCTAAATAAATTTAAATCTCATGCTCCTCAGAATCTTCATTCATAGTGACCTATATGTTATTTGTTCTGTCCAACACTTGGTCATTGTTTGTGTTTTATATAAGACATACTAGAGGAACTTTACTTTTGATAAAAAAATAAATCAAATACTGAATTACAAGTTGAATGATAGTGTTCTAGAAGCTACCTTTGAAATACCTTATGAATCATGGTACCTTCCCACAGTATAATAGTGTTTTTCATCTTTATGATCTAGCAGTATTTAATAAAAGTCCAATTGGAGCGTTAAGTGCATTATCTACGGTATCTGTCTGTGTATATCTGTTTGACACTAGTCTGTCTGAAAGCAAAAAACACCAGAGAAGCAAAAATAGCATTGCAGGTGTAGATTTCATCTCATACAGCTGTGTGAAAAGTGACACTTTCCCCCCACAGGAAATCTTCCCACTGTGTATATTAGCACATTAACATCCTCTCATATGCTGTTCATCTTACAATGAGGCATCATGGTAAACACTTAAACAGCCAGCTTACATTAGTTATTCATTGTATTCACTGTAA
This sequence comes from Scomber japonicus, assembly GCF_027409825.1. Classification (NCBI taxonomy): domain Eukaryota; kingdom Metazoa; phylum Chordata; class Actinopteri; order Scombriformes; family Scombridae; genus Scomber; species Scomber japonicus. Next base: position 21,234,104 of record NC_070588.1, read on the forward strand.
TGTGATACTGAGCATTTGTGCAGCAGCAACCTTTATGTAAGTAATTAGAAGCAGTTTTCTAATTTTGTCTTATTTTACTGAGCTCAGCTGCCATCTCAATGAAAGGATGACATCAGTATCAATGACTTAAAGATGTCCAGTCTGCTTCAGCTGTTTCCATGGAGACAACTGATCATCATCATCATTTTGTTGTTTCCATCTGTTTCCATTCCAGGTCCATCAGCAACAACCGTGTGACTGCTGAGATCAACAGTCAAGGGAGAAGTGCAAACATCTCAAAGAATCGACGTTTTGATTTTGCGTCAGGTTGACGTTGTTCTGCTCTTCAGTCTCTTTATTCTCAAATCAATCCTCAGCCCTGACGTGAACCTGCCATGTCCGGGAAGGAGCGCAGCCCCCGCCATCGGCCATGGTCCGTCTACCGGGCCAACACATTTGATCTCTCAGCTGAGATGATGGGGTTGGCATTGTCAGGTAACTAAGTAACTGCTACCATGGTAACCTCTATGCCTCTACGCACTTAGGATCAAATAGCAGGGCATTAAAAAAGTCCTTTCCTCCTCTTTTTTCTGTACTGCAGGCAACAGTCAGGATCCAGATGAGCCTGTGCTAGAGTTCAGTGTGGGTAAGTTCAGGAAGAAGTTACCTGGCTGTGTGTGTCTTTCCACTGTGTACTCCTTACAATTATGCTAAGAGGCCAAATGAATCCATTAAAAGAGAAGGTGGAAACCTGAAATTAAAATTTTATATGGTGTTTTTAGATGGCTGACAAAAAATGACAAAACCATATCAATGAGCCACACTCATTACTAATACTAACCCACTGTTTTGAATCAATTCCACAAACGCCTGTTGCAGTGAAAACTCACCAGTGCACCAAATGTGTATTAGTCAACAGCTGAAAATAGTCCCACCAAAACAGCAATATTAACACCAGTTTGAGTTATATTTCTTAAAAACTACAGTGCACAGGAAAATACTGAGCACTTTTTAAGACAGAAATTGTAGATCCAGTATTGATTATTTACATCTAAGTATGAAAAAACTGGCTTGGTGCTGAGAGTCACAGTAGGTTAAGGAAATCAGAGAATATTGAGATACAAACTAAGACATGTTGGTGTTTTTGTAATAAATGTTGACAAAAATATATAGAACACCAACCTTATTTACTGAAACTAATCAATATTTCAAATATTGTAAATAAAAAATATGGCTGTAACTAACCATTATTTTCTTTATTCATTAATCTGTCAATCATTTTCAGTTTATCAGTTAATCAGCACTACAAAATCAAAAATAACAGCTTCAAATCCTTGTTACAATCAGTACAATTTATTTTCTCATTTCCATTATCAAAATTGCGCCTCAAGGGATGATGCATTGACACTGTACTTGTGTTTTAGTCTTTTAGCACTGATCTGATTTGGATGAAACACAGAAGGCAGATGGGTGGGTCTTGTTAGGAACTGACTGAAGGAGTAATTACATTGTCTATGTGGAACGACATGTTTAATTTGTACCCACTGTTCAACCCAAAAGCATTACTGTAACAACTGCTGATCATCTAGCACCAACAACTTAAAAAACACTCTATGACATTCCTCCCATTACTGAGGATTAGTGACCATCCCACATTAAATCCCACATCTTGTAATCTCTTCTTGTGTCTATATGATGCTGCAGCCTGCAGTGAGCTGGTTACTCCCACATTAGAGCGTAAGCCAACCAGCTTTGTGGCTGTCAGCTGCACCACTCCGCCACAGGCCTTCTGGACCAAGCATGCTCAAACTGAAATCATAGAGGTACATCACTGTTTGCTTGCTTACATTCCTCCTTCCTGCCTGCTGTTGGAGACTTCAAACCCATTTCAACTCTCTCAATATCTGTCTGTCTCTAGGGGACCAGTAACCCTATCTTCCTGAGCAGTATAGCATTCTTTCAGGACTCTCTGATCACCCAGCAGACTCAGGTCAAGCTTTCTGTTTACGATGTGAAGGACCGTTCCCAAGGCACGGTAAGCTTCACCCAAGAATAACTTTACAAAACCACTGGACTTCAAATGTCCTGTCAGGAAGTGAATAAAGATCTTACGTTCTTATCTATTTTAAACCCTCTGTAGCCTATTTCTCAATGAAATTCTGTGTGTGTGTGTGTGTGTGTGTGTGTGTTTGCGTGTGTGTGTGTGTGTGTGTGCGTGTGTGTGTATGTGTTTATGTGGACAGATGTACATGCTTGGTTCAGCCATGTTTTCTGTGAAAGAGCTGCTGCAGGACAAACACCACAGACTGCACCTGACTCTCAGGTAACAGACACAGCACACTGTGCCTTTACTGTCTATGACAAACATGAGAGCCACTTCTGTATTTGTATTCTGGAATGTTGAATTTACTTAATGTTGACGTCAGGTCAGCAGAGAATGAGCGCGTGGGGAACATCACTGTCATTGCCTGGCAGATAGAGGAGAAGCGTGAGCAGAGAGCTCCTGTTGCAAGATTACAGAGAGGAGACACCGTTAATGGAAGGGTGAGTGTATTAAAAGACTTCCCATTTTAATTATTCAGACTAGACATACTTTAACTTCCCAACTGTTTTTTTCATGGAAGTATAGTTAAGTTCCTAATGCTCTCTGCCCACAACCTACTGGTATTTCTGGCTGTATTGTTTGAATGAGCCCAATCGTTACAGATCAGTGAGTGGGGAAATTAAACATTTGAATGTCAGACTGATTTCTTCTAGGCAAACTTAATAGTTTTTTTGTGTTTGTGTGTCAGATGGTTCTACCTGTTGATGAAAGTCTCACTGAATCCACGAGCATCAAATCCAAGTCTTCATCTCTGTGTAAAGACCCACTGCTGAAGGCTGGTGAGTGTGTGTCTGTCTGAACTAATTAACCTCCTGGTGTGACTGTGACAATTGTTGTGTGGATTGAAAGCTATGTCATGGTGGTGTATATACTATAACAACTGTGATAATATGTTTCAATGTGCCTCAGTGTTTGGCGGCGTCATGTCACGGACATATCGTTTTCCCACCACGGATGGCAACCACCTGCGGGTCCTGGAGCAGATGGCAGAGAGCGGGCTTTCCCTGCACATCCCTCGACAGTTTGTCAAACTGCTGCTGGAGGAAGACGCTGTCAGGTAACATCTACGCTTGTCTTGATATTATTTAATGGATGCACCTGGTTGTACAGGAGGTGCAGCAGCAGGTGCAAAGCAATGGCAACGTTTTGGCTGGGCTGGACTTTTTGGTTCCATGTGTCGGGGTTGTTTTGACTTTGACTCATCTTTATACCAGTGACTCCTCTTGCCTGATGCCTTCTTAGCTAACTTTTGTGGCATCAAGCTATCCATTAAAAATCCATTTAAAACTGCAAGCTGTGTAAACAAAATTACTCATAAAAATGAAAGCCAGTTCTTTAATCCGAGTACATTTCAAGTCCACAAAATAGCAAAAATATGTCCCTATCCCTAACCTCCTGTGCTGTCAGAGGTATCTTTAGTAGTCTACAGGCACGTAATGACTATTCATGTTGTAGTGTTACTACTCCCAATGCTGTCATTATGACTAATAGTTTCCTGTAACCTTTCTTTAGCTGTTATTTGTTTCAAAGTGGTTAAAGACATGATATGTAACTTTTCTGCATTAAAAGATTAAAAGGTTTTCTGCACAAATAGGCCTATGTTATAGTATATTTTGTTGAGATGTGTATCTACATTATCACAAATAATTTCAACAATGTTCAAAGAGAAATCTGTCATTTTAATCAAGGTAGTGGTCTGTTTCATTTGGTCACCTGTCAGTGGTGTCATATCCCCTTGACCCCCTCTACTTGCTATAACTTTTAGGGAAACACCGGAGAGATCAGATGATGTGTCAGACAGTGAGGGAGGAACTTGACAAACTAACTATCTATCCACTCTATTGTTTACTGGAAGCAGAAATGACATACTGTATGACAGTTTATCAACTGGATGTCTTGATGGTAAATGCACTGTGTTGCACAGGGTATGCGAGCTGGAGGAGCTGGGCGAGCTGTCTCCATGTTGGGAGAACCTCAGGAGGCAGATCATCACTCAGTACCAGACCATCATCCTCACCTACCAGGAGACCATCAGTGACCTGCATGAATACAAAGGTATATTTGTAAAATTTTAAAAGGGACACTTCACCAATTTAAAATGTTTAATTAAATTTACTAGTCACGTGTGGTTCTACTCAGCTTGTCAAAACAAGTCTCTTAGGGAGAGCTTTCTAAAGCATTTTATTTGAGTCTACAAATTCTGAATGAGAAATATATATTCTAGATAGTGCCCTCAAAAAGTCACACAAAAGAATGGAAAAACAATCCTACAATACAATTCATGAAATTTTATAGATGCAAAAATCATAATCACTCAAGACAACGCCAGTCAGAGAGTACACAAAATGATCCATAAGTGTCTAAATCTCAATTTACTGCTCACTATAGAGAAAACGATTGAGTGTTTATTATAAAGGGACTAAATGAGTGAATGATTTCGGACACATCCTGTGTCTAACATTATGTATGATTTTGTATATTCATATTTTGATGTAAAATATCACATTAGGACTTAATTTCCCCCCTATATACCAATAGTGATAATCTATTCCATTGTATCTCCTCCTTCTCAGGTCCCTCATTTAAGTCAAGTACATTGAAAGCCGAGAGGAAGTTGGAATTTATTCCTACTAACCTGCATATCCAGAGGATGAGAGTACAGGGAGAATCTGGCTATGGTGGGTTTTTGTGCATATAAATTTGTTATGTGATTTTAAAGTTTTAATAATAAATTTATTTAGTATCTAATTTTCCTCTATTTATTATTGTTCTCTGTTCTCCAATCAGACCGGACATATGATGTTGTGACTATTGGCGCTCCTGCAGCACACCATCAAGGCTTTAAAGGCTGTGGCCTCCGAAAACTGCTGCACAAGCTCGAAGAAGCCAGAAAACAGTGAGTAGAGCAAAGCAGAAATTGCAGGATTCTGGTGCCACAAGATTCATGGTATTGGTTGATTTTCATAAGCGATTAACACATTTTTCTTCATTGTTTTTTTGTTTTTTTTGCCTTACTCTATCAGCACTTATGAGGAGGAGAGGTGAGGTTATCTGAAGTGTATTATAAGTTGTTTGCTTTTGTGTATACACTACGCTTGTACCACAATTAATGTCCTCTCTTTCATTTTCTTTGTCTTTCACACACTGCACTGCACACCCAAAGCTCTGCTGGCTCTGGACCTAAAGGAATGGTGTACCAGCCTCAGGATGTCATTAAAGCGAAGGAGCTAATTGGTCAAATCAACACTCTGAAGACACAAGTGTGTTACTACACAGAGCGTCTGTCCCGAGCTGCCAAGGATCGCTCAGCTAATGCTCTGGAGAGAACGCTGGCCATCCTTACAGAGAAAGTAAGACCTTGCTAGGAGACACAGAGAGATCTTTGGTGTATTATCAATTCACTTCTGTGTTGTGGTTTCTTCTCTGCTTTCTACTCCAACTCTTTTGCCTCAAGTTTTTATCTCAACTAAGTCAGAATCAATTAAATGTCTTTGTTAGTCAAGTGGAGTAAAAACATGTTCTGTAGGAATCCATAAAACAATATATTTTCCCTCCATGTCTCTGACTTAAAATAGTGTTTACTGATACTATTGTATTTCATTATGTAAAAAATATTTTTACTATGTGAAAAACACAGTGGCATTGTACACTAGCAAAAAAAAGCTTCACCTTATGCTCACAGTATAACTCATTTCTACCTCTCTTATCCATCTCTCTCTGTCCAACCCCCACTCCCTCCTGCAGACTCGCCAGTTGGTGACAGTGTGCGATTCCAAGCTGCTGTCCTCAGCCATCCTCGCCCTGGCAGCCGCCCGCCCAGAGTTCACTCAGCAAGGCACCCCGTCCCCATCCTCCACCTCCCTCTCACCATCCTCTCGCTCCCCATCCCGCTCACCCTCACGTCATCAGACCTCCCCATCTCGTGCTGCCACCTCGCCCTCTCGCTATGCAACTCCTCCAGAGGGCAGCGAGGCGAGCAGAAGCAAGCGCGCCTCCTTGCAGGCAGATATGCACGAGGAGGAGTGGGTAAGTCCATCTGCCTCTTAAATGTCTGTGCTCAAGTGTATTTTTTTATGTTACCTAATTTGCATTCTGTGTTTGTGTGCAGGAGAAGGTCTGGCTAAATGTTGATAAGAGCCTTGAGTGTGTGATCCAGAGGGTGGACAGGCTGCTGCAGCGAGACAAACTCCAGAGTGACAGCAGCTCTGAGGACGTCTTCCTGCTCGCCAACGAGGACCCTAAAAACACGAAGAAAGGTACAGACACCCACAATCAAAGGGGTTTTGTGCTGTCTGGTTTGTGAATGAGGCACAGTCATGCACCAGTGCAGTGTATTGATCAATCTTACTGCTAATTGCAAAGATCAGCGGAAAGATTAGCGTATGAATGTGTCACCTCACCATCCTCACATCATCCTCTGTTATCATCACCATCCTCGTATGCACCACAAAATCATCAACCATCATCATCTTTCTCTCACCAAACTCCCGCATGCCTTTCATGTCCTGTTGATCTCATCATCTGTAGGTTCTTTCTAATAATCACTTCAAACTGCTTCAGTGTTGTTGGATGTTAGAAATCTACATATTTATGTTAAGAGGAAGAATTTTGTCTTATTTTTTTTATCTCTTTACTTTCTCTCACTCATAGACACCAGTCCAGAAGTAGAGAAGACATCCCCAGGTAAGAATTTAATCAAGAATACGGCATCAAAGTTCAATAAAACCAGCTCTGGTGAAAATATTACTCTAAACACATGAATGATACAGGTGAGACTATCTAAAATAAAATTAATCACTGAGAGGCTAAGTAGGGGAAGCTAACCTGTCCAGCGCACTGGTTGTCAAAGAATCACAGATCTAAAGGGCTGAATTTTGTAGTTTTATTACAGGTTAAAACACAGTGTTGTGAAACCATCCAAAGACGTTCAAAAATGCTGCAAAAGTGTGAAAACAGCATCCAAATGGCTATATGAACTGCAGTCAGCAAAAAAGAAAGCTGCCCCATTCACCCCCTCTATTCATTCACAAAACTAACAGATGATAAGCTTATTGCTACCGCTACCAACACCATGTGATCCAAATTACCATATGTGACCGAAAAAGGTGTTCAACAATAACATGGAGTGTACCTGGCTCCTACATGTGATCGCAAACCCATGTTGGATTATTTGATATCAAAAGAAGTACAAAAGAAAACAAATATTATCGTCATTACTATTTCCAAATAATCCACTGTATAAAACATAATGCCAGGTATGCAAACTATTATGCAATTTGACAACTCTCTTATGTTGCATCACAAGACGTTATGTGTGTTTAAGCTGTGTGCTGTGTCTGCAGGTGAGTGGAGCGATGCTCTGTACCCTCTTCTCACCACACTCACGGACTGTGCGACCCTGATGAGTGATAAAGCCAAGAAGGCCATGGTGTTTCTGCTGATGCAGGACAGCGCCCCCACCATCGCCATGAGCCTCACCCTGCAGTACCGCCGCGACGTTGTCTTCTGCCAGACAGTCAGTCAGCCTCTGCCAGTCAATCTCTCAGCCATCCTGTCTTTCAACACATAGACTGAACTAATAAACATATAGCTTTGGATATTTTCTTGTCATTACACACTGCTTGATTGCATTAAAAACATGATAACTCATGGCTGTATTGATACAATTTGCCTTCTGACAGCTGACGGCTCTGATCTGTGGCTTCACTCTCAAGCTGAGGAACTGTCTCTGTGACCCAGGCTTCCTCAGGCAGCTACACACCATTGGCTTACTGGTGCAATATGAAGGCCTCCTCAGCACCTACGGTAACTTGTGTGTGTAGATGTGTAGGAGTGTTTGTGTGCTTGGTCAGAAATGTATAATTAAAGGATAAATATAAAACCCTCACAAACAATATACCTTCACCATTCCTTTGAATGAATAGGTATGTCCAAACTTTTGACTGATACTGGAATTGTCACTCACTGCTGTTACATAAACATACAATGAAATGATTTTGAAAGAATATCTGTCTGGGAATATTATGGTTTTCTAGTCGGAAAAACCTGCAAAATTTGATCAAAAAATTATGATCACCCAATGGTGAAAACGTAAATGTATGGTGCTGCTGGATTGGTATTCCAAGAAAAAAATTGCATTGATGTACAGTGTAGCTATAAGCATGTGTCACCCAAATTTGGTTGATCTATTTTGAATAATGAGCTCATGTCTAATACGCCACATTTGACAAAATATTTGGTAACCAACGAACTGAAAGATTTTCCTCATGAAAATATTTAGTATACCAAATTTGGTGAAGATTGGATGAAATTTGTCAAAAGAGCATTTAATTTTTAAAAATGCCAAAATTTGGTGGTCTGCACCAAAACTCCACCCAGTCCATGGCCTCACTTTGCACCAAATTCCCCTGAAATATGTTGAAATAGTCTGCTGACTAAAAGATAAAGAAACAAAACCATGGAGTTAGTGATGTCACTGCTTTCTGTTACTTTATGGAAACCTTTTGAGTTCTAGAGGATATTATTTCAAGGAAGTTTGCTGAATATGACCTTATCATCACTGATATCTTGCTGAAGTATTATTGAACATACCTCTGATGCCTTGTTACTTAAAGGTGAGGAGCTGGCCATGCTGGAGGACATGAGTGTCGGAGTGATGGACCTGAGAAATGTCACCTTTAAAGTTACCCAAGCAACGTCAGGTTTTGGCCCGGACATGCTGCCAGTGATCACAGGAAACAGGAACGGTTTTAACGTCAGGGTTCCGATGCCTGGGGTGATGTTTGACACGCTGCCACGGGAGATCCAGAATGGGATGCTGCTGCGTGTGCAGCCGGTCCTGTTTAATGTGGGGATCAACGAACAGCAAACGCTGGCTGAGAAGTGAGTTACTGAGATTACTTCAACTTCAGCTTTACTTATATAACATTTTAAACACAACACAGTTGATCCAAAGTGCTTTACAATTCAAAGTTCTGTTTAATGGATGAAGTGATGAGAGGAAGGTCTGAAGACAAACTACTTTTTGCACTGAACTCCTGACTGCATTTTAAAACAGTTATGTAACTAAGACATAAAAAGATAACATGACTCTGGATTCACCAAAGAGCAGCCTGCAGAGGATGTCCTGTAGAGCAATAAAAGCTCATTTGACTACAGCAGCAGTGAACAGTGCCATGAAAGACTGCTGCTCTAATATTGTATATATGTGTTCAGATTTGGAGACACGTCGTTGCAGGAAGTGATCAACATGGAGAGCTTGACTCGCCTCAGCTCGTACTACGACCTGTTTAAAGAGGTCCTGCCAGAAGACTGTGAGTCTACATTCATACAACAAAGATCTGGCAAAATCTGTTCCTTCACATCTTCATTTTTCACTCACTTCACCATTCCTCCTCTGTTATCTCCTCAGGCCTGCCTCGCACCCGCAGTACCACTAGTCTGCCTGAGCTGTTCAAGCTGCTGAGCCAGAATGTGAACGCCAAGAAAAACAAGAACGTGGAGATTTTGTGGCATGCAGCCGAGGTAGATTGATTTCTCCTGTCTTCTTTATGCAGTCTTCAAAAATAAGAGCAATTAATTTGGATCATTAGTATCCACAAAGTCAGTTGTCTTTCTTTCTCTGATGACTTAAGATATGTCGCCGGATGAATGGAGTGCGTTTTACCAGCTGTAAGAGTGCCAAAGACCGCACAGCCATGTCTCTGACCCTGGAACAATGTCAGATCCTGCAGCAGGAGCATGCCCTCGCTCCACAGGTCTTCTACCAAGCCCTGGACTGTATGCGCAGGTCAGTTGATGATCATGAAAGTCATACTCACTGTTATTGCCCCTGCAACAAAGGATCAGAAAAGTGATATATTTGTTTTAAAAAATGCATCACTTGTGTTTCTCCTCACTTTTTACACAGCGAGGGCTGCAGGAGAGAGAACACCATGAAGAACGTGGGATGTCGTAAATACGCCTTTAACGCCCTCCAACTCAAGGCCTTCCCCAAACAATATCGCCCTCCAGAGGGGACTTACGGGAAGGTTGAGACCTAAATGGACTCCTCCACAGTATCTGCAACCAAAAGACTGAAGAGGATACTGATGATAGCACCACACAAAGAAAAATTACCATCACAAACTGGAGCAACTGTTGTTGTGCTTAATCACTGTTAAGAAGATTAATGTCCAAGTGCCAGTGCCACTGTAGGTTGTTTTATAGCAGATTCCCCTCTCCTCTCAGTAGTACTAGAATCACACACACTTTTCACAGCCATTTCACAGCCAAAATCAGTAAAGATATGGCTCTCTGTGTTAAATTGTAGCCAATGTGCAGACCATGTCGGCTGCTGTACCAGTAGTAGCATCTGGAAGCGTACAGACACTCTGGATCTGAGTCATTTAAACTTTTGTCCGTAGAATAAGACGTGCAAATGTGTTCTTTAGAAAGAGGAAGCGACTCACTTATTTGTACTTATCCCAGTTGCGGTTATTTGATATTATGAGTTTGTCAATTAAAGGATTATAGCTGCTGATATAGTTTTCATATTGACGACTAATCCTATGAAATGACCAAAACCAATAATGAATTGATTTGATCTGATCTGATAAAGCTTATTCCTCTCCACACAGAAAAACACATTACTGAGCCACACGATTGCACTGGGTATCCCACTAGTACACTACAAGTGTATTAATTAGCTAGAGGAGAAAAAATGTTCCCATCAAAATGCACAGTTTTCTCATGTTTGACACTTAGTAAAATATTCAGCTTTTTTAGGAAATTACCGAGCCTTTAAAAAAATGTAAGTATACATTTGTGAAATGTGGGAAAGTAGGAAAAAATGTGGATGAGCACAACTAACACAGTAAGAAAGTCAGACTGTATTGAGAGAAACACATTGTTGGTCTTCTTATTGAATTTGTTGACAATAAGGAAACTATATTGGCAGTCTTATCCCTTAAGGCTACAATAGACAATTTAAAAAAAATGTAGGATTCACTCGATTTCACCCTAAAACACAACCTTAGGCTGCATTGAGACAGATTCAAATGTGGCACATGGTCAGTACTACAAGAAGTGACTCATTAAAACCTTCAGTGTGAGCCACACAGCAGCATGTAACATTTCCTATTGAAGCTTTAAATCCACAGTAAGCAACACAACAGATGATCAGCTTTATCAAAACAAATATCTTTGCCTGTTGAGATATTTCTCTGGACCTAAACTGCACTGCAGGATGACAGCTTTAACAGGATGTTAAAGTCAAAGCACTTATTTCTTTATCAAAGTGCTTTTAACCTGTTGTCTGTCTCACTTGTCATTTCATCTACTTTCTCACAAAAATATTCAACACCATATTACTCTGTACAACAAGCACAGGTCTTTTAGAAGTACAAAGCTGACACTGCTCTCTGTGATCATCTAATGTGATATTGAAGGTTCTTCTGGTGCTGCACTGGAAGCATTGACGGGGAACTGGTCCACACATTATGGTTTTTTTTAGAGGCGTCAGAAGTGGTGCGTCACATATATTAAAGACGTTTCTGCAGGATTATATGCAGCACTATATTGGTTTGATGGTTCTTTAAACTTGGATTTGACAACACTCTGTTGAATTATGCAGGACCTTGTGATTGAAATTGGATGAAGACTTCATTATTTTAACCTGCATGAAGATTTAAAAAAACAAACTACTGCTACATATTATTGTAAATGTATACTATTGCAATTAGGATTACCCATGAGCACTTCATAAATGGTTTTAGACTGAAGTGAAATAATGCATATTGCATTATTATACCTACCATCAACGATACCGCTTCTGTTGTCAGTTTACCAGCTCCGATGTACCTTACTGTACAATACTTATTTTGTACATGTTATTTTACTTACAGGTATTTATGTTGATAGCCATTGTTTAGCCATTGTTATTGAGTAAGTTATTACCAGTTATACATGCACACAGATTGAACAGGGGAGTCTGGGAAATGCTTGCACCCCCACAGAGGTATGACCTGGTATGACCTGAAAATGGATCATGAATAAAGGCTAATGAATGCCAAACTAGCTTCCCAGGGAGTTATTAGGAGTTACATCGTGGTTCATGAATTATCAATAAAAATGAAAAAAATGTAAGTTTCATTCACATTTTAATAACCTGAGGTGGAGTTTCAATGATGCTATTACACTTTGATGACTTTGATATTCAGTTTTCATTCATTAGAATTCTAAGTGTGAGGACACAACAATCTGAAACAGTATTTAGACCATCGTGTAGAACATTTATAGAAAAAAACTGAACAGTTTACTGGCTTAAATATTTACTTGAAAAAAAGAAGTAAATGCAAAAAGGTCAATAACTTGTTAAGATGTCTAACAGGCCAAGATTAGGTAGCAAACAGAAGATCTCTGTTAAACATTTCAGGGCCCTCATGAGATCAGTTCTTGATTATGGATGCTTAGCATACAGTACGTGTGTATCAGGATCAAATTTCAAGAAACTAGACAGAGCAAACACAAGCCTTTCACACATGTACTGTGAATATTGGGAACACAGAAAAGTTCAATTCAGAAGTTTTGGGTGGATAGACAGTGGCGGTTCTAACTTGAATAATGCCCTGGGAGAAACCCCCCTCGTGCTTCCCTATTGCACTTAGAACAGGGAACACACTATTTAAAGTGCACAATCACCACCTCCAACATCATAATTCTTGCAAGTTTACATTTGTTACTGATGTCCTCCACACTCCAGCCCACTAGTCGGCGGTAAACCCATCTGTAAGCTGTAAGCAAGTCTGTCCTGTTGTCTCTTTATTTTCACAGCAAGCTGGTTTAATTATCATCTGAGCTTCACATCGCAGTTGGTTGTGACTTTACGGACTTTATAGCAGATATTCACAATCTTTAATCGTCCAGCTGTTTGTTGGCGTGTGACACAGGGGCGGGATGTTTGAAAGCCAAACTAATCGTGCTTGACTGAGGCTATGTGTTACTACCATAGACTGTATGGTTACTACATAGTGACATTGGTACACCCCTGGATATTAAGACGTTGACACTCGTGGAAAACGGTGTAAAGGTATTGATTGAGTCTAGTAGTTTTCTTATGTCTGCACCACTTGTAAGTGTATATGCAGGCTTCACTTCAGTGTTTCAACTGCAGTCAGTGGTGATTATGGTGGATCTTTGCATGCAAATGAAGCGTGGCAGATGTTTGTGCAGGATGGGGGCAATAATTGAGTCGCGATCTTGCTTTTGGGGGTAGGGGATAGTATAATAACTCTATGCACGCATTACTTTAGACACACTCAGATTGGATCAGTTAATAATTATCTATCACTCATGATGTGATCGGTCGCACTGACGGACCATCATTCTTATGATATTGGAGATTCCTATATTAATATTTCTGAGTGAGAAGGATCGAGCAGCATCACTGAATGCTGTTGAGCCACGACACAAATACTTTTGAGACATTTAAAGTTTACTGTATTTAAATCTAAACGCCTTTTCATGAGCAAATCGTCAAACACATTATCTGGATCAGATTGCGAGCTAAAGATAATCAGTGTGTACATTGAACTATGTCTGACCAGCTGTTCTGGCACCAGTAACTCTGAGTTCCCATCAGGGGTTCATGCCGACATTAAGTTAGTTTAATATTCAACATTCATTTGACATTCAAAATACAAACCTATTATGCGCTTCAGTCATTTGAGTGAATGATGTCAAACCGAATAATATCTCTCATGTGCCACAAAGCTTATTTTTCAAACATATCGTTTCGTCAATTTTTTACAATTAAAATAAATAAATAACCTTATTATGCTCCTTGACCCTTTGACCTCAGGATGTCAAACCAACTGTATAACATACTGAAGGCTCCCTAATTGTAAACAAAATTACGAACATATGTGTAAAATAAGCCTTGTGGCACATGAGGGATATTATTCTGTATGTTTTACAATTGGTTTGACATCCTGAGATCAAAGGGTCAGGGAGCATAATAAGGTTATTTATTTATTTGAAAAAGAATCCTTGTGGCACATGAGAGATATTAGTCTGTATGCTATACAGTTGGTTTGGCATCATTCACTCAAATGGTTGAAGCACATAATAGTTTGTATTTTGAAAGTCAAATGAATGTTGAATATTAAATGAACTTAATGTCGCTGGGGTGCATCAGTTCAGGGTTCAGGGTCAGACCCAGTTTGTTGAACCTGCTTTCAGGCACGGACCTGTTATCAGATGCTTTAACTCTATGTACAGTGTGAACAGTGCATCTCAGTGGACAGAAAAGATGACAGAGTAAGAGCTCTTTCCTCCTCTCAGCCCTCAGTCTGTCTGCTGGAGGTGATGATCCCACGTTTTGCAGCAACATGTCGTGTTTTCAGCAGCTCGGTAGGAAGGTGAGAAGCTGCACAGTCCCACTCAAACTAGTCCATAAATACGACCTTTGCTACATATTGACTTTCTAGCTGTTGGCTGGCTGTGTTGACCATTATAAAAGGACGTGTTAATAATCTTGCACACTCACAGCGTAAATAAATGACAGAAATGTGCCTTGTAACTAAATTTAAACATACTCCCGTCATGAGAAGTTAAGAAGATAAATGTTCCCTTTGAAGAAGTAATTTCCTATTAGTCATACACCATCTGCTCTCTCGTCTTAAGACGAGTTTTTGGAGGGATGTTGGGTGGCATGTATACTACACAATGGTCAAGCTTTTCACCTTTACATCTAATCATTGCATTCAATATTAGAAAAAATCCCTAAGACATATAGACACCAGAAATACACCTCTCTGTAAATACACTTTGAATATATTTTGCAAAGGACATTAATGGAGAGAGAGAGAGAGAGAGAGAGAGAGAGAGAGAGAGAGCAAACTGAGAAACAATGTCCCAACAGGTGGTGCATTAAGGCTTGCTCCAGCTACTCATTATTCTAATTGCAGGAAGACAATGGTCAACTTGAAGTAGCTTTATCAATAACTTTTGCCTCCTATTGTTAACTCCTCCCACTCATACTCATTCATTTCTTCCCGCTCAAAGGTCATTTGCAGCTGACCATCGTTGGTTCCAGTCTGTGAAGGGAAGAAGTCCAGCCAGCACTCACTTCACTTTTTCTCGATCACACTCAAGAGGTAGGTGAAAAGTACTTCAATGAGTTAAATGACTATTAGATGAGTCACAAAATTGACAGGTTAAAACTGTCTGTATCTAGAAGTGAAATGGCATCTTCAGTTTACAGATTAGGGATTAAACACAAACCAGACTGTTAGATGAACAGCCAGGACAGCACTGAAGTAACGTCTGTGCTCTGCAGGGCAGGGTTATTATAGTTAACTAAAACTAAGACTAAAACCAAAACTAGCAGTAAAAAAAATAATTCAGTTAATTATTAAAACTGAAATTAATGAATAATTAATGAAAACTGAATTGCAGAAAAGACCAGCTTAGGTTTTGTTTTCTCTCTCGATTTTTACTGTTGTGTTGTTTGACTGCTTGAGATAACGGGCTGGTGCAGTAGATGGCAGCAGAGTGGATGCCTGCTTGACGTGCATTTTACCATTTTCTATAAAGAAGAAAAATAAGTTCCAGGCAAAAAACAATACACAGCCCAATATGGGAATATTTTGACTAAGACCCCGCAGTAGATAAAAGTAAAAGTGTCGTGATGAAGAGTGAGGGGAACATTTGTGGGATACAGCTAAAAGGGGAAAATCCCACTAATGTGAAAGTCCACCTCGGAAGCTCTCACGAAGAAGCAGGAGACATCTAAAGTAAGCTCACTGTCAGAAACACAGCAAACCTTACCTCAGTGTCAGCATTATTTCATACTCATCAAAGCTTTCCTCCTAATACCTGAAAAACTAAAACTAAACTGAAATAAAAAAAGCAAACTGAAAAACTAAATAAAAATAAAAACTAATGAAAATGTACTGTGATAACTCTGCTGGAGGGGCCAGGATGAGCAAGAAGCTGCTGGTGGACGTGGACTGTGGGGTGGACGATGCTCAGGCCATCATGTTGGGACTGGCTGCCCCCAACGTGGAGATCCTGGGTGTCACCTGTGTGCATGGAAACACCACAGTGGAGAACGTGTGTAAGAACACACTGCGCATTCTTCAAGCCTGCAATAAACTGGAGGTGAGTGCAGGACCTTTCTGTCCACTGTTATTTTGTGATACTTCCAAGAAGAATACTGTGAATGTTTTTGACCAACTTCAATGAGTTTGCTCAAAAGTCAAGAGTGCAGCCTGACATGAAATGGAATTTACTGGCAACATGTGACATGTAAGGATGCAGCTCATAAAACTGCCCAACAATGAGTCGTTGTTCCTCAAACCGCATGACTCGAGACAGGAATGGGAAAACTATTATAGATTAATTAGCTTTAGCGGACACGGCTGAGTTGGATGAAGATGTTATGTTGTCATGGTTATATCATTTTAGCACCAAAGGAAAGCCCAACAGTTTTGGCCAGGTGCTCTGAAAAATCAAAATCTCAAATCAATGAATCAGATCTCCCTTTATTGATGCAGAGGAGCATCAATCCCATTATATTAATGCTTAAAAATAAGTAAAGCACTTTAAATTGTACAGTAGAAGCAGTTGTATGTACTTCATAATCTCCAGATTGGTTTAACAAGTCAATTTGTGGTCCCTTTTAATTTAAGAGAAAATATTCATTTGCACCAACTTCCAGTTTGAAAACATCACAGTGAAGTTAGGGAGTATCTTTATGCTGTTGTAGTAAATTCATTATTATTTATGTATTATTTTTCCTTTGCTTCTTTTTGTTATGTCAGTGTTAATATTTCCTGATTAAAGGCAATGTTTCTAACCCTAACCCATTTATGTATCAAAATATATCATAATAGTCAGTCAAGGTTTTTTATCACATTGATTCAACAATATTGTCCCCTCACTATAAATGGTATGTCAAAATCAGATGTTAGACCCATTTCTATTATCTGATGATACGTATCACCACATCGCCCAATTCTACATCAACGAAGCATAAATTGATAGAAATCTTTTGGAAGCTGAACGATAACAACAGCATTATTGAATTTTCCTGTGCGGTATGTGTACATGTTTAACCTGGTGTGCTCTTTTTCTCATGTGCAAGATTCCAGTGTTTAAAGGTGCTGCTAAACCGATCCTAGGGAACAGTATCGATGCGGGACACTTCCACGGGATGGACGGACTGGGAGACGCTCCTGACCCCAATGCTCCTGGTCTAGACCTGGTTCAGAAGGAGGGTGCTGTGTCTGCTATGATAAGGATTGTCAATGAGAACCCAGGAGAGGTGAGAGATATGATGATGACAACGACAGTCCTAAGTGTGTGTGTGTGTGTTTGTGCTGATCGCATGTCTTAAGTTTGTGTGTCTTTCCCCAGGTATCTCTGGTTGCCACGGCACCGCTCACCAACCTGGCTTTGGCTGTGAGGATGGATCCTTCTCTGCCAAGCAAACTACGAGGGCTCTACATCATGGGAGGCAACACTGAATGTAAATACTACTTCTTTTTCTTCATGCTGTGTTTTAGCAATGGCCAGGAATGGTGACAGGGTGCATGTAGTTGAAGAAAAAACATAAAAAAAGGTGGAGTTCAGTGTGTAATCATTAGTTTTCTGTGGTATGTGTTTTTCAGCTCGAGGGAACACCACAGTGTGTGCCGAGTTCAATTTTGCAGCTGATCCAGAAGCAGCTTACATCGTACTCAACGACTACCAGTGTCCCACCTACTTGGCTTGCTGGGAGTTTACCTGCTACAGCAAACTGTCCTGGGTAAAGCTCGATTTTATTAAACACTAGACCGTAGATTCTCAAAGCTTGTTAAATCACATAATCATGCTGATAAGTAAGACATTTATTGCAGCCTCTCTGTTTACATGTCTGCTGGTTTTACAGGAGTTCTGTGACGCCTGGCTGGCACAGGACACACAAAAAGCTCGCTTCATGAGACAGATCTTCCGCCACAGCCTTGAAGCGTCAAAAAGCGAGCGCTTCGAGAAGGAGTTTGTTGGTGGCACGGGTTTGGTGTCCTGTGACTCATATGCCATGGCTGCCGCTGTGGACGATTCATTCATCATAGAAAGCGACCATTATCCAGTTAGCGTAGAGCTAACGGGCACGCACACTAGAGGCATGATGGTAGTAGATACTGTGGACCTCCTGAAGAAGACTCACAAGGCTGTCATCATGAAGAAGGTGGACATGGACAAGTTCGAGCAGATGATGATGGCTGCTTTGAAATAACAGCTCTGAATGTAGGGAGGAAACACGAGTGATCACAGTGTTTCTGTTTTTCCTTCTTTCTCCCGTCCACATATTTGACCTCAGTATGAAGATTTTCTGTTGAGTTGATCCTCTGTGAAAACTCACAAATGTTAATGTTTCTAAAAATGTTTTGTGTTTTTACTTATAACATGTTCTTTTTAACAAGTAGACCATTGTGAAACTGCCTTCAAACTGTCAGTTTATACTGACTAAAGGAGGAAAGGATTCATTTTGTACACTGTAGTATTAACGGCTATAGAAAACTTACTACTGTATATGTGAACCTCAACTGTAGGATAACAAAAAATCTTATATTTAAGTGAGATGTTTTCAAGCTAGCACCTCATTAAAATTTTAATAGAAACTCTTTATTTGCATTTCATTTATCATTTATTTCATTACACACACACACATTCATCCAGAATGCCACATTATGTACTGATTTGTTTCCAGGAAAGTCATCCACCCGGTGATGGCTCCGGCTTTTTCCGGCACCGGTTGGTAATCCTTTTGTGTGTCAGTGTGCATTGTTCTTCAATATTTGGTGGTCCTTTACAACCCAATTTCTTGACACGTGTCCTTCAAAAGGAGGATGTGAAGCTGCACAGACACTGGCCTTTCAGTATCATTCATTGACTGCATCATTAGTAGTATATACAGTTTGTTGTCCAATAAACAGCAGCATGTTTCCTCAAAATCCTTTCCTTCCTCTGAATCTTGATCTTGTGTCCAGCTGTAGATAAAAGGACAGACATTGGTCAGTCTTCACAGCACAGCTTACAACATGAGTGCAAATGTATTTGTGCAAGATGAGTCATTTCTTTTCTATAAGATTTCTATTCTGAGCTGCAGTGATGGAATAAGATCATTAAACAACAGTCAGGAATCCCTTTGAGAAAAAGAAATTTGGTTGAGTTAAAAATGCATCAATAATTGTAATTATCTTAAATCCTCTCCAAAGAGAACTGGATAACCCATTGTGCTAGCTTTGTGGTTTAGGCTCCCGGAAAGAGTAATGTAGACTTCCACTTTCAACCAAATGTTTGAACATCAGTCTGTGATCAAAGTGACTCTGTTTGAATATCCAGCTCTACCTTTGGTGTATAATAAGCCAGTCTCTAATCCCTTTATGAATGTAATGTAATTACCACTCACTTACCATTGACCTCTTGCACTCAAAGAATGCCGTCTGCAGGGCTTTGCAGTTGCCTTCCTTCAAACACTGACTGGGCAACTTTCCCTCCTTAAAAATTAAGAAAACAATTAGAATACACTGGGTTGATTCCCAAGAATAATGTGATTCCTCCTACTTCAGAGGCAGCATGATGTGACCTCAGATCTGCATCAGGAGTTTCCAGTTCTGTCTGAACCAGGAACTCCTGGCAACCAGAACACAATATGATTTTACTGATCAGTTTATCCACAGATGATCCATGTTTTTTTTCACATCAATAATATGAACACACAAAAGTTGTGAAAGATTCAAAAACTCCTATTGCGCCTCATATTTTAATTGCAAACACGTACTGACTGGGGCTTTAAAATAAAAAACTGAGCTTTGGCAACTCAATGGGTAGTTATAATTTAATATTTAATCATTTCGGTTGTGTTTAATGATAAAAATGGCAAAATTGAGTGATACACTGTGAAAATAATAAACATTAGATATAGTAAAATCACTTAAAAAGAGCAGCAATGGTTACATTATATTTTATAGAAATGTGGTCAGCAAGTTAGACCAGATTCAATCAGGTGTCACATCAAATTATGCAAATATTAGATCCACCTGTTTTTGGTTTTCACCACTTTCGCTTATGAAAGAGTGTTAGACATCACAGCAAAAGCCTCAACACAATCTAAACAGACTTTCAGATTTATGAAACCTTTATTTTACTTCAGAAAATAAAAAAGGGCAATTTCAGTGTTTTTGTCTGCCATCCAGACCACATTTTCCAGATGAAAACCCACTATACTTAAGACTTAATCTGAAACTGTATTTTTTTTTTAATGAGACTCTGGAGTCTTAATGGTTATCTAGTCATGATTTGTCTAAATATAGTGTTTTTCGTACTTAGTTTAATGTGGTCTCGGTTGAAAAATATCAGTGAAATCGCCTTTTCTGTTTTCGTAGGCAAAACATTTAGGTTACACAAATCTAACAACACGCTAGTCCGGCCTGCAAATAACAGATAACGAGTCAGAATATATTTGACTTTGTTATTATGCTTCCCATATTGAACACTGCAGTGCTTTGTGGTTGTGGTTTTGGCTCAGGTTCCAGTTTCAGGGAGAACTGGTCAGGTAAAGGTTAGAGGAAGCAAACCTCGATACAAGAGCTGCAACTATATGACTCTCCATGTTTGCTGTGCTAACTCTAACTATTGTAGTCTGCTCTTATCACAGACCTGTAGTCATATATCAGACGTCCATACAGGGAAATGACGGACACTTACCTTCACTACGCAGTCATGCTGAAGGAGACAAGCCCTGAAGTCTTCTCTGACACCGGAACAGGCTCTGTTATCTTCCTCTTTATCCTCGTAATATTTCGGCATTGTGCAGAATATTATTTAACGCCTAAATTAGTTCAAATATAAACTTACACATGTAATGACTGGCTAGTTGTCAGCGGTTATTTCAATGTTGTTATGAAAGCTATCGGCCATGTTTTACACGCATGGCATGACGGGAAAACGGTGGTACATTGCGCAAAGGAGTGCATGCTGGGAGTTGTATTTTCTTCATGTTTGGTTTGTTTAGGAGCTCGATACGCAGACAGATTAATATCCATTTATATTCAGGTCATATTTACGCTTTCACAGGTGTTTTGAAATCATATCTGGTGATGCAGGTGACATGACATATGCAAGTACAACCAAACTTCAATGCAAAAAAATGGCAATGACTTCTAGCAACTTTTTCTTTTGTCATTTATTTCAAAGATGTCCATGAAAAATGATGTCAAAATCATCAGAGGCAGGCATACACATGTACATGATGAAGGCACATGAACTGAGGGGGGGGAAATGGGGTTGTCAAGCTAGGGAAGAGTTCTTTTTTCTGTTCTTGTCTTTCAGGGATCACATGACTGCCCATGCTGTTTTCATGCATTCAGTTTCCATTTGTATGTGGATGTGGGACAAGGGTCAGAGTCTGGTCCAGTTAGAAGAAGCGTAAGTGGCTTTCCCCACTACCAAAACCTCACCCTTTAACGGTCTTTTTCTCCCAACTTGAAAAAAAAAAAAAGATCAAGAGGCAGGAGTTCTAACCACTTCAGTTTTTTAAGTACAGCTCTACCATGGATGGTTTTATCGAGGGGCGAAGGAGCCTGCTCTGACCAAACGAAACACCACTCAAATATGAATGTGCATGTGAACAAGCATGATTAGGAACATTTCTTCCATTCTCATATCAATTCCAACAAAAGGCACTTCTTTACCTCCTTGAATAAACCACTGACATTTCAAAAACGACAGTGAGGCTTCACTTAAAAATAGCTTCCACTTAAAACGTCAAGTCAATTTCAATAAACTATTAAGTGAGGCAGAAGAGCGAGAGTGAAGAGAGAGAGAGATGCTCATTGCTTTTTTCTAAATATATTTACAATCAGTGAAAGTACTACACAACCTAAGCCACATCATACAACGAAAGAAGCACTCTGAAATGATCCGTAAGTAAACTGATATGTGATTGGACATAAATAAATAAATCATTAGGTGGGTTAAAGGGAGTCTGTGAAATGAGCACCTAAAATGTGAAGATGGATGAAAATTTAAGTACAATGGTTAAGGGTGTGACAAAAAGTGAAATAGCAGTGCAAAGCACACTGTTAAACATGGTAATCTCACAAAAATCTACTTTACCACTTCCACTCAGTATAATATATTGTTCTTAACATCCAAGCACTAACTGGACTGTGTTGTTTTCAGATTATTATTATATATCCAGCAAATGAAGTGCAGGCAAAAGTGTGAGGGAACACATTGGAAAAATGTCACGGAGACATGAGCAGGGACTTGGATTTAAGGCACGTTTCTCTAAATTTGACTCACAAGTACTTGAACTGAATCCATTCACAACTCTCCTACCGTTCAGCATTTAGCAGTGAAAATCGTTTTAGTTGAAATGCTTGACTTCAAGTAAAAAGAAACTGTTACGCCGACTGAACTGAGATACTCACACCGGCTAACAAAGCAACTTCCGAAGTAGCTGTAACATTTAAAATAAAATGTACAATAGCATTTGAGACACACACACAAACAGTATGCAAATAAAACAGACTCTGAACTACAATAAACATCTCTTAATAGAATAAAAATATATTTTACCTCTTGTACAAATTAAAGATTTATTTCAAATAAATTAAGTCACCTTCATAGATCGTCATAGCTGTAATAATATATCAATATAACAATATATTCCTTCAGGAAAATGACGCCAAGGCAATGTCTGATTGGTTTTTCTATAAATGGACACCAAGGTCATACACAGCTCGTCAGACGGGAGGTGAGATAGGTATGATGTCATGGTTCGTATTTTCTTGATGGATTGGGGTAGTTACCGAGAAAATCTAACCTATGGTCAAAGTTGTCACCGACTGGCTTCAGGCAGGATTTTGCAACTCATCCTGAGTCTAAGTTTCAGGACGAGTGGAGTATTTCAGTGAGACCGACAATACTCGGAGTGAGAAAAACATTTTAGTTTGGGCTGGTGTTGATCTGAAGCTCCGTCATCTCAGTCGAGAACAGAGAGCATCTGGCCATTAGTGATGATTGAACATTCTTGATCATCACGGGCTGTGCTGTGGCGCTAGTGCAATGCCCCAGCGTGCCCATAGGTGGCAGCATTGAGTAAAAGAGATTTGGCAGCATCGATACCAGTGGCCAGGTGACTGGTTCTCCCGAGATGTGATGATTTGTCCTCATTCATCCAAGTGTTTTCTGATTGTGTTCAAAGCTGCTGGACGACACAGTCACTTTGAGAGGCAGAGCTGGGAGCAGATTTCTTCACACACTCTGCTGTTGTTTTTTTTAGACAGTAGTATTCACATTCTCACAAATGAATTAAGAGCACACGAGTGAGGGAGGGATGCAGAAAGAAAGGGAGATATCGATCGATGAGAAGAAAAATAACAAGGTACATTAGGAAGAGCCAGGACAGAAAGGTGGCGTTCTTCAGACGAGCAACTCTAGTGGGCTCTAATGACTTCACTGCCGGTTGCTAGGTGCCAGAGGCCCTGCGTAAGCAGTCTAAGAGATTTTGGTCCCCCAGGGGCCATGATTCATGTTCCCCTTCACAACAGTCAGCCTGCTATCCTCTTTATATGTATCTGCAGGGAGAAAGCAGAACGACACCATGTTAATGGATAAATGCATCTGGATTAAGTGGTATTCAGCGTATGACTGGAAATGGAGATGAACAGGTGGGACGTATGATTTGCTTACTTCGCTGAGGATGGCCCACACAGCTGAGTCTTTGACAACCGAAAGTCTTAGTGCCAAGACAGGATTGAAGGAAGGATCCACAGCCCCTTCTGCCACACCCTTTTCAAACTGACCTGTGTGTTTTAAAAGATACACACAAAGCACACATGACGAACAAATTTGTAGGAAGAGTGCACTGCAACTTCACCGGGAAAATATTTGCTCAATCACAAAAACAAAAGGAACGTAAAAAGACAAGATGGCAAAGTTGACAGAGTTACTGGAAGAAAATGCACTTTTTCAACCAACATGTTTCCATACACGGTCTTCACCAGGTTTTTATAGAAAGAAATCATAATTATAAAAAACATTTGATTTTAAAAAAAGCAAAGAAAGCATACATAAATGCTGTATACATATACACTGTCTATCCCTCAAGGCTCCATCAAGGCTCCATCAGTGTGAGTGTGTAATCTGATCAACATGTTTCAGTGTGACTGTACACACTCCCACACAGGCTATAGCGCTGGGACACCGAGTTTACTCACCAATCCTGTAAAAGCGGTCTTCACTTCGCTTGTACTTCTCTTTGGTCTGCAGTCCAGTTTCCTAACATGAGCACAGTGAAAGGTTGAGTAAGATATGAGACAAATAAAAATGGTATCAATTTCTCTTTTGACCAGCGGTTGAACATCTATGCTCACGATAGAAGCATGGATCACAGTGTCAGAATGTATTGCCTCTGGCAGAGCT
Source organism: Scomber japonicus (assembly GCF_027409825.1). Taxonomy (NCBI): domain Eukaryota; kingdom Metazoa; phylum Chordata; class Actinopteri; order Scombriformes; family Scombridae; genus Scomber; species Scomber japonicus. The sequence continues at coordinate 21,258,645 of NC_070588.1, forward strand.
AACGATTGTGTCATGCTCACATTCCAGTCAATAATCAATACACTGCATCCCTGAGAGCAAGCGCCCAATGTAATCTAATCAGAAGCATTTGCACATCACACCATAGAAGGGTAACAAAGCATATGAGTGTGTGTATTTCCCTACCGAGACAGGCAGTATTTCCACTGTGGTGTTCTCGATCTTGTCCCCTGGGTGCTCCTGGTTACCACTGCGAAACAGGAACCTGCCAATCAAAAACATACATTTAAATAGATTCCATCCACGGACAAGCGTTCCATCACTTCTTGGTATGCAAATGATAGAAAACATATAATCACTTGTGGACAACAAGTAGAGAATTAACCAAAAAAGTAGGTAATGACTTTTTTTTTTAAATGGCTTAATGCCACTCAGATGTTATAGTTAATAAAAGCTTAATGCTCATGTTTCTTTGATCTCATATTCAGGTCAAAGCTGCAGGTTATGAACATTAAACACAGTACTTCTACCTTTAGACAGTATAAAGCTGAGAAGATATTTCAAAGCAATTGGAAGATGATTCAAATTCACAAAGCATGGTTCATTTATACAGACATCATGCTGCCCTTATTTGATCTGAAACAGGGATATTTATTACTGGAATTTGTGGTTGCATTACATTTCTCTGTATTAAATGCTAAGCAACTAGAAGGGGAGATGGGCACAGAGGCAGTGACAGATCATAAAAAAATGCTGTAGCTCTTGACCAGCTGCTGATGAGACAACGACTCAACAGCAGGCTAAAAGAGTCTGAGCTTGTGTAATTGGTGTCGCTCAAACGCAGACACAAAACACTTCAGAGCCAGACAGTAGAACACTAGATGGCAGCTTTCCCTATAGCTGCAACTTATTGCTGAGTGACTGATGATGTGAAAACAGTCTCTCACACTTGTCGCTATTCCATCATTCTCTTTACAAGACTGGTGAATGCAATCATTACACGTCTCTGCTTGACCAAATATTAGCATCATTTTCAGGGTCGACTCTACTCCGAACCGTCAGCTGTTGCTATGACCTCCCTTTGTGTTATATATACTGTCTTGCTCCATCTTTATTCACAGCTCCATGGAGAGTAGGAGGCTGGCCTGAGAATGCTTATTTTAGAGCACTCTCATTAGCTCACCCTGATCCCTGGAGACTCACACATACTGTAGCAGGCAGCAGGCGGAAACAAGTGAAAGAGACTTCGCATTGTCTATATATGCAAATGCTGGGGTTGGGCTGTGCTTTTCATGCTCACCATATTATTTGGGCACAAACAAAACCTTCACAGAAGCAGAAGCATGAAGCCCTTGTTTACCTCTCTATGCTAACAGGTCTGTCAAATTTAAAGAGGACATAGTCTCCTGTGGTAGGAGTGATGGCCCAGAAGAAGTCCTCTCCCAAGTATGTTTTCTCCAGCGTGTGACCCTGATATACCTGCGTGACACAAAACACATGCATTTATTTTCATAGTGGCGCTCTATCCCTGAAGAGACATACTTCACTTGTCAATTCCATGTGTAAATAAATAATAGATGTTACATGCATAACTGTACACTGTAGAATGAGAGCAAATGCATTTTATTAGAGCTCTGGAGTGATACCTTCATTGAAGTGGAAACCTCTGCTGGGGGATTCACATGCATCTTGTGGAGCAGCGGCTTCAGGAAGTCTTTGTCCTGCGGAAAACAGCCGGATGTTTCTACATTGGAGAAAGATTCAACCGATGTGGCAAATAAATGACTGTGAGGGTGTAAGACTCACTGTGAGTTTTTGGATCTTTCCAGCGAGAGAAGAATGGAGTCCGACATGTTGAAATAAGGAGGGTCTGAACCGCACACGTAGGCTGGACTTCTGTCGCTCGCAGTGTTTCTGAAAAAAAGAAGAAGAGTACAAAAAAGGAGGAAAGATGAGAGTCATTTCCCATACAAAGACACTCATACCCACACAGTAACTACAGTACTGCACATACCGCATCTTTCTCAGGATTGCAGACTTTGACCCACAGAATATGATCCAGCAGCCAGTCGATGGGTTTCTCTTTATAAAACATAAAGATGAACTCCACAATGAGGTTTAGGTCCGGAGCCTGGAACATTTTTCCTGTAGGAAACAGAATAAGAGGGGCAAGTGAAGTTCATTGATGCTGCAAAGAAGCTCACTAAGAACTCATTATTTGTAAAGAGATTATTAAACCATTAATAGAGCTTATGGGACCTGTTGCAACACTGTAAATAAAGTAGCACCCTCTTGTGGATGTCTATCTAAAATTAGAGACACTTTAAAAGATAGAGACTTAATTCAAATTTGATTTCACAGCAAAAAAGTAGTCTATGTTTCAAGATTTTAATATTTCGACACATCCACAAAAAACCCCCCACAGAAAACAACTTGTATTTTAGTGCTTTGCTGGAAGATAACAGAATGTCAGCAAAATGTTCACAACAGCAGACCAACCCTAACCCTAACCCTGCCCTCGAGGAGGCCATTAATAAACTACATTAAAACAATCCACTGTTGAACTCCATACAAACAAAAAAAATGTCTTTCAGATGAATGATGAAAATAATAAATATAAAAGCTTCAATGGAAATAGAGCAAGAAAAGCTGCTTAGAGACACAGACTTAGAAACACTAGACTTGCTTTTCAACTTTGTAATTCTGGTAACAACTGGTTTATTAAAACTGAAACTAGGAGTAGAGATAGCTGTCGAGTTACACTTGGCTTTCAATGATGACACCAGATTCATATAAATTTGAACTCAAATGTGTGTATAAGTAAAATTAGACTTGTTTAGTAAGGCTAAAAAATGTATAACATTAACCAGTTAGAATTAAATCTAAATTGTGATAGGAGACAGATCTAGTTTATCACTGACAAATGGACTCTGAGAGGAACCATAATTAGCACTTGGACTAGAGATGTACACATTCCTCATTTACATGTTGTAGTTGTGTTCTTAATTTAGATTTGTTTTCCCAGCTAAAATCATATTTACTTGCAATATATAACCACATTTCCAAATGGTGATAAAAAATATCCATCTTTTTTTCTACAGATCTTCCAGTCTTTAATGTGTGAATGCTTTGATATATGGAATGTAAAGTTCTGAGTTAATAACCACTTCAGATTGAACATTTAGTCAGGAATACCATTGTCTGGTTTTACCATGAGCTCTCTATACAGAACTTACTTCATGAGACAGACTAGTACTGGATGCTAAATATTGATCAGGTGTGTAATGGTTCATACCGATGAAGCCCAGCTGGGAGAACTCCAGGATCATCCAGTCCTCTGATGACAGCTGGAGGGCAAAGTTCTTCATAGTAGCAAAGTAGTTGGGCTTGGCCACAATGTCATCCTCCAACTAAAGGAACAGAGGCACAGAAAGAGCTGAATGTGAAACAGGAGAAAACTGTAAGAGTCAGGCTTTATTTTTAAAGGAGAGGGTGAGAAACAGAAGGGAGACTCCTCTATGTTCAAAAGGGACATCACTTTGAAGGGAGCTAGGAAACACTGCTGTAGCTACACTGGAGTAGAGTAGCTGTGTAGATGTCAGACAGAAAATACCTCTTTCCTCCATGTGAAAGCAGAGAATGGAAATGACACACCCCTTACATTAGACAGAAAGATGAAAGATTGACAACACAGTTAAACCCAAACCATGAGTGGCTGGTTCCAAATCTGCTCAGAGTAGACATTTATATAAACATTTCCAAAGTTGGACACATAGTTTAGCCCAAAAGAGACAGATCAGAGATGTAGAATAAGTATCTCTGGTCTGAAAACAATAACCCTGACTTTGATGAATGACTGCAACAACCCACATTTGCTCCAAGTGGTCACCATGTTTTAAACAGCACTGACTCAAACTACAGGCAGACAAGCGTTTGCCTAGTAACAAGTTTTAACTCTGATACATGTGCCTAACTGTGTCCAACAGGTTGCTATGGGAATCCCTTATTTATTCATCTAAAGACGTACCTGAACATAATAAACCCCTTTGCTCACAGCGTACATCATGAGGAAGGAATAGTCCAGATTCTGCTTCGTTCGCCATCTAAACAAAACAAAAATCATCAACACATTTTCAATCACCATTTTTGTATATCTGCATTTAAAAGGCATCCTCAGGGATGTTACACCTTCTGAAAACATCCAGAAGATGCAAAACGGTGTAAATCAGATACTTCCACTCTTTCTTTTCCAAAGCAGACTTTTAATTTTGATCAATTATGAACCAATGCTGTCACACTAACTGTTTGATCTGAATTATCTGCCTTTGTTGTAATCTGAGTCATGGCTGTTCACCAAGCGCTGCAGGTGATTACGCTGCTACCACAGGGCAGGTGTGAGAGAGATAGTAGGCTTTAATCTCAAGTGAATAGGTAACCAAAATATGACGGCATGGACGTGCGTTCAAACTGAGCCAGTTGTTGAGTCGTTCTGCAGTTTCAGCTGTAAGAGAATGTGATCAGCAGGTATAAAGCCTTATTCTATACCATTCACTACACACCCATACAAATAACTTTTAATGTTAAATAAGACCAGCTACTCAGATTGCCATTCGAAGCATCTGTGCAGCAAACAAACACCCACATACACGCATTAAAAAAATAAAAAGAGTCTTCAGGGCCTGAAGGCTGAGTGCATAAGTAGTCAGCACAAACTGCACCATCAACAGATTTCTGTTGAAGCCAGTTGTTAGCTGACTATACACAGGAGATAACTACAGAGGATGATAAGAGCGAGCTCTACAGAGAGGAAGAGATAGAGGCTGCTGCTGCTGATGACCTTGATCTGACTTTGAGAAATGCCTGTGGAATACTAAGTACCTAGGCAGCCTACCTAAAAGCGCTCACTCGCTTGCTCCCTCCCACTTTCCCCCTGACTCATGCGTCTACTTTTTCCAACCCTGACCACAGCTCCCATGCATTATTTCATGTCTCCCAGGCCTGGTATTGGCATGATCTCCATAATGATTTTCTACCACATTTTGCCTAATTAAATGTCGAGAGGCCCGAGAACACAAGGTGACACAGATGTCATGCCGGTCTGATTTTTTCTTACCTGACCCTCTCTTTGGAGTCTCCAAAAGTCTCTTTGAGATTGGTGAGTTCGGGGTAATAGGTGGCAGGAGGAGAAATCACCTCCAGCAAACCTGAATTCAACTCTGTAGAAAACCTAAAAGAAAAGAAAAGATTGCTGGTGATGTCAGCGGTATCGCTTTTAGTCACAGTGACATTTTGGTCCCTTGTAATGTAATCGGAACGCAATGAAGTGCACTTACTCTTTCTCTAGACCAGCAACCACACTGTGCACGTAGTCTACGTCAGTCTGCAGAGATTACACCAGGAAGACAGATTTTGACACACTTACATTATGCGATTTATTGTGCAGAAGCATCATGTTATGACTCACAGTACATGAACTTTAGAGCTCACCTCGCCAACAAAGACAATGATGACACAGTCGAGTTTCTCCTCTGGTGAAAGCTTGTCTATAAGCGAACGCAGCGTCTCTGACAGATATGACTTCACCTTCCGCTTCACCGTGGGGATCCCCATCACCATGGTAACTAGGGAAAAGAGTGTGAGGTGAGTACAGGGATCGCGATGGCTTCAGGGGTGGCTGTTGTTAATCAATCGGATCCAAAAGCAAATCATTTTTGCTGTTTGACATTGACAGATTAACTCGCCCTAAATCCACAAGAACAGGAATTCATGCCCAGACTAACAGATGGCAGTGGGAAGGATGACTAATGGAGGTAGTTTGTAATGCATCTGCACTAATGTGCTGCATGTTTTAAAAGACAAGTGCCTTTATACAACAATATTACAGTCTGGTTAATGTATTTTTATTACAAAACATACTGCAGGCAACATAAAGGCAACAATGATTGATGTAATAAAACAAATGCTGCTTGGCATTTACTCAGCCAAAGAAAAGTACTGCCAAATTAATTTATGAGCTTGTCCTACCAACTACATAAACAGACCTGGACTGGCCAGACGGACCAACAGGTGTGATTAAAGAAAGGGCAGATTTATACTTTAATAACAAACCATATCTCATAACTGATGACTTAATTGATGAATTGTGAATCTATAAAAATGACCAGACTTACACTAAAGTCTTCAAAAATCAAAACTAGGAATACTGCCATGCAGTTGTATGCCTCCGTCAACCAGTCAAGTTGCAGTTTGCATCCATGTCTGTCCAGACTCATAATTATATACACATGAATATAATTTGACTTTGAGGGAATCTAGTAAAAGGTATTAAGTGTATTTTCCTTGTATGTGTTCACATGCTTGGCCAATAAAGCTGATTCTGATTGAACACAGAGTTGTAGCCATGACGGCACACACTGCTTCAGATGTGGACGTTGCTGCAAAGAAGCCGCAAATACTAAAACATGGATGCTTCACACACATCCAGCAGCACAGAAGATCTTTACAATCACCACAGTTTCAAGGTGGGCACCAAGATTAGTGTCAACAATTCAGTATTCATCCAAATGTGAAATATGGTCACGATCAGCTGTTACCAGTGGAGAGACATAAAAACACGAAAAGCTGACATAGGTGATTATTACTAGATAAATGTCTAAACAATTGGTTATCTTCACTGCTAAATCATTTTCTGTTGATCTTATAAGAAGCAGACATCACATTCAGCTGAGGAAAACAACAGTCAGACACAGTAGGCAAAGATAAGTGAATGGCTGTTGTCGCCTCTTTGTTGCCTCTATTGTGTCGAGAGATTCTCTGACAAAAGTACACTAGACTGACAGAAGACCAGTCCATTTCACTTACAAAGATCACTTTCACTATCGAGTGAGAGAGTGAGAGAGAGATGAGAAAGCAGAGAGTGTACAGCGGGCCCACACTGGCAAGAAGGCAAATGCGAGGATGTCTGAGGCATTGGGCTGGTTATCCGACACTGAATCAGGGTTTTACATGCTAAGGAGAATAAATATAGACAGCAGCATTAAATTGCTTGACTCACATATTCTCCTCTTCTTTCAGATTAAATTTGGAATAATGTTTGGCATAAAACGTTCACAGAGAGGAGGAATTGTATTAATGGCAGTTAGAGACAACTTCCCCTGTGGCGACAATAATGATGCTTTAATGCCTGTGTGTGTGTGTGTGTGTGTGTGTGTGTGTGTGTGTGTGTGTGTGTGTGTGTGTGTGCGTGTGTTATAAAAGGGGGAACATGCTGACTGAGCTGATGTTGGGGCACAAGGGGCCTCGACAAAGGTACAAAAACAAACTTGAGTTGCAGAATGAGCGAGCAGCATAGTGGACTGAGGAAAGAGTGCAATCCTCAGGAGTGATCTGTGCAGCGTGGAGAATCTGTCCCAGTTTTGCATTGTGTTTCTCACACCAAGCTCTGTGTCGTATAGCGACACCCACCACCACCAAGAAAGTAGGTCGAGGATGAAAGGAGAATGTGGGAGGAAGGAAAAAGAGACAGAGAGTGACAGAATAAGGGAGGGTGGCAGACAGTGAATGAGTGATAATGCATGCAAGTGCAGTGTGAACAGGACCGACTCCAAGTCCGCCCCTCCCCCCCCGTCCCTTGATCAGCCTGCCCGCTTCACTCTGCCATCCTTTCATCTTCTCCAGAAAAAAAAAAAAAAAAAAAGGACAACAATTTAAATTTCTGTTCACTTCTCCATCACATCTGTGGAAAGAACTGATTTGGCATGCCACACAAATAAAAGGAGCTGGTGTTTGGATGTGTTGTCAGCATGCGATGTTAAGCTAAATGTCACTTGATCATTTTCTCAAACCCAGCATGTAAATGTGTTTATTTTCCAGATGAGACATCCGGGCTTCACGATACGGGATAAAACTGACATTACAATGTCTTTTTTTCCCTGCGATATAAAAAAGAAATACATTAAAATTTCACCAGATACATGCAGGGTGTTGTTCATGTACAAGTACACAATTAGTAACTATCATTTTCATTATTTGGGTACTTTTAAGTTGCTACATTAGCACATATATAATATATTCCTTTAGCTGAGTAACAGAAAGAGACAATGTTTCATCCAGAGGAGACAGTTGGCTGTAAAACATGTAGAACACACACTGGCTGATAATGGAAGGAAGATAAATTTCCATCCTCTGACAGGCTGTAAAGACGTTTTAGCTGCTGAGCAATCAGCAATAGTGTCCTGCTTTGCTTGTCATCTGGCTGAAATGCAAACTCTGAGTACAGAGCTACCTCCATATTTGATTAGACTTGGTGTGATGTACTAACGGATTCTGACTCAACACCTCCAGATCTACTAATTTCAGAATTTCAAATAAATATCAGAGGAGACAGAATTGAGTAATTTTACACAGTGGGCCCACCATCACCCTACTCCTACCCAAAGCTCATTTTTCTTATTTCCCAGGATACCAGCCCTTTAAATTTATAGGTTAATTATGGGATTTTTTTTCTCCTAATAAACCTAGTTCTCTATTTATCTCCCTCTCGCATTTTTTTTTTTTTAAAGGGGGTTAGATTGAGATGTCAAGATTCCCTATAAATGTTCAATGGGGTTGAGGTCAGGTAACTGTGGAGGAAAGTCCATGAAAGTCAGGACTCCTTGATCTGCTTTAGTCTTCAAGGAGTTCTTGCAAAGTTTTGAGGTGTGTTGTCTTTGGTTCGTCTCCTCACATACACAGTTCTGTTACTGACAAACCTCTAACTTTGATTCATCAGTAAATAGGACTTTATTTCAGTTATCCACTGTAAAATGCTGGGATTTCTTAGCTCTTCCCGAGCGTTTGGCCTTGTTTCCCCTGCTGAGAAGTGGTTTAGAAACTGCTATTCGTCCTCTGAGACCAAAACAAGACAGCTTTCTTTTGAAAGTAGCTTTGCTGGTTGCGGTCTTGCGTTCTTTATTTAGCAAATTCTCTATCTGTGAAGAAGTTGCTTTTCTATCTCTCAGGGAACTAAGCTTGATGTATCGATGTTGTGATGGTCTGGTCATGTTTGGTCTGCCTGATTGTGCTTCATATACAACTGATCCAGTTTCTGCAAAGAATTTTAGAGCTCCGTACACTACCCCCTTAGAAACCATTACTATAGCCATGATTTCACAGTGAGAAAGCCCCTCTTTGCTTAGAATAACAATGGGCCTCATTCACAAACAGTGTGTACGCACAAATCTGGGATTCATCAATATGTTCTTACCTAAATTTGTCTGTACTCTGCGAATACATTTTGAATTTCCTCAGACCATACGTACTCAAAAATGATGACAGGGCTGCAGCCGTCTACGCCTTAATGCAGCATCTTCAATGATAGTAAGTTAAAATGCCTTATTACAAAATTTGTGAAATAATTCACTTTTCCTTATGGGAAACACACACACACACATTAAATCATGAGCTTATTTATTTGCTAAATACTGAAACATCACAGCACCTAGTGTTGGAAATACTTCTGATCAACATGCTGAATCAGCACCCACCTCTGAACTCTTCTGCTTTTCTTTTTATTTCTCTGAACAACATATTCAAGCAATAACAGCTAATCAATAATTACCTGCAGACACAGCTAAAAGCACGCAGCGCTTACTGGACACCGCTGTTTACAGAATGTTATCGTTCATAAGTGTGGACGCTCACATCGTTGTTGTTATAGTTATCGTTCTCAGTGTGGTGGGCCCTTAATTGTTAGTTTCATTAATGTTTTCTGTTGCATCATCCAGGTTTACAAATTATATTCTTAGCCTAATGCTAAGTTTTCACTCAATAATTACATAAAGACACAAGAAATTGCAAATATCATCTTTACAATTATGACATAAATGATGGTTCTTGGTGATGTCATCACATTCAAATTCCTCTTAATGATAACTGTCCAATAATTGCTGCCAGTCTCTCATCCTGGGCTGTCAGATCAGGTGCTCCTTGTACTTCTGTTTCCCTACTTTTTTCTGGTCTGCAATTCGTATTTAGGCATCAACTTTGATGTCAAACCTTTTGTTGTTATTTATTTATTTATGTTACTTGTGCCACTGTCCAAACCTCAGGGGACACCGCATTCTCGTCCTCAGTTATTGCAGCCCTTGCTTCGTTTTTTCTTTTCTGTTTTTTTTTTTTAAAAACACCATCACTCCGGAGGACGTGCTACGGTCAAGTGTGCCTTATCAGACTTCCACCTCCGGCACATAACTCACCTTCTTTCATCTTCTCTGTTCAGCACGGCGCTTTCTTCACGATACACCAAACGGATGTCCTTATATAGAGAAATAGAGGTGTGGCGGTATTCTGATTGCAGATAGTGGACACGTGCCTGTCAGTTTAGATTGATTCTGATTCACAAACATATGCATGGTGCTGAGAACTAAATTGGCCAGTGCACACGTGTTATGAATCCGGCTGTGATTTTGTAGAGAGTAAGAACATTTCTGCACACATATTAGTGAATGAGGCCCAATGTAATTTCCTACACTTTCACTCGTTTCTGGTTCCATGTTTTAAACTGTTACAAGGCTACTTAGTATGCAATGATATGCTGGAAACTTGAGGCACAGACAGGCGAACACTGGCTGCAAATTGAGTTACTTCAATAAGTCTCTGATGTTTAGATCAAAGTGTCATCTGAACACATGTTTTTGCACAAAGGAGTTAAATTGGTCAATTTACAATTTCGTTACAGATCCCCTCTAGACATGTTTTGAGATGTATATAAAAGTACAACTTACTGACACCTAAGGGGGCTAAATATCATATATTGCACCTTTAAATTTGAGTTCTGATCTAGAAATAGCGTAATGTCATAACTTTTTGTGTTTTTAAATGTTTAAGAATCCTCAAACTTTCTGATTATATCAAATGATTTTCAATGTGGGTTCAGGCTTCTGGACACTACTGTATGTGTGTGATATATTTATTGTATATGACCCACTGCCTCACACAGATCCCAAAACACCCATGTCTTGGGCATGGCTAAACAACAAAATTAATAATTATATTCCATTGTCACGATGAGAACATCAGGTTTGATGATTATCCTACGTACACACATTTGAAGCACCACACAGAGCTGATCTATGCAAAGCTCAGCAAGTTTGATATGCGTTGCTGTGTGCAGCAGTAAATTATTACCATGTCCTACTTTCTTTTTTCAGTGTTTCATTGTAGCGATCATGCAGCTGGTCAATCAGGGCACATAACTGGCACAAAACAGGGTTGTTTTTTTAATTTAAGGGAAATCAATGATGGATAAAAGGTTTGGCTTGTGTTTGTTTCCTGAAAATGTCTGCACTGAGGGTGAGGTTAATTATATACGAGGTTCCAGCACAGGTCAGCCATGTTTTGGGAAACAGGGGTTAACCACCTTTCCTTAGTTTCCACAGGAAGTAATTCATTTCAGATTAGATATTGCTGATTAAATTATTTAGATTTTTTTCAACTGAGATCACAACTTCAGTCATTCAAACAGACTCAATAATCAGCTAAATCAATCACATGTTGAGACCTATGCTAAAAAATGTACAAGCAATATTGCGCATGCGCACACACACGCACGCACACACACACACACGCACACACACACACACACACACACACACACACACACACACACACACACACACACGCACAAATAAAAAACAGCGGTTAGCCAAAAAGCTGACCTATTTTCACTTCCACTCAAAACAATCTGGCTGGCTAGTTAGACAAAGCTTTGGTTGAACTTTATTACCTATTCATTCAGACAGGAAGTCTTCATCCTTCCTCCATGAGTGGTTAGAAAGTGGCACATTGCAACTTTTGTGTTTTCTTATTTATTTCTTCAGTGCAGTAATCACAGCAGTACACACTCCTCCACAGACCTCATGTTTGTTTACAATTGTGGTCAAGGAAATGATCTGATTAGGTTTAAGTATCCTATATTGTTTCCATGAGGGCTGAAATTGATCCCCTCCAGTATGTAAAAGCACATGCTGGGTCAGGCGTTACAATTTGCATTCTTGCGTGAAGCATGTTTTTTAGCCTTGCTGCTGGTTAGTCAAGACTTCTTAATGAAGAGTGGTGGGATCAGGAGGCGACCGCATGAACCCTCATATGTATTAGCCCCTCACAACAAAGTCTTTGCATTGAGGAGAAAAGATGCAGCTGGCACCATTTGTAACGGAGCAACACATGACTGTTGGCCTGAGGAAAATGTAGACAGAGAAGCTGCCACAAAGACTGTAACACACAAGGGGAATTCCACATTGGGGAGAAAAAGGGGGAAAATTAGAGCTTCTACTACAACTGGTGGCAGTACAGATGCTGGTGTAGCGCCTGGCAACAAACAAAGTACTGACTGTCTTGAAGGGCACAAGTTAGCAGGCTGTCCGGTGGCTGAAGGCCATATACTGTATGTGTATGTGAACTAGCACTGCTGAATTACAATAATACTCTTGTTGAATTCTGTCTAAGAGGCCTCAGTCCAGTCTCACTCCATCCATTTCAGTCTCAGTCTGGGCTGTTTCTTCCCATAATCCTTGTTCAATTTAAAGTGGGAGGATGTCCTAATTTTCACAGCTAAAAATATCCCAGTGTCAGATATGCTTAGACCAGCAGAGAAACAAGAAGAAGAGTAAAAAAAAGAAGAAAAAAATGGAGACACAGACAATAAGTAAAGTAAAACCAAGCATTAAGAGCCCTGTTGGGGCACTGAGGCTAAAGTTGCAAGTGGCTAATCAAGTATGTCACAGGGCATATACAAAGTAACGCAGGGGTCAAAATTCTCTATGACAGCAATGAGTATCTGTGACCCATCACCACAGAGACCCACTCCCAGCAGCAGGGCCTCCAGCTTGGTTGAACGTTCCACTGAACAAAAATAGTGCATTTGTCTGTGGGAAGCAAGTGAGAAATCAAGTCCCACCCAGTGATAACAAGGAAGTATTCAGCAACAAACTCTGCATTATCAGTGCCTAGACATTCTTTACAGGATTTCTAAAAGAAAGCCAAAAAAGAGTCTTAAAAGCTTGTCTGCAGGTAACAGATACCTGCTCACCTGCCAGAAAAAACAGACAGACTGGCAGTGACTGAGAGATGGCAATGATAGACCTTGCATTTTTTTTCTTGTTTCCTGTGGGAATACCTTGTACTCATTGATCACTGGCCTTTGAAGAGATCAAGCAGGCCACAAGCCAGACACAAAAAACTCCTGCTTGTTCCCAACCTGTCCCTCCTTCCTTTCCTCTAATTTGTCTGGGGCCTCTATTTTTCCCGAAAGCCATTGTCATTAGGAATGTGGAAACACAATTTGAGCTGTTCAGCCCCTTAACTCACCTCCACTGCACCCCATATTCACTCGATAACTAGATAAGTAATCCTCTTAAAAGAGAACTTGATATAGCAGAGGTGATATTCACGAGGGGAGAACGAAAAAAAAAAAAACAAATAAAAATGAGGTTGCTGAAAGTATGTAAAAAAGAGTGGGATAATCTAGGTGAATGAAAAGGCTAATGACAGGTGGTCCTTTTTGTGAAAAGAAAAAAAGGTTTTTAGCATCTTTACGCTCTTGTGGAAAGAACCAGTACACAGACAACATATAAAAGTTACAATTCTGAATTTACTGAGGCCTACAGTATGCATTTTGTGATCATTAGCTCCCTCATTATATCCCTAGGCCTAGAGTAAAGTTTCTTTATATAGCACTTTTAAAAAGAGGGGCAAAGTGCTTTAAAGCTTCAATGAAAGGAGGGACAACAGGAATGCATTTGAACACATTGAGTGCAAAAACACATCAGAAAACAAAGCAGGACAGGGATTTGAAAGCTAAAGAAGGAAATTCCTGTTTGCGTGTAAAGTAAAAAGAAAAAAATTATAGACAGATTATAATAACTCTGTAATCTTGTCATAAAGATCTTATTGCACAGCTCAGTCCAGAGAGGATATGTGTTGTGAAGTAGTCACCAACTAAACATGTTGAGACATGATTCTCTCCCTGGTGGAATGAGGCTCTCTTGAGGTTTTACTGTGTTTGTGTGGGTCCAGTATTCTTATTATGAAGAAAGAGCCTCACAAATTAGTTAGTTCATTATAATGAATTTGGCGTGTGCGTGTGCGTGTGCGTGTTTATGTGTGTAAGCTACTCACCTCCTGTGCGGCCGAGACCAACTTGCACAGCGGGGTGCAGGCTGCCCTCATTGTTGAGAAGGTGAGGCAGGTGGTGGTAGATATTTGGCACCTGGAGAGGTTTCCTATTTGCTAGCTCCTTCAGCAGTTTCTGTGTCTCATCTAAATACAAGCACAGAGGAGCAAGTCAAGTTAAAAGTTTTATTGAAATTATACTGACTTTAAAAAACACAACTTGTCAACTTCAAAGTGGTTTTGTAGAACAGTGACACTATGGTAGAATTATTTAATGAAAAAAACGAACTATATACTGTCTTACCCACAGTAGTAAATAAACATTCTTTACTATAAAATTAGTATTTAGTGAACAAGTTCATTCACACTGTTTTTTATTTAATGCAGGGTTCTTGATGCCACTGCAGCCAAAAATAAGTAATAACTGAGTTTTTATTTTCCATTTGGGTGCACATGATATATGAGTCACTATTGCAAAGTGTCTGAAAATGTGTCATAACCATATAACTCTACTGACAGATAATCTTCAGTGTAATAATGAAACTAAACAGGACATGGAGCAGAGCTTAAAAAGTAAATTTCCATCTATAGGGGAGACCAGGTACAGTTGTAACACGGGACGGTTGTAACACCTCAAATTGCTCCAATCAGAAACCAGCTAGAGTGATGACACTCACTGTGCACATGCTCAGTTAGATTGTCTTCTTGCCCTCAAAAAAGGAGCCAAATCTGCAGCACTCAGGAGAATTTATCTACAAAAGTATGTTTTTGAGGTAAAAATTTAGATTTTTCTATCAGATTTTTTGTGGATACTGTCATGAGATCAAATATCTAAGAATTCAAACAGTTATTACTGAATTCACTGTTTTGTAAGCTAAAATAGAAATGGTTAACGTGTCTAGTCAGCAGTCACGCTCTATAGCATGAGGGAGAAACATGACTGGTGACACAGGGACAGTTGTAACGCCTTGTTACAACTGTCCATGTCATGCAGTGTCCTCACTTTTTGATGCACAAAAGCTAACCTTGACTAGCATAACATCAGCTAACTAAATAACTTCACCACAGCCAGCCAAACAGGAATGGTGAAATGTGATTGGTTGATGCTTCACTGTGTCTTATTACTTATTATTACTAGCTTAGGGTGGATTATTTGTACACACGCAGAGACAAGTGTCAGGTGTCAGAAGCATAGCTCCATGTTGCTGACTTCCATTGACATTGAATTGTAGCCTGTTGCCTTGCAACCGGTAGTGTGAATGCCTTCACAAGCCATGTTTGAAATGTCAAACATTTCTTTTAGTTTAATTTATATCTTTAAAAATCTAAATGCCCATATAAACTAGATTATATGCTTGTTCTAATTATTAAAAAGTTGTTAAGAGATGATAATAAGTTGCATGATAATAATCAGTGTAAACACTGGTTTGCGTTACAGCATGCCAAATATCAGACCACAAAGTCCCCCCACCCATGTTCTGTTGCCTGGTTAACTTTTTTTTTTGTCACACCACATTGTTTGTCACACACAAAGAATGTACAGTATAGTGAAATGCAAATGTGGTCTAATATGGACTACCAAGCCCCCCAACCCAATCCCCCTTACTCTTTTGTTGGGAATGTTGTCTTTTTTTGTTTGTTGTATTTCAGCCATGCTGTGTGCTGTTACAGGTATTCTGTTCTAATTATATGTTATGTTTGAGCTCCATAAGCCGTTATCTATGTGATCTAGTTCTGAGTCATGTTAAATTAAATGAAAAGGAGTTTTTTTAAATGTAATATGAAAGAGGTAACCATTATCTTAATTTTAACTAATTAACAATACCAATAACATAAATGCTAAGTAATATTTACCCTTTTGGTTGATTAATTATTTATTTCTTTATTATGTAGCCTTGTAGACATGTTACATCCGTCCCTGGCATGTGTTACAACTGTCCCTGTACACTGGGACGGTTGTAACATTGGAGTCACTGTCTTTAGATGCATTATGCAACCTGAATATATTTCTTAAAAGCACTTTAATACATTGTTTCTGTAGTTGACACATTAAAGTTTTTAATATAGCAAAATGGCTGTTCCAGTGTAAATGGTTTCTGATTTATTGGGAAAATTGCTAAAAGCGTTACAACCGTACCTGGTCTCCCCTACTTTAGAATTCCCCTCTAAAAACCACTGGGTTTTTTCACAAAAAAAAAAATTCAAGTACCTGGTTAGAAATTCTTAAAATAACATTTACTGCTACTTCATTGAATAATCAAGAATATGTGAATGTTTTTCATCTGCTAGACACACATCTCCAACACCACTATAAAGTCCAATTTCAGTGCATGTCCACCTGTTGTGATGTCACAAATCCTGCAGTTTTGTACATAACTTCAACTCTGGAATGAATATGAAAACAACCTTTTTGTGTCAAACTCTGCACACATATTATTCTGCACAGTGAAGTGGAATAACAATAATCAAAAGACATTTTTGAGTGCAGGGGGACTTTAAAATGAAAAAATGTAATTATCTGCTGTGCTAAGCAGTGAAATGATCCTCTGATTGGTGTGTTTCAGCCATCTGGATTCTATAACACCAATAATGGTTTTGAGGGCTGCCTTTGAAAGATTTAACATAAGTTTAAAAATCTTGTTTCTTTTCATTAGAAACAAGCTAGCTCTTAAAAGTACTTTTGCTCTAAAAGTAAGCAAAAACAAATTTCACAGACAAAACATCTGTTGAGCTTTAAATGCTGAAAAGCATTCATGTTTACTTGACAGTGTTTATGCTCAGATGGGCTCAATCAGTCTCAAGTTTGTTTGTTTGTGTCAGTTACCTGAGAAGTTTGTGAGGGCATCTTTGCTGCTGTTAGTCTCGGCAATGGCCCGTCTGAACTGCTCCAGAATGTTGTTGAGCTCAGACGAGCGCTGCAGCGTCCTGTGCTCTGCCACACGAAGGCGCTCTTTCAAGGCATGGAACTCCCGCTGATATGCTATCAGCTTCTCTATAAGATAATAACAGAACAGAAAGCAAATAAGGGTGTGTTAGCAGGTGGCAGCATTCTCTCTATACATTTCCGGTACATTCAAAAAAAAAAGAAAAAGAATGAAGGCCATCGTTTTCTACGACGTGGCCACAAATTAGTATTTCGTGCGCACGTTATAGTTATATTGTGGCCACAATTACATTTTTTTTTTGACCATGTCACCAGAGGGGCTTCGTTGTTTTCTCTAGGGAAAGGCACAAAGGCAAAATATACTGATATATTGACATATTGGGGCAACCAGTGGGCAGATCCAAAAACTAATAATGGTAAGAATAGAAAAGAGTGAGTCATTGTGATTAGGATTGCAGAAGTTTGGCTCTAACATAATCTGATCTCAGTTTTACATTTCATATCAATGAAAGCAGACACTAATAGTGCCATTTTAAGAGGCCGAGCTGAATAAGTCTGAAGACTTAATATAAAAAAAAAACCTCAATGATGCACCGGCAGCTTCACTGTACATTAGAAAGCAACTAAACCTTCAAGGGAAATCATACAACAAAGAGCACATTTTCAGCCACAGCGGCACAGAGCACTTTATTTGTCGTTTTGGAATTAGACCTATGTTAAAGTACTAAGGAGCACTAGTAATGGTAAACATTTGTGCTTAAGATGAACCACTGTTCTCCCAGCCAATGACTGTAAGTACAGTTCATGTTAAATATTCCTGAATCCAGATCCACACTAAAAAATAATCTTGTCTTATGGTAATGGATGGTAAATGGACTGTACTTATAGAGCGCCTTTCTAGTCTTTGCGACCACTCAAAGTGCTTTACATCACACAACTCATTCACCCATTCACACACATTCATACACTGATGGCAGGAGCTACCACGCCTGCTCATCAGGGGGGAATTTAATCATTCATTCACATTCATACACCGTTGGCGCAGCAACGGGGTTAAGTGTCTTGCCCAAGGACACATCGACATGTGGACTGGAGGAGCCGGGAATCGAACCGCCAATCTTGGAAGATGACCGCTCTACCTCCTGTGCCACAGCCGCCCCGGTCTACGGTCTACAAAAAGTAAGGAGTCAAATTTGCTTTATTTTCCACTTTAACCAGAGGGAAACTTTGATAGGACAGTGTAGTGTAGCAGTAGAATTGACTGAACACAACCACTGTTATAGGTGGTTACTGAAAGGTTACAGGAATACACATATGCCTGGGCTTCACTGCAAAGACACTCCTGCTATGGCAGTTTCTGAAACTTACTGGAGCTGTTTGAAGAAAAGTGAATTGAGTCTAGATCACAACCAGACCAGATTTCCCGACCAGGATTTCCCACATTGAAAAAATTATATTGGCAATAATGGCATGTTGTAACTAAAACTGACTTCTTCAGTTTGGAAGCGGTTTGTTGTAAAGTTCTGACGAAATGTGTCCTTGGTGAACCCTTATCAGGAAGCAGAAATGTTGTGGTGGGCTAAAGAAATAAGTTTCTGAAACTGTTTCTATGAAAAGTAGTTGTGGTTTGCTGGTGTGCTGATATCATGGGTGTAGTTAGTAAGTATTAAAAATTCTTACTGCTAACAATAATTAACTTGAAGTTGTTCTTTTCAATTCTCTTTTCTAGTTTACTATACATTATTTTAATAAGTGGTTTAAAGACCTGAAAATATGGCATGTTGCGACTTGTTTTTACTGTACTAACAAATCTCTGGTCGGTCTTAGCAGCACAGCTCTGCTTTAGTTCCAAAACTTTTGAGGTCACAGGGAGAATACAAAGAACATCCAGGTGTTAGGTAGGTTTGTAAGGTCTCTGATCTTCCTCTGCTGGTAGATTTATTGTGCTCTACTGAAAAGCTCTTCAATAAAACAATGAAAACCCAGACTCCCTTTATCTTCCCCTCTCCAGCAGTCTCTCTGACTGAGCTATTGTCCATCCGCTCTGCCGCAGCTTCTCTGTTTGGACAGAGCCATGTTGTTCTTACTGAATGTTGATCTCTAAGAAACACAGACAGACGCTGTCATTTGGCCCGGACCTCATGAAAAGGGGGCAGCTTCAAACTAAAACAGACTTTCATCTTCACTGCAGTCTCTTTGATTAAAGGACACAAGTTTGTTGAGATGAAACCACACCTGTACTCCCACTGTGCAAAGAAGCAACACAGAGCGCTTCACAGGAACTAATATGGGTAGATAAGCTTTCTATTTATAAATGTTTTTTACCGTATGTAGATGTATTTGGAGATGAGACTGTAGACTTGTGTTTGGTACTCAAGATGTACTTCCCCTCCTGTTCAACTAACTTTGACAGAGAGCTCAGATTTGAAAAAACTAACAAACAAAATTGAACAGTGAACCATTATTTTTTACACATCAAGTGGTGCCACTGTAAATAGTAATGGTAATAAAGTGAATTGGAAAAGCCTTTTAAAGCTGCTGGATGTCTGAATGAGTACACAAAATACATTAAACTATTAGACATACCTGAGGTCCAGAGTAAGTCTACGCAGTCTCATTACTCTGTGCTCTCTATCATCAGGAAGAGTGGGAGGAAAGGATGAAGCAGCTTTGCTCTGTATCTGAGCACACAGCCTCTCCTTTCTTTCCTGCATTCAATCACTTTCCTTAACACTGTCTCATCATCCCTGTGTTACACCATCTTTCACATTTCCTCATTTTTTTGTGTCCTACTTCACTCCTTCCTTTCTCTTTCCCTGTTTCCACAGACCCAGTGTCACCAGTCTTGTGATATTCAGCCTTGACGTGTCATCCTTGATTCCCTTGCTAAATGTATTTTATTTATTGATGAGATATGTGGAAGGAAAGGGGAGCCGGATGTAATAATGGTCACTCAAGAACTATGTTTAAAAACCATTTCCTGGCATCATCGCACACCTCTGGACTATAATGATAGAGATGCGTTATCCATAAAATCTTTCATTCTGCAAATCTAAAAGTTAATTCTTATCTACCAAACTTCACTTTTAGTTAGGAATGCACCGATTGAATAAATCACTTAATTAGTGGTCCTTCACTTTGTTATTCAGAAAAATGATGAGTGAGGCAAATTAATAAACATCACCCTTAATTTACACAGCAGCATGCATGTCATGTATTGAATTACAGAATATCAACTCACTTTTATTTAAGTTCTGCTCACCAAATGAATGATAAGAATTAGCTTTGCTTGCTGTTTGATATATTGTGGTGACACAGCGCTTGGTGCACAGGTGGGAGGAGGGGTGCGAACAGGTGGGAGGTTCATTCAAATGAAGCAGCACAAAGCGAAATCTTGTATTTTAGTTTATATTGGGTCACAGACATTGCGCTGAAAATAGACATTTCAGAACCACATCTGTGTAAATCTGCTGCTGCTTTGGTGATTTATCAAAAAGAGCTAAGCAAATATTTGTAATGACAGATAAATGTTTCAAATATGAATGAGTTATTTCAATTATACATAAATGGCTTCACAAAAAAAAACTTTTTTAAATTAAAAAATTTTCTTTATTTCTATCTTTATTATAGTAACTAACTGACGGAAAACTTGATGGATGCAGCTTTTGATTTGTTTGTTGAGTTTTCATCATGCTTAAATATGACTGCCTCAGCTGTTTCCGAGCAACGAGACCAACGACTGGCTCAGAGAATATTTAATAATCACCACCACACCTGCTAATCTGTATTCAAATTCATCCAGCCCTTTCACACTGTCCCACATACATGAACCTGAACCACATTTATCATAACCCTTGTGTGATTAAATAAGGTTTTAAATGAATGTCTAAATCTGCAGATCTCTCTCAAGACATTAGAGCAAGCTTGTATTTAGTAATGGCATACTGTAAGACTTGACCCGCTCTCTTTTGTTTGCTCATCATAAGTGATTTCTATATTCCTGTAACCATTTCAATACATCCATTGAACATTTTCCACAGAAAGAGGAAACGAGCTGACGCAACTCACATTATTGCAGATAACAGTCTACTACGGCATTAATGATGAAAGGTATATAGTGAAGCTGCCATATTTCAGCAGCCCGCCAATGGTGAGTGACCTAATTATTTTAAATCGCTAAAACATATCTTTACATGCATTTGGGCAAGTGGCAGGTGCTATTTTTATAAAAATCTGGTGACAAAATGTAAATGAGTTGACTTTGTGTAACACATATGTCATTCAAAAAGCAGAAGTGTTGCATTTCAAATATGAAAAGCTGAGGCTCACTCTTTTAGCAGCAAAGTCAACTTGAAAAGCTGAGCAGCAAATATAGAAGAAGACATCCACTGGTCGATCTATGTTATTAATCAAGAATATTAATTGTATTGAACATGACTGCACTCATTATGTCACGGTACTGCTTACTCATTTTTGTAAAAGCACCTAAAAGAACTGAAGACAGGATGTGAGAGAAGGCTGACAGTCGGCCTGAGCTGGCTTGACCATAATGATCTTTAAACTACATTCCTCTTAACTTCATGACTCAAGAGCGGATGAGGATGATCTCACTGCTGAGAAATACTTCTCAGGAATCAAACTCTGGACTCCCCTGAATGTTAAGAGGTTTATCAGTCAGCTCTTCACCTCATCAAAGGCCCTCACAGTGATCTCGTCCTTGACCTCTTTCTCTCCTGCTGATGCATGCTGCTGACGGCAGGTTCAGGAGTGCTGATTAGGGAATTGTGCGGCTTTCGAATGAGTGAGAAATTTGCAATACACACCCAATCATTTGCAGATGAGCGGTTTTACTACTGCAACACTTTTTTTAAAAGCTTTGAAATACACGACAGCCCTGTTGGACAATCACTCACAAATAATGCCAGACACAAGAACAGATGATTTCAACACCAGCTGTTCAGATGAAATTACATTTAAAAGGGTCAGTTATTCCAAATATTAAAATAAATAAATACATTTCACTCTCACCCTGCAGATACAGTGGAAATTGTTGTGTAATCACTGAAAAATGATGTCTGACACACTTTACAACAATGAGTTCCTCCAAAAATAAAGTCCCAGAACTACTTTCAGGCAGGCTTCCCCTTAAAAAGCGTCTGATACTGATTATTATGAACTGATTATTCTGAGTAGATGTGCTACTAAACATTATTTTCATTACTAACACATATGGTGATTATTTTCTCAATTAATTAATAAATGATTATGTCTATAAAAACATGTTTTGTTTAATATTCAGTTTAAAATAACATATGACAAAGACAAGCATCGTAACCTATGAAGAGCACACATGCAACTGTGTTCATCCCTGTCACATTGTGGCAGGAGCATATATCTAAAAACCTGTTTGTGAACGACATATCTTTAATCTGGCCTATCTGGAAGATGTGCTACAAAATAAATGTTGGGTGTCTTGACTTGGTCAAAAACTGGACATCAGAGGAGCTTTATTCATGGTATAGTGACTCAACTACTTTGGACTAATAGGATGGAGAGGGTGAATTACATTATCAAATCATCTGAGGTTTCACATTGTTAGTTCAGACTTTTATTAAATACCTTAAAGCTGTAAAAGAATGATAACTTTATATCATAACTTAAACTGCTTTAGTTTCCCAAAATTTAGCAAGAATTGGATAAAAGTGCCTAAAGCAAAGAATCCATCCAACATCTCTGAGAACTGAAAAATAGTAAGTGCTGTAGCTGTTAATCAATGAAGGTGCATTTGTGAGGCTTTTATAAAGTAGTG
The DNA here is from genome assembly GCF_027409825.1 of Scomber japonicus. NCBI lineage: Eukaryota > Metazoa > Chordata > Actinopteri > Scombriformes > Scombridae > Scomber > Scomber japonicus. The sequence continues at coordinate 21,281,447 of NC_070588.1, forward strand.
ATTAGATTAATCCATTTATAGATATTTCAGTTTATTTGATGCCATTTTCTTTGTATATAGCCCATTTTTACTTTCTATTTACAAAAACATATGTAAAGTTTAGTGTTCGGCCTGAATGACCTGCGTTAAATTACATTAACACAAGTTCTTAGTCATCCTCCTTAAGCTGCACTCTACTTAAAACACAGAATCAGGCACTTTGCCAGAAGTCCCATTTGTCAGAATACTTTTTATCCTAATTTTGATCTCAGCAGACTGTCTCTGTACACTGACAGAAAACCAATTTACCTCAAAAGCACTTCCACTTTTACTCCCATTATACTGTAACATCAGCAGCCTTAAGAGACCGTTAACAGTCCTTCAACTTGTGTGGTTAGCTGAAAATGTACCGTGTCATTTAGCCTTTTCTTTTCTTCCAGACATGCAGCTACAGATTCCACCTGCTACACATATGAATTAGATGAACACCCATGCATAACATGTGTTCATTCATTATGCATGTATGAAGACCCTCCAGTGGTGCACCTGCCGGGCACGTGGCCCCACGCTGCAGCTGCTACATGCAACACAAAGCATTTCAACAGGCCGTTATCACTTAAACAGACCAGATGGTACCAAACATGAGCTTGGGATTATTAGGAGGAAAAATAAGAATGGTTATAAGGTGTTGGTTTTGCTGCCATAAACCTCCTGCAGCACTCATCTTCACACAGGAAAAGAAGGGCACACTCACAGAGAATCAGTACTGCACATGCACAGAGTAGTGGTATTGATTTTGGTGGTATTTTCCTGAAGGAAAGTGCAAGCAGATCCATGGGTAGGCAAATGATACTCCCTGGGCAGTTCCTTGTACTTTGCAAGAGGCAGCCCATTTTCTTGCAACGGACAACAAAAACATGTCACTTCAGAAATAAGTGAAAGGGTTCTGGGGTCACAGAGTCAAGTAATAAGAGAAAAGCATGAGTAATATTTGTCCTGTTGGCAACTTTCCAACACAGATTCTTAATTGTGCCTTCTCACCAGGAGTTCATTGTTTCTCCTGACCTCCTGACTTCCGCTACTGAGCTGTAAGTCATGACGAGACCCTGCAGCTTGCCGTGTCTCATTGTGGCGGGGCAAGCTGACAGAGCTGAGAGCGAGACCCTACTCCACTTACTTCCACTCCTCTAGCTCCACTTGGCCATCACTCTATTTTGGAAATTTCCCTTTCACAGATGTCACCAATCCATACTTTAATGAGCGCTCCGAGTCTACTACAAAAGCTATTTTAAGGGCTGTAACGATTGGCTGATCCAACAATTAGCTGATTCACAGAAAATAACCAGAAGCTCCTTTTGAATACAAGTCTAATTAATTCAGTAATTCAATCTTTTAAAGACAATTCAGTTTTCAAGAAGGTTCAAGCAACTCAAATGTGAGGATTTGGTGTTTTTTCTTCATATAATGATGATAGCCTACATGATGGTGAATTTAAGTTTTACACTCTTGGTCAGCAAAAAACATCCAATTTGATAATGGACTTGGACATTTGATTAAAATTGTTCATGTTAAAGACAAAACAAATAAGCCCATATTCAAATAGGACAAAATAAGAGTCATGAAAGTCATTTTGATACTTGAAATGGAACATTATAGCACTGCTATTTGGTCTCAATGCTTAACTTTCCCACTCCTTTTCTTTTTAAATGTGTACTTCTATAACAATACAATGACGACATGCGGATGAAACAACACCCACACACATACATGCTCGTTTATACAGTGAGCTCCTGCCACAGATTCGTCAACGAGCACAGTCTTTCCTCCCAGACATGGAAGAAAAATTGTGCGCCGTCGGGGAATTTTGCCCAGAAGTAGAGAGGGAACACGGACGGATGGATGAATGAATGAACAGCAGTGTGGGATACAGGATGTGAGCAGGAGCACGAGGAGGGAATCAAACTCATTTAAAGGCACAAAATATTCCCCTTATTTGCCCTCTGAGACTAGGGACTACAGATGAGAACTTGCTCTGAGCTAACTCTGGTACACTGATGTTTCAAACCGTACATGATCTCCTAAAATAAAAAAAGAGAAAAAGAAAAGAAAAACGTAAGATTCCCGCAGGCAGTGAAGTAAATCAGCATGGTGTAAAACAGTGAGCTGCTGCCTGATATTTATAAGTGATATTATAAATGTATGGTTACAGGCACATCCAGTACCCCACACAGAGTCGTCACCGTCAGTCTACAGTCGTGTGTCAGGATAATAACAACCAACCCCCTCTGTCCCTGTTGTGGTGGAGAAGGCGCATGCCGTTCTCCCGGCCCACCCTGAACAGCTCTCCACTCTCCCCTCATTCCTCTCCTCCATCTGCCTTCCTGCTCCTCCTTCATATGTCATGTTCTCTGTACAGGGGTGTGTTACACAACCGGCCAGTCATACGTCTCTATCACAGCCTGTTGGTTGGTTTGTTTGTTTAGGACGCACAGAGCAGGATGTAAAACCCCAGCTGAGATGCATACTCTGACTGTGCTGTATACGTGTCCAAAGAACACTCCTAAAACCTGAATTATGTCACTAAATATGTTGTTATGAATAATAGTGAAATATTAGTGTGCATAGGGTTACGGTTAGTTAGTAACATAGTCAATGATGATTATAAGTGACAAACAGATGCAGGTTCCTGTTTATGATGGGTGAGGTCTCTCTGGGAGGAAGGGAAGTGTATATGCGCATGACTAAGCATGATACAAATCACAACCCACCTCAGGCTCTTCTTATCCTATCCCTCTTTTTTTAAGATTTTAGACAGCCATTCTCTTTTTCTCTTCCTCCTGCTGGGCCACTTAGGATTTGTCTGGCAGACTTCGCTCCCTCACGCTGGAGACAAACTAAATATATAAGCTCAACATACGACCAGACAGTACAAATGAGGAAGAATGTCTCCCGTTCTCGCTAATAAACTGTGTATCTGGCTTAGCACCGTCCAACCCTTTACTGCAATCACTTGTGCTATTTTTGGCCCATTGTGTTTGGACTGATGAGATGATGGAAGAAAACCATGCCCTGAAACGGCGAGGAAGAGGGAAAGAAGGCGAAGAGGAAGTCAAATTTGCAAAAAGAAGAGTGTTTTGTGCCTCGTTGCTCTTTTTATATCTATTAAAACCTGAAAAACCTCAGAGCTGTTGTAAACCGAGGCTGGAAATGAGAGAAAGTCATGATGTTACTCACAATAGCAATAATATGAAAATACAATGACAATTATATCAGAAGTAAAACTATGTGCAACGTGTTAATACACAGATATTTCACCTTTAACAAATATTAAACCTCCTGCGATTTGAAAACTGCGATATTGATATAATTTCATTGTTGAGCCCTATTATCGAGACACACTGAGACTTCCCATAAACCCACTTATCACACAGAGGAGGCTTAATCTTATCTATCCTTTCACTCATGAAGCCGAACCGTGGTGGCGAGACGCTGAACGTGCGCCGTCAGGTTCAAATGAACACCCATAACACCAGATCACATGATAAGTTTGCTTTAAGAAGTCCCTCATACCCCCCTTTGACCTGTGAGAGACTGGTTTCCCTGACTATGCACCTCACTCCTGGAATGAAAAACAAACTGAGGTAAACACATTATTCCTGAGAGATTTTAAAGCTCTACTTAAATATCTTCAGAATATTTTTGAATGCTTGAGTGAATGTTTTTGTGTTGTCCTAGATATGTAATTTATTCTCAAGTTATCACTGATAAACAACACTCAAACAAAAACAAGTGGGATATACTGGCAACAAATCTAACTTTAACTTAAACATGTCCGTAAAGGGGGAATTTGTCCCCGCCCTCACCTCAAGGCCTTACACCCACATTAATCTTGCTCGTCATTCTTATTGATATCGACTTGAGCCGCAGCCACAGAGATACCAGAGAGGAATCTCTCGCTAGGGGGCGGGTCAAGCCCTGACAGAGAAGTACACATCCTGGAGAGTCATTCAACATGAAGTGTTTATACAGCTGATGGGCACAGCGCTCATTCACAGCGGTCAAGTGACCAACGACAAGACAAGCTGTCAAAAGCAAAGGCTTAGGCAAAAATAAAAATAAAAATAAAAAACGTTGCCCAAGATTACCTCCCTAGCACCACTACCCCCTAAAACGACCACAAACGGTGTCTTTAAGCTGCAATAATTGAGGCGCGAGCCTGAATGTAACCATGATTTCCACATGTAACAAACAGTTAGAGCAGGTTCTGTAAATGTTCATTTCCACAACGACTGAGGACAAGTACACTTTAAAAACACCCACGCTGGGCAGCATCATGAGAGGAGAAGCCAGCTATAACTGTAGGGAGAAATGACAAGAAAAGAGGATTAAAGTTACAGGAAACATTAGGGTATTCAGCTTTACAGAAAACACTTAGACGGATTGAAGTCCAGGAACAACAGAGATATGGGCGTTTCAATTAGTTGCAAATAAAATTCTAACAACAGAGACTCTTTATCAGTCCTCACAGTTAGAAAGTGAGCCAGGACATCACTATTACCTAACCCTAACGACAAATGCACATCAAAGATGGCACCCAGGTGAGAACAGGGTCCCTATTTGAACCGAGTCCCCAGGAAGTGTGCCAGGTTTTGAAGCCAATTAGACATAGTGGCCAAACAACAGAATTACAACTTCCAACTCCACCTCGGGCCCTGAAAGCATCTTTCACCACACAAAATCATGGGAGAAGAAGCAGAAGAAGATTGTTTTAAGCATCATATCCCTCCGCAAATTACCTTCAACATCAGATTTTGATCTATCCGGTCGGATAAAATTTAGAAAGTCTACAAATGCTGCATGAATTATTTTATCACCATTAAGCCAGCAGAAATCAGTAGTACACATGCTGTGTGGGCCCCAAAGATCAGAAAACGTGAGCAATATCAGCGTAATATCTCTACAGCTGGAAGTGGCTTCAGAGAGAGCTCCGTCTTGCTGTATCCACCTCTCTTTATTTATACATCCATGGTTTGGACCAACAACAGAGACAACTAACAGTGCTTCAAGATATTTCAAAGAACTGATGCCAATACACCTGTTAAAGGAGCAGTGTGTATAGTGAGAGAGTATAGTGGCATCTACCAGAACAGACTTGGCAGAAATGTAATATAATATTCATAAGTATGTTTTAATTAATGTATTATCACCTGAAAATAAGAATAGTTGGGTTTTTATAACCTCAGAAAGTCTTTTACATCTACAGAGGAAGCAGGTCCTCTGCCATGTTTCTACAGTAGCCCCAAACAGACAAACCAGGGTGGGGTTTTGCAGCCACCGTCAATTCTTCTTCATACTTAGAATGGCAGAGAGAAGAGAGCGGAGTTAGCTGGCTGCAAACTGTAACCTCCCGGTGCAACACCACTACATCCTGCTTACTGAACCTTTAACATTTTCTGCACACATGAAAGTGTGCACGTGTGAATAATCAATTTTTATGTAGAACTTTTGGGAGGAGGTGTTCAGAGTCGACATCTGACCGAAACACTGTTTATTTTTCTCCCTTCCCCAGAATATATTTATATATAACAATTAACTTAACAATGAATGAGACTTTCCAACAAAAAATGACTTATGTGTTATTTTTTTAAAAGGATTTTATATCTTTATTTCAAGATTTTTAATGGGTGTGTGTGCGTGTGTGTGTGTGTGTTGCTGCATTATATGATTTAATTGCTCTGCTAGGGATAACAAAACTTTTTAGTGGCCTCCAAACAAACTAATACTACTCAGAGTTTATGGTATAAACCAATACACCAACTTTACAAGATCATAAAACCAAGAGGTTGGTTGTTTGGAATACTATGCTGCTCAATTCGCTGAAACTTAAGAAAACTGTTCACACAATGTTAACTCAAGCAAATGAAGAAAACACCAGATAAATAGGCTGCACGTAGGAAAGAATTAAGAAACATAATTTGATAAAAACGCACTAAGAACAATGCTCCATATACAGAAAACACTAGTCCAGCCAACACAACAGAATTTTACAGGGGTCAATAAAAACTTATGAATATGCCAAACATTCATCAACTGTGTTTCAAGATTAGCTAACATCAATTTTATTACAGAGACATTAGCTACACAGCTACTATTATGAGCACTTTGCTAATTGATAGCATGTTCATCTGCTTCTAACACTATGGTGCTGTTGTATAGGACACACAGGCTTATTATACTTGTTTGTACTTTCTGTGTTTGCAGCATGTGTTGTCAAATTGTTAAATGTTAAGTGACAGCACATAGGCAGCATGCAAATGAAGATGTTTTCTTCATTTGTTTGTGTATTTGCTTTTTGTGTGAAGCTCTCTACATGTGCTCACAGGCCTTATCTGCTGAAGTCAAACTGACAAGTCATAGTAGGAAAAGCACAGGTATAAAGTATAAAATGAATGGTGTTGTGTCTTACTGGGATACTTGAACAATAAAGAGTCTTCGACAGTTTTATTAGTGACACCTGTGCTTTTCTCACTGTCTGCTGTAAAAATGGCTTCATGGCCATGCTCGGTAGGCTGTATAACTGTTTAGGTTATGAAAACAAAAGCATGTTGGAAATCCTGAAAGATAAGTATTTCAGGTCACACTGCATGTCAAATGCACACGTCACATGTTTCTCCTTGTTGATCAGTAGGAGCAAGGAGAGCCTTTCACAACACACTACAATCTTCTCAACTGCAGGGACAACTGTGAGGTGCAGCTAAGAGGGTATAGATCAGATGATAGCACGGAAACTAAGAGTCAACGTATCATGTTTATAATTTGTGATAATAATCTCAGTCTGATCTCAATATCTCTATTCTGAATAAAGACCTACTACTTTGTATCAACAGGTGCAGCGGACAGAAAAGAGGACATCATCACTTGACCTTTGCTTATCACACGCACACTTTCAAACCATGGACCAGTACCTGCCTTCTCAAGTGGTGACGATGGCTGGACTGCATATACAAAAAAACTATTTCATCAAGCTGATAAGCACCACTGTAATCTCCATAAGAAACCTTGGCTTGGAATTTATCTCAATGCTGCAATTATTTACACTCTGCTGATAACAAGTTACCAAGGTCCAGCACAGACTACGCCAACCCTGGCCAAGTAAGCACTCAGACCTTACATACTGCTGAAACACAGGGATACTTGTGCTATAAGGCTGAGCCCAGACAAGGAGTGCACAAATATGGTTCATGTTAAGATGAAAGACCTCTATGTTCCTGCAGGAGGGGGGAATGGCACTGGATGGTGTGATCATCGAGGAGTGCTGTGCTGCCTACCGGGGACATACTAAATTACCTCTAACTGATTGAGCCTGGATGGAAACAGAACAGCTTGCCAATGAGCAATGATCTGCGAGGAGAGATGAGATCTGACTACATAGCTGCCATGCCGTCGAGATTGTGAAAACGCAGACATAGATGGCAATGGTGACAATTATTACCAGTTTTAAAAACCAGTTTTGTAAACCGGTTTAAAAATGTGACTAATTACAGCAGGTTGAGTAGAGTGTAGGTTTCACCACGACGATGCCTGTTGTTCATACCAATGTACTGAATAGTAACCCGACGGGTCTGAGGTGAACGGCAACACCTGCTGTCCGACGACATGCTGCTGCTGCTGCTGCTGCCGCTGCTGGACCCACGTCAGCTAGTCTGCCCGTATGTGAACCAGGCCTTACCAGACACCTTATAGTCGTGTGGTAGGGTCGTCACAACCAAAGTGATCAGCTTACCTTTGCCATTCTGCCACGCTGTGTACCAGGACAGGCTGAGGAAAGACGTGAAGAAAATAATCGCAGTGGCCACAGTTCCATTTCTGAGCCTCATCTCATTTCAGCGATGCCGCTCCTCGGCTGAGTGTCGGGGACCCCGGAGCTGCCGCTGCCTCCCTCCCCTCCCTCCTTCCTTCCTTCCTTTTCTCTCTCTCTCTCTCTCTCTCTCTCCCTGCTTGCCTTCAGGGTGTTGAGACGTGCTTAGGCTCAGGCATATGGGGCGTCAAACGGTAAAAAAAAATCGTTCCAGTTCACACGGCCGGAGGAGGGCAGAGCTCGGAGGTGCCCCTCGGTGTCGGTGCGTCTTTCCTTCCCGTTGTTCGGAGGGCTGTAACCGGCTCCTCCTGAACCGTCCTACCGCGATCAGTCACGAGTCAACCGTCTTCTGCGATGAGACAGATTACATGGTCGGTTAAGAAAGAACAAGCTAGCTGCCGATACAATCCATCTTCATTTTACAGCCTACAAGTTACCAGAAGGAGGCATTTTTCAGTGTGTGTCGGTGGATCCTCTGGGATAGGCTGCTCGGAGTCTGACGGACAGGCTACGCCTTAAACCACGTTGATTCTGCTTCAACAGGCAACAGATGAAGACGAGAAATAGGCAGCGTGCTGCTAACAGTCGTCACATGAGCCTAATGTTACCTCCTCCGTGAAGCCAGAGTTTTACTTCTCATGTTAGCCGGTCGACCTGCTGACTGTGGTATATTGTTAGCCAGTTAGCTACCAGGCTAACATTAAGTTGAAACTCTGCCGCAGATGAAAAATATAAATAGAATAAAAACGACAGTTGACTACTGGTTTTCTATGAGGTGTTTCACACTTTGCGGCTGTCCACTTCGGTTATCAAATGAATTAATGGTGACAGTCCACTATCAAATATTACCGTTTGACCGTTAACGTTTAAAACTAACGGAACAGTCTCGTTTACCTGACCTGTCAGTTAAATCGGTGTGCACGAGCGGGTTTTCCGGTGCCAACTTTTCAAAATAAGGCAGTTATACATTTGGTGCAGCATACGGTTTGTCTTTCATCAGCTGGAGTCTTTCTACACCGAATGATGGCATGTTTTCTAGGGCGTAGTAGTTGAGTTTAACATTGGTGGGTTAGGGTTATCGGAAACCTGACAGATGCGTTAATGGTTTGAACAGAGATATGTCATAAATTAACTGCACTGCAAAACATTCACAAATATATTTTATTCTACTAAAAAACATACATTTGTAAAGGAAAACACATTTTAATGAACTGAAAATGTCAAATATCAATTCTTTGATTGCAGGCCTAATCATCCAGTTTTGTAGATAAATAACATGAGAAGAATATTGATCAAAATTTGAATTCAGGTTTCCTGAATACATTTTCTTTTCCTAGTTGTATCTTATGCCTCAATGAACAGACACAGATACGGGAAAAGGTTAAGGTGAAAGGCAAAAACAGCATAAAAAATGTTAACATATAAACCAACTTGTTTTTATTCTCAAGTGTGATATCCTTCCACATATTCACTAATTAACATTTCCACTAACTGGCTGATATGACTGTGCTCTGTCCCCTGACTTCAGTGTCTCTCAGTCTGACACGAGCAGCAACAATCCCAACTCAAAGTCCACTTTTCCAGAGCTTTTAATTTCGTCACACAGTCTTCATCAGATGATGGAGTTTGCTCAGTTGTCATGGAGATACAACTGTTGACATGCAAGCTCAGTAGATATTAGTTGTGGAAAAGCTAAGGATCAAAGTTCATTCTTGAGCTTAGAGACAGTAACTTGTTGAGACAATCCCAACTCATGATTCACTCATTAGTTTTCAACTGTATCAATATTTAATACAGAACTATTTCCAATGTTAAGGTTAAACTTTAACGTGTGATTCCACTTTTTTACATGGATTGACTTCTTACATACAGTGTGTCCTAATCCTCCTCTTGTCTTCCTGTTGACTGTGCCATTTTTGTCCTGCTGGGTTAACTTAAAATGTACCTGGTTTGGTTTGTATGTTTATAAAACATAAGGTAGAATTATCACCCAATCTTGTGTTAAACCTTTTAAGCCAACTTCAATCCAACTTATTACCACAGGTTTTACACATAGTTTTTGGAAATTAGGGTTAATAAGCATGTTGTCCTCCTGGGTCAAAATTGACTCAATGGCCCCAGGTGTGTTAATAACCTGATTACAAAGGAAAGTCACTGCCAGTATATCCTTAGCTGGGTTGTATTTGTGGTGTAACTTATGTCTTCTTGATGCTTTGTGTTTAAGGAAGGATTTTTACAATATCACTGTAAAGATGACTTGACTGTTTCCATCCATTGTTCACATTTTTCACCTTTCCACTTTTTAAAATGGTGATTTTAAAGTAGTTTATAAACCATAATGCAACACAAGACAAAAATGAGTAAATCACTGAAGGACAGATGACATAACAGGAGTTAACATAGCAGAAGCATCGAATAAGACAAACAGTACAAATAAAGTACAACATAATACAATGAAAATGGAGCAGAACATTAACAGGAACATGATTAATATATTTAAAAAATAGGCCAAACCTCATTTTATTGATACATGTAATGATCCATTATTAGAGATTGTAACGATACTGATCTGATCTCTTCTAGTGGCCAATAACAACCCTCCATACACCAATAAAAGCTGAAAGTGGAAGTCCAGGTTGTTGTTTGGATTTATGCGTCCATCCCCTAATAAACACAGCTGCACACATTCTGGCTGTAGTTTATCTAACAACTCTGACACTTTGATTACTTCAACTAGAGCACATTCCAACTTTAAATGAAGGAAAATACTTGCTTCATTTATACATTTCCAACATTTCTTTGCAGTTGCAGTGCCACTTTGGAAAGCTGAGCTGTTGTATAATAATACCTAAGGCTAGATTAGTGCCACCACAGGCCCCAATGCACTGAAGCTCATGCTCAATCTGCTAGTAATCATCAATCATCAATCAACTTATTTTCCTGGAAACAACTTGTATTTTAATCTGGATGGATAACCATGCTGTCAGGTGGAAACCTTCTAACTCCACATATTGTTGTGGACATACTAGGTTTCTGACAGTGACGATAAATATCAACATAAAAAGAATGGGTTGAGCCTTTTTGTCATATTTTTGTGGAGCCTGACAAAAAGATACACCTTCTTTTTCTTTCTCCCATCATGAGGGGTCCCTTTCTGCTCAAGGGCCCCTGGGCACACTGCCCGAATAGATCCAGCCATGATAATACCTGAGTGTAAATTTCCTTTTGTCAAGTTTCCCCAGTTTTTACGTTTTCGACACTACTGACCCTGTTGCTTTTGTCAGTTTTTGCCTGCTTCACAATCCTTCACAATTTTCATATGATGCCTTCACAGTGCTTGATTTTGCTCATTTTTTATTCAGCCCGCCCCCCTGGCCTTTTTCGGCAAGTTTTGGAACGATCACACATACCCCCATTTTGGAATTTTTCAACACTACATCACTCCTCTTGAAGTTTAAACTTGACATTTCATTTTCACTGGAAGTTTGACACTGCAGAATAATTCCACAAGGAAACCTGCAGTGTGAAACTTTTACATTTAAGGGACCAGTGTGTAAAATTTAGTGGCATCTAGCTGCATGGTTGCACACTGCAACCAAATGAATGCTGGCTGAATAAAGGCTGCAAAAATGGAAAAGTCCCTTTCTATATTCAGTGTTTGGGTTGTCTGTTCTAGATTACTGTAGAAACATGGCGGTACAACATGGTGGGTTCTGTGGAAAAGGACCAGCTCCCTACAGTAGGATACAAAGAGCTCATTCTTAAATTACAAAACAGAACAACAATTGATATCTTCATGAGATTATTAAGTAATTAAAACATACATGATCATAATCATATTATCTTCCATTTCTGCCAAGTCCATTCCACTTAATACCACAAAATTCTACACATTGCACCTTTAAATGACTTTCCCTTGTCAAATGAATTCACACAATGCTGGTTAAGCCTACACCAGATAAATCTCTCTGTATTTCACAATACAAGCAGTTTTAAAATCTGGTGCCGCTGGCGACATTCCCATGCTGACTGGATGAAGAGACTTCCACTGGCCAAACATCTAACTTCCGGTCAAGCCCTTGCTAACTGGAATGGGGACACAATCATTTAATTGTGCGGCTCTAGATTTTCTAAATGTTGGACCAAATGGATCAAATTCTGGTAGTGACGCGAGTAATTTCTCACGAGTTGTGTGGCACTCAAAATAATTGATGCACCCTTTTACAGAAGCAACTGTAGCAACAGAGCAGGCTACAGCAGAGCCAATAACTTAAGCATGTCAACACTGTTTTGTAATTATTCTCATTGTCAGAGGGGGGAGACAAAAGTCCCACACTCAAGCTTTAAGTTGCTGCAGGTTGAAATACCGCAATTGAAAGAGTCAAACTGGAAATTGTGAGGTTCCATGATGGTAGTACTATCTTTGCATATGAAATAACTAGTAGCGTATGATGCTGTGTTTTTCAATCCTGGTCCTGGAGCACCCCTGCACTGCATGTTTTAGTTGTTTCCCTGCTCCAAATACACTATTACATTGTGACGAAGACCAACTTTTGTTTTTCACCTAGCAGTAACCACTCTTCTTTAAATAAATGGAAAGCCTGCCATCTAGTGGGCATGTATTGTAGATGTAATTTGAATTCAGGTCTGCTCCTTCACACACCCTAATACAACACTGGGCCTGTCATTTATTAAACCTGTAAACATTAATAAATAGCCATTTAGTGTGGCAATAGTTGATTCAGTACCTATTCTAGAGATTACAATATCACTTCATCAACAGATACTGCTTGCAAGTTTAAGTTCTGAAATTCAATCCTATTAATGAAATTAATGCAATATAAGTCCCAGAACCTTGAGGTGAGATTGCTTGGTCAACCACACAGTCTAGCTAGAGTTTTAAACCACATTTACAACTGGGGCTCTGTAACTTTGATCAAATTTACCTTCATTGAAATTTTTACCTCAAAATGAAAAACCTATGAGCTATGAGTCAAAATCACAAATTACACCGAGGGTTTCAAATACTAACACAACTAATGACGTTTTATTTAAAAGTATGCACAAATATTGTGCATACTAACATTCATTTATTTTTCAAATAGCACGTTTTAATGCAAACCCACAAAATAATTTGTTTAAAAGGAATACATTAAATGACACAGAGTTGTCTATGCCAGCTGTGATGTCTGTGACAATCAAATTAAACAAGCTTATTGATTTTAAATACATTCACCCACCAAATACAGGAAACTGAAAATTTCATCTTGTGTGAAGCAAAAGAGAAAAAAATAGGTGTTAAGAATATTCACTGATTAAAATAACGTTTTTTGCTGTGTTTTTTTTTTCCTTTGCACGTTGTTGGTTTGGAAATTCTCTCTTCTAGAGTGACATCTGTGGTGTAGACAGCTGAAATGATATGTAGGCTGATGGATGGGTTAGAATATTCTCAGAAGGGCGTAGCTTTAAAGTAGTCCTCCAGTGGAATAAGTGACGTCCCTCCGATCCAGTCCTGCAGCCAGACCTGGATCAACTCCAGCTTCATGAAGAACCAATTGTGTCCCACTGGCCACTTTGCCATCACAGGATGTCTACAATAAACAAGAGCAACTCTTTGAGATTCTGCACATCTGCCAAATATCTTTGTTCTTTCTCATTTTCAGGGTCTCAAGGAAGCCAACTTGCATTCACACACTTTCCTCCATACACTTGGTTACCTTGAGAACATTGCCTCCTTTGCAAAAGTGAGCTCCTCTGGCAGGACTTCCACCATCTTGCCTGTTAGGGTAAGTCGAGCACATCTTGGATCTTCTGGATCATACACCATTTGCCTTGAGACATATAAGACCATGTTACTATAGTAACACACAAGCACGGATATTAAGTGTCTATCTTTTTTAGTGTTTCAGTAACGTCCCCGTCAGGACCACAGAACTAAAGGGCCCCAAAACCTCCAGGCTTACTGTATGGTTACTAATTAAACAGAAAATATCAGCTGACCTAATCGGCGCACTGAGATAGGTCCTGTTTCATTACCTAATCTTATGGCCTTAGTTTTAAGACCTTGCATTCAGTAATTTTGCATTTAATCAAATGATCACACAGCAAACTTAGGGCAAGGTATTTACCTTAGAAATACTGTACACATTGCACAGAGTGTGGGAGGAACAGAGGAACAACAATTCTGTGGAGGTCCATTAAAAGTTGAGGCTTACCTGCAGAATTCTCCCTCAGCCTCTGAGAATGTGAGAGAAGCGTAGGGGTTAATTTTCAGATCTGCCACAGTGTTGTCCATAGGAGTCACATAAAAGTAGATAACTCCAGTGCTGTTGTCCAGCGTTCCATCACTGACTGAGAAAATGTTCCCAAAGGGGAGACCTTTGATCTGGAAAAAACAGGATGTTACCAGACGCACATTTTTACACAGTAAATTCAGTGTTAAGGGTTTCAAACAAGTTGATTCCTGTGAATTTCAGTGGCAATATTGAACTGAACATGAACAATTAATTACCAGAGTTGATACCCTCAGTATTGTGTGGGGCGGATATGGACCTGAGGCACAGTTTACAAGCCACACATAGGAAATAGGTTTTTATAAAGGCAGTCACCAAAATATTTTAGACAATGTATTTAAAGTAGAGAATTTTTAGGTTCAAGGGTTCATGTTACTTCTGCGGTTCAGTTTAATCAAGATCTAAAACCACACCAATGGGCTCTCAGGTCAAGAGCTGCTACAAATAATTATTTTTATTATTGATTTAATCAATTAAATACTGCTTGATTCAACAATTTGTCCATAGCCCAAGTTGACATCTTTGTATTGCTTGTTTTGTGATATTCAGTTCTTTATTATAGTATAAACAGGGCTATAGCCAGGATTTTAGAAATACTGAGATGGTGAATCCCTACAGCTGCCAGAACATTTTAACCAGGGACACTAAAGGTCTGCAAATATTTAGAAATCATCTGACATATGAACTTCAATTCATTTTGTTTTGTTGCGTTTTCCTTGGGTAAATGATTATCCAAAATTAAGATTTATATATTGTTTGAATGTTTTCTTCACACTGAAAGGAATTATTTAATTAACTGGAAAAAATGCCAAATGCCTTTATCATTTGTTGGACCACCCAAATTCACAAATAAATACAGTGGACGTAACCACAGTGTCCTAATTTAAAGGAAAATTAAACCAGTGAATAGGTATTTGCTTGAATGTGACTTAAATGATGAATCAATTATCAAAATTGACAATTGGCTGTTATTTATCCTATCAATTAATTGCACTGTTTCAGCTATGGTCAGGTCCTTAGTGTAAATTTAGTTTATTTTGAGAATAAAGTCCTCCTCCAATCAAAAATATGTTTTTCCTTTTGCTTCTTCAGATGGATATTTGAGTTTCACAGTGCAGTCTGATATGTGCAGAGTTTGACACTCGAAGACTGTTTTCACATTCATCTGCTGAAGCCAATTGGGGTATACAACTTACACAAATGTGATTGGCAATCGTACAATTTGCAGTGCACATACCACGAGAATTAGTGACACCTTGTGTCCAGCAGTTCAACTTCCAAAATGAAACTTTGCACTGATTCTTAATTTTGAATGAAGTATAAGGAGAGGCAGCCATTTTAAGGATTTTAACAGTTAACCTAAATATTGTTTGGTGGGAAAACCATGCCAGACACTTTTTATTACTCAAACAAACAGAGGCAGCCTGTTGTATAGGACACACAGGTGGTCACCTAAGGTACCAGTTCAGGAGAGGAGCAACAAATGAAGGGGACTTTTTGTTTTGTTATTTTCTTGCCAAGAGGGATGCCTGTATACAGCTTTTGTACCTTTTCCTCCCATCTTAACATTACTCCTCTCTCTTTATCTTCATTGATTTCAATAGTTTTCATCAGATTTGATATTCCAAAGCCTTACAGGTCAGTTGGTCGGTCAGTTTGAGCCCCGACCACCACCAACCACAAAACTGGAGGACTTGGAGGATACCAGGGTACCATTGCTGTTCTTCATTTGAGTTTGAGTGAATATTTTTAAATTATTATTTCTAGGTAAGGTGTATGACTCCTAAACATGTTTGGAGGGAATCTTTAAGCTTTTTTCTTGGGTCGTCCCGTTTTAAACATGCAATTAAAAACATAAAGACTATTCTTCCTGCATATAGCTGCTCTTACTCCCTGTGTGTTACCTTGTCCTGAGTGGAAATGGTGGCCAGATGTCCCCAGTCACTGTAATGAGCTATGTATCTGGCAGTCCTGGCTGTCTCCTGGTGCGGAGGAGGGCTGCTGCTGGCGGACTTCTTCACTTTCTCCAGGCGATATGAAAACAGGCGAGAGGAGAGCTGCGCCACATTGTCGCTTTCGGGCTTGACTAGTTCTCCGGGGGTCTCCACACTGTCTCCGAGGACGTTGGAGGACGGATACGCCTGCTTCCACAGCCCGGCGCTGTCCACCAGCAACGCCGGGGCGACCTCCTCCGACAGGTCCGCGTCCTCCACCACATCATTGGAGGAGACGACCCAGGACACCGAGCTTCTCAGTGTGTAGGTTTGACCCAGGTACAAGATGTTGGCAAACAGTGCCAGGGGGAAGTATAGCGGCCTCATCGAGCTGGAAGAATGGCCGCTAACATATACTCACTCTCCGTTGTTTACAAACTCACGTGTATGCGCTTTTGTAACGTGAGTGGTGTTTTGCAACAGAGAGCCTACAGCGACCTCTACTGAGGTGTCAGGGGAATTGATTTTATAATAGACTTTATTAGAATGACACAACCCTCCCTTTGCCATTGAATGATCAGATATGAATGATCAGATATACACTTAAGATTACTGAAGAGATAAATAAAGCTTAACTACAAGTAGCCTAAGAATGGTTAATTGACATTAAACTACACATTCAGGTGCGAAATTGGAGCAAGTAGCCTACTTTAAGGCTCTGCACATGTTTTCACTTTTTCAGTCTGCTTCAAAGTTCAAGGTCTTTATTTATCAAATGTGCAAAAAATTTAAAAAGTATGAGTCATTGCTGGGAATGACATGCGTGGCCTTTAAGCTCTCCTGACAGTAATCATAGGTTATATGTAAAGACAAATGAATAAATGCAATAAATAAAACCTAAAAACCTATGAAATTTTAAAATGAATTTTTAAAAAATAGTGCAAATGTAAAGTGTAACCACGTCCCTCTCCAAGAATGATAACGGGGCAAGTTGCCCTGCCTTAATAGGTGCTATAAAGTATACAGGAAATGTCAATGTCAATGACACTCTGACCCGCAGTTGTAACCATTACGCATGCTACACTGCACCACGCCGGGCTGCAGCTACATGCCCGCTCAAAGTAGAAGGAGAGGGATTAGGAGTGGCCACATACCTGAGGGTCACAACGCAGCCCAACAATTAAGGTTCCAGTGAAGTTGGCACAGTGGTAGGGAGGAAGCTTACCTATCTGGTTACGCTTAAAAGGTTTGCACATTTAGGGGAACCTACTGAATATGCAGCAAAATCTTACA
Organism: Scomber japonicus; assembly: GCF_027409825.1. Taxonomy (NCBI): domain Eukaryota; kingdom Metazoa; phylum Chordata; class Actinopteri; order Scombriformes; family Scombridae; genus Scomber; species Scomber japonicus. The sequence continues at coordinate 21,298,804 of NC_070588.1, forward strand.
CTATATAAAACAACTCATGCAAGTATAGAAGATTATAATCCCAACCTGAACAGTTCCATTCCACACACTGTTCTCAGAATGTGACCCAGCAGTGATCTAGAACCCTAAAATGGAACCACAGAACTACAGAGAGACAGAGACAGTGCTATCTGAACACATCAGTCCTTCAGCTCACTTCTACTGAAATGCACCAAAAATCAACTCAGAGAGACTTTTCTTTTGTTCTTGTAGTTCTTTTCATGCGAATTTCTACATTTGAATTGAATTTGCTTCACAAACTGTTCACGGTATTGAGTGACATGTCAAGTAAGCTGAGAGTGGTAAGTTAAACATTGATAAAAACCTCTAACAAGAGACAATCATTATATTTGTCTTTAAAGTTAGACTACCATACATTTAGGGTTAGGGTTAATATAAGATAATATCAGTACAAAGTAAATACAACAATGGTGAAATAATGTTTTGTTTTTGTTTTAAATATTTGATATGATAAAGCCCTCAAACTGTCTATGTTAATGAGATCAAATCTGAATTATTCTCCATGTGTTGTGATCTGGAAGAAAATGCAGTTGGAATAATTCAGGAATGACTTTTTATATAAGTTGTATGTAGGACATTTGTCTGTTCTTCCTGGTATAAGATTCATTTATCAACAAAAAATCTGCCTGCCTACCTACCTACCTATCTATCTAGATTATAAACATTTTCTATTCTTTTTGACCACTCAAAGCGCTTTTACACTACATGTCTCATTCACCCATTCACAAACATTCATACACTGATGACAGGGGCTACCACACAGGGTGCCATCCTGCTCATCAGGAGGGAACTAACATCACATCCATTCACAAACTGTGGGCACAATTGGGGGCATGTGGACTGTCGTTGAATCAAACCGCCAGTCTTGCAATTGGTGGACAACCGCTCTACCTCCTGAGCCACAGCCACTCCTAACAGACCTGCAGATGGGGCTATAGGCTAAATAAGCATAATAATGGATTCCATTGATACACCAATACTTGCTCTTTTACAAGGAAAAAGCTTTTTTGCCATATTTGGGTTTTCAGTCACTGACTCAAACCTCATTGTATCAACTTTAGTGTTGAATAATACTTTGTACATAAGTTCCTGAAGAAATAATGCAATTATGATTGTTGTGTCCACATTGAGTTGTTATAGCCCCACATGGACTCGGAAACATAATTTCTGTTTTTCTTGAGTCAATAAAGACAGCTTATTTATATTTTAATGTTGTCATTATATATCTTATCTATCGTTACATTAAGGCACTTGACAACATAGGAACTTAACATTAGAAACTTTATTATATAACATACACTATTAATAGCAGTAAAATACTGAATCAAATGAAACATTATTTAGAAATACCCTTTATCTTAAAGTGGCTGTGGTAGAGAGGAATTATAATGAACTGTATTAATTCAATATATACTCGCTGTGTCTCTCAAAATCTCTCTCAAAAATGTTAACATTTTATACTTTTCAAGACACAAACACAACAGCCGTACGTCCTCATAAATTAACTGACTCAATACTTTTCTCAAAGTCCCATTAATAAAACAACATAATAACCTTCATTTGTTTGTGTGGCTGTTCATAGTGTTGTGTCTACATCCTTCAAATCTGTTTGCCTTCTTAGTCCATGGTCTTATCACTCCAAGCCATTGACTTCCTTTTGGCCAGTTCCATCCAGGACGGCTGGCCACTCTCTGACATAGACTGCAATGTTGATGGAAGTGTAGGTGATGACGAGGGTGATGAAGATGGCCCCAAATTTTTGCGGGACCATTTGTCCTCACGAGGCCTGTCTGGAACTTTGGTGGGGCTTGACTCTGAAAAAAGAAACCCTGTGTCATGTTGCTGCATCTGGAGATACTAAATACCAATTCAGTATTTATACAGTTCTCATTCATAATTCATGAGTCAACACACCTGCAAGGTTCACTCCTTGTCTTCCCTCCAGTTTTGTGTCTTTGCTTATAAGTGTGGTTTTCACTGAGGCAGGGGATTCACCTGATGTCTGCATTTCTGCTTGAGTTTTCCTCACTTCCACCTGAGAAAAACAGTCCGAGTTAGATCATCTGCTCAGGTAAATTATCAGTCTAGTAGTTAAAGGATAAATCTGATGATATACTATATATTTCACTCAACAAAATCCTGTGAAAAGACCAAGACAATTAATTGATCCTACTAACGAGTATTGCCTGTGTAGCCAAAGCCTGACATATCGTTCCTCAGTGCCAAAGAGATTAAAAAAACATTAGTGAGTCATACCATGTTCCTTCATTACAAAGAATATTGGCACTGCAGTTTATTTAAATTAAGTCATTCATACACTTTCCTGCTGTCATAAATACTCACTAGCACACACAGTAGTCCCAACAAAAACACTATGTAGTCCTGTTTGAGTAACATTTACAAAAAAACTAAAGTGCCCTGCTTTTTAGGAAATACCTAACCCAATTTTTAAGATCACATCTTTAGTAGGAATTAATGGGTTTGGTGTTGAGAGCCACATACAAGGAATGAAGGGATTTTTTAATCAGAAAAATGTCATCATCACCAGAATTATCCTGTAATCAATTCACAGTCACAGAAAGACAGCTATAAAGAAGTACCACAAACCCCCTTGGTTTCAGGAAGAGTGGTCCACTGTGCTCGTTTCTCCAAAAAAGCAGCCTTGTCACCCCTTATTAACCCATCCCAAACTGTCTGCTTCTCTTGCAGTGGTGGGCTCTCTTTCTCCAGCACAATTACTGGTTTTTCCCCTCTTCCCAAGGCAGACAGTAGAGATGGAGCTGCGGCTGTTGAGGTGGTAGAAACTGAGGTCGGAGCGGACGTTGTAGATTTGGGCTGGTTGGAGGGCTGGAGACCTCGATTGCTCCACGGGGGTTGCTGCTGATCTGAGGGAAGATATGACGTTTGGGTGGCACTCATTTGTGCAAATTGAGATGTGGTGACTGTTTGTGGAGAAGAGCGCAAAGGAGACTGGGTTGTCCATAGGTTTGTCTGCACAGCTGAATGAGTCACAGAGTGTGACACAGGCTGAGCTGTAATTGAGTGTAGTTGGTGTTCATTGATTTGTTTTGACATTTGCTGCTCTTTAGAGGTGTTTGACTGAACAGGAAACGTTGTTGACGACTTTTCTTGCATAGTTGGCATAATTGATGATTTGAAAATTAGTGGTTGGCCTCTAATTTGGACTGGTTCTGCTTTGACTGTATCAGTTAATGGCTGCTGTGCAGCCAGCAGAGGTGCTGTACTTTGTTGTAATTTTACGGTCTGTGTCTGTATTTGTGACTCGGTCGATGTCTCTGTTTGATTTGTTGGCTGTACTTGCACTTGTGGTCGAGGCACGGGCTGCCCGCCTGTAAAGTCTCTGGGAAATCTACTAGTGAAAAGCTGTTGGATGCTTCTGGTCTTTTCCATCGCCAGGCTCATCCAGGACACCTCAGATGAAGCAGTTTGAGGGGCTGGCTGGGGCTCCTGAGAGGCGCAGAGGGCAGCTTCTACTTCTTTGGAGCATGTTTGGACTTCTGTACGTATGGTGTGAGAATCATCACTAGATGGAGGGTTATTCTTGACAGGAAGGGAGAAGCCAGAGGGGGATGGCTCTAAGGAGTGACAGAAGTCTGTTAGACACACTTGGCAGCACTGTTAAACTTAGCATGGGTGGCATTTTAATGAGTGCAAAGGTTCCCTGTGATCAGTAAAAATCTTATCAACGCTACAGTGATTATTTACTATGTGAAATCTCCTTTCACTGACATAGCATTATCTTTTAACCTTATAAGGAACTGAAAAGACAGCTGTGAGTTGTAATTTCAGACTTTGAATAGTAGCACAATATGGAGTAAAAAAAGACCTTTGTTTAATTAAAAAGGTAAAATTCGCACTCACCTGTCGCCCTGAGGTCTCCAGAGGTGGATGTAGGCAATGTTTTAGACATGTTGTCGGCATTATCACTTATTTCCTGTGTTTTTTGTTTGTCACGTTGCTGCTCACATGACAGTGGCTTTGAATGATGGTTGGAAGGGGCGTCAGACCTAACTCTCATGGACTGAGATGTGGAGCGCAGTTTAACACCAAATGTCGTCTTTCTTTCTTCTTCCTGGAACTCCTTTGCTTCTACTGCCTCTTCCACCAACTCCTGACTGCTCTCCATCTCTTCCCCCTCTAAAACGCCTGCATCTGTGGTTACATTTTTAGGTGGTGTCACTGATTCCACTTTTTTCAGACTGTCCCCCCTGTCCCATGGAAGAACTGAGCTTTTGTGTGGAGCTCCCTCTTGTCTCAGTCTTCCCACAGCAATGGGGCCCCCTCTTGGTTGGAAGTCTTTACGTTCCTCTCTTTCCTTCATGCTTGGAGGGGCTGTATCCTCTGATCCCCCTCCAGTCTTCTTCCAGGCCCCCACCTGCTCCAGCACAAAACTGCCTGATCGGGGTCTCTCACTATCTCGGCTTTTGGCAGTGGCAATAGGGAATTTGAAGGATCCAGATCCTGGGGTAGGTCGCTTTATTCCTATTATGTTCTCTGGTTCACTTTGAACCTGTTGATAAACAGAAGGAGACCTGGGTGCCACCACTGAGCCAAAGCCAGTAGAGAGTTGGTCAGAGGAGACTTCTTTAGAGTTTATATCAGCCTTGGTTAGACTATTCCTCTTGTCATAGGACATGACCTGTATTTCAAACTCTTCCAGGCCCTCTCTCTTTTCCTTCAGTTCTGACGGTATGAAGGATGAGTGTGGCCGTTCACTCTGCATTATATCTCCATGTCTAGGAGGCTTAACTCTAAGTATCTGGGAGGATATAGAGGGTGATCTCCCAGGAAGAACTGGGTCCTGTTGGGAAAAAGGAAGACTGGATGATTTGGGTGCTGCCTCTGATGTGATCGACACTAGTTCTGGGGTTTTTGAAGGAAGTTGTTGAGATGTCATAGGGGTGTTGTCCCTTCCTTGTTCTTTTTCCAATGTCACCTCCTCTACTGCAGTAAACTGTTGCTCTTCTTCTTTCTCAGACTCATGGTGGTCAATATTGTTCACCGTGTGTAAATTAGAATCATGCTGCCAAAAAAGACAGAGAAAGCATGTAAGCGAAATGCAGTAGGTGTCTTTACAAATAGTGTACTGTGTAAGATGGCAAAACAGGTAACTCACTGCAGTGATCCTCTTCTTGGTGCTGGCCCTCTGGTTCCTAGGCTTGATAGACATTCGGTGGCGTGCGGCAGACGTGTCCAGGCAGGGAGTAAACTGAACTGGAGAACTGAAGTCCAACGGGGGCTCAACAGCAGCAGGAGAGGGATTAGAGGGAACAGAAAGAGGGAAGGTATGGGATGGATTCGGAGGCACTGATTTGGTAGATACAGGTTTGAGGATGGGCGAAAGTGGACGACAAGATGGCTGGGATATGGGCTGAGAAGAAAGGCAAAACAAAATCATATGACTGCAAATAAAAGCCACACACAAAGGCTCATAAAAACTTAACTCGTACCCTAAACTAAACCAAATCTCAATTTGAATCTCAAATCATAAAAACCTAAAATCTTCCTCATGCAAACTCAAACTGATCAGTAAATCACCATGCTCAGGGCTCCCCCAGTTGTAATGTCACATCCTGAGATTTCAGAAGGGCTGTGAGGAAGACCATCATCCTCTGAGTGGCTGCATAGCTCTTCTGGACGTCTGACTGGCACAACTGGAGGTGGTGGCCCCAAATGCATCTTCTGCTGCTGAAGCTTCATCTGTCATATCAGAGCATAGCTTTGTGTTCTTAAAAGAGCAACAGTGATAAAGACTACCCTTGAATGAGTCTTGAATGAAGGGTTACCTGCAAATCTTTGATCTTGCTATGAACATTCTCCTGGGATAAGACCCTGGCTGGCTCAGCGTCTGAAAGGACTAGATCTGCCAAAAAGATACTGTCATGGGAAAGTGCCCGGGATCCCATCATTCCTTGGGAGCATCTGAGGTAGCAACAGAGAAAAACAGAGGAGTGGTGAAGGTACAGACTTGAAATCAGAACAAAAATTGAGCTGTGAAAACGACATGCATTGCACAAGATCATTTATCACTCACGCCAAATCTTCATCTGATCCAAGTCCCTTTCCTGGAGTGATATCACTGGTCGACTGGCTGAGTTTGTATTTTTCATCTACACTGTCTGCTCTCTTGCTCCTCCCGAAGAGACGAGATTTTAGAGACTTCAGCTTGGACTTTTTACGTTCTGACAGAGATTGAGATGGAGATGGATCCAGGTCACAACGGCTCACACATGCATAGAGCTCTCTATAATATAATCTCTCTACATTGTGCATACTCCCTGATGATCTTTATTTAATTATCACATCAAATGGATGTGCTGTAGTTTATGATCGATCAATCATTGACAGCAAATGGTCCATGCTCTTGTTATGTTGACAATGTACCTCATTTTGATAGTTATTTTTTTAAATCAAAGACTTGCTTTCTTTTCACCATAATTCTCTTACGTATAACTACATGATGGACAATCTCACCTGGAATGTCCTCCGTGCTTCCTTCTGTATCTCGAGAGAAAGACTCCATTAGCCTGATACCTACAAGAAGCGCAGAACAGATGGCAGGAAAGAGTAAAGAGAGGACCTGATAATGAGAAGCAATTGTGACTGTACAGACCTCAGGCAAACAGGTTTTAGAGGCTGTAGTCATATGCTGGAAGGCAGCTAATGTGGTGTGAATGCACCAGTGACAAGTGCTCACATATGCACACAATACACGGGTGTGATTGCCTGAAGATGTGACGCTGGACTTGAGGTTCAAAGGTTTATTGGCATTATCAGTAACAGAGCAAACCTTTACAACAGCTGGGTGGGGAGTGGTAAAAAAGTCCTTATGATCAACAAACAGCTTTTAAAAGGGGACTATATATAAGACACATTAAATACAGTACTCCCAAGGGCATACATAAATAACACAGTATCTTAAAACACTGCACCCTGGATAATGTATTTTGTGAACAAAGCAAAAGCTCAAATCTTGCTCTCAGGCAGCTTATGCAACACTTGCCTTACAAACACCCAGACTGGGTTGATATGTTACTGAATGCAAGATTCACTACAGTGTGCTTGTTAACATTTGTTTAAAAGACTTTTATGTTTTTGTTTTTATTACTATTTTAAATATGTACACACCATTTTCAGTGTACCATACAATTCTGTCTGGGTAACCTAGGAACTGATGTCAGCATAGTGTGATCCTGCACTACACAGGTGCCTGATAAGACAAGATGTGTCAGGTTACAGATAAACATGCAAAGTCCACGCTGCCCCTCCCATATCACAGATGGCTGTCAGACTACTAGCATGTTCTGCTGAAAAGGACACGGGCATAAGAATGGGCAAATGAATGTCCAGTAAAAAAAGTTTAATGTAATATTTCCTATTTCATTAACACATCTGAACCTTTTTTTCCTGCAACAAATCAATCTCCTGCTTTTGGTATTACGACCATAACCCTGTACAAAACTAAAGCGCTCATGAATCAGGCTATTCCTCAGAGTCTTGCCATCCTGTGACCCAAACTATAGTCCCAACAGAATCAGAGGATAATCCTGTGGATTATTGACATTGCAGAGAGATCCTTGTAAGATTTCAATGCACTATAATCCACAACAACAGTTTGATCATAAACTTTCCATGTCACGCACTGCAGCACAAAATTCACCTGACATTCAGAGGGAAAAGTACTCCTCCATCTCAGTGTGAAAACATGTCAAATACAAACATTAACACAATATCCAGCACAAAAATGAATGATCTTACCTGCTGTCTGTGGCCTCTGCTTCTCTGCGTCCCCCTTTCTACACTGAGTTGTCTTGTCACTGTCCTAAACCTCAGGCTTGTATCGTCCACATCTGCAGACGAGGGGGGGAGGTAGAAAAGGAAAGAAGTAAGGGGAGTGGAAGGAGGAGAGAGAAAACCAGGCAGGGAGAAAGAGAAAAAGAGAGAGAAAGAGAGAGAGAAGGTCACTCCATGGCAGGGTAAGCAAATGCACAAAGAGAAAAGAGGACAGAATATAATGAGAGAGAGGGAGAGAGAGAGGGAGAGAGAGAGAGAGAGAGTGACAGAGCGACAGAGCAAGTGAGAGAGAGAGAGAGAGATACTCTATTACATTAGTGGCACACTGTGGCCCTCTGCGCTAAGCTCCTTATAAAACGCTAACCTGATTTTAGGCCCAGAAATGAGAGTAGAGGGAAAAAAATAAAGCTCCAGTTGGAAAGAGGACAAGCACACAGGAATTACGGCTCATGGAACTGTTTACACATTACACCAGGTTTCTTACACCCCCCTGCCCCCCACCACGCTGGCTGATCACAGAGGGGAGTTTATGTGTGTGTGAGTATGTATATATATATGTGTGTGTGTGTGTGTGTGTGTGTGTGTGTGTGTGTGTGTGTTTAGGAGTAAAAGTTTAAATTTAAAAAACATCAATCTAGTCCTAGTGAAATGCAGTATTCAAATCCAAATATACCAGGCATGTGTGTGTGTGTGTGTGTAACACTTTCAATGATGCCTGTGTCTATAATAAGTCTATAAACACGCTTATGATGTGTTAAAATGTGCTTACAGCACTGGATAATTACAGATAGACGCACTCATAAATATTCATAGTGCTTCATATCAATAATCATAACACATTATAACACATTTTATATTGACTTGTAAAGTCAGGTATCATAATACTTCATAATATCCAATCACTCACTGACATGATTTTGCAAATATTATGTGTATTACAATTCTCATAGTTGTGATACATTTGAATCATTTTACAATGCATTATAATGTGATTATAAATTACTCTATGTGGTCATCAGAGTGAGGAAGTAATGAGGCAGATATAATAGATTACAAGCTGATATATATCACTGTAAATTGACATTGTTTGAGTGAAGTAATGTTAAACAAAAATAGTATTAAATCTATGCAAGAACAGCACAAAAAATTGAGAACTCCATTAATGTAATGTTTCCCCAGAAAACTCACTCTGAACATAACTGATTTAAATAACTGTAACAATTTCCCCTTTTCCAATAGTTGTATATTTTACTTTTTTGTAAACGTTTGATCAACAAAAGTGGCACTTAAAAACACTTTTCAGATTACAATGTGTTACAACTATGAGAATTATAGTGCACTATGATCCTTGCAATTGTCTGCGAGTGACCAGCAATTATCAAGTATTATCATACTTGAGCTTAAAACTCATGAAATACTTTGTGTCATGATTATTGTTATAAAGGATTATGAATATTTATGAGTGATTATAACTACAATTATACAGTACTATTAGCAGATTATAACACATTATAATCATGCTGATATTGCATTATGGACATGGGCATCATAGAAGGTAGTACCGAATAGGTATTTGCATGCCCACACATTACTAGTCAGGTATTTTTTGCATCTATAAAATCGAAATGATTGCCCACTATCATTCAAATTTTAACAACAAAAAATGACTCATGAGAGACAGCTCCCACATACACTCTTTACAATCAGTAACATGATTCCGGTGTTGCAGCAGTGAATCCCACTCTGTGAACATTCACACAGAACAGGATTCAGAGATGGAAGCACTATCTAGGCCACTGGGCTACAATCTGTGAGAGGGAGGGCAGGAAGTGGAAAACAAACCTTTGCATCCACATTTTTGTCTGAATGTGTGGCAGAACAGATTCTCTGATGAGGCTCCTCATTACACAAATCCTTATCTCCTCCACCAGAATATAAACCCAGCCGGTGACATCTGGATTACATGCTACAAACCACATGCAGTATGTTAACAGGCCGCTGTGACATAAGAGTCTGGGATGTGGTTTCCCTTTTTTCCTCCATTCATGGATTTATTGTCTGTAATCTACACACAAAGGGCAATGTTGTGTTTACAGCTGATCCTACAGGAAGGCTGTTTGTACATATTGAAATATACTCTCTGTTTACAGCATTGAGTGTCTTTTGCATTGTGATCCTCACCCTCTTCAGCTCGAGGAGATCTTAGGTTCTGACGTGTGACAGTTACGGTCATCTCTGGTTCATGTGGTATTCTGATGGATTATAATTTCTTCCTCTCAGAGCCCATGCAGATGAGGACTGAGCATATCGAGATTAAGGCCGATAGATAATCCGATCACAGCGTTGTTTGAACTCATGTTGGTTATAATTCATTCAATTCCCCATGAAAATCTAATGAAGGAAATATTCTTTCCCGTTTCTTTTTTTTTTTTTTAATGGAGAAAATATTTTTCTCATGAAATTTTAATTGGGCTAATATTAGATGCATCCCTGTAAGCAGGAGTATAGTCGGTTATTTACCAATATCTAAACCCCAGAGGAAGTGCCAGTTTTTATTATGTTATTTTACATAGATATGACTCTCATATTAACCATTAACTACATGCCACTGTCTGCGCTCTTCATGCAAACTCAGGAATGTTATATGTTAATGTATTAACTACACTTTTAACCACCAGTTTAGAAACTGTGTGCTGCAAGCCAGCAGCAGAAATTCAAAGGAATTGCATAAAAATAATGGCTGTATATACCTGATATAGCTGCAATCTGCAATAGATTTAATCTGCACAGTAACCCCTCATGTCTGACAGATACAATACAGTATTTCCCTCTGAAATGTAGAAAACCCATCACTGGGAAATAATAAAGTAGGCTACATCAGAATTGTACTGGACATAGTTACTTAAGCATAACAGTTATTAATTTTTAACACTGTATTTTATAAGAATTTAAATTTGAATATACTTATATTGCAACAAATATGCTGTAAGTAACTGGACGATCTCAAGCAGTGGTGAAAATTAAATGATAAAACACAAAGAGGTCTGAAGATATTATAAAAGCACTTTTAATATAGTTTTAATTTATTTTCTACCAGATGACAGTAAAACACCTTAATCTGTAGATAACAGACCCATAAACCACCCATTTAGTCATATAAAACACCACTTGAAAGCATCATCTACATATACAAATGAAATACTTTCCAATTAATACATTTCATAAATATTGAATATTTCATCACACAAATGGCTGAATTAAAGACATACCAGTATGACTAAAGGCACACTGTAAAATTGTAAAAACTGTAACTGAAATTGGTCAGTTCTATTATTGTTACAATGGTCATCACATATTCCTGTATGTTAAGGCAACTTCAGCAGCAGCAGATATGTGTGTTTGTGGCAGGTAAGTAAATGAAGTCACAAAAGGTAGATAAAAAGGGGAATCTCATAGAGTTTTTGTGTGTTTTGTGTGAAAAATGTCTACGGTGGTCTCCTGGCACTGCCTGAGGTCATAGTCACAATAACCAATGGAGAATCTGCCCTGTGGGACAAAATGAACATGTCTTACAAACAGAAGTAAACAACTCTCCATTAGTAGAGCAGCAATAATGGGACAAATATTAAGTATATGTACATATACTATATATTCATATATACAAGTATATAACATGCAAGTATGAAGGATGAAGTCTCACTTTAGGTCTCTTGAAGTAATCCAGCCCTCTTCCTATCTTGATGATCCAGCCATTGTCAAACCTAAAAGTATGTTAATTTCAGACTTCTGCCACAAAATGAAACCATGTGGAGTGACGTGCTGATCACAAATCTCAAATGTGATGAGGCTTAATTAGAACTAGTATGGAATCCTCATGTACCTGATCTCCCTGTCATGGATGGTGGAGGAGTACTGCAGATCCAGAGTCACTCCCTGTGCTCTGAGACTCTCTTTAATCTCAGCCAGAGCGCTGCTCTGCTGGCTGCTATCCGCCTGCTGGATAGGACGAATGGCAATGAAACAAAACAGCATAAACATAGAGACAACAGACTGCTATGGCTGCTATGCATACATGTGACCTTATTAGTGACATAACCTACTTCATCCTGTGAGGTGAGGAGATGGATCCTTTTCACTTTGCAGGACGCTTTGAGCAGCATCTCACAGAACCGCAGGAAGTTGTACAACTGTAGCAGAGAGAATGATATGTTCAGCATGTTAGAGTAAAGTTTTATGTTGATGTTAACATTCTTTCATTGTTTTCAGACAGCGAGCAGTAGCATTTTGTTTCCATTGCTTTCAATGTTAACACGACGGTAGTCTGGCCACTGAAAACAAAAAGGTTACAGTGTATAGTAAAAAAGGTAAGAGTTGAGAAAAACTACGTTTCATGGCATCAACTCAATGGGGTCGGCTCATACAGTATTATCTAGTTAATACATTCAGAGCCAATTCAAAAATTATAATCATGAATCCTTGATGGTAACTTAAAATGATGACTTGACTTAATGTCCAGTTGATTGCTTACTTAACCAAACTTTTTGTCTTTGTAATTAATCAAAAGATTCTGTTATTGGCTTTTGTTGAAGAAGAAGTCAGTTTGTTTATACAACTTTTTTCTTTTTAATGCTGACAATTCATATTTCCAAGTCAGAGCAACTTGTAATACAAATTCATAATATAAGATGGCATTTCAATGTGGAGGCAAAAAGATGAAATACTGTATATGCAATGAAATAAAAGGAAAAACAAACTTAAGAACAATTTGGTGTATATGATTAATAAATGTTTTGATGCCAAATCAGTGCTGTATAATAATTTGATTAAATACAAATTAATTCATGAATATGCAGCATGGAAGCAAGATCAGCCGCAATTATGGTCTTAAAAATAGATTTTGACCCTCTTCAAGACCTCAAGGTTGGGTATTAAAGCAGCCTGAATGATAAAGAAGATCTTACCTGGTGAGTGTGTCGTATGTATGGGTCATCCACCCAGACCTCTGTGAGTGCGCTGCTGATGTACGGTTTGAACATAGCCTCATAGCTGTGACCAGTGGCATCCTCTACTATTCTTATTTGCTCATGGTACTTCCCATCTGAAAAGGTACACAGATCAGTTCTCCAAAAATGATGAGTTGTTTGTTTTTTACACAGAAATATTGATGTAGAAAAAGGATCACTACTATGAATGTAACTGTTGTAACTGTTACAAATAAAAGTATTCAACATACTAACAAACAAACACATTCCCTCTCATGATAAAAGGGTTGATGGTTTATTCCTCTGTCTGTACAGGCTCTCCATTGCCTTATATGGTGCATCTTACCACCATTTTGTAATCAAATCAAAGTACAGCAAAGGTCTTGCTACACAGACCAACTGGGGCCAAAGGTGGATTACCAGCCAGGCAAACCAGTCAACTCCCCAACCCCCTGCCCAAATCCCTCAGAGGCCTTAAAAGCCCCATATTCATTGTGTGGGAATTATTAATTGAACATTTGCTTGGGTTCTGCAGAATTACCTTATAAGACAGACATAAAAGGAGACACAACATTAATATGGTATATATTCCTAACTTTAATGTGTGTTGAACTAAATAACACAGTCACTGACTTTTTAACCCCACAGCTCACTACTCTTTTCAGGCTTAGTTGCCCATTTTTCTCGAGTTGATCATCCACCTTTGAGTGCTTGTGATAAGTACCTTCTTTCATCTGGTTCACATGAACTTTGATTTGCTCTGCTCTGTCCATGTAGCCCTTTATCTTGTCCCTGTAGTGCCCTCTCTTGGAGTCATCTTTCACAGCTGTTGACAGGAGAGAAAGAAACAAGACAAAACATGATGATCCATAACTGAATAATTGCTACTGCTTAATCAATTATAGATCTGCTTATAAGATACCTTTTAGCACGTCTATGAGCAGCTGGATACCCTCCTGGTAGCACACTAGAGACTCCTGGAAGCGGCCGCTCTGGTCCAACTCCACTGCCCGTTTCAGGACAGAGACTGCGGAGGTCTCCATCCCTGACACGTGGTTCTGAGACATGTTTCACTTTCTCCCACTTTTTTTAAATGGCTCCTAGAAAACTAACAATACATTCATGTCTAACTAGTGACAGGGAAGTAAACGGTAGGAAACGGTGTATTTTCCCCAATCAATGTAAGTGGCTGAGTACGCCACAAAAATAACTCCCGAAGGAAACGTAACAGCTGTATAATGGTCGCGTGAGGGTAAGATGTGTAAACTTTAAAAAACAACACAGTGATAAATTACACACATTTTAATTGCATCTTAAACACTGTAAATATTGTAATGGTATGTTTTAAATTTAACATAAAGTTTTAAAAGAGTGACTGTAGGAACCTTATTGAAGAAACATGTGTCACGTCGGCGCGGTTTCAACTCAACGGCACTTCCGGTGAAAAGCAGGTTGTCATGACTTCAACGTGAACGATTAATATTGAGCTTCATATATCAGCTAATGGTTTAATGAACCTCTGAGTTTATTAAATATGTTATGAGTATATATTTTTAGTCGTGTTTTATATTCATAGCCTTTAGTTACGTTTGAACCGTACGCTCATTTCTCTCCGCTCTTCGGGGCTGTAACCTTGGCGTGTGCAGCTGTAGAGGATCTCTAATAAAACATGTCGGGGCTGTGTCGCAGTGTGAGCTCTTCATCAGTCAAGGTAAAGACAACACTAACTGTCCAGTCAGATTCAGACTTATGTATGTTGTAATGTACTTGAAGATCCATTACCCCCTGTTATTGGTAGGACACATTCATACTGCACTTTACATACATGCACTAATGTTTAATACAGACTCATCCTTACTCAGTCAATGTAACATACTCTCTGTTTGCAGCTGAAAACAAATGATCAGCAACTATTTTGATAATGAGTCTTTTTTTGAAGCATCTATGTCAAACTTGTTGATGATTTCAGCTGGCCAAATGTCAGGATTTTTCTGTTTCCTCGTCTTGACATCCACAGGAGTGAATGTATTTGGACTGCTGTTTGAATTTATCACATCAAGCTCTCGGGAATGATAATGCACATGTTTTACTGTTTTCCGAGACCCAAACACAATAATGAAAATAATTGTATGGTAGAGCTCTAGAAAAGTTTTATACAACTATTTTTTTAATACAGAAATCAAAATCCCACAACCCCAAGTGATATCACAATATTTCAATCTAGTAATTGAAAATCTGACTTCACCAAGAATCAACTAGTGGAGAAAAAAAAAACATCACATGAATAAATGACAAACCAAGTACAACAATCATATAAAAAAAACAGTATTGCTATAAAGTCCTCCTACTTATTGACTTGCAACAACCCACAGCACCCTAATAAACCCAGATAATAAAGAGATAGCTACCATGGTGTAAACTACATAGTTGACACATTTCTGTTGTTCACATTAGTGTTGTATTGCCCAGGCTTACAGGACATTGTATGCTTCTACAGTAGTCAAAGCTTTGCTATAATACCACGCTGGACTTTTAACAATGTGTCATCACTGTTTGTGTGTTTTTACAGATCCTGACAGAAGCTGCACTTTCACCTTGTCCTTGGTTTGTGTCAGCACGCAGCAAGTTTACCAGAGCAAGAATCCCAGAAGAGGTAATAATCAAAGCTGGATTAGCAACATGGACAAAATGGGCAACTGCACCTGTGGCCCCAAAAGCCTCAGATTCACTGTGTGTCCAGTGGTTGTACAAAAATGTATTGCGAATATGTCTAGGAATTTGCAACACTTATCACATTATCAACTACAATACAAGCAGGGCACAAAATTAGCACCCACCACCAGCCATTTGCTTCACTCACCAGCCAAAAAAACAATGGTAATCTATCGAAATCTTGAGCTATTGTAAATTTTGCATCCTTCCTAAATACAATATCAACTCTGGCATTATTACCTGGTCTGTTTCCCCCATCTTGTAAAAGGACCCTGTGTCAAAATCTAGTTTTAAGACCTTAAATCATGTTAGTCTTGATTAATCAAATTTCTTGTATCTGAAGCAATGCAATTTTATTCCATCATTGAAGCACTGTTTACTTGCTGGGTGTGTAATGAAGCGTTATAGTCTACTGTGTGAACTTGTGTGTGTGTGTGTGTGTGTGTGTGTGTGTGTGTGTGTGTGTGTGTGTGTGTGTGTGTGTGTGTGTGTGTGTGTGTGTGTGTGTGTGTGTGTGTGTGTGTGTGTGTGTGTGTGTGTGTGTGTGTGTGTGTGTGGGTGCACTCACTGATAAAGTATAACTTCAACTCATCCAGTCTGCCGTCAGTGTTCAGGAGTTCTGTGTTTGTCTTCACAGCATTTCGCACAGAGATCGCAAGAACATGAGAAATATGGTGGTGACCCAGACCAACCTCATAAACTCCACATAGTGACGCGTGTTAGAAGTGTGAAGCGAAGGCCGTACTGGGAGAAAGAGACTGTGAAACACCTGGGGCTGGAAAAAGTAAGGCTTTCATTCTGCTCAAAGCTGACAACACATTCATGTGTTGTCAGCACATTCACACACATTCAAATGTAGTTTTTTATATTTAACGTTGAATACATTTTTTCCTGTAATATCCTCCTCTTAATTTCTAGCACTGACTTTGCTCTCTTTGTTATCTGTCTAGTCACATGTTCCTGTGATTCACAAAAATACACCTGCTGTCAATAACCAGCTGAAATTTGTCAAGCACCTTGTGAGGTAAGATGAAATGAATAGAGTAAATCATAACATACAGCAAAAATTAACATTATAAAGTATCTTTTAACAGTGTCTGTCTGTACATTATCAGGGCTTTTAAAGAGACATTTTCTATAATTCTGCCTTCTCTCTGGGCTCATTCAGGATCCAGCCACTGAAGACTCCCTATGGTCTCCCTGCTGAAGAGGACATGGCAGACACCTACATTAACACCAAAGGAGAGCTGATTGTACGTCGACTCCTCCAACCTGTAGAACCCAAGGCTATTGAGTCGTAGCTCCGCTCCTAATCCAACAAATAATTCAGCTGTACATAAATATCATGTAAAATCCTGTTTTCCATAGCAATCACGTCTGATTTCTTAGATGCTGTGGCATCAGTCAGATGTGGATGTTCATGTTCTATATTAAAACCTCAACATGAATTAAAGCTTTTTTACTTGTTTTTTGAGGTCAGCTCTTTCAGAAGCCAGGTTAGATGTCTTTCACACACACACACACACCTGATTTCACATAGGACAGGAACTGATGCATCACATCTTCAGTGCAAAAGCAACCTAACTGACTTTAGAATGATGCAGCTGTGAGCAACCTCTCCATTGGTATTGCATTGTAGGTTACACTCAAAAAAATGTTTTAAGGCAGCATACTTAGTTTTTTAATTGTATCATTCTTTCATTGAGTTCAGTCAGCCATCTTTAATCTGAGGTTTTATCAGCCCAAGTGATTAAAGATACTGGTGTGGGTGTACTATTTATATAAATGAAGATTTCCAAATCCTACATGATGCAAACTATACAATATTAAAGGGGTACTCAAATCTTTGCACATCAATAGAAGTACTGCTGCCTGTAAAATAGTTACATGCTGAACCTCTAAGTTACTTCAAAAGTCTGAGAAATGAACCCTGACAATATATATTTGTAACAAAGCCTGTGTTATTAATTGAAAGCATATAGCTTGAAAGATGTGTGCACTGACAATATTCACCACTGAAACTGGATATATCGGCTGCAGTCACTCCCAAGTACCCAAACTTTACAAAAGAGTATTACTATATCAATGAAACACTTTTTAAAAAGTCATTTTGTACAGTTTTATTAAGTCTGCATTGGTTAAGTCAAACTCTTGCTACAAGGAAATGTAATGTGTAAAAATGTATTTGGATGCTAAATGATCTTGGCACTGACATGCATCATGGTTTCTATTACATCATCAGACCGACACAGAGACAAATCAACAGCAAAGCTAAAAACGAGTGGATAAATGGTTGCTGCAGTGGCTCAGAGTATCATCCTCAACTATTTGCTGTGTAATGTTTCATGTTGGTTTCCCACTTGGAAGTGCACATATTTCATTATTTAATTATTCAAATACAAAAACATTACACACCCATTTTGAAGAAAGGCTGAAACAAAAACAGATTTTTATAAACTTGTTTTCAAATCTAGTAAATTAAATTAGGGGAAATTGATGAATAGGTAAGTCACTGAGGAAGAGAGCAGGAGAAAGAAAGCGGGCTGTCCGTTACCGACTTTTTCATGAGGTAGCCCTGAGAGAAGAAACCACACGGCTGTTTCATATTTTTCAATCATCTCCAGAATCAGAATCAGAGTCGTAAGCTCGCCCTCTGATGGTTTTCTTCTCCACTTTTGTGAACTTTGTGCCTGACTTCTGTGTCATTGTAGGAGGCTCCATCAGGTTCCCACTGGAACAGGAAAGAAAAGATTTTAAAATAAGGTTGTTTTTATAAGCACATTACTCTGATTCTGTAGCTACGATGCATTGACGTGAAGAAGGGAGTCTCACCTGTAGTTAATAACTTCTGCACAGCCAAGCCTCCACTCAAGCATCTCTGTGGGAAACTCGTCTGTGTTTCCAATGTCAGCGAATCCGACCACATAGTCCTTTGTCTTTCCGTCTATCAGCAGAGCCAGCGTGGGAATGACCTTGATCCGCAGCCTCTCTGTCAGAAAAGGGGCCTTTTCTACATTCAGCTTGATGAATTTGGTCTCAACGTGCTTCTTTGCCAAGATGGCCAAGTGTTTGTCGAGGATCTTGCATCTACATGTAGGAATAGAGGATGGAAAAACGTTTCTGTTTCCGTCGACCAATAGTCCCAAACAGCAACATATTCACTTTGCTATCATTGACAGAACAGCATTACATTTTCCCATGTGAGATGCTAAAACCAAAACATTTTCTGCGTTTACCTGAAGGTGGAACTTCTGTAGAAATGGCAGACAACGTTCTTGCTTTCCTTGACCTCGCTGAAAAAGTCTTTCTCACTTGGAACTTCTCTGTATTCCCCATGGCCTTTAGACAGATACTCCTTAAAAACACAGAGAATGGAGATGAGCAACAGAACAATACATTTCAAAAGAGAAGAAAGGCTGGCTTTCATTCAAGCAGTATGAGAGGTTTTTTTGTTGGCTGATTTGAAACTAACAATAGAAAACCACTCTAGTAACATAACAAAAAAACACTTCTATTCCCAGTGTTTAAACCCCAGTGCAGAGAGTCAGTTGATAAATTAGTGCAGGGTTCCCACTAGGAGTGAAATTTAGTTACTTTTCCTAAGCTTTAAATTACAAATCTGGCAGGTTTTGTAATACATAGTTGTGTCCAGATTTTGTTGCGCCAGAAGGTCAAAGGGCCCCGCTCACAGTTATTACAAGCACCAGATTTGTTTTTAGTACAGGCTAAAGAGCTAAGACCTAAGAAAAATGTTTCAAGAACTTTGGCAGGTGGTTTGAGTGATTGGATCACAATGTGTCTTAGTGTTCATTTACACTTGGATTTAGCGCTGTCCACCTGTGATCGGATCACCTGACTCGCATGTGTAACGCCAGGTGTAAACAGGGTATGAGTGTGTTAAGAGGTGCAGAAAATCCCCCGTACCTGTTTCTGTTTCTGGGCTTTTTTCAGAGCCTCTAATCTCCTTTCCTTCAGTCTCTCCAAATCGTCTTCATCCATCTCACTGACTTTGCTCAACTGTGCATCGACCTGCTCCTCTACCAGTTTGGCGGTCTGCTCCAAGACCTTTGAGATGATGTCCATTGACTGGTTGGCCATGATGACTGCTCACTGTGACACGTTTACTCTGAAGGGGGTAAAGAACAGACAATAGAAGCTGAGACATGACACCAAGTAACACAAAAGTTAACAATGAGACACCAGTTGACATGTCTCCTGTCTATATCACAAGAACACGTCCCAATGATAAGAGCAGCATCAGAGAAAACAAGGTGAAATGCAGTTATATATGATGAACTGTACGCTCCATTTATTAGGTTACCCAAACTAAACAAATACAAAGCTATGTGTACCAAACATACTAAAAACTCAATATAACTTGCAGCCAGGTTCAGTCATCCCCCATTCACACCTTATTTCACCTTTCCTGGCCAGTAATCCCCCTTTCCTCATCAATCACTAATCTGACCACCAACTCCTACAGTTGATTGCGCCACACACCTTCACCCACTGCCTCAGACCTGCCAGTGCTGCACACCATGGAGGACGGGGCTTTGTGCTCTGCTGCACTACACTTGTAGAACAACCTTCCTAACCATATGAGGGCAGCACAGGCCTAAAACCTTACTATTCAGGAAGGCTTTTTCCACCTTAACCCTAATTATTTTTCTTTGTGCATTATTATTAATATTATACCTGGTTGACACTTACGTAACACATAGCAACTTGACTTTAATCACTACTTGTGTGAGAACAAGTGTGTATTCAAGTGAGGATCACTTGTAACACTGCTGTAAAGTCATTGATAAAAACATTAAGGTTATTCTCTGATGAAGACAAAGCCATGGCAACGCCTGGACACGCCTTGTTTCTGCCGGTTGTTAGCTGGCATTAATCTACCAGTTACCAAGTTATAGTAGTTCGTCATTTTGTTGTTTAAAAAAAACAAATTTAACTGAGAACCGTAGTTACGTACTAAATGTTACAAGTCAGTGAGGATATATATGTGCCTGAGACACTTTTAGCCTGCTAAGCTAGCTAGATAACATTAGCCTAGCGTATTCGTAGATGTAACAGCAGCGAGGTTGTGGACAAACACACATGAAATGAGGACATGAAAACATAATCAATCAGCATGTGAGATAAACATAAACGTTAGTGATATACGGAGGTAAAATAAAATACGATCACTCATAACCACAATATCGCATGTTGATTACCTGCTCGTTTTAGTGCGCAATTTCTCCTTCTTCTTCTACTGCTGCTGCAATTTCTTCTTCTGTTGTTTATTGGCGGTTGACAGCTCTTAGGCGCATTACCGCCACCTTTTGGATTGGGGCGTTTTTATCCCCCAAAGTTATTAACAGCACACTACTAACAACAGTACTGGAGAATAATAAATACACTGATGACAAAAAGACAAGGAGAAATAAAAGTGTACAGTGTAATACACACAATCACAATACTTAAATTAGAGGAGAAAGATAAATAAATACAACTTTAAAAAGGTCAAGAGATGAGATGCCTATTTTATTAACATCACAGTAATATTACAAGGCAGACAACTGTACTAGGAGCATTGGTTAAAAATAAAATAAACTGATAACAAAAACATAGGAAATAAAATTGTACAATGTAATACACAATAATAGACAAAAAGAGAAAAACACAAATGTAACTTTAAAAAGTGAATAAGCAATATTGCAAACCACCATTGGAATAAAAATGTAAACATTTACAGAGACGCATAATACATGTAAAAATTACATTTTACAGAACTACCCTAAAGTGATCTTTTTCTGTTCATGAGAAAGGGACTGAGGCTGGAGTTTCTGAGATGTTGTTATATTACAAATCATAAAATATTTCAGTGCATTAAGCACACATGTAGCTTTCAAATTGCAAAAATGCAACCACAATAAAAATAAAAGAGATTTAAGTGTCATTTCCAGTACTACCTTTGATTGAACACCCCTCTACTTGGACTGTATGGTTGAGACTTAGAAAATGACGACTGACAAATAAATTCATACAGAGTTTACAGTTTATTATCAAGATTTAGAAAACTTACAAACAAGTTCACAGCTTCAGGTCTTCAGGCACAAGCCAGTTTATAGAAGACAAGACTGGCCAATTTTAACTTGTGGTCATTCACTTTAGGAAAGATATGACAGTTGAAGAGAAGCAACCTCTTGAGAGTGAGTGGAGACTTGCACATTCTGAATTACATTCATTTCAACAGCTTAAAAAATGACATATTGATTTGGTTTGCATATAGGGATACCGTTTTGAACAAACTTTTCAACCATGGACACAACATGTGTTGCATGGTGAGATCCAGTCATCCAGCTGCATCTGCTGAGTACTTTTCTTAACACCATTCATGGATGCCAACTTCACAGAAATACAATGATGTATCAATAAGCCATAGCTTATGTTAAAAGGTTACAAAGTTAAAAATCAGATCACCTGTTCCTATTCAAATCCAGCATTATTTCAACAATAAGATTTATGAAACAGGTAACTAGGTTGGAAACACACTAGAATACCAGGATTCCTTCAATATACAAAGGCTGTATGAAATGTTACATTATCTTTAAGGAACATCTCACTTATTAGCGAAAAAGAAAAATGCATAGGCTACTTATTGATTGCCATAACCCCTGTCAACATGCTCCCAAAATCAGAGTGCTACCGAGAATCAACAGTTAACCTCACGTGAAGTGCTTTGGCCAGCTTCTGATTTCCATGTTGGAACAATGAGAAACAATTAAAGAGCGAGAAGGTCTACAATTTAAAGACAGTTACTAAGAATTCACTACATGTAAACAACACAAGAAGTAAACCCTTTACATACATATCTTTTCTTTTAAAACTTTTTAACAAGTATCTTTAAAAACATTATTTACACACTATAATGACAAGGTTTGGCACTTTTTTTGCAAGAGACAAGAAAAAGATTCAACTGTATGCCGCAGACTATAATGTGACATAGCAGTTGTCGATATTTCACAGGTCAGTACGAGTGGCATTAAGCACCACAGAAAAACTTAAGTAATATATGAAAATTGTATTCCTTCTATTTCTGGGTTTATCATCCCTCTCTTGTATGATGATTGTATTCAACTTGAAAAGTGTCATTATTTTCAATCTGGGCTGATGTAATCTGACAGATGAATAAAAAATAACCCCATAATGTGCCTTTGTAACAACATTCAAACATCGGCATACTTGCCAAGAGAAAGGAAATTAAAAATGTGACAAGCCCTGGCTTAGGCTGAGTGTATAAGAAACAGCTGAGCACTGCCTGGAAAAATCTTTACATACAATTTGAATCTGTGCATAAACAAATCCACATGAAAACTTATGACTCTGCAAAAAACTGCTACGATTACCACTGTACCGGGTTTTGGTTAGTATATCCTAAATGCATTTCCTGCCCTTCCGTTGGCAAAACTCTTGTCTTGTAGAGTGAGTACAGAAATGATGTACTGTACAAACTTTGATCAAATACTGTCATGGCTCTTGTAACTAGATTTCTAGATATTCATTAGTGTCACAATTGAGATAGGAGGGTCAGCTGTGATCTCTGTGAACTCTATCCACAAATATGCCAGAAATGATGGTTTAGATGTTATAATGTCCATAGCTGATGACTTAATGAAAGTAGCAAAACGAAACAAATTGTTGTAAAAAGGTTAAAAAAAAAAAAAAAGGGGGGAGAAACGGAGCCCTCCTTCTTCATGCTATCTTCAGGGTGCTACCGTAAGCCTGCTGCACAACCACCTGCACATTGTCTAGGATGAAGTCAAAAGCCATACTCCAAACAGACTCCACCGACTGCTGCATAAGCCTGCAGAGACAAGATCAATATGCAACTAACATGAATGAAGGGAAAACAAACAAAGAAAAAACACAGAGGAGTGTGGGAGGCTAATCTGTACTCACCTTTTCATATATTTTATAATCAAATCCAACTTCTCCAGATCTTTATCCTCAATCAGATCAGTGCAATATTTCACCACTTGCAGGATGTCCTCTTCCATGGGGTCTAACAGAAAGTATGAATACATTTTTATAACCAGGGTTGCAACAAACAAGCATTTAAAGACAAAAAATTGCTTGTCTTGTCCAATCAAGAAGCTAAAACCAACAAGTATTCGGTATTTCCTTCATAAATTGATAATCAAAATTGACCATTTATTTTCTGATCATCAACTAATTGCATAATCGTTTCAGTACTATTTACAACCCCACAAAGAAATATCTGCATCTCACAGGCAACTGCACATGCTGGAATTACAACAGCTCCTCATTGTATACCTGTTATAGTGGTGACCCATTCCCGTAAGAGTGTTTTAATATCTGTGAGGTCATAGGCTCCAGCCAGTGCCGGAGCGGGACGAGGAATGAATTTAGACAGAGACTCTGGGATGTTCTGCTTTACGGACGATGTGGACGGACCGTTTTCAGTCTGGGGAAGAAGAACAGGTGTGAGCTGGAGAGACCAGTCAGGTTCCAAACTGTCATAAATGGTCTATAATCACATATTGCCACTAAACATAAATGACTTTCATCTTCATGTATGAAACTGTTAATAGGCTCACCTTTACTGTGTTTATTGATTCCCTTGATTTTATAGGAGATGGTAGGCTTTTGGCTGGGCTGTTTGTTGTGTGACGCCTCTTAATAGGGGAAGGACCTTTTTTAACAGGGCTCACTGCATTCTTCCTCTTGTAACGCCGCTTCACCCGTCCGTTGCCAATTCCTACTGACTGTTTTAGCTGCAACAGTGGATTCTTCTGCTCCACTGCAGAGAAACCAAGATGGAGAAATGAGGGTCTAAATAGAATATGCATGGTGCTAATAAAAGAAAAGGCCAAAAAGTCATTCACCTAGGGACTTACACATATTTGTTTGAGGCTGGACATTTGTTACACGGCTGTAGGCGGACTTCAGTTCTTCCTGGAGCTCTTTGGGAAGGGCAGCAAAAACGTCTGGATCAACCTACGGTCAAAGAGGCTAAGTGAAGCTGAACACATAAACACAAACAATAAAAAACTATTTTTGAATCTCAAAAACCTCACCTGTGAGAAATTAGGGAGCTCCAGAACAATTCCTGGACTGTCAGGCTCATTGGGAATCTGCAGTACCAACGCAGGAGGAGGACGCAGAGGGGAGGTTGGACGGGATCTAGGAGAGGAAGGCTGTGGACTGGATGTATGGCGGTTATTTGGCCTGCCTTCTCGGTGAGTCCACGACTGCTCTACTTGTTCCCTCAGCTCTGCAGGCAGGGCCTCCAACACAGAACGATCCACCTTGGATTTCAAAAAGAAACAATTCATTTCCGAAATGGAAATCTATGGAGCTATCACTGACAGACAGGCCTTTGCAGAGTTTGTTAGGATGCCCAATGGCTTCTAAACAACATAATATCCAGAGTCAGTGAGTTAGATTTTGTATGGACGCCTGGTTTGGCTTAGCGAAACAACTCAACATCTGGAAAGAAATCTGAATCTTAATTTTGGGGCAAAAAAGGAAAAAGGAAAGGGAAAAAAAGAAAATTTGTTGAAAATAAAAACCTCTCATTGTTTAGTTCTTGATCTATCCATCTGACATACCCTTCCAGTCCTTACCTGTGAAGGGGAGGGGATTTCAATACTGAAATTGAGACGTGTTCGAGAATGTTTTGGAGTCTGCCTGCTTGTGTGCTGTTCTTTGCTTGTTCCTGGGACTGGCTCAGCAGGGGACTGAGGACGTTGAAAGTTGCCAGGCGATGGGACCGTGACAGAGGAAGACTTTTCCTGATGTGTGCTTTTGCTGGCAGCATCTGTAATATTTAAATTAGACTCAATTGAGTTTACAGACAACAGTAAAGATAAACTGAAATACAGTTAGACCTTACACACACCTCTGTTACTGGAACCCTGGCCAAGCAACATGGCCTTGATGGAGCGTGTCCGGAGGACGGCAGAGTCGTGGGGCACAGAGTGATTCCCCTCAAGAAGCTGAACCTGGATGCCAACTCCTCTCAGGTCCTGAACCTGCAGCTTCATGGCATGGAACAGTTTGATGACTGCAGCAGCAATCAGCTGACCACTGTCAGTGCATTGAGCAAGCATCACAGTCCTGATGGAAGGGGAAACAGATAAAGATAAGTCAGAACAACTTTGACATGAATAAGCAATGAGTGGACATTTTTTAACCACTTACAACACATGTGGATGGCAGTCTCTCTCTCTCCCTTACCTGGCCAGGTTATCACATATGCCATGACCTCCGTATTTAGCTGGCTCCAGTGGTGCTCCCATCTTACGAACCATGAGCTTAAGAGTCACTCTGCGACCTCGCAGCCCAGCTTCCTGTAAACGTCTCTGCACTTCCATGGACAAGTTAGTCAAGAAACACTCTGCCTCATCAACCTGGTAAGAGTGGTGGAACGAGAGAGTTTCAGAGACATATTGAGAAAAAAGAATGCCCAGGAAATATGAGGAACAGCTGTGAAGAGAAGGTCTAACCTTAGTAAAGCGTATGTTGTAGTTCATCTCAGCGGAGACAGACTTCCTTTCCTTCTCGTAGCGCACAGGACGGTCATCTAGACCCCTGCAGAAGCGAAACAGGGTTTGTCCGGTGCGGGGTCCAAACTTCTTCTGCAGCTGAGAAAGAGAAACCTGTTGGAGGTCCCCACACGACCTCACACCAGTAGCAGCCAGCTTTCTGCCCATAACAGGCCCAACACCTAGAAAAAAAGGCATTTCCCATTATTTCAAATATTCACATTAGGTAAGCTGATGAAAGAATTAATGGTCATAACCGGCAGGCACTGCTGTATCTACCTGGTAAGCTGGTCACTGACAGGTCCCTGATAAAATCATCCACCTCCTCAGACTTTAAGAAATACTGCCCGTCTGGCTTGGCCTTACGGGTTGCAAGCCGAGCCAACAGGATGTTGGACCCTGAGCAGATGAGCAGTCAGATTGAATTTGTAAAACAGGAACACAGTCTTGGTCTATTTTACAGTGTAAGAAATATAAACTCACCCATGCCCACTGAAGCACAGCATCCTGTCTTCTCCTTGATATCTGCTCTTATGGCTTTGGCCAGATCTTCTGGGTTGATGCCCAGCTCAGCTATCAGAGCAGAACCATCAATCAGAACTTCATCACAGCTCAGGGCCTCAATGTCATGGGTATAACTGCAAACAAACAAACAAAGAAGAAGGTTTGCATTATGTCATTTTGCATGTAAAGTTCACAAAAATGAATTAATAAATAGACCAAGCCGTTTTTCTTACCCAGCCAGAATCTCATACATGGTGAGAGCCACCTCTTTATATGCTTCAAAATCATATGGGACAGACTGCAGTGAGGGACACAACTGTTTCGCTTTGCCAAAAAACATCCCATTCCTCACACCCGCCTGCCTGTGAGACAAACATTAACATATCTGTTAGTGCAAAATACAAACATAAAGGTTG
This sequence comes from Scomber japonicus, assembly GCF_027409825.1. Classification (NCBI taxonomy): domain Eukaryota; kingdom Metazoa; phylum Chordata; class Actinopteri; order Scombriformes; family Scombridae; genus Scomber; species Scomber japonicus. The sequence continues at coordinate 21,325,828 of NC_070588.1, forward strand.
TTTAAAACCAAAGATGAAATGTGATTGTGTCCTTCTTACCTCGCTTCATAACTGCAGGATGCAATCTCTGCCATTGAAAGTGCAGCAGCATCCTGGTCCACTCCATTGGCATGGGATTCAGGACTCTCTTGTGAAGGAGTCCTGTGAAAATCCTCATCCTCTTTCCCTGAGAAAAAGAAAAACATTCAGGCTGGATGTGCTTTTCTAGGAGGAGTGAGGTGATTTTAACATCACCAGTGCTGGTCACTGATGTTGATGCAGTCCAGAGAGCTTGTGTGGTTAATTTTTCAACCTCACTCCAGTTGTACAGCTGCAATTACCAGCTGTTCTTCAGTGAAATTGCTGGTCCTTTTATTTTAAAAATAGATCTCTGAAATCTCTGAGAAGAGCTGCTTTTCCTTATACTGACATTTCATCAGCAACATGTGAAATTTTACTTTTGGGTGAAAATGAAGGAAGTTGAAAATGAAACATGTTAACACCAACATATGGGAACCATTACAATGCACCATTAGAAGAGCCTGTAAGATCATCAAATAAGCTGTTGTGTTTTAGGCTAGTCATGAGGTATATCCATGTCAAGGTCAGCTGTCTCCACAAGAAAAAGGTTGGGTAGGACAATCTCACCAGGTTGAGCATGAGTGTGCTTCTTCTGGTAGTACTGCTGCTCCAGCTGAGGGTTGGCCCCCGGTCTTAGGGGTACTCGACCCTGCCCACGGTTACTGGTCACGGCTACTGGCTTCCCTGCAAAAAACATATCACAATCTCATGCGGGAGCAATGTCTAAATGTATGACATTTATTTACATGTGTGTGCCCGTGTTAAATATAGTATGACACATGTAAATAGACAAAAGATGCCTTACCTTTGAGATCTGGTCGATGCCGGATCCCGACAGACACAAAGAAACAGTCCATGTCCACATGGAGAATACAAGATTTAACACTGGCTGGCAGCGATGTACCTGATGCACATAAACAAATACCACATCATCAGTGGGGAGTTTTCAGCATCTCAAAAAGACATGTGCAAATGATCTAAACATGAGAACTACACGTGGCATGAATACAGAGGCTATGGGACACATATTGTAAATATTTTAGATGACAAACAAGCATCATCATCTTTTAGGCCTTAAGAAAGCATGTTCATCATGATGCATCCAGTGCTTGAAATGATATTTCTGACATTTTGTGTTTATCATACAGTTCACAGTAGAGGGCAACAAGACACACAGCGAGAATGAGGGAGCAGAATGACATACAACCAATCTCTCTGTCCGACTGGGGAAGTTGGTGTTCAGTGGTTTTAGACTCTGCCACCATGACATCCTAACTCATTATTCTTTAACAAACAGCAATGTGAATTTTAAAAGACAAAAGTGACCCATCCTTCCATAGTACCTTGACTGTCAGTGGAGCGCTGTGCCACAGATTTTCTCAGCCGTTCTTTGCCTGAAAAAGAGGTAACATTCGCTGCTTTCCGTTTGCTATGGAGTTCATTGACGTATTCAGAGAAGCCGGTCCTCCATGTAGAGATCTGGTGTAAACGTGAATGAGAGTAGTACTCTGAGATCAAACCGCCAGTCTGTGCCAACAGCTGTGTTGAAGACTCAGATGCTGATGATGTATTGTCAGTGGGAGGATCTGGTTTGACTGATGACTTGTTTGTGTTTAATGAGGCAGGGTGAGATGAAAAGGCATTGTGGTGACTTCCGTTCAGTCGAACTGGAGAATGTGAGAGAGGCCGGGATGCAGGGGAATGAGGAGGATGTCCAGGATTTGAATCAACCTGACAGGGTGGTTGGAGCTGTTGTGGGAGTGCGTGGCTTTCGGTGGCTTTTATAGCTTCCTCGTATGTGGGTGGCGGCGGTTTAAGTCTCTGCTCACTGGCTTCTCCTAAGCTGGATTGCTCAGGATGGACAACAGACTGGTCGGACTGCTTTGGAGGACTGTGGGGAAACTCATACGGATCAGGTTTGGTCTGGAAATTTACTAGAGGATTTGTAGGTTGATCTTCTGGACTCTTAACTCTGCATTCAGCCAGGTCCTTGTCAACAGAGGGTTGATCTGCAACAGGGGACAAGTCCTCTGGCTTTAAGGCACCATTAACAAGATGAGTGTGTCCATTGGTCAGCGGTGCTTCTTTGCTGCACTCTTGCATTTCGTCCTTTTTTGAATGGCTCATCTCGTCCCGCGAGGTCTGAAATAACCCGTTTCTGTGAGAAAGAGAAAGGACTCATTAGAAACTTAAACTATTTGTAGTTTAAAAGTAACTGAAAACAAACAAAAAAACAATATCTCCCTCTCATTAGCTTCATGTACTCACAATCTTAATTGCACTTCCCTGCAGCCACTCTGGCGGGTGTTGCAGGAAGAGGTGATCTGAGGTTGCGGTTGGCCTGCTGTCTGGTGCTGGAGACTAGGATGATGTGTGATGATACTTGTCTGTGGGGGCTTCATGGAGCTTGGGTTAGACAGCAGGTGGGTGTTTAAAGAGCTACTGAGGTGGTTCTGTGCAGGGCTTGAGTGAGTGGATGTTAACTGACTTGGAGGTGGGTTTATGAAGCAGGCTACAGGGCTTTGCTGGATGGACTGAAGGTGGGAGTTGCCTTGGTAAAGCTGATTGTGGAAGGAGTTATTCTGATAGCTGGATGAAGACTGCTCCTGGTTGAGAGTAGATTGCTGAATGCTGCGCTGCGGCAGATGAAGCTTTTGATGGACACTGGGCTGAAGCGGCCCATGGCTGGGTCCTGCAATCTCAAAGGTCTGACGCAGATTCATGCCAGGGAAGAGCGGGCCCTTCTGTTTACTATACAGCTGGTACTGTAGGTAAGGAAGGAGACGCCCAGCCTGGATGCTGTTTTGAACAAAATGACAAAATAGACTCATTGATCTTCATGTAGTATTGTGCAATATGATGGTATAAATGTTCACATGAACACACCTGTCAGTGATCCATTCTGGCCTGATGACTTTTTCCCCTTTGAGCTCCTGGATTTTGTTGTTGGGCAAATTAGTGGCGATGATGTGTGTAGTCTTAGAGCGAGAGTAGTAGACGTGGAACTGGCCACCGTGCAGCATCATCAGTCTGCGCAGCTCATCTGCACTTGGCTCTGCTCACAAAGAACAGGCAAAGGATTTTAAAAAGAATGACAAAAATTACACTGTATGTCAAATAAGTAAGAAATCTCCTATGCGTGAATTCATTTTACGATTGTATTACTGTCACATTTTGACACCTGAAAAATATAATGTCACTTTGTGTATTAACAGCAGTAGGTAACCTTGCCAGTTACCTATTCACAGCTGTAGGGTGCATGCATTCAACTAAATAAGACTGCCAAAATAAAGTTAAGTAGTAAAAGTAAGTAAAGACATCAGTCACCACACAAACAGTGACCCTGAAAAGATGTGAAAAAAACTTAACACTGATTTTGGGCAACATAAACTCATAGCTTATAAACAGTTCATCTGGATGACTTTTTCTAATATGCAACCAAGGATGTGATCTGTGTGTCCTTGACAATGAACATGGTCACACTGTTAAAATGCTGGATAATTATAATAAGGTTCTGTGCAGGTAAAATTTAATTAATGTGTTGAAAATTACTTTTCTTTTTTACAGCCTACCAGATGTTTAAAAAAAATCTTTCTTTTGATTCTCATCTGGGACAATCTTGGAGAACATTTACATTGCTGTTCTGTTCTTCACACGGTGAAGGACACACTGTGTCTTTTCTCCCTCCTACAATTTCCTCAAACAAGAGATACAGTATGTAAAAATGTGTACATAGTGTTACCTGTGTATCCATTGACATAGATGGCCACTCCACTGAAAATGCTGGAGCATGTGCCATCCTTCTGTTTCTCTCTCGGAGCATCCAGTTTAAACTGCTCATCCAGCTTGGAGATCTTTGCAGCCATGTAGCCGCCCTTCAGAAAAGTAGGAGAGCAGTGACAGAAGAAGTTACATCTTAGTTAGAAAATTGTTCACAACAACTATGCATGTAGAATCGCAGTGCTGAAATGACCTTTTATATGATTTGTGCATATCAAATTCTGAAAGCACTACATGCAGCTCTTCTAACAGTTGCATTTAATCTAGCCTTGACTGTTGGTGTTGTTATAATGAGAGCGGGGAGGTAAAGGAAAACAGGCTGGCCAACTTTGATTTTGCCAGTAAGTACAGTGAAGTGGATTATGCATACACCTTTTAACCCACTGCATCATTTATACTCTGAACACAGTATTAATGTATCCCATTCAGCTGCCTATTACACCCCTCCCCACAGTCATATAACCTATTGTATTCCTTCATTGAAGGGTACCATGTCCTCATACTGGTGTAATTTCTACCACATGTAGTTGATGTTGATAAAACATCAAATTTGATACTCACTCTTTCTTCCCAACCATTGTCACCACTGGCATTGGCTTTCTTCTTTGACCATGCATCTCGACTCATACTGAGCTACCTGAAAGCACAGGGAGGATTTAATCATTGTCTACTAAAGCACACGAGTCAAAGCTGGGTTCAGACAGGCAGTTAGTGCTATCCCTCACGTACACACTAATGCTAGCAGATCTGGTTTCAGGTAATACACACCTTTTTAAATGCAAAGTGCCTTCAAACATGAGCCTGAATTCAAATGAGATTTGAATGCCTTTACATCTAATGTTTGTTTATGACTCTTGTGACTTTTTATTCATTTTTGTTGATTGTGTAGTTGTGTAGTTGTGTTTTATCTGTTTTCTTATCAAGGTTTCTTTCCCTCAGGCAGTGTTTCCTCTGTATTCATTTAGCACACCAACAAAGCAAGAACATTGAACACCACTGCAAGAGAAAATGTCAAATGAATATAAAGACTGCAATTTAGCCTTAATGTTATCTAAAATGCAAATGTAGTGCAGATGCTTCAAGAGTACTAAAACAATTTTAGCACTGCAGTCTCAACTTCAAACATAACATAGACCCAATCAGTGACAGATGTGGGACAAAACTAGAATTAATGCATGACAGCTGTATCAGACTTTGAAAATAGATGTTAAATCTCAATGAGACCTCTTGATTAAATAGAAACAACAACAACACACAAACAAACATAACAAATCCTGACATCATTCTGCGTGTAGCTTAATTTGAATACAAATCAGATATGAGTGTAATCTGTTTTAATTGCCAGGCTACTGACTCAATAAATCAGTTAGCATTATAACATTTTGGGAAAATCAACTATTCCTGTGTGTTTTGTTTTCATCTGTTTTTAAGGTGAAAAACCACCTGACACTATAAACAACAGACAGCTACAGTGTGTTGCTGTTTATTTATGAATTCAGTCTTGTGTTGCAGTGCTAGTTAGCAGCACCATGGTCTGATATAGGTTACATGTCCAAAAGGAGGAGGTTAGTGTCCATGAACATGTCGGGGCAGGTCTCCTAACAAAGCCTCACTTCGCCACATCTTTGCTGTCAGCTGCTAACTGCTTGCTAACATTAGCTGGCTGCTTTAAAGGCGATGTCTCCCTAGTTAATCATGCATGTCGCTGCACACGACGCCACTGTAACATCATGTCAGTTCAAGCAAGCAAAAAAAACAAAAACAAACACACGTACAATGTTAAGTGTGGTTGTCCGACAATGCTAGTTAAATGAGCTGTTAAACAATGAATATGTAACTTCTGAGCAGTGCACGGCTGTAAACAAACAGCGGTGCAGAGTGACTGTTGCCTTTTTACCTTTTCTCCTGTCAGAGGGTGTTGTTAGCCACAGACTTCTCTCTGCAGACACAGTCCAGCAGACACGTTGCGTGCGTGTGTGTGGTAATAAAAACGAGGGAACACGAAAGCAAGATGAGATGAAAATCCAGACAGTTAGCTCGGCTTCTCGACCCGGACCTTATTCTCCAGAGGACTCCTTAAGGTGAGCTGAGATCTCCTTATTTTGTCACTCTCCCATGCCATGTCTCTTCTACATTTTCTCTCATCCTCCCAGTCCTTTTGCTCTCCATTTCTACCGCCTGATCCCTTTGCTTTCCCTTCTGTCAGTTGATGTTAAGCAAACCAAAGCCAGCAGAGTAAATCCGGACGAGATTTTCAAAATAAAAACTTCTTCTTCTCCTTCTGATGATGATGATTATGCTTCTTGTATCAGATTATATGCAGCAAAGGTGTGTTGCTGCTCTCCATATGTCTGTTGTAGAACAAGAGCAGGATTTAGTGGCATCTAGCAGTGATTTTGCTTTATTTGAACAAGTCAGCATACCTCACACAGCTTGGACACCAACACAATTTAATGAAATGGTCTCCTAAAGCTTCTTTAAGGTGGCACTGAGGTGTCAAACACAAAAGTAAGGAACACATTTCACAAAACACGACATTTAGTGATACAATTTGGACAACAGTACTTGATGCCAGAACAGATTGCATGTATGGTGATGCAGAAACTTGCATAGATGGACATTTATTCATAAAGTGCAAACTGAGAAATTCTGGAAAGATTTGTCAGAGAAACGCAGTACCAATACATTTATGTTGACATCTTTTTCAGGACTATTCCTCCCTTTAAAAAGTACATAAATAATTTTAGTGTCTATTTAATCTCATCATAACAACGAGACTAGAGTATAGTAAATGGCCCCCAGTACTATGTTATTGCAATATTGGAGGCTGCAGTTTCAGGATCGTATGTCTAGGATCCTAGTTTTAAAGGTTTATTTCACTCGAATACTACTTTTGTCTAACTACTTATAAGGTTAATTCGTAAAACGGAGGGTCCTAGAAATGCGACCCTGAAACTCCAGCCTCCGGTATTGCTGGAATCCCCTATGGTCTATGTGGTATTACTGCAGTGCCACATAACGCCACAGGGTGGTGCCTCCTTTTGTTTCGTTGTGATGCACCAGAGTAGAAGAAGCTGCATACACTGCTGTTGTTGCTACTCTGACTGATGTTAAGGAAAATCCTTTCATCAGTAACGAGTTTGGTGCAGGCTATGTTGTCTATGTTACTATTTTCATGTGTGACAAGTGAATATACTCCTGCGGAGACGTGTCATTGTATGGTCGACGTTTAGTGTTGTAGAATAAAGTGGCAATGCAGAAACGCTCATCTCATTCACTGTGTCTGAGCTAATCAGCTGTTCCCGGGGTGATTTTTTTTCCCGCCCTACTCTTCCTATGATTGGCTTATCCTGATATTCATACTCTAACATTAACCAATCCCACCCCTCATACCCAATCCCAAAGACGAAGGCAACGAGTACTAGCCAATCAGGGGAAGAGGTGGGCGGGTCATGACTTCGGCGTCCTACGAGAAAAAAAAACATGCCGGGTCCCTGCTAACAAGGCTCATGCTGCTAACCTTCTCCATCTACGCCAGCCACGTTACAGCACGCAAACTAATACTTAATAATAAAAATAAACCAATGAAAAGGAGCTTATGTTTGTATATGTTTGTATATGTTTGTACTTATTTTGAAAAAACTGACACGTCTCAACTTCCGTTTTTCTTGTAGTTTTTTATGTAGCTTCACCCAACTCATCCCCGAGCTTCATGTTTTTAGCTTCAAGTTGTGTTGTGGTGCTGCCACTGTGCGGGGAACCGATGCATGTCACCTGAAACACAGCTCCTAAAGGTGCAACCGTGAAACTTTCACACCTATTTACTCAGTATAGTGTGTGGACACGATACGAACATGTGAACTGTTGGTGTGAAGCACGTTTGACTTCACTGAGCCTGTTGGTTATTATCACACACTCAGAGTGGAAACAACTGCCTCTCTGGTTTTAATCAGCACGTCTTCACTCAGCCCGCTTCCCTACACTAGACAGTCGATGAAGCAGTCTGTTTTTTTCCCTGGTGTCTGCTGTCTGGTTCAGAGTTGTCCTCACATGGCCCGGCACATAATGCACTATGGCCATGAGTGACGCAGGGTGACGACGGCACGCTGTGCGCATGGTCCGACACACTATAATAATCTGTAAGTATTAAGGGGGGAGAAAAAAGTCTTGTGCTCATTTCAACTCAGAGCATGGATTAAATTATAATGGTGCAGTGAAATAAGGTCAGATGAATAATGAGCCAGCAGGAAAACAGAAAGCACAGTAACATGGTGCAACTGTTATGTGATGTGACACGTGATCTATCTGATTTCCGAGGGCATGAAGAGGTTGATTGATATCCTTGACTGCCCCCTCATATGGCACAAAGTAGGTTACAGTCCAAAGGAACGAGAGAAATGTGTGATCAGGCTCTGGATTAGCTTTCACAAAATAAAAAAAAGAAAAGAAAGTAGGATGCTGTTGACCTTAGGCTTGTCGTGTCCCGAAGAGTCCCCTTATTGGTTGTTCTCTGTTGCTATGGTAACCAGACATCGGATGCTGAAGTTTCATGCGCGACTTCTGTGTAGGTGCAGCTGGAAGTAGTTGCAGTGATGGAGAGTCTGAAGTGTGTGTGTGTGTGTGTGTGTGTGTGTATGTGTATGTGTGTGCACAGCGTTATTACTCATGTTGTGGGGACATAAGTCTGCACACAGTCACGTTGTTAGGCGATGACAAATAAGTTCCCATAACGTAAATTATTTCATTTTATATTAATAAGTTTAGGGTAAGGTTAGGTTTAGGATTAGTCTCCATGAAATGAATGTAAATAAATGTAATGTCCTCTGAAGTGATGTGTCTGTGTTTATGTGTGACTGCATGAGAAGCCAGATAAGGGGAGAAAGAACCATCAAATCCTCTTCCTCTCCAAGACAACACATTAACACATGGTTGATATAAAAAGTACTGTGCCAACAAAATTATGATTAATATAATGAAATAAAAAAGAAATAAAAAACACATGCTGACTATTCACCAGAATTGACGAGTGATTATAGTTGGACACCAGTCTACTGTATAATCTTTTCCCACAGTGATTGCATAGTATCCTGCAGTATTGTACTGTAGGTGTATTGCATGGCTGCTCATGATGTCCATTTTATACTCTTATTTAAGAAAGAATATTTCAATGTAAATGTGGTTTAAATTTCAAGGAGAAGGTTGTGCATTGTGCAGGTGGTGAAGACGAATGTGACAGTAGACGGTGTACACCTATATTTGGAAAATGTCACCCTTTCACAAGGTAAAACACCTTTGTTAGTCTGATAACCAGCATCCAGGCAGATGGTTTAAGAGTTTAAAACATTTTAAACCCACAGACAAATTTTAATCCTTCAGTTGCTGTTCAAGTTAAAGTTAAAACATAAGCATGACCAAAACTGGTTATACAAGGTTGATAGTGATGTTAGGTTTCCTGTGACACTTGTCATGCCATATAGAATTATGGCTTCATCTTTGGATGTGATTTCTGTTGGTTTGTGCTACTTGGTATGAAATGCACTTTAATACAAGCTGGAGCAAACAGAAAAACTCTTGAACAGATTGAAGAGAGCACATTTATGTGGAAGACTTCTTACCTCTTTGACTTACTTCATATTCAATCACACAATCCCACACTCAAGACAAGGACAAAAAAGGGACCTTGAAAGTTGGCAGCTAGACGCACTCAACAATTTATTCTCTCTTTTCCTTTTTTCTAAAAACAGATAATCCATCAAATATTGCACAGTAAAAAACATAAAAGTGAAAATATTAGAGATCTAAAATTTAAGTAATAAAAACCTTCATTAGAAAAAAATGCAGACGAACTTTCAACTTTGGAGAAAGTGGTACAGGATTGGTCAGTCTTGCAGCATTTTCTCCTCTATTGGCCCCAGTGAAACAGTCCACTGGATAATGATTGTTTCCAAAAGTATGAAAAAGGCTGTCCATGTATGTGAGTTGTATTTCTCTCACCATGGGACATTTGGCAAATGATAACTTGAAACCCAATGCGCATGCAACTCTTCAGTTTAATCCAGTGGTGGATGAGGAAGAAGGTACATGTGGTTCATCTGTGAGAAGTCCAAAGATCGCTCCATTTTTGTTGATAAAATGACCATATAGGCAGGGTCGGGGTTCAGAAGGCTTTGCACACAGTAAGACTCTGGAGGCGAGCACCCCACAATCCTATAAGGATGACAGATGTGAGGCTCCAAAGGATTTCATCTATCTGCATTTCACGCAGCATAGTAGGTATCAGTGCTGTCCTGTCAGCTGCATAGAAATGATCTAGGGCTTTGTCTCTTCTAAGTGAAGCCTGGAGATCTAGTGGACATTTAGTTAAGTTTGGCACTAATGCGGATCCACTGGAGAGCTTGTCTGGTGTACTGGACTGCATGAGCAATGCTACTGTGAAGCGTCAGTGGCCCAGACAAAGTATTCAAGTAGTTGAAGAACTCTATTGAGAAAGAAAGACAGTGCTCTTAAAACTTGTGTTTGTCAGCAGTGTTAAAACAGATATACATTTGATAATGTTGTTTAATTGCATTTGTAAATTAGTTAACACGTGTGTGGCTTCGAGGACCTTCCCACTTCCTTACCTTTACTCTCCTTTGCAAGGTTGTCTGCCACCTCCCAGTACTCATAGCTGTACAGCACACTATTGGTAATGTTCAAGTGGTTTGCTGCCATCTGGTGGATACGTTGGGGAATGCTTATAAGAGAGGGAGAGGTGGTGCCTCCATGTGAACCTCGTCTGAGGTGTTTGGCATTGGGTGAGAGCGAAGAAGGGGGTCCTCCGATATCCCTGGGAATAGAAACACATACAACAAAGCGATGGTGTTCAATCCAGGTTCCGCGACGGGAATGAATGTGAATGAGAGAGCCTGTAATACAAATATACTATCCACCTACTTCTCAGTGTCATTCCAACCGGGTGGCGTTATAGGCACTTTGGGGGAACTCTGTAATGGTACCAAAAGCAAAGCTAAAAGTCAACCAAATCCAGATGTTTACATTCAACCAAACACTTTCTAGAAATTGAAAAAAAAGTCTTATCCAATGTTTGTAACTATGTCTCCATGTACATGAAAAACCAAGTTTGTTGTTCTCATATATACCTTAAAATAGTCCAGCAGTACTTTTGAGTATTTTAATGCGTGGTCCTTCTTTAAACGAAACATCTGCCAGTAAAGGAGGGCAAGGCATCGGAAACTGTGGATACACACAAGTTCAAGTAAAAGAGACTCAGACGCACCACAAATCATCCTCAAAATGCAGGTCCTTCAGTGTGATGATAGATGTGGCATAAACATAGGAGATGACATACGCACCACAGAACGGCCAGCTGTTTGTCTTCCTGTCTGGCCCCAGGGCCGGAGTGGCTCTTTAGCCTCATTGCGTACCTTAAGACACAGGACTATTAACGGTGGAGCTGCAGTTCATGTAGATACACGTGTGGATGTATTAGTATGTTTTCCTTGTGCTTTGAATGTGTAATTCACCTTATAAGCTCCACAGTCTCTGAGTACATTGTATAGGGAGACTTTGCCTCAAGTGGCCCTTCCTCCATTGCCTTCCCACATTCCATGAAAGAGAGAGCAGCATCAATGTAATTCACAGCCTTTCCAAGCTTGTCCACCTAGAAAACAGACATCCAACATGGGCAAAGATGGAAGACAATAATGAAGTAGTAGAAAAGATTAAATAAATACATTTTGGAAACATGCTTGTCTTTTAACAAGTGGGAGTTAGTTGGAAAATTTCAGATCAATATACTCAAAAAAGTTTGTAGAGATTAGCATAGTTTAAAAGAAATGACTCACAAGTTTCTGTATTCTTCTTATTGTCAACAAATATCATGTGGAGATCCACAACAACAATGATTTGAGCTACTTTAAGCATTGTTTGTGTATGCAAAGCCTGATGAAGTATTTTGAGAAATGTACAGTTTAGTAAGTCAAGAGGCTGTGATATGTAGCAAAACGAGCCAGCTAAGCTTTGCAAACAGAACTGTGTTCCTCTGCATGTAGTTATGCCTTACACAAAACTACTCTCCAGAGACTGAAAACGTGAATGTCGTTATTGCTCTTTGGAGACATTTCTAAACAAATTAGTATGCCCAAACTCTTCGTAACAGCCAGTGTAACAGTGACCACTGATGTGCTTTTTAGAGTTTTTAGAACAAAAGCTGAAGTCTACAGCACAGAGGAATATAGTAGGCTTTAGATACAAGGTCAATACTTGTTAGATCAGTTTATTGTTGTTTGGGTCTGCACATGAGATATGTTGGAATAAGAATATAGAAAATCTGCAATAATACAAAAATGGACATGGAGAAACAGTTAGCCTAGGTCTGTCGCAGGTGTTTTCTAATAATTTTGTGGATTCACTCTCCTCTTCTTCTTTCAATGTATATTAACTCAAAGTCCAAGATAATACCTTTTAAAGATACAACCTGCTTTATTCTATGATTTTTCTGTTCTATGTTGAGTTCTGAACATGCGACTGAATCATCTCTGGAATCACATGCGTAATATGAATACAGTTTTAAACAGGTACAGTGCATGCGGAAAGTATTCACACCCCTTCACTTTCCCCACATTTTGTTATGTTACAGCCTTACTCCAAAATGGATTACATTCTCCCCCCCCCTTCAATCTACACACAATAACCCATAATGACAAAATGAAAAAGGTTTTAGAATTTTTTGCAAATTTATTAAAAATAAAAAAAACTGAAATATCACATGTATTCACACCCTTTCACTCAGTGCTTAGTTGAGGCATCCTTGGCAGTGATTACAGCCTCAAGTCTTCTTGAGAATGAAGCTACAAGCTTGGCACACCTGTATTTGGGGTATTTCTCCCATTCTTCTATACAGATCCTCTCAAGCTCTGTCAGGTTAGATGGGGAGTGTTTCTGCACAGCTATTTTCAGCTCTTTCCAGAGATGTTCAATCAGGTTCAAATCTGGGCTCTGGCTGGGCCACTCAATGACATTCACAGTCCTGAAGCCACTCATTGTCTTCATTGTCTTGGCTGTGTGCTTAGGGTCGTTGTCCTGTTGGAAGGCAAACCTTCGCCCCAGTCTGAGGTCCTGAGCCCTCTGGAGCAGGTTTTCATCAAGGATCTCTCTGTACTTAGCTCTGTTCATCTTTCCCTCAATCCTGACTAGTCTCCCAGTTCCTGCTACTGAAAAACATCCCCACAGCATGATGCTGCCACCACCATGCTTCACCGTAGGGATGGTATTAGCCAGGTGATGAGAGGTGCCTGGTTTCCTCCAGACATGACACTTGGCATTCAGGCCAAAGAGTTAAATCTTGGTTTCATCAGACCACAGGAACCTTGTTTCTCATGGTCTGAGAGCCCTTTAGGTGCCTTATGGCAAACTCCAAGTGGGCTGTCATGTGCCTTTTTACTGAGTAGGGGCTTCCGTCTGGCCACTCTATTATAAAGGCCTGATTGATGGAGTGCTGCAGAGATGGTTGTTCTTCTGGAAGGTTCTCTCATCTCCACAGAGGAACGCTGGAGCTCTGTCAGAGTGACCATCGGGTTCTTGGTCACGTCCTTGACCAAGGCCCTTCTCCCCCAATTGCTCAGTTTGGCTGGGCGGCCAGCTCTAGGAAGAGTCCTGGTGGTTCCAAACTTCTTCCACTTATGAATGATGGAGACCACTGTGCTCTTCGGGACCTTCAATGCTGGAGAAATTTTTTTGAACCCTTCCCCAGATCTGTGCCTCGATACACCCCTGTCTCTGAGGTCTACAGACAATTCCTTTGACTTCATGGCTTGGTTTCTGCTCTGACATGCACTGTCAACAGTGGGATCTTATATAGACAGGTGTGTGCCTTTCCAAATCATGTCCAATCAATTGAATTTACTACAGGTGGACTCCATTCAAGTTGTAGAAACATCTCAAGGATGATCAGTGGAAACAGGATGCACCTGAGCTCAATTTTGAGTGTCATAGAAAAGGGTGTGAATACTTATGTACATGTGATATTTCAGTTTTTTGTTTTTACAAAAAATTCTAAAAAACCTTTTTCGCTTTGTCATTATGGGGTATTATGAGAAAAAATAATACCCCATAAGAAAAAAGGGAAATTAATCCATTTTGGAATAAGGCTGTAACATAACAAAATGTGGGGGAAGTAAAGGGGTGTGAACACTTTCCGAATGCACTGTATCAAAGTCTCATGTAAGCCAACAATTGTGTGTCCCTAAAATCTCAATTTTTTGTCACTATTAACAACTTTTGTCAAAGATCACAGACTCACCATTGCATCTGCACGATGCTTCATCCTTTTGGCTTCATGTAAGTAGTACTCAGCATGGTGGGTACTAAAAGGATTGAAAAAGAAAGGACAGTACAGTCAGTGTTTCATGTCATCAGCATGTCACAGTACCCATGTCTCTGTTTATATGTCCAGCAACAAACAGTGTGGGCTGTGCAGTGATTCACTATGTGATGTATGATTGCTCACGTTTCATGGTTTGGCATGGTCCCCCTGTGTCCTGCAGGGCCCCAGGACTCAGACGGTGGCTGGGGCTGTCCTGACACTTTTACACATTCCACCTCCATCTTAGGCTGAGTGTACAGGTCAAAAAGAGCAGAAATAAACCAAAAGGTGGCAAGTAAAAAGGCGGGATAGAGTACACTCATATATTTTGGTATTACCTTTACAGCAGAATCTCTATTCTTGTCTTTGTTCTTATGATTGTGAATGTGATGCACCTCAGCTTTCTTTGTTTTGGTGGACAGCTTGTTGGACTCAGGGCTGTCTGACAGTGGAGACAGGGGTGACAATGGCCTCTTACTATCCAAGTACTCCACCAAGTACCTGCAAGCACAAACAAAGAAATAGACATATTTGTGCATACAATATGATTGTGCATATATGAAGGAAATGAACATTGCATGTCTTCTTACCCATTGTGTGTGGTCACGCTCGAAAAGTTGTGCTCAGCTTGAAATGAAGACTCTGTGTGGCCTGAGAGGTCATTCGTATAAGGAATACTCCTCTTGCTTTCTTTGTGTGACACACCATTCTCCAGCTGTTCATACATATGCACACAAACAGACACAGAAACATACATAAGAGCATGGATTGAAGAACACACACATCACATTTAAACGAGAAGAAAACAAAATATTCATTTTGTCTACCTTGCGTTTCCTTTTGCCGTCTTTCGTCTCAGTGTCTGGCATAAATAGGTGTTTCATAGCCTCTGTTTGCTTGTCCTTGGTGGATGAAGAGGAAGGTTTCTTAACAGGGGAATTAGTAGTGCTGTCCGGGACCCTTTTGAGAAGACAGAGGTCTATCTGTACCACTAGATTTCTCAGCCCGCGCTGATGGGACGCTGTGGCCTTGTCACCTCGCCCAAATGGGACCAGGGTGTAAAGTTTCTGCTTCCCCTCACTCTGCTGTCCCTCACTTGGGTTACTTGAGGTGGGTCCACTTGGGTGCACCACCTTCGGTCTGTTGGTGTCAGTTCTGCCTGGGCCTCGTTGGCCTCTCTGGGTGAGTCTATTGTGGGAGGTAGAATCTGCAGGAACTTTGGTGATTTGGGCTTGATATTCAGATTCTGAATCTGAATTTGAAGAGGAAGAGGCAGAGGATGAGGAAGATGGTGGATGAGTCAAGGTACGTGAAGGAGTGGGTGAAGGGTCTGGGTGTGATGGCCTCTCCTTTTCACTTCTCCCTCCCTTGTTTGTCCTGCCTGGGTGTTGTGAGTTGTCTTGAGGGTGGTGTCGCTCGATGCTGGTAGGCAGTCTGTGTTTGGCCTGGACTGTTTGCCATTCGTGTCTATGTTGCTGCTCCCTTCTTCTTCTGTTTTCCGCTCTTTCTGTCTCCTCTCTCCTCCTCTGCCTCTCCTTTGCTCCTTCCTCCTCTTCCTCGTCCTCGTCTTCTGAACTCTGGATCCACGGACGTCTCAGTAGCTGCTCCTCCGCCAGCCTCCTGTCTTCCTTTCTCTCCTGTTTCCCTTGTTCGACTTGCTTATGTCTGTCCTCTTTTCTCTCGTGTTTTCTCCCCTCTGCTTGGGTTAGATTAGCTTCTCTATGGTCTACCTCCCGTTCCTTGGACTGGGGTTTCTTCTGTGTTGTTTTGCTTTGAATACCATGCACAGGAGCTGGGACTGTAGCCTTAGGTTTTAGGCTAGGACTGGATCTAAAGTTCGACCCAGTATTAGAATAACTGACAGCTTTAGAGGTGGATTGGGAATGAGAACTGTGACCAGTTCGACTACTGGGAGCTAAATTCTTTGCTCTTGTGGGACTATGTTGTGATCTAGGTTGAACTGTAGGCCGGTTCTTGTGTTTAGAGTTGCTCGAAAAACTATTTTGCCCAAAATGCGTCTGTTTGGCTTTGGGAGGCTCAACAAGTTGTTTAGAGCTTGGATGAAAATTAGGCTTAGATCTAGATTTGTGGCTTTGACTATCGTTAGAGTCCAAAACTGCAGGGGCCTTGGATTTATTTTGGCTTTGGTCGTGGTTCTGTGCAGGTCTAGACTTAGGCTGTGTACTATTTGTGGGCTTGCTCTTGGAATCAGTGTTAGGCAACGTAGCAAACCATGACCTACTTTTCGTCCTGTGGGGAGTGGTTGTTGCGCTAGGTTGCGTTTGGTTCAGCTGATGATGACTCTGAACCTCGGGGTAGTGACGGACCCTGGAAGGAGGCAAGCTGGGACTTGGGCTTCTGGGAGGATCTCTACCTAGAGGTATAGGGCTAGGGCTACGGCTAGCTCTCGGGCTCCCACACGGACTTGGGCAAACACTTGGTACTGGACTGGGGATCGAACTGTGCCTTGGACTAGGGCTAGGACTTGGACAGGTGCTGGGGAATGGGCTTGGGCTGGGGCAGAAGCTGTACCCGGGGCTCGGTAAGGGGCTACTGTTGTGGCTGTAATTGAACTGTGGGCTGGGAATAGGGCTTTGGCTCGGGCTGTATTCTTGATTGCTGTCCCAGCACCTAGCTGGAGATGGGGCCCGCTGGGTGTGTGGAGAGGGCAGGCGTCCTGGATTGCTCTGGGCTGGATAATGCTCACTGATGGCAGTTTTTTTCCGGGACTTCTTCAGCCACTTATCCAACTGCCACTGGGCAGCAGAGGGGTGATTGGTCTGAGGGAAGCACAGAGACACGTGACAGGTATTAATCCATTAAACTGGATTAATTTTAAATGAATTTCAAAAAGTTCTGAGAGCTTTACACTTAGACATTCATTCACATCCAGTCCTGGCTGAGAAATAGGACTAAGCACATAATGCACTGTTATATTTAACTATGTGAGGAATGACACATATCTCAAACAATTGTGTACATACCACAACATATGCACATTCCAATAGAACCACTTAAAATGCACTATATTCACTTCATATTACAGATACCTCACCGAGTCAGCTGCTCTAAAAACTATTCTTCAAATGGCAAATCTGGATTATGACTCATGTCTAAAAAATGTTAGTTCTATAAAAATTCCAACATTCCAGCAGCCTACTTACTATATGGTCTGACTCCTGTTGCTATAGTCCACATCTGTGCTTACAGTAGCGCAACCCCCATCCAATTATGCCAAATGACTCACTTAATGTTTGCTCAACAACTGGCCTGCTAACCATAAGAATTAGAAGACCACGAGAGAGAGAGAGTGAGAGAGAGAGACAGACAGACAGCGAGAGAGTGAGAGAGAGAGCAAGAGAGAGAGAGAGTGAGAGAGAGAGCGAGAGAGAGAGAGGAGTTTCTACTTAAATTAAAACAACGAAGAGGATACTTACAGCTGCAGAGCGAGCTTCCTTCCTACTCCCTCTTTCTCTGTCTCGCGTTCTCTTTTTCCCTCTTAGCTGACCAGAGCTAAATTAAACCTCCACTCCTCAAGTCAAACAGTGAGCCCCCCGCCCCACATCCCTCGCCCTCTTTCCAGAGAAGACACTGCATCTCTTGTACCGTCTCAGCTGCCCTCCCTCCTTCTTTTCTGTCCCTCCCTCTCTCTCTCCCTCCTTCTTCCTACCTGGAACTCTGGATTTGCTGCTTCCACAAATCCAACCCCCATCTCTTTCTTGGGAGACACTCAAACACTCCTTGTAAATGAAAAACACATGGTGTACACCAACCACCACCCCACATGCCCATCCCCATCCCCACCCCCAAACACAAACTCCACTCCCTCCTTCTCTATAGGGGCCCAATGTAATGCATGTTTAGTAATGCAGTGTACAGGCCCTTCCATTCATAAAAGAGGAGCAGGTTTCCCCTTCATTCCCCACATAGCACCAGTCTCAAACCAACCCCCACAATGCCCCATTCCTTGTGGAGTCCATCATACATACCATGCTCTACACCTGAGCTCTAAGTTACATATTCAATATTTATTTGAGATAATAAAATAGTAGTCCACATTCTCCCATGTTTTAAAAGGGAAGGGAAGTCTATTAGACGGAGGCTCCAGTCTTGATGACTCCCACCTCATGAGGGCTTTCCTCTTTAATACTCAGCTGGTTGACATGACACCTAGGTACTAATTCCCAAAGCTACCTCTTGCCCTCATCCCCCACCCATCCTCCTCTCCAAATCACATGCATTCCTTATTCCTCTGTCCCTCCCAACACCTGCCGCCAACTGCCTTGAGGCCACCACTCCTTGAGGAGGATTCACCCGGCAGGCGCACAACCAAAGGAAGACACAGACATGTCAGACATGGACAGGTCAGACATAAAGCAGAGGAGGAAGTAGTGGCTCAGAATTGGTACCTCCTTGTTGTCACGCGGGGGCTGAGTGTTGGCAGGCGATGCAGGATCTGGGTGAGCTTCTGGGCTGGAGCTCCTGGAATGAAAACTACTGCTCACCGATTCAGCAGTGGAGTCTGAGCCTGAGGAGTCTGAGCTGGAATGTCTCACCCGCCTGCTATGTGTGTGCGCTCGCTGTGCTGACAGGCTGTCAGTCAGCACACACAAACACCAGAGAGGGGTCAGCATACGTACACAGCCAAGTGGAACACACACACACACACACACACACACACACACACACACACACACACTTAGAGTCAGACAAACTGTAGTTATTCATGGCAAACACAGCTAAGACATTTGTATACACACAAACAAACATGCAAAAACACTCAAAGCCCATATACACAATATGAGCACTAGATGTATTAAATTACCTGTGTCCATCCCAGGTTGCTGACTCATCAGTCGCCTTCAGGGGCACAAAACAAAAATAACAGAAACGTATCATCCTCAGCAGCAGCTCAGTGAACAACTTACTCTTATAGTTGATTTGTCTGCTGCTTGACATCTTACTATAATCAGTAGCAAATAACCAGCATGTTTGTGTTTGTGTGTGTGTGTGCTCCTAGAGAAACTCTTATCAGCATGAGTTGCCAAACACTACAGTCATAGTCCCTGTGTTGATTTACCCTACACTTTCTCTTTCTCACACTCACACGCTCTCCGTCTGTCTGTCATTAAGATGTGTTCAGCTGAGGTTAAAACTACTAATTAAGGAACCAATAACATCATGCAACATTATCTACAAATTGCCATAAAGGATAGTCATCTGTTTTCCTGCTTTCACCAAAAGATGCAGAGAGGTCACCTACCCTTTGGGTGTCATCTTCATCACTGCTCAGCTTCAGGTCATCAGCAAGCATCCTGTAAACAAACAAATGGTCAGAAAATGACATCCTATTGTAGATTTATTCGATTAGACTCATTTAGCTTGTCTTGACAGCGTCCTTTTTATCATTATCAACCACCACATTAAAATAACAAATAATGTTTGATGATAGTGTCATTAGGCTAACATAACAAATAATGTATGATGATAGTGTCATTAGGCTAAAATAACAAATAATATATGATGATAGTGTCATTAGGCTAACATAACAAATAATGTATGATGATAGTGACATTAGGCTTTTTAATTTCTTAAAACAAAAACTGTGCCAGTCTCTTCTACAGTATGATCATTTGTATATAATGTTCTAAACATTAAGCAAAGAGTTATATTTAGTACATCTGCACCTCCAATAAACCTTGCAAACCAGTTATACTTCGAAAACAAAGATGACTGAATTCTCCAAAGCCTTAGCCAATTTTACATTTCAGGAATTGAAATGAACCGTAGGTAATAATAACCCAAAATCAATTTTGAGTAATAATACATTGCAAAAAGCACTGAATATCTGTGGAGAAATAAACTTCCCCCAAACTTTTGCACAACATATAAAACTGTTGTGTTACATAACAGAGGTTGTGTGATAATGTTGAAACACACATCTGGCTTTACACCAATGAACATGTGTTTCACATTAAAAAGAGGATGTAAAGAGTTAACAAACAGGAGCTCATCGGTCTCCGCTGACAGCTTTCAAGAATGTCAACTGACCTTTGACCTCTCTTATGTTATTTAGCCTGAAACACTCAAACTGTTAGCTGTGCTGACTGACCATATATTCCTGCTTTCCCCTTACCGTTCTTTTCTGTTAGTAAAAGCCAGATGAGGATGTTCATGATTTGTAAGTAATTATACAAAAATTGCTTAGAAGAACACATGAGTTTTGTGTTTGATTTTATCGTCTGTGTGTGTGCCACAGCCATAGTTCAGTTTTAATGACCTTCACTGGATCATGTTTCCTCATATTCACTTACGATTTGTGAGGCGCCACGTGGGGGTGACGGGTCATTCGTAGTGGAACATCCCCCCGATCTAATGGAGAGGGGAGCATATTCAAAAACAATTAAAAAATCACATAGTACTCACTTATAAACGATTGCACATATCAGATGCAAACATATTACTCAGTAAACACATACTTTGCCTTTGTTGTGTAGTTGACTGTTTTCCATCCTTGGGAAAGAAGAAGAAGATCAAAAAGTTGGAGTAAAAATCTAATGAATAATTTTTAAAGACAAACTGCAAATACACACATACCTTATGGTTGTAGAGAATTCGCTGGGTCTGGTCACCCCCTAAGGCTTGCTGGGACGGCCAGGACTGAGTCATGTCCTGTAGAACAGAAGGCAGGGTCAGAGGTGAATTGTGAGAGGTCACTGTGATTGATAGTCTTCACATACAGAAACCACAGGTATCCTAAATCTGTCATTAGAACATATTTCATACTCTCATTTAGAAGTAACTTATCTCTCCCATTTCCACACATACAGTGCAGAGAACACATCACATCACATGACAGCTGCCTCTTGTTACCAGCACTGTTCCTGCACACCAGGGAGAGAGTGCATTTGCTTGGTGTGAATATGATAACCCACATTCACATATATAGTTTATGTGTATTGTATATGTGTATAGTGTATGACATACTTAGTGTGTGAGTGTGTACTTTGCAGTGATGTCAAGATTTCTGCACAATCATTAAATTAAAGACCCTAGCCCTCTAGAGCAGCTACTGTATCACTAACATGCGGCAAATTACACAGAATGAGCTGGTGTGATTTTGTGCTCCAGGAGGTTAGATCTTAGTATAACTATACTGTAGAGTTGCTGAGCTTTTCAAAGGTGCCAATGTCAAAGGTGTGCAGTCACTGAACCAAACGTAAGATAGCTTATCAAAACATTTGTTGCTTGTAAGGAAGCCCTGGAGAGATGAACGTGAAAGACATCAAGTAGCTCAGAACATAACAAGTAATCATCAATCCCCAGTGGAACAGTAAATTCACAGTACAGTTGAGGGGTACAATAGCCAATTATGTAGCTCATAGTAAGGGTAGACATTATAAATCACTTTGCAGATTTGAATATTTTACACTTTAAAGAGTATGAACTAAAGTCAATGGTGTGACTATTG
The DNA here is from genome assembly GCF_027409825.1 of Scomber japonicus. NCBI lineage: Eukaryota > Metazoa > Chordata > Actinopteri > Scombriformes > Scombridae > Scomber > Scomber japonicus. The sequence goes on from NC_070588.1 coordinate 21,347,502, forward strand.
CTCAGACAAAATAAGCAATTTTAGGAAATCACTTCTTTAAAAAATCAATACATTGCATTATGATAATTCTTAATAGCTGTAACTAAAAATAAAGTTTTTCAAGCCTTGAATGCGCTGTGCAACTGCAGCAAAAACCACAGACCAAAACTTAAAGATCCGCTTCAGACATATCTTACAAAATATAAAAATACTGTTTTGAAAAATAATATGTGTCTGATATGGTTTTTCCAATAATGGGTTAGTCTAGTGTATTACATGCTTGGTGTGTCAACATCTTGTCCTCCTCCCTCATTAAAAAAAATCTGGAATCCATGAATATGCAAACATTGTTAATTTCAGAAGTTTAACTGCTGGACACAAGATATCTCCTACTTCACTGTAAAGTCCATCCCCAGTGTTTGTGCACTGGAGGCTTCAAGTTTCCACATCACAATTGTGTAAGATGCATACTGGACTGCGATTGGCTCACACCTAGTTATGATGTCACAAGCCATGTTTGCAGGTATTTGTCTTAAAGGTGAGCACAAAGAAACTTTACACGTTCTGCATATTAATGTGAGAACAGCTTTGTCATGAAAACATTGTTGAGTGGAGGGAGAGTTTAATAATCCTACAAAAGTTGATACCATTTCACCTATAGGTTGTGCCACAGCAACATGATCATTTGTATGGCCATAACTCTCTACCCATGGGTCCAGCTTCCTTTTTTAGGATTAGGGATAGGACAGGATTTGGGTATTGTCCAAAAGCCACATCTGTCATCTCCTGATAAGCGTGACTTTCTATTAAAATAACACATTTAGTGGATTAGGCAGGCTTTGCAGAAGTATGTGTGCTCTTAGCGCAGTATTTACTAAAACATGATAAATCTTCTACTTCATCTACTAACTAACATATTTCAAACACATGTGGTGGATTACCACTTACAGTTGACTGACAGTGACTGCTTCTTTCTGTGTACATGTGTACATACCACTGCTCGCTCAGCAGGAAGATGGTAGAGTCTGGGATGATTACACATGATTGTACACCTGGACTATTATGACAATATACCACCTTTCTTATTTATTTTCTCTAGACAGCACTTGAGAGGAAACCAGCCACATGGGGAGAGCCCTGGATACACAGTACACTGTCTTTGCTCCTGCTCTGATTATAATCTCTGCTGATTAGATTGCCTGCAGTCACACAGACAAACCAGGCCATGTGGATGCTGACAAAATGGCCTGATTTTGTACCGTTAATATACCAGTTCAGCGTGATCTCAGCTGTGTCATAATGTGGAAGCACGGGAGTTGGTGTGTGTGTGCGTGTTTGTGTGTGTGTGTATGTATGTGTGCAACAATCACTGGGTGAAGGAGAGCATGAGGTTGCTTGACTGCTTAAACAGTGAGCAAACTCTGGAAAAGGTTATGTTTTATCAGCTCTGATGTCAGAGGATGAGTGGCAGGCTGAGTGCATGTTAGGATGTGGAGTAACAGAGAGGGAACTGTTGAGGTCTAACACAAATGGAATAGTTCAACATTTTGGGATATATGCTTTTTTCTGCTTAAATGAGAAGATTGATACCACTCATATATTTGTCTGTTAAATATAAGGCTACAGTCGACAGGCGCTTAACTTCGCTTAGCATAAAATTGGAACTAGCGGAAAAATGTAGACTGGCTCAGTGAAAAAGCAATATAATTTTGTTTTTACAGTTCCAATTTTTGTACAAATTAAATAAATGAGATACAGTTTTTGGAATTAGTATTTTCAAACTTTGGACAGTCAGATTAGCTGTGTCCTACTGTTTCAAGCCATTATGCTAAGATGAGCTAACTGTCCCCTGGCTGTAGCCGTACATGAGTATGGTATCAATCTTCTCATCTAACTGTCAGCAAAAAAACAAATAAAAATTTCCCACCATGTCAAACTATTTCTTTAACGCTAATAGGAGTAAGCTCATTCTCAGTTTCATTCATTGCTTTCATAACATTTTTATGAACACTGACAGCTGACTCTAAAGGTTTTCTCTTCCTCTTCTCCCCCTCTCTCTTCCCATCCTCTACAGTAAGCCCTGGAGGGCAAGTATTTCCTCTCGCTGTTCATCCTTTCACTTCATTATCTTTCCTCCCCAGTCACCAAGGACACAACGCACAAGCCCCCACTCCTTTCCTCCTCCAACAACAACAAGGCCTCCCAGGTGGAGCATTATGTGTTGCTATCTTCCTCCCATCCCACTCCATGTTCTGTATCTCTTCGGTTTTGGTCCCTCTCCGTCCCACACAAGTGACAGTACATAGTTATCCTCTGCATTATAAAACCTCCAATATAGCATAAAAGGTGCTTAGAAACCACAGGACCACTGAGCATAGACTAAAATATCTGTGAGAGTAGAGCTGAGAGGATTAGTCAATTAAATGATTGATCGTTTATGACAATTGTCAAGGAAAAATCTCCAGGCAGATCTGGATCTAACTGTTCCAGTAGGAGGATTTGCTGCTTTTCTCTGTCTTATATCATTGTCAAGTGAACATCTTTGGGTTTTGGACTATTGGTCAGAAAAAAACAAGACGTTGGAAGACAATGGATTAACTGACAATGAACATTTTTTTTTAATTTACAGACTTATGTGACAAAATATGTAATCAAATGTGAATCCTTTAAAACATAGAAAATGCTTCCAAAATGACTTGATAATGGGTGCTGCATCACTGCACAGGACAGGTTCAAAGTCATTTACTGAAACTGTGATTATAACTATTACTATAACACCATAAAAATTAAAGTAGCTAAAAAAAAATCAAAAGTAAGTCCTCACCTCCAGAATATCTTTGGCACAGCTGTTGTGTTGGCTTCTTGTTACCTGTGTGAACAGAAGGACAGAGGTGATGATGAGTGAGGACAGAGTCAAAGGAAGTTTAGAGTTTTGGTGACACCTCACGTGTCCAGTTATCATCAGGACAGGGCACATGGAGTAAGAGAAGTCAGCTGTAGTTGACTCTGCACAAAAGCCAAGTTTGAGGATCTGAATTACAGTTAAAAAATTCAGTGCACACTGATGCAAGCTAAATAGCAAATGTGCCTGTGCACATGCACTTGCATATACAGTGCATACATGCATTCATTGTTTCACTACTCCTTGCTCAGTCTCAGACACGTACACACACTAAAAAAACAAAACAACAACCACTGCACTCATTCTTCCCGCCTTTTTGCTATAATATATGCAGTTCAGTGCAGCACTTCACTGTGACACTCACATGCACACATGCACAGTAATGGTGAGAGCTGAGAGGAGCTTGATGCCTGTTGGTGACTCATATCTTAGAAATCACAGCTGCAGATGATCAGACAGATGCTGATTCTGTTGCAAGCAACTTTCTGTTTCCATTAATTTAAGGCAACCCTGCTCTCTCCTTCCCGCATCTTTCTCCTCTCTTCACAATTCAGGTCACAATTCAAATTTATGGCATGAAAGCTGAGTACAGTGTTGCTCAAGCATTAAGGTAACAGACCAATACTTTGCATTACTCGCACTTCCTGAACTGTGAGTAGGTGCTTTCTGTTTAGGTGTTTCATTCTGAGTGTGTGTAAAATCAGACAATCCGCCTACGCACTGGCACAAAGTCATAGAAAAGGATGTTTCACTCGGTTCTGTGTTTATAATAGAATCCTAAATTCGACATAATAGTATCCGTATATTAGTCTCCATTAGTTTAGACTCTTCATTGTGAATTTCTGTATTTCTATATGAGCCTCATTTGCTGAACAATTACCATTAATACTGTCTTCCTACTTATAGACATACTCTCCTTACTCTCCTTTACTCAATAGATTCCATTTGTTATCATTTCAGTGATCTACTTCTTACTTCTACGTTCCTCTTTGTCTTCTGTGCCATCTGTGCAGCATAAGTATTCACAGCAGAAAATATGTGTGCAGTGCAGTGTCTGTGCATGTGCATGTGTATATGTGTGTATGTGTGAGTGTGTGATACAGTCTCTTTTTGCATGCATGACTCACTAAGGTCAGTGTCTGAGCTGCTGGACTCTAAGCCTGCAGAGGGAAAACAGTGTGTGTGTGAAAACTGTCTGATTATTACAGCCAAAAGGCAGTTATGAGGCTGTAGGCACTCTATGAAAAACATAAACACAGACAGACAGTATTTTACCTCCCTGTGGTGGTGCACAGGCAGAAAAAAAAACAAAACTAACGGCTTCCTCAGTTTGCACTTACAGCCCTATTAGTATGAATATTATCAAGTGCAATGTGTTTCACACTTTCATACTCACTATGATCACAGGCCACAGCTCTGGTGCAATACCCTGATGAATGCACCCCCATGGGGCCAAACAAACCACAACCCATCATAACACCTGCAACAAGCAGCATGTAAGGCAACCAGGCTATTCACCACCTGTTACATTCTTAAAGTATCTGTAATTTACTGAAGTTATATGCTATACTTATTGTGCACTTTATCCAAATGAGAAAGCATTTAAAACAATTAGATTAAACCTGCAAACTGAAGAATTGCAAGGAGCATAATACCCTGAATGCCCCTGCAGGAATTATCCCCTCATTTTATTCATTCATTCATTTGAATAAAGGATGAATGTTCATACAGATTGCCTTCAGCTTCTGTATGTAAAAAAAAAAAAAAAAAAAAAAAAAAAGTAACTTAGAATATTTCTTTATCTGTTGCAACAACAATCAAAGACTCACTCAATCTACTCATCTATCAAGGTTTCATTTAAAAAATAATACAACATACTCTATTCAACCTCTCACCTGAGAATATGCGCATCGGAGCAAAAAAGAGACAATGGAAAGTTTCCCTTTGCCACCGAGGACAGTAGGCATGGTTCCGGGATGGTCAGTGCTCTCCTCCGGTGTCCATACCAGTGAGGACTCGCGTTACGAGCAGCGGATGTGATGCTCCTCCGCTCCGTAGCGCTGACAGACTGACTGCTCACTCGTCAACCCGCCGTAGAGCTGCTGCTGCTGCTGCTGCTGGAGAGTCTGTCTATCACTGAGGGAGACAGAGGGCGATGTAGGCGGGCCGGGAACGTCAGAGATGACACACACGCGGCTCACGCACTGACTGAGATCACGACTCAGTGTGGCCCTGTGGATGCTCGACACTGCCGCTCTATTTGTAATTTCAAATGCGTGTTTAGGATGTCACTCAGAGCTGCTTAATACACTGGCTGTAGTAAAGCTTATGACCCTCACTCATATGCCAGGGCCTGACCCAGCACATTAAGGGCCCCAGGACAATCATACCTTGGTGCCCTCCCCACCCCCACCTCCAAGTATTGCTCATATTGGAAGAGGGGACTATACGACCATATCTGCAACTGCTTAGTAACAGTTAGGCTATTGTTTTTCTTTACCCATTCCTTTTGTTCATATATCCACAGGTTATCTATATAAAATATTAGTACACATGTACTTGTGTACACGTTCCCAATCCTAATTTGGACAGCCTGCCATGACACTTTTTCATTCCAACCCAGAATAAACACATGTGCATCCACCTTCTTACAGGATTGGTGTGAGGTAATATTAACCTTGACAGGGTTAGTATGAGGAAATGGTGACTTAGCATTACCGGGCGAGCTGAGCTAACACTAACCTTATACAACACACAATGGCTATAGCTAAAGAGTAAGTATATTAGGTTAATTCTCCTGTGAGCACTCCGACCGAGCCACTGGTTTAGAGCTGGGGTGGTTCCCCACGCTCCACACAATGGCTGTCCACTACACCTAAGGGCCGAGTTAAATGCACAGTTCCAATTTTGCTATGTTGTACTGTGTGTGATTGTATTTGGCAGTAAAACCTGATTCACATTTTATACAGTAGACCAAAACTAGTCTAACATTGTTTAATTTCAATTTCATGACACAATTAAAATGACATAAATGAGCTACTGTATAGCTGACATGCACTCCTGCTTTTGCATTTTCATTTCTTCTGACTCTAATGCTCCCCACATACACTCGACTACACCGAACAAATTGTGGAGTAAAATGAAGATAAGTACTTACTGATAGTGATTGTTGTATTTGCTAGATGTTAATCAAATGTGAAGGGATCATGATAAGTGGTTGGAAATGTATGTTATTCCACATCAGCTGATTGAATGTGCACTTATCAATTGAATTTTCTGTATTGTAAACCCTATGGATGTAAAATGTAGTTGTAAACCTTTGCTGTTTGGTACTGTGCAGGTAGTGTACAGTGAGTTTATCTGAGGGGTTTTTTTCAGTCAGCCTACTGCTGCGTCTGAGGTTGATGAGAGCTGAGAGAGTAAACTAAAACAGTGTAGTCGCTGCAAAATCAAAACCATGTGAACTGAAACGCCACACAGCAGAGAATGAGGTGAAAATCGGTGGGCACATCACTACAAACACAGTTGCATTGTTAATATAGATGATTAGAGCACCTTTAAACAAATGTGACTTCCCTAACATTTAAAACACAAAACCAAACAAAGGTTTCATGGTTAAAAGTTAGGTGTTGAAACTTATAATATCAGATATCAAACATTCCAAATTGAACATACAACATTGTGACATGTGAATGGTAAGCCTTTCACTACATTGCAGCAAAGTCAAACACCTGGTAAATCTTGTTTTTAAGATATCTCTCTCTTTTGTTCACAACTAGGATAAGTTTGATTTCCCAACCCAGTCCCAACCAACTAGATCTGTTGTGTTACACAAACCTCACCTGATACCTGAGTTTTTCTCTATATTGTAGTGCTTCTCAGTGAGGTGACCTTGAAACTAATGTGGACCTGCAAGATTCTCAGTAGCTGTTTCCAAGGTCATCAATTACATTTAAACCCAACTTTTAAGTCAACATGGGGAAAGTTTGAACCTCTAGTTTAATCAGTTCTATAGCAACTGAGAAAAAATGACTGTGCTGACGGCATAAGTGGATCTTGAATTGACAAAAAGAACATAGATTTTATTTTACTGACTTTCCTTTGTAGTTTAGTTTGATGTATTTCTGAAATGATATGTATTTCTTAACTATATATAAAGCTATAGCTGACTTAACACAGCTCTTTGCCTGAAAGCATATTGTGTCCACAGACAAAATGTAATTAGTTGGCACATGCTATAAGCTACATCCTCCTTTGTAGAGTTACAGAAAATCTATGTACTTTCCTCTGGACTTTTCTACATCTTGGCATCGTGTACTTGCCTAGTCCATCCATTATTCTGCTTTATGTATTCTGGCCTGCAAAGTGACTCTGGGTTGCATGGATTTTGCCTTGTCATGATAAAATATGACCTGTCTACCCAGCTCAGATGGCTCTGGGGGAAAGCTGAGAGAAGAGGGAGAGAGAGGCACAAGGAGTTTCTTACATTGTGACTGAATTGATTTTAGGACCATGTAGGTGACACCACATTCCTTATAACCGCCTATTACGCTCTAAAACAGCAACATATAATTTAAAAGGACAGGATGGTGAGCTTTTTCAATTGATTGAATCTGGAATTTGGTATGGGCTGCACACCCCTGACACCACAGTTTCCCTAATTTGTTTATGGCACCTGTCATAGAGTGAACACAGGGGTAGTCCCAGATAAGTGTATGTGAATACCCTGTAGTGCAGATATAGAAACTCATATAATCTGCAAGGTATTGAAGAGAGGCAAAAAGAATCCTCTTTGCACCTGCCTGCATTTTTATGTGTTTGTATCTAAAAGACAAATATCTGCTTTAAGAACGCACACACAGCGCAGTGCAGACCAGTGTGAGCTTCAATTCAAGTCCATCAAAATTAAACCGCGTCGCATAGCTCTTCTCCAGTACACCATGCTTTATTTATACCAGACCTTTTCTCGCCTTCATCAGGGTGTATGCATATCTGAAAGCACATGAAAGACATCTGAGGACTAGTGCAATTGCTTCTTCTGTTAACGTGTGAGTGTGTGGGTGCATACTGTATAGACTGTACAGTTTTGTTTGTGGCCTGTGTGTTTCCGTCTTTCAAAGAGAAGTTTCACTCTGTATATGCCTCCTTTTTTTGTTGGCGCTTTGCATTTGCTTATTGAAGTGGAGTGTTTGTCTTAGATAAGCCATACACTCACTCTGAATGATAGAAAGCACTTATATTTGACACATTTTGTTCTTTAGTGTGTTAACATTGTCAATAAATTAAGTTCCTTGCTGGATCAGGCTTTTTCATTGTATGGTAACAAACTGGGCAATTCATAGATCGTAGTGGAGTTAAAAATAATTTGTAGTTTTAACAGGTAGTTTTATGCATTATGATAAATCCTAATAAAGCATTGTTTGAGGTAAGGTGTCCTAGCTGAGGAGACATATGGATGCAGACAAAGCTTATTGTTGTGAGCTATGTCAGTATAATTTGAATGTTTCTGATTTCATGCACCAGTGACAATGTGAGAAAAACATGTTTTTACCAATGCTTGTAGACACCTTTTCCACTCCAAAGCTGTGCTGTAAGAGACACAGATACCAGTCCTGATCCTTTCCATCATTCTGCAGGGACACCGATTTGAGCTCCAAAACATTTTAGCTCCACTCTGACCGAAGTGTATTCTGGTGTTTTAATTAAAAAGGCTATGAAAGTGGAATTGATTTCTACTAGCAAATGATTAGACTCTCACCTCCAACTCTCATTTCCAATACATTAAGTATAACTATTAAGTGCAAGTCAGTGGGATGTTCTGGTGTGTGACATATTCATTTATGTGGCTTTCCTCTGGCCTACAGCTTCACAACATGTGGTCCTGGTGTTACAGAAGCTCTTAATCATTTTCCTATACTCTATCAAAGCAATGAGACTAGAGAAATAGCACACTTTTCCCGTGGAAGAGAGTAGAAATGTGGGAATGAACTGGGAATGGAAGGATCTAAAATGCCTGGGGCCAGTCTCCACAGCCACACAGTGGCATCCTTGGTTACAGACCCATGACGACGGGACCTCAAAGGCGCAACAGCATCCCTCGACACTGCCTGTTAAGAAAGTGGCTGGCCTCAAGGGTCAGTCTTCTTGACAACACACTCACTCTCCTTCTTTCTATCTCACACATTCAGAGTCTAAACGGCAGAGATGGAGAGATGCTGGAAGAGACTGAGTGGGCCCGAGCTAAGCTGTCCCTGCAGCTTGTTCTAGTAACCATGGAGATCAGGTGGGTATTCCAGATTCCTGCAGGTAGAGGGAGGGGCTATAATTTTGTACCACTTCCTGATGAAACACCTTTTCTAAAGACTTTAGAAGCTGCAATTCATGGCTTTATCAATAGTTAAATCATTCTTTAGTGGTTTCACTTCACTCACCATTAATAACAAAACCTTTTGGGTTACCATACTGTGAAAAATCACCTTTACTGGGGTTAGAAATAGTGGTAAACTATTGATAAATATTCATGGTGTCTCCCTTCATCAATAATAAGTAGTTATATGTTTTTCACTTTCTAGTAAGCCAATGGCAAACGTTAGTAAGTGGAATTGGAATTTAAACATTTGCAATTTATCAATAAAGACTTTTTACACCAGTTAATATAAAAGTTATTTTGACCAGATGTTTTGTAGTTTTTCAGAACAGAAGTGGTAGTCTACTGCAGGGGTCCTTCTGATGAAGTAAAGACAAGACAAAGCAAGACACATGCTAGACGAGGATAAACACTAGCCCACTTTTTTTCTAAGTAAAGGCTTGTAATTTATTTATAAAGTATTAGCAAATGAATTATTATCATTATTATATTATTATAATTATTATAATTAATAACACCTATATAAAGAATCCTATATTAGAAGGTATCTCAACCATTTCATTTCACATCATTTTCAGAGCCTTAATGTGAGCCACACACAAATTAAGAATGTGTACACATTTGTATTTTCAACTTATGTAACTGAAGGATTCTTTAGATCATTAACAAGCATTTTAACACACAAAAGTGCATTTGAAATGTGTCTTTTATGGACATTTCTTGGTGTTGTCAGTTATAATTAACTTGGAAACGGAAGGCATTGTTACAATGAAGCTGATAGGGGTCATTTAAGGATACTTGCTGACTTTTGCAGTTTACTCTGTTTGTGTAAAGCTGTAAGCCACAGAAAAAGTGCCTCGTGACTCTGATGGTGGCAACTTCCATGTATCATTGGGTGAGTAAAGCAGATCAGATCAGTAGATGCAGTGTGCAAAGAGCTCCACCCAGTGGTCAGTGTGAGAAATGAATCTGTATTGTGCTACACTAGAAGCCCCTGTTTTAATGTAATATGTATTTTACATAGTTTATTTTTCTTTGGACACAATATGCACACAGTCACATTGTGCTCCGTTGTATTTCTTCCATCCCAATTGACACACTGAGAAGTCAAAATGTCCTAAGTAAAAACAGCCTATAAACGAATTACTTCAGCTCTAATATATCTTGATAGCTTTGTGGTCACAGTCCCGGGAATTGCCATTTTTTGTTGTGCTTTGGGTGTTTACATTCTATTCTGCAACATCTAGAGGGTCCTGGTAACTATGCAAGAGTTCTTTTTATCAATTACAGTTCAGCTTTTAATACGAATTCTGCCATCTAGACTGCATGATAAGCCCCTTCATATGTTGATCAGTCATTGTGCCGGTGGATATTTGATTTTTTTAGAGGGACAGTGCCGGTGGTTAAGTGCAACAACAAAACATCAAAACCCCTGACTGTCAGCACTGGGGCCCCCCAGGGGTGCATTCTGTCCCCTCAACTGTTCTCACTGTACACTAATGACTGCATCTCACATCATCCATCAGTTAAATTTGCTGATGACACTACAGTAGTGAGTTTAATTACCAGAAATGAGGAATCAGAGTACAGAAACCATATCTCATCTCTGCTAGACTGGTGCAGTGCAAACAATCTGGAACTCAATGTTGGTAAAACCAAGGAAATGGTTGTGGACTAAACATGATGACCACCCACCCTTGACTATCAACAACATAGAAGTGAAGTGGGTACACAGTTTTAAGTTTCTGGGAGTGACCATCATGTCCACCTTGAAATGGAAGGACAATGCCTGTATGATTTTAAAGAAAGCTCACCAGAGACTATTCTTTTTAAAACAGCTGAAAAGAGTTGGGTGTCTAGCAAAGGAGTTTTACCAGGCAGCTGTGGAGAGTATCCTCACCTATGCTGTAACTGTCTGGTTTGGAAACGTGTCTGTAGAGGAGGAGAAGCAACTGAACAAGGTGGTGTGCACCACATCAAATATCACTAGGTGTGAGGTTTTTCCATTGCTTTCAGAAATCTACAAGGCCAGGCTGCAGAAAAGAGGCCTAAAGATTTTAAGGGACCCCTCCCACCGAGCTAACTGCCTACTGAACTTTCTCCCCTCTCATAAAAGACTGAGAAGCATAAAAGCAAGAACAACAAGACTTAAGAACAGCACGTACCCCCAAGCTGTATGACTTTTTAATAGCCAATAGTTTTATATATGATTTTAATTATTATTGTTTATCGCATTGTGCACTTTAACATGCATTATGCACTTTATTAAGCAGCTGCTGCTGCTCCAATGCACTTTAACACGCATTTTGCACTTTATTCAGTTGCTGCTACTTGGCCCCCCACAGTACTGTTTTTCTATGTTGTATTTTTACTTTGGATTTTATTTATCTTATTCATGCACTTGTTTTTATCCTGGAATGCAGAGAGTGAATGTTGATGTATTTGTGAGACCCATTGCAACAAATTCCAATCGACTATGTCGACATGGCAATAAAGTATTGAATCGAATCTTGAATCTTTTCCTTCCACGGTCTAAAAACATGCAGCTGAAGCTGAATAAAACTAGTTGTGACTGAGAAAGAGTTTACCCCCTGTGTGTAACTGTTTGTAGCAGGTTTAGGCTGAGATAGCAAATATATAAAACAGGAGTGGATCATTTGATGCAGTGGTTTCTCACCTTTTTTTGGTTGGTTGTTACACTTTAAGACAATATAATGTGTACTTCCCAGGTTATGGCCTCTGTGTGGACAGTTTCCCTTTTCAGATTGTTTCATTTGAATGATTCATATGCATGAAGTTGTTAAAGTATTTATGAGAAAAAGCAAGAAATTAGTGAGAAAAAAACAACATTCTTGTATGACAGAAATATTTTTTCTTAATGGTGTTTTGCGCCCCAGATGTATCCTATTGAGAACCACTGCTCTCATGGTAAAGTAGCTCATCATGACCCAGCTGTTTTCATTAAATTATCTACCTCGTTTTTTGTGTTAATAAATGATAAATGATACTTAAATGATTTCCAGTTTAAAGGCAGCGACAGTATCGAGACTGGTTCTTTATACCAGACTTTCTTGATCTCCTGCTAACCACTTATGAATTGAGTCTTGTCCAAAACACCACAGCTTACAGCAGATAACAACATATAGCCTGTGGCGTGGTGATAATAAACGGATAAAAGCGCAGGATATGCAAAGCCACACAGAGAAAGCCTGTTCATGTCATGCTGAAGTGCCATTAACTACTGGTTGGACTGGCTTGTCCTTCTTGTGTGATGTCATCCAATGGATGAGTGGCTGGCGGCTGCGATGCGCATGTAGCCTATGCAGTCCGCTGCCTTAACGCATCACAACGAACCGCACTTGACAGCTTGCCAGGTTAGAGGGGGAAACACACACACACACGCACATCCACACACCATTCAAGGGAGGAAACCAGACCTGCTGATTTTTCCGCCAGGCACAACCCGAGGTCTCTCTCTCTCTCATCGACATCTCATGCATCATTTTTTGGGATTAATTATGCGTCTGTTCTTCAACGCACAGATGACAGCGTAACCGGGGCAGCAAGCTTTAAGATACCCCCCCCTACACACACCGCCGCTTTGTTGAATAGGATCTGTTGTGATTGGACATGAATTCGGCGGAACAGACGGTTACATGGTTGATTACGCTCGGGGTTCTGGAATCGCCGAAGAAGACCATCTCGGATCCTGAAGCATTTCTGCAGACATCCTTGAAAGATGGAGTGGTGTTGTGTAGATTGCTGGAGCGGCTCAGCCCGGGGTCCACGGAGAAAGTAAGGGCAATAACCCCCCCCCCCCCCCCCCCCCCCTCCTCCTCCTCCCACCCCTTCTGTCCCCACTCTCCCCACCGCATAACCAACCGCCCGCCCCGTCGGCGTGTCTGTGTGCTGCCCAGATCCGTGAAACCGACGCGGTTTGTTGTCTGGCTTCTCTTTCTGCCCAGTGGTCCATGAGGCGATTTCTTTTGTAGGTCACGACAGCCCGGGTTATTGTCTGCGAAAACAGCCTATGCTATATGGTTGCACATGTCAGCATGTAAAAAAAGACAAAAAGAAAGAGAGAAAGGCCGCTGCGTATTGATCTCTAAAGCAGGCAACATCTCTGAAAAAGGAAATTGATGGATCAAACAGGCTTGGCAGTATCACCGTATACGTTTTATGGTGTTGATAATGAAGGCCTCGTCTGGTATGTGTTAATGCATGGTCCAAACACTTAAAAGAGCTGCTGTTAGTATCGTTTGGAGCCTCTCTTAAAACACTCTTTATTCCAGGCTGATGTGGCTTGTGTGCCAATGTATTTTAATACAGTATGCACACTGTATGATCAGCCAGGGGTGACTGGTTATCTGTACACAGACCACAGCTATAAGAGTGGGCCGCCATTGACTGCAAAGGCGCACACAGACACACAGATGGACCCCCTCCCCTTTTAAAGCAACAGCGCAGTGTTTGTGTCTTGTCAACGTATAGCAGCAGCCAGCTGAGACAACCACCTAAAGGAGGCAATGTTTTCCTTAAAAGAGACTCATGCACCTCTCCAACATAGCATGAGTAATTTGCCTGTTAAATGTCAAACAGGTTCCCCCATGGCAGTGACAATGAGGTACTATTCCATTTTTGTGACATAACCAAATGATGTTTCACCATTTGGTTCACATGTTGCTGGAGGTTAAAAGATAGCCCCTCTAAATATATGCAATCATCTGGCCTTAGGTGTGTTTGAAAAGGGGGAAACACTCGTGAGGACATAGGCTATGTGGAATCCAAATCAACGTGACATATTCAGCCAATATACTGCTGATCTAAATTCTGTTAAATCTTCTGCTATCTCATTTAGGGAGGCTGTTCTTTAGAGATTATGTTCTCCACACAACTGCTAAGAAGATTTTCCTTAACTCGTAAACTGTCCTGACTTAAGTTCTACCCCACAAAATATGCTCATATTATCAAACTAACTGTTGTAATGATAAAATAATAATTTGGTGTAGCTGCAGGTATGCAAACATATTGTTAAGGAATATGAAATGGCAAAAATGAAGACTGCAGGAAAGACATGTTTCTGTACCCCAAGTCATAACAACAATGGCCACCTCTGAGGAGACCCTGAAGCAACAAATGCTAAAACTAGATTTTACTAGTTTTAAAAATATATATATAAATAAAATAAAAAATAAGGATCACCTAAATTTGGTTATTACAAATGGTGACTAAGCTATGTACTGACAAGGACATTTTACAGTAAAAACATTTTTCAGTAGTCTCTGGTAGACAAAGTGTCCAATTGAGATGTGTTTCTAAATGACGTCAGACATACCTTCATCATATCTGTGCTGCACATTCTTGTTAATTATTTGCCATCATTATAACTTGGGCCATCATAACTTACTTGGGACAAGCAAACATATGTCAGCCTGGCTGATTCATCACTTGCACTTTAAATACTACCACTATGCTACTTCTGCACTGCTTATAATTATACTTTACATTTTTCCCATGCCACATTTCTCATTTTCTCTGTTATTTCCACTTCTCCTGGTTGGTTATAATGGATGGGCCATGTTTATACATCTCGGAACAGCATCATTGGCCAGCCATTTCCAGTCACTATCAGGCCTAGATGTGGTCCATGCCATCCCTGAGATGTGGCCCTCATTTACCTTAGTCATACTCAGTTTAAGTTATTACTGGCAGTCCATGCAGAACTGTATGTGGGCCAGAAGAATGTGGGAGATGTGGGCCACAACTGGGCCAGATGTCAGTTAGACTAAAGATGATACACTCTATACACAAACATGCCTCTTTTCCTCCCTCACTTGAATTTCTTCTTTTGATAGATGCAAGGTGAGGATATTGTTCAATATTACAGAATCTAAAAATGTCACGTATCAATGACATACTGTTTGAAATGACAACACACACCCCCGATCAATCTGCGACCTGGACATACTCAGACAACAAGCCCTCTCCATTATCATAACACCAAGAAGGAAAATGAGATATAAAAGAAAAATTAAATTCAGGATTGAGAAATGTGTAGAGAATCTATGATGTTAGGAGTAAATTAAAAAAAGGTATTAGGAAATGCTACTAATTGACAAATGTGGAAAAGAGGAGGGGGAAAACAGCCCTGCAGTAAAAAGTAAAGGGACAGAAAGATATTTTTGGTGTATTACTTCATACTTTGTTAGTCCTCAGACACTGGTCACTGAATAATTCCAGGATTCTGTATATACCTTATATATATGCATAAAAAAGCAGATTTTAGCTTATTGTGGATATATGGGTATCTATATAGCCTACTCGTTTCCTCCTTTTGGATTATTCATATCACCTAATTTAATCTGAAATTTCAGTGCAAAAAATACTAAAGATAATTGACACTGAAAAAAGTCCCAGTCTGTTCATATCTTTTTATTTATGTTGGAGTTATCAGATCTTTTTAAGTCTCAAATATTGATGTTGGAATCAAATGTTAAGATGCTCTATTGGTTGGATAGTTGAATTGGTACCACTAACAACAAATACATTAGAGCTGCAATGATTAGTCGATTAATCGATTAGATCGTCAGAAAACTAGTAATTTTTTAAAGACAAAAAAACAACTCTAAAATATGCTGGTCTTACCTTTTTAAATGTGAATATTTTCTGTTTTCTTAAGTCCTGATAATAGGGAACGAATCAAACTAATCGATTAATCGAGCAAATAACCACAACGAACGAACGGTTTAATGGATAATGAAAATCATTAGTTGTAGACCTAAACATGCATTAGCGCCACTATAAATAGTTATTTGGTAATTGTTATGATGTTATAGAAATGTGTTCATCTGACTTTATGTCCATTTTGGAGGCTGTATTATGTGCTGTGCTATAAAATTATACTGCCATACTGTGAGTTGTTTCTGTGATTGTGTACACCCATATCCCCAATCAGTGAGGGTAAAAAAAGTATCTATTTGTTCTTTTTATCCACTGTGTTGAAGGAGGTTATTGGACAAGACAGTGAAGCAGTGAGTTACAACATCAGTGGTGATCTCTATTAGTCAACGTCATTTCCCTCGACCCAGCTCCACAGCCTCCTCCACTTCCCCGCTGCGGGACTTGCGTTCAGCCTCCCGCAGTGTCAAATCACAGATATACTGTAGAATGCGTGTCGACCAAGAAGGAGCATATTTTTTAGGGCTGTTCAACTCTTACAAAACCGCAGTTGTGAAAAGCAAGAAACCAGCGGCGTGAAGTGGAAGCGTGTCTCTAACCAGCGTTCTCCGTCTTTTCAGATTTACCAAGAACCGAAAAACGACGGCGAGTGCCTGAGCAACATAAAGGAGTTTCTCAAGGGCTGCACATCGTTCCGCGTCGAGGTAAGTCTTTGTGCTTTACCTGTCGTTCATAGCACACGAGTCCGCATATTGCAACGTGAGAGAGGTGAAGTTTGAAACGCAGAGTGAGCGTGTTAAAGAGGAGATACCATAAACAATGGGCTCACGGAGTGGACGGACGGGACGGAGAGGGAGGAGGAGTGAGCCAGTAGCCGAGAACAATCACCCATCGTTAGGAGAGAGCTTGTCTGTCCAGTGGTGACACATTTGCAACATTTGAGCAACTTCAAGGGTCGTCCATTGATAAATTGTTGATATCCTAGCCTGTCTCCATGTCCTGGTGTATGATTTACACGTTTAGAAGCTACTATAGCGACTGTTTACACTCCTTAATTAATGCACAGCTTTGTCCTCGGGCTGGTGCGTGGCTGTATTGTCACCACCAGTTCACACAAGCCATTGTATAAGCTTTTTTTGGGTGCTAACAACAGTGTAGCCTTTTTTCTTTTGCTAACTCTAACAACACTATAATCAGTACAGGACTGTGGTCTTGTTCTAACATAGTAATGACAGTCTTGGTATTATAAGGTGTAAAGTCTAAACATGTCCACCTCGCCCTTGCAGGCATATATAGAAATGTTTGAGTGAGGTTGTAGTCATGGTTAATATGAGTTATTACCATATCTTAGGCAAATTGAGGACAGCATGCTGTGTACTGCTGTGTGTTTGCCAGTGCATAGAGGGGTCATTGAACCACACTAGTGTGACAATGCCAGTCAGTGTTCCTCAGTGTTGCCCCTCTTTAAGTTAGAACAGAGGTGGTAGAGATGGGGTGAGATGGAGCCCTGTCATACTGAATGCTGAAACATGCCCTTTTGTAGTTTTAGTAGAGGCAGGAATGCCAGGGATCCATCATGATTTTATTGAAAATGGCCTCTGTTTGTTTTGGCTCACAACAGAGACAGGTTTGAGCAATGGAATAATCTGCAGTTTTATTTGGAGCAAATAGTCAAATAGTCTCCTTTATCTGCTGGTTTATGTGATGCTGACCTGCTTCTTCACTGGAGAAGCCAACACTGTCACCAATTTCCTGTCTTTTTATTTAAGGCTATGTTTAGTCCATGCGTGCTGCAGTGTTTTAAATATGTGGACTGGACAGAGCTGGATTACAGTTAGTTTGGGACTTGGCAGTCCTCTGGCTCACCATCTGTAGAGCAAAGATGGATCTTCTCCAGAGCCCAGAGCGCTGCTGGCTCTGACCCCAGGTAGCTGCGGCTGCAGATTAGAGCAGTGACTGCTTAGATGAGAAGGACAGACAGACAGGCTCTGTGCTTTTGCAGTCCTGACCTGCCTTTTTTAGATGGAGTTAAGCTGGACGTTTGGCTGTGCATCAACTGTGTTTACATGTCCAGTTGGGATCTAATTTGTATATTTGCTCCTGATTAGACGCTGAAGACCAGGTCTGACACTCGCTCAGCTGCTATTACTGACCTTTCATTTCTAATGTGTTTGGCCACAGGAAGTGATCATTAGAGTTCCCATGACCCCTCTGGTCCCTCTGGAATCGTAACCTCACCCTCCACCTTCCCTGACAGTAATCACAGATTTGTCTTCACTAATGAGAGAGCTTCAGTTCTTTGCTATTAACAAAAGGTTGTTGTATTATAAAGCAACCGCTGTGGACACATAGTACAATTGTGAGGTATTTACATAGTGACTCACATTTTTGTTGCATTACTCTTTGCTCCAGCAGTTTGCATTTGAATATATGGCTTAAGTTCTGATACTTTGGATTAATTTTAGGCTTTTAACACCAGACACAGATTTAATACAACATCCCCAAAACTTGAAAATGAACTTGAAATGAACTTAAAATTTAAATATTTAGTTGGTTTATTTTAGTTAGGTACTTTAATTTGGTTTAGGGCTCCATCTAATGATTATTTTCATTATCGTTGTATCTGCTGATTATTTTTTCATTGATCAATTTCTTTGTCAATAAAATGTAAGAAAACAGTGACAATCACCACTATAATTTAAGCGGCAATGGTTTAAATGTTGTATTTTGTCCAAACAACCAAAACCCAAAGATATTCAGTTTACTGTCATGTATGACAAAGAAAAGCACTAAATCATCACATTGATAAATCATCTTTGCATAAAAAAGGACAAATGAATGATCGATTATCAAAATAGTTGATCGACTAAGCCTTAATTTGCTGTGCAGTGAATGATTGACTTAAGTCTTTGATCCAGAGGCATCAACAGCAAGTTGGTCTGCTGCAATCTTTACCAGATCTAAATCCATAAATTAGCTGTCCTGTCAGATCAAACCAGACCTTTTAAACTCTCAGATAATGATGATATCAGGCCTCAGAAATCCAGTACCGGGCAGGTGATACTCTTCACTTCCTGCTTGTTCTGGGGACTTTTTGCATTCGGTCTGGTCTTCAGGAACTGAAACACATGATCAGTTGATTGAGGTCAGGTTACTGACATGACCAGTGGAGTATATTGCTATTGTTGCTGGCTTAACTACCTGATCTATGTATATTTAGGATTATTGTCCTGTTGCAATGTCCTAAAATTGTGAGGACTGAGGATTGTGGATTGTGTTAAAGAAAGGACTGTGAGTCCTATGCTGGCCACTCAATATGGATGTTTAACACCCTTAATGTTGAATGTCAAACACTTGTCATTGTTTCATTTTAAACCAATGTCACTGTCTGTATACATTATGACTTCACTGTTTGTACTCTTATCTCTCTTGCTGTACACAGTTGTATTGCAATATTGTCCTGATGCCAACTTAAGCATGTTCTCCAGTGCATTTACGTTTATGTATAACCATTAACTAAAGCACACATGGAGTTGTTGCTTATAACACCCAGTGCAGGTAAACACTCATTTCCTCAATCACGACATGTGCGGGAGCAATTTGCTCCCAGTAGCTTGCTGAGTCACAGAGAGGTGTTACATTATTGTTTCTGCCTGCTTTGAGATTGTGATGATGAGGTCTAAAAGACATGTCTAAGCTTGTCATCAAAGTCATGTTCATTATGTCTCCCTGCAATGAATGTTTAATGATCATCATTCATCAAGTTTCACTGTGAAGAGATTGGTGGTCTTTCTTCTAATATAGAGCCTGTTAGAATGAGTTATAAATTGGTAGAAGAGCTCAAATTTTGCAGATGTGTATAACATCTAGATGGGTGAGGGCGAGGGGGCTTTCACATGAATGCTCGCAAGGACAGTGAGTCTTCCAGTAGTTTGTACACACACACACACTGACAAAAACTATCTTTGCAAACACACACAATAATACACATATTCCCTTGGGGCATATCTGTAATCAGAGCGGAAGATGAAAAAGACTCCTATCTCGCAGTCACTCACCCTCCATTACTGAAGCGAGAGTTACTAATCACTTGAAGCCGTTACACAGGAAGAGAGAGGACAACTACAGTCATCAGCAGAGATACAATCACTGCCATTCATACTAAACCAAGAGGCCAGTGAGAGTCACGCTGACATGCACACACACTGCTTACGCTGTTACTGCAGTTAAAGGATAAGGCTGGCATTATTATACATTTTTTCTTGTTGTCAACAAATCCCTTAAAATGACCAAAACCAGCAGAGTATTACTCAGTTTCTCAATACCACTCTCTTGCCCAGTCTGTGGCTCTGAGCCTCAGTCCTATTTGCTGCTTTTGACATTTCTTTAAAATTAGGTCACACAAATATAACATTTTTAAAAGGCTAAGGAACTCCTTTTAAAAGGTGGGCACTTTAGTTTTTAGCAAACTCAGACACTCAGACATTGGTTTGGGTATTGTTTGAAAAATGTCAATAGTTGTGCCAATATAATTCTCAGAGGATATAGCTGGCAATTCTCTATATTTCTCTTATTGTCAGCAAATGTCATATGTAGAGCCAAACCAACAATGAATTGATCCTACTTAAAAGTATTGTGCATATATGTTATTCCTCCTTACCATAGACTTCCACTGATGTCCAAAAACTATTAACACATCAACGAGTCACACTGTTGCAACTTGCACTGGGTGTCATTTTATGGTGGCATGGCAGTTTGTTTAGAAACTGCTCCAACCAAAGACTAATAACAGTCTAGTAATAGCATAGTTAAGTTGTGTGCTCTGTACCTGGTTGTGAAAATGTCTGGACCACATGATTACACATAACAGAAATTCTATTTTTTTCCCCTTTGGCTACTGTGCTATGCTGTTGATGGCTAGAGGCTATAAAGTTATAAAGTTACCTCAGCACTTACTACTTAGACCAAGGTTACATTAATGGTGCTCTCAGTCTCTCCCTTTTAGCACATCTGTGTTGTATTTCAGTTGCATATATGTGTATCCTCTGAACTGTGGCTCATACAAACAGTTCCATGAATCCATCACGCTTGTCACATCAATCAGACTCTCATCCAGACATTTTACTTCTTTTTTTTTTTTTTTTAAAGAACTTTACTACAGAGTCAAGAGGTTGTGATATGCAGCAAAACAAGCTAGTGAAGAACTTTCTTTGGAGTCTAAACAAACTAACAAGCTCAAACTCAAATCCTTCGTATCAAAGGAACATGTCACCCTGTGCAACAGTGATGCTCACTGATGTGTTTTTTAATAGAAACAACCGAGGTCTGCAGCACATAGAAATGAGATGTGTCAAAATAATATAGAACGTGGCTAGTAGGCTGGGAACTATTTGATCCCGTTCTGGTACCAAAAAAGTGCTGAGGTTTGATATGCAGCTGTACTAAAACAGCTGGAGACTGTTTTCAGCTGTGGATAAAAACATATTTGGTGTGCTAGTGAGTATGAACAGCAGCAGGATGGCACATGTTGAATAGACTCAACATTCCTAATAATGAAGGAACATGTCACCCTGTGCAACACCATGACTCATTAATGTGGTTTTAAAACCTTTTGGACAACAGTGGAGGTCTATGGCACTATCTATGGAATAAGCTCTGTCAGTATTACTTGAATAATTGGTTAACTGATTAGTCAACAATTTTGGTAATATTTTATATAATTTAAATTTGAATATTTCTTTTGGTCGATGATGTCATTTAATGTTTTATATCATTATAACATCTGATCACAAGCCTTTGCATTTACTCCTGATTTTAGCAAGATGTTTGAAGAAGTGATTGGATTGCAGTGTTTTCCAATTAACTCTATATATCAGTCTTTTGCTGTGCAGGAAATACTTGGATAAATTAATTGTTGGTTTTGGTCCTAACATGGGCTTTGTCGAATAATAAATATGTAGAATGGCCAGCATTATCCTTTTTAATGCTTGTGTTTTTCTTAAAGTAGACAGGGGAACTCAGGATGTACCAGTAGCTTTTGTAATACACATAATTCAACCAAAATCAAGAAGACTGTAAATAGTGTCTGTTTGTAGCTGCTGCAGATATACTTGTATCTGCTGAGGTTGTGAGTTTCGCCCACCACTTCTGTCAGGGATAAAGAGAGTTATGGATTGACTGCTCAGAGCTTCCAGCGTGGCCAACTGATGACACAGTGCGGCTGCACTGGAATTAGCGATTATCTTTAAAAGGGAAATGCGCTTGCCGATGACTTGTTGTCTGACTCTTCCTCTTTCTGTCCTCTCTCACTCACAGCCATTCGAGGCGAGTGACCTGCTGTTAGGACTGAACTTCTCAAAGGTGCTGAGCAGTCTCGTAGCTCTGAATAAAGTGACTGCAGGTGAGTAAACAAAGATTAAAATAAAGATTGAGTCTAAACGTGCAGTATGTGACAGTTTCATGATGCATGTAGTGGTTGTTTTATCAAAGACGCGCTGGTGGAGTGTGTGGGAAGTGACTGCAGATACCAAGTCTGGTGTATTTATGTTTTTTCTTTCTTTACAGACATTGGTGTGGGCAGTGATTCAGTGTGTGCCCGACACTCTTCAGCTCACCGCATCAAGTCTTTTGAGTCGCTGTCCTCTCAGGCTTCACTGGCCCGATCCTCCAAGCTGCTGCAAAACCAGTTTCGCAGTCTGGTAAGGCCAACACTTATTGATACTAATAATACTACTACTACCCTGAGAGTGTGTTGAAGAGATGCTCATTCAATATTTTAGTCCATAGTTTGTAGCAATGTTTCTGAACTATATTCTAAAGTGTTCAAACACATACATCAATAAGGGTCCAGTGTAGTCAGTTCAGTGTTGCACGTCAGTAATTATATTTTAATAGTTCATTTCTGCCTCCAAGTTGTTCTTCTTTTTTAAATGAATTTAAGAATGAATTAATGAATTTTAAAAGGATTTTTGTTTGTAGACTGTAAAATTGACTTTTGTGTTAAATGAGCAGTTTATTACAGAAGATATATCAATTCAACTTGGATTGTTGAAGTGGCACATTTGTTGAATTAAAGGCAACGCTGGTTTTGAAAAAAGTAGCTGATACTCTCCCCTGTCTGTCACAAGTCCGTCAAGCCAACCATCAGTCAACAAAAACACTTACCCTATAGAGCCATTTACCATCTCTTCATTGCATTATGAAAAATTTACTAGAAAATAAAGCTTGATTTTGATCAGTTACGGAAAAACAGTGAACAACTGCAGGAAAACAGCAAATGAGAAATTAAAATAGATAGAAAAATAGAAGCTTTTGCTTGAGGGGTGGAACTGATGAATAATAAATGTTTTATGGGATTTGTTTCACAAGATAGATATAAAGTGATTTGTTTAATAGTAAAACTCTTCTTGTCAACACTTGTTTTCCTGTTTGAACTCTACATTTCTTCCATCTTTCAACACTTGATCCAATTTCTACTCACTGCTAACTTTGCCTTTTGCTTCTTTTCCTCCACGCCTCATTTGTCAGGACATGTCAGAAAACAGTGGACAGCAGCTGCTGGTGAAGGCGCGTTTCAACTTTCAGCAGAACAACGAGGATGAGCTCACCTTTAACAAGGGTGATATCATCAGTGTGACTCGTCAGGAGGATGGTGGCTGGTGGGAGGGGATGTTCAATGGCAAGGCTGGGTGGTTTCCTAGCAACTATGTCCGTGAAGTCAAAGGCTCTGGTAGGTACCTCTCCCAGACATTTCAGGGAGTTACTTGGTAGAGATGCTCTAATCAGGATTTTTCATACAACTGCTGAACATGTGATGCTTCCTTCAGACTTAGAATGAATACAGGCAGGTGCATCCCTCAAAACACATAATTACAAAAAGGTCTCCACCCCTGCATGCCTCTGTGAGTTATCACACAGCAGCTTGAAAGATTAAATTATATTCTAAGCAGACGTTATCATGTCTCTTTCAGAAAAAAAGTCGACAAACAGTACACAACAAGACATCTGCCTTTGACACTTCAGTTCCATCTGGCTTTATGACAGTAACACAGCCCCACAACTGTTGCTTTCCAAGGCCTACTGTGGTGGCAAGAGATGGGAACTCAAAATCAGAGTATCTGTTTGATATTAAACTCATCAATGCAAGGATTTCATGTAATTGGTGATTTTAAGCACCAATGATCAAAATATCATTTATATGTTATGATTTTTCCCTGGAATAATGATGCAATATGCTTGATTTGTTTATTGGTTTAATATAACCACATTTCCAGAAATAATTTGGGAATTACAAGTTATGATAAGATGGTTAGAATGAACATTTATGTGGGCAGGACACAGAGGAACAAAACACTGCCTACTAATCCACTTTCACACATGACATTTCATTTGTTAGGCGACCCTGTAGTCTTTGAAACTGTTTCACTTTCATGCCTAATTAGACAAAATGCTCGGCAGACGTGTGTTTAAAAGGCCTTAATTAATTTCTTGTCTCTCTGGCCACAGACAAACAAGTGTCTCCCAAGTCCGGCACCCTTAAAAGCCCGCCTAAGGGCTTTGACACTTCTGCAATCAGCAAGACATACTATAACTTGGTAAGTACACACCACTACAGTAATCTGACATCAGACTGTATCTCTGTTATTAGAGCATTTCCTTAATGTGACTGACCTTTTTTTAAGTAGGATGCAGTGTAGGATACCTCTTGCAGTATAGGAAATTTCTTTTGGTCATATGTGGTTATTTGGTACTCATGATTGATTTTAGGCAACTGTTCAATATTTTGTGTGAGTGTTGATTGTGTTAAAAAAAACTGAACATTAATTTGACAGCAAATATATACAGATTAGTGTCACTCTGGTCATCAATGGGAAACCCATCCCTGGAATATTTTCATCAGTTACACATGGGTGGATGAATGAACACTGATCTGGTGTTACAATATTTTATGGATTAATAACTCAAATTTGAGGCACTAATTAATCAAAGAATGACAGTAATAAGGAATGGCGCTGTTTCAAAAAGACTATCTCCAGTTCTTGAAATATGGACACTTTCTAAATTGAAGCTGTTTTACTTCTTTCCAGGTTTTGCAGAACATTTTAGAAACAGAGACAGAATACTCCAAGGACCTTCAGAGCCTCATGACGAACTACCTGCGACCTCTTCAGAGCATTGACAAGTATGACTCATTCACACACACAGTACAGCATGACGAAGCCAGAACCAGTGTTTTTTTATTGTGTTACGGGAGCCTGGATAATCAGATTTTTGTATGTTTCCTAAACAATAAAGCAGGTTTTTAGCACATTAGTTTTGAATTTGTTGTCACCAGTTTGTTTTTTCCCTATTTTTTTTTCCTTTAGACTGAGCAGCTCAGATGTGTCTCTGATTTTGGGCAACCTCGAGGAGATCAGCACCTTCCAGCAGATGCTCGTCCAGTCTCTGGAGGAATGCACTAAGTCAGTCCCTCCCTGCAAATACAGCTCCACTGCAACAGCATCCTTTCTGTTTGATAATATAAGTGTAGGGGCATCTAGTGTTGGGCCACTGTATTACAGGGATTTTGGATTTAAGGATAAACAGTGGAATATATTATATGTTGTGTTATATACTGCTTTTGGCTCATAGCACACATAAACGTGCCATATACTTCTGCTGCAGTGTATTTTATTTTTCTTTATTTTTTTCTTTAGGCTTCCAGAGAGTCAGCAAAGGGTGGGGGGCTTCTTTCTCAACCTCATGCCACAGATGAAGGCTCTTTATGTTGGTTATTGCTCCAACCACCCCTCTGCAGTGAATGTGCTCACCCAGCACGGGTAAGTTTACACATCAACTCCATTCAGTTTTTGGAATTAATCTCTTTTTTTACAGTTGTAGCTATCAGCATGTTTGCTGATTGTGGGAGCAAAGTCTAGGTTTGTGGACAAGGTTTGTGGACACAAAGTGCACAGTCTGTAGTCTACTCATCGTCAAAACAACTGCAGTGGAGGCAGTGTTTTTATAGAGAGAAAAATAACCAAATAAAGGAGGGAAAATTAAAGAAATATTTCCATGCCGGTTACAGTACGAAAGAATACAGTACACGAGCATAGAGGATCAAAATTTTGGACCCAATCTGAAACAAGATAGTGGAAAACCAAAATCTGATAGTTGGCTGCAAACTCCGTAAACACAGTTTATGATGTCTCATCAATTTTTGTAGGCCAAGGCAATATGATAAGCTAAATTAATATTTAATTAATTGTCTCACTGTCTCTGTCTTGCCTTCCTCTTGCAGTGAGGTTTTGGGGGAGTTTATGGAGGGAAGGGGTGCTGTCACTCCTGGGATCCTCACCCTGACCACAGGCCTCAGTAAACCCTTTATGAGACTGGACAAATACCCCACCTTACTCAAAGAGCTGGAGAGGCACATGGAGGTGCGTGCCTGTGTGTAAACGTCTGTGTGGTGATCTTGAATTATGTAATGTGTTTTTTAACCAACATGTTTCATCTTTTGCAGGAGAGTCATCCTGACAGACCTGACATTCAGAAGTGCATGGCGTCTTTCAAAAATCTGTCTGTAAGCTAAACACACTTCTTCCTTCAGTCAGTCATGTAGAGTGTGACCTTACTTAATTGTGTGTTTAATAGCATGTTTTTGATTGTAACTGTCTGTATTCATTGTGCCAGGCCCAGTGCCAGGAGGTGAGGAAACGTAAGGAGCTGGAGCTGCAGATTCTTACTGAGTCCATTCGGCTGTGGGAGGGTGACGACATTAAAACCCTGGGCTCTGTACTGTACATGAGCCAGGTCATAGTCCACAGTCCTGGGTCAGAGGTACAAGCACCACTCACCTACACTTTACTGCTACTAATAGTGTTTAACTACATATGGTCTAACCTATATACTTTTATTACTTTCAATTATAACTTACCAAAATCATGTTATTTAATTAACTGTAAACACATTTACGTAATCTTAAGTACTGAATACAACTGTCCTCAAGAATTAAGTTTGTTGATTAATTAAGAGGACTTCACAAATGTAAATAATTGTTGGCTAATAGTAAAATATGTCATTTTAAGTGAAGAAAACGGAGATTTCTTAAGATTAGATTAAAATAAATGCTACAGGTTGATAATTTCAACAAAAATAATAAGACATATCTAAGGTCACTTCATATACAGTTAAATGAATATGGCTTTGGTACACTAGCTCAAAATCACTAACACATAGGGATCCGGGGATCAGGGATCAACACCAAAAGCATCAGTGGTAAAACATGCTGATTTCTTTAAAGGAAAAGCCTGGAACTTTACTATCTTTTTAGCTGTATGTTTTACTTCCATAAGGAGTATTTCTTTTTAACAATCCAGTTTTCTGTGACTGAGCTTCTTTTTAAACACCTCTTTTCATTTGTGGTTAGGGTTAGTAATGTAATGATTATGAGACACATTACATATATTTTCATTATGAGGGACATGCAACACTGACATCTTTCCAGACATTTTTTGACATTATAATTCAATGGCACCCACTCTAACACTATTACTGTTAAAAAATGGGCTACTATATGGCAGAGATTCACAATAATGGATTGAAAGATCACCTTTGAACAGCAATGGCATTCTAATACTCAAAGATGGTGATTTTCTATATGTTATTATCAACCAATCTCATGTGCAGAGCCAAACTAAAAATGAACTCAGCCTACTTGAGTAATAACAGTAATACTCTTAGGAGAAAGATTACAGTAGATGCCACTGTGCATGTGTTGGAATGCAGTTTTGTTTACAATGCTTCACTAGCTTGTTGTGCTACATATCACAACCTCTTGACTTTGATTAAGTGGTGATATATCGGGCTTTGGATACACATAGCCGTGCGCACACACATACACACACACATTTTGTAGGTAGGATGAGTTAATTATTTAATTCTCTATACTTCAGAATTTTATTATGATAAATATTGAAAATCTCCAGCCTTATCCTTTTAAAGCATGGTTTCACCTCTATTTAAAATTATATCTTATAAATGTCTTTGCTGCATTTTTCCTCATCACCTACTACACAACATATACTATGTTCCTATCATTATCGAAACTAATTAGGTAAGATGAATAAGAACAAAATTGAGAGAGCTTGAGCAATTGAGAAAGTTTGAATTTCTTTGGAAGAGGTGGGGGACATAAAGAGCGTAATTTCTGTGTTTATAATGTCACAATAGTAGTGTGTGGTTGGCAGGCTTGTAACAGCAGTCACCAGTTCAAAAAAAGTTTTAAAAACCCGGGGTGTTGATCCGGCAGAGTAAAATGCATTATGTAGCAACATCCTGCAGTTATCTGTGTTTGTTATGGTGATAAAATGCCACATCTGTAAACTTCAAATAGGAACTCTTTTGATAATTCCCAGACCAAAATCAAGACTCTCCACCTGTGTCTTGATAATTTTCACTCAATAATTCACACTGTTGCAACTTTAAAAAAAAAAAAAAAAAAAGGTTTTACTTTGATCTGAACTGCCCGTTAGTCAAATGTGTCCATAATATTGGTGATATAAAACCTGACAAAACATGGAAGTCTTTTTTTTGCATTAACTCTTTCCCATTCCTTGAACTTTTTTCTCTTCTTTACTTCTTTGTCTCTCTGCAACTTCCTCCTAATAAACCAGGAGAAGAGTGAGCGTTACCTCATGCTCTTCCCCCACGTTCTCCTCATGTTGTCTGCCAGCCCGAGGATGAGTGGCTTTATATTCCAGGTCAGTGATAAAGACTTTCTCAGAGTCTCTCTCTGATTCCCTTCTGGTGTTTAACCTCAGAGTACTGGACATATGTTGGTCATTTCTCTTTTGTCTTGAGTCTTATATGATTTCCATATTCAGGGAAAATTGCCTCTGGCCAGCATGACGGTGACCAAACTAGAAGACTGTGAAGCCCATAAAAATGCCTTTGAGCTCAGTGGTGAGGTTCCCTAAGATAAACAACATGCTTTGCTTAATGCTGCATTTATTACTCATAATTTCTTTAACAACATTGTGTGTTTCTCTGCAGGTACGATGTTTGAACGTCTTCTGGTGGCATGCACGAACCAGCAGGACCTGCAAGACTGGGTGGAACACCTGACCCGACAGATCAAACACACTGCAGCCACAGCGCCCAGCCACAAACCACTCACTGTTCCCTGCCACACGGTCAGGAGCTAATGATTACATACTCTATACAATCACTAAACCTGATTTTTCTCTAGTCATTTAGGCCTATTGTGGTGTGAACACTATAAATATACGGTATATGTTGATTTCTCATATGTGAGAACCCTAACATCAATATTACATGAGAGGCTGGTACAAGTAGTGCCCAGCAATTATATAAAATTGCTATACAGCCCTGTGTGAAGGGGCGTATTTATGTTACACAATACACAATTGCTTTTAATGAAATAAATCCAAATACATAATAGACGTTCAGCCTTATGAAAAAACAATCAATGATGATAATTTAACCACAATAGGCCACATTGATAGGTGACTGAAACATTCTGAATGATCAATCACAATTAATCCCATTTCAAAATCTATAAACCTATCTGTAGGATTTCAGTTTAAGGGAATATAATGCTCTACTGTGGTTTAGGTTGATTAAAAACAGGAAGGAATCATGTGGTGGAGCAGTTTTGCCTTGGTTGGTAATTAGTCTAATGACTGTATTGTATTTCTTGAGTCAAATAATATAGTTGTTAAACTTGCCTTAATTGATTTATGTTTTCTGGCCACTGTGGGGACGGACAGGGCAACAAGCTGTAAACACAGCATTAACATATGGAATGATACAGCCAATGTGTTAACCAACAGTTACCTACTACACATCCAGCAGATAAAGAATAACAGTAGCTTTCATTTAGAGTATTGCCATCACCTGTGAGTGCAAGTTGACTATTCACTCCTCTTTTAGCACAGTTTTTCTCTTCACCAACTCCTGACGTCACAAAATCTTTATTTTATTTTTTTTATTTTACTTTAATATTTTTTTGTTGCTGGATCCAATCATTGAGTTGAAGAGTTTGATAATTATTTGTGGATTTGTCACTTTGAGTGATTCTTTTGCATTACAGGCAATCTTTTCAATGTTTTTATATTGAGTTAAGAGTGATCTTTCATGCTGAACAGTATATTGTGAACATAGCTCCCTTGCAGATGCATTTACTGGTTGTTAATCAGTTTTTTAAGAGCAGTTATTATTCCACAGAAGATCACAATTGTCCATTTTGTAGTAAGTGTTATTACATAGGACTTGTTGCTTTGTTTCTCAGCTCCCATCGCACCCTCTCACCCCATCCCGGCATGCTGACGGAAGGGCCATGACAGTGGCCCCCACCTACCACACCCTGCCTCACCCCTCCTCCCATGGAACGTCCCACAGCACCATGATGTGGGGCCCACTGGAACCCCCAAACACCCCTAAACCCTGGAGCCTGAGCTGCCTGCGGCCTGCACCCCCACTACGGCCCTCTGCCGCCCTCTGCTACAAGGAGGTGAGGGGCCGTGATTATGTATGGTTTGGACATTTTCATGTTTGTTTTGGGTTTTTTCTAATGTCATATCATTTTCTCTTTTTCTTGCATTTACAGGATCTTAGTAAAAGTCCTAAGAGTGTCAAGAAACTCCTGCCCAAGCGCAAGCCTGAGAGGAAGCAGTCTGAGGAGGAATTTGCCTTGAGGAAGAGTATGTTAAAAACTAAAAATACACCAAAATAAGAGTTGCGTTTTTTAAATGAAAGGGATTGTTCAACATTTTGGGAAGTAGCTTATTTGCTTTCTTGTTGAGAGCTGGATGAGAAGATCGATACCACTGTGATCTCTGCCTGTTAATTATGAAACTTGTGCCAGGAGACGTTTAGCTTAGATTAAAGACTGGAAGCAGGGATACAGCTAGTGTGCTGTAACTCCCAAATGTGTTGTTTTTACATTTCTGTTTTTGCACAGATTAAACAACATATGATGTGTTAATTGGTGAGCTTCAGAGGTGCTGGTAGTCAGATTTTTAAGACTAGCTCTTTCCCTTGGCTTCCAGTCTTCATGCTAACCTAATCATCTCCTGGCTCCATATTCATAATTAATTGACAACTATGAGAGAGGTATAAATCTTCTCATCAAACTCTTGGCAACAAAGTTAATCAGTGTAAGTCCCAAAATGCCTATTATTTTAATTTTTGCAGATGCTGTAATTTTTGCAAATACCACCCACCCACTGACACGGTACAGCTGTTGGAGGGAAAGACTGTTGAGAGGCACAAAAGCATGTGAATAAATTTAACCTTATTGTGTCCCCTCTTCTTTAGGCACAGCTGCTCTGGAAGAAGACGCCCAGATCCTGAAAGTTATTGAGGCATACTGCACCAGTGCCAAAACCAGGCAGACTCTTAACTCCAGTAAGAAAATACGTAATATTACTTATACATGTGCATGCACAGACGAGCAGAGGTTTATACCACAGCTTGGTGTCGCAGCATAGTTACGGCTATATCTTGCTGTCTTTGTATTCTGTTACTCAGTGCCTTTCATTAACACTGGTATTCTGTACTGATCCTTCTAACAGTATATTTTCCTTCTTTCTGTCTCTCCTCCACTCCTCACTTTTTGGCATTGCTCTGGTTTACCTTGAGTTCATCTTTTTCTTTCCATTTTCTGTTCTCTCCATATTTTATGTTTGCGTTGTAATTCTCTCTATGTATTGTGATTTGCTCCATCATCCCATCCTGCATCTCTCATTGGTTTTATGATTTACCATTTGTTGCGTGTTGCGTACACTACCTCTTCCCCCTGTACCGTCACTCCTCCTCCCTTGCCCACCATTTCCTTCCTTTACATCCGCCACTTCAACTTGGCCGTCCCTGACTAGCCTGGCAGGGCACTGACTTGATGCACAACCACGTGCTGGCTGACGTGGACCGGTCCTGCGTGGACTCGCCTGGCCGCCGTAGCAGCATGTCAAGGCCAGAATTGTCCTCTGACCTTTCGGAGGACTCTGACTATGACTCCATTTGGACCACCCACACTTACAGGATGGGTTCAGTGCCGCGTAAGAGCTGCATCTCTCACCAGAACTAAAGAACGTACAGTATTACCACGCTGTACTGTAATGTAACGTACAGCGCGCTTACCTCTTTTACCTTCAATGTATTAAAAGAAACTAGATTTTTTAATTTATCTATTTATTTTCTATTATATATTTGTCCATTTTTTTGTTAACTTATTTGGTTTATTTATTTTTGACAGTTTGAAGATGTTTAAAGCATCTCCCTGTTGCCTTTGCCACTTTCCCTTTTATGTGCCTCCTCTCTTTCTGTAGTTGTCATGCAGTAAATGTTTGGTAATTCTTGTTAATTTATCTTGAATGTGACCACTCCCCTTGTTTGACCATAAATGTGGGGAACTCTCCTAGCAGAGAGTACAGGGACGTTAGAGTGGAATATAGGGGAGGGAGATCCAGGGGAGGGAGAGTTGGGGACTGAGCTATTCCTGTCTGATATTCAGATGTAATTCAGGAACGAGTGTATTCTATTTATCATGTACTACTTCTCTCCAGTATGTGTTTTTAGAGTATGTATGCTCAAACATAGCACAGAGGCCACATACACACACGCACAGGTTCAGGCATATATGCCCCTGCTGCCAGATAATATAGCAGCATGTAAATGTAATATCCAAATTCTTATAATTTTATATCATTGCTTTTATTCATAATTTGAATCTGCATCCATTGTACCAGCCCTAGTAGGAATTTAACAAATAACATGACGTAAAGCTATAGAATACAAATCCTTGCTAAGATAAACAACAGGAATAATAAATAATAAAATAATGAACGATATACAGTCCATTTTATGTTGGAGCTGCTACAGGAAGAGGAGATTGTTACATATACTTCACTCTCTAGTCAAGCTTTTATCAACTGAACAAGAGCTAGTGGACTAAGAATGGTGAATTTAAAGGGCCTGTTCACCCAAGTTACAAAAAACAAATTTTTACACTTAAAGTTAATTTTAGTTTCTTTTTGTTTCATCTTCAATACAGTGGAGGTCAGTGGAATTTTGCTTGTACTTATTACAGCGGGGGGAAAGTACATTTAGTAAACTTAACACCCTCTGACAATGTTATTTTTGCTAACCTCCAGTGATTTAATGTCATTCAACACTTTAATAAAAAACAATATCCTCGTTACTTCAATAATACACAAACCTCACTGTTAAATGAAACTGCTTCCAGCACCACTACTACAATTCCATTTACCTCCATTTTAAATTTTGTAGAAGAAGAAATGTAAAAAAACAACAACCCAGAAATAGTGTTTCAAAACCTGGGCAAATAATTCAAAACTATCCGTATGACAAGATGTACTTAGAAGTAGGTGAGAAAATATGCTTTTGTGATTTGAGTGAACTGATCCTTTATGTCTTTCATTTAAATAACTTGATGTACTGTGTAGTCTCATAAGCATCATCCTTTAAAGTCTGCTCTTGGACCCTGTAATGTCACTGTCTGTCAGTGGTTCTACAGGGTTGCATTTATATTATAGCCTAATTTTCATGTTAGTGGATTAGCAACATAAAAACGACTCATTTTAAAGCAGGCATACCTTAACAGACAGATGCTAATGCTAATTAACTTAAAATTGCAGTCAAATACATACTGTCCCGTAATATAAACCAAAAGCCTTTGTTTAATAGGATATGTCACCTGATAGATAAAGGAATAGTTGGACATTTTGGGATTTCTTTGGAATTTTTAGCATAAAGAAACAGCTAGCAGCTAGGTTACAAAATCTGCCTAACCTCTAAAACTCACTAATTTAATGAATAAAATTAATCATATTGGTAAGCTTCAGAGATGCTGGTAGGATTTTTTAACCTTTGGACAGAGCCAAGCTAGCTGTTTTCCTCTGTTTCTAGTCATCATGCTAAGCTAGGCTAAACATCCTAAATCACATCTAATTTCATGTTTCAAACTTGTATGCTAAGTTAAGCTAACCTTCAGCTGGCTCTAGCTCCATATTGAACAGGTAGGCTAAATATGGGAGTGGTAGCAATCTTCTCATTTAGCTCCCAGCAAGAAAGCAAATGAGTCATTTCTTAAAATGTCGAGCTATTCCTTTTAAGCGTAGCAGTTGTCAGGCTTCGACAATTTGACCAGATTAGCATAATGTCAAAAACAGATATCACAACAAACTAGCACCTATGCTACGTGCTATGCGTCATAAGCCAGGCATGCCTTTGTGTTTTCTGGCTTACGAGGCTTCCCATACTATCTCCTTGCATTTATTACTATTTTTATGAAAGAAGTATTTTTACAGTATTGGTATTAAAAGTACAGGTCGGCATCCATTTAGAGCCTATCCTCTTACAGCAAGCAATGTGAGTGACATTTGGAATATATTGGGCCATGTTACAGAATTTACTGTTTCTGAAATGATTTCTTTATTGTATTCATTATTTTGTATACAGGCTTTTTTTAATTTATTTTTTATTCTGTATGTCAATGTTTACAAAATGATCCCTGGAAGAATCATTTAATTTTTTCTTTTTTTTACATTTTATTGGTCTGTGTGATAGTTTACACTGAAATTATAACATGAAGTGTTTGAATTATTTTGCACAATCATGTAACGGGCCAGTGGGTGGGGGGGATAGAATCTGTTTAAATTCTGTACTTTTTGTCGTCTGCCTAGAGTGTGTATGATATAGTCCTAAAGGTAGACTTAAGTATTCAGTGTTACTGTAAAGTAAATGCTCATTCGTAGTGTAAATGCTCACCTTCAGTGTTTTGCAAGCAATGAGGGTAAAAAAAGAAACAAGAGACCGTGATTATACAGGAACATTTCTATGTGAACTACTCATTCAACCTCAGAATACTGTCAGAGTGGACTTGAAATATAAAGAGCACATAGTCTCCCTTTCTGTAAATAGTAGTTGTCAAGGAGCAAGAAAAAAGAATCCATTCTATGAGTATTTGAGCTAAGAATATCACTGTCCTTATATCATGTGCTATACTTTGTGACAGGTGTATTCTGTGGTTTAAGAAACTAAGTCAATCTTCGGGACAGGCAGGGTGAAGAGACTAACTGTCTTTGACCAACATTGTCCTCTGTGTGCTCTAATGATGTATTCAGTTCACACATGTGACCATGTCTTATCTGCAAACAGCGCCTTCAGTGTATTTGTTCTACAATTCTGAAGTGTTCAAGTCCCTAACGCTGTATTATGAGTTTTGAATAAATCTGTCATTTGGTAGACACTGGCATTCTGGTGATTTGTTAGAATCTGACTGTGTTTGGTGTGTGTTTTCATTTGAGGAAGATGATGGAGAGTGAAAATGATCATTACTTTCAGATTGACAAGAGGATTGTATTAATGGATTTGGCTTTTTTGCCAGATAGTTCCACAGGCTTTCATCTTCTTTCATTTTCCTCTGGCTTTTGTCTGGTATTTGGTCTTTGCATGACTAACCCTCTACTACTACCAAATGTGGTATATGTTTGTTTTCTCTTTATACTGCCAGTTGTTCCAATAAAGAAGTTAGAAGAGGATGATTCAGTGTTGACTCATCTTACTGCAAGGTGAGACAGAGCAAAGTACCAATCGTTGAGTGCTCTTCTGTTTTAAAACAGGACCACGAAGAGAAACAGGTCTACATGTGATCATCCCTGGAGAGGAGAGAGTCCTGGATTCCAGTCGCAATGGACAAAGCACAGCAGAAGAGAAGTAAGACTATAAGTCTGTCTCACCTTTACCCTGAGTCAGTGTAAAATCCCATGTAAAGACTAAAACCAGTTAGTCTGTCTCTGTACTTTACAACTTTAATATCTTGTTTGTAGCACACTGCCCCAAGCCTATCCTTCCCTACTGAAGACATTAATCTTTTAAAATAGGTCACATTTTTTGCACTGGTGAGTATTTATCACAGCAGGATAGTGTACATATGTGGGATTGACTCAAAATAAACTACAGTACCCATGTGTATCGTCAGAGAGGAACATGCCGCTCAGTGCAACTGTGTGCCTCAGCTGTGCCTTTTTGGACAACAGTGGAGGTCAATGGTGCAGGGGAATAAACTGTATTGGGCTTTTTGGGGATAAAGTTGATCTTATTGGATTTGTTCACAGTAAGAAAATATATATATATTTCAATTCTTTACCACCCAAATACTTTACATAAATGGTTCTTGCCAGCCAAAAACTTTTAACTTTAAGTTTATTGGTAAACCAGCTGCTTTTCGTTTAGTGATGTTAGTGCTCTAAGTTTAACAACCAGTCTTGTGGGCATTACAAATGTATTGACCTGTAATAATAACATCTCTATCTCGAAGGAGCCTAGTGGATGTGGTATATGCCCTGAGGGATGAGGTTCAAGAGCTAAAACAGGTGAGGAAATACGTCACGATGATGTGATTTACCAAATATATGAGTTACCGTTCAAATGACCCATTTTGCAGATCTAAAAATGTGTTTTCTGAGTAAACAGATGGCGTAATGTGAGCCAAGTGGATTAAACAGATATGAATTTTCTTGTTTCTTTAAATCAATGAGTTGCTTCAAATGATATAGACCAACGATATTGTCACCTAAACTTTAAGTTAGGAAACAAAATGTCTTCTCCCAATCTGTTTTACAACAAAAAGACTGACATGATTGATTTTCCATAACAGGATAATAAGAAGATGAAGAGGTCACTGGAAGAAGAGCAGAGAGCACGCAAGGATCTAGAAAAGGTTGTGAGGAGGGTGTTGAAGAGCATGAATGACCCAACATGGGATGAGACAAACCTGTGATGCTCTTGTGTGCCTCCATCTGAAGTGGGGTGTGTATATGTAAGGGCTTGCTTGCACTGTGTGTGCGTGAGAAACTCATGTAATTTCAGGTTGGTTGTGTGAGCAAGAGAGCAAGAGTGCCGTATGAATTGAGCTGTGATGTTGAACAGGGTCAACTATACTCCCCAAAAACATTCCTCCAACACCAAGCAAGAAGGTGAAGAGATCACAAACTTCCTCCTCTGTATGTCCCATCACTTCAACATACATCTTTAGTCTTTTTGGCATGGAGACAACTGGAGCTGCTCTCCCTGTGTTTACAATCATTTAACAGAACACTGTCCAGTGGTACAGAAACGGTATTTAGCCTACAAAAAGCCTTGGTACAAGTGTGAACTTCAACCCCATGACATTTCATAACTTCTTATTTAATTTTCTGTGAATTGATTCTTGTTGGGTATCTTCCCCTTACATAAACTCATCTTTTGTGTCTTTTTTTTTTTTTTGTCTTTATCTCCCACTTTTTTGACCACTTCACAATTTGCAACTGTCTTCTGGGGCATCCTAAGGGAATTGTACAGAGATATTGAACTTGTACTGTATAATGTAAATACTGCAAAAAGATGAGCCTTTGTCCATTGGGAGAAATAAATGTGTTTTTAGAAGAATGACTTTGAAATGCCACTAAATATATTCCAAATGAACAAAGAAACTATTTATCGCTCTCTTGCCGACAATGCCACTTATCCACAACACTCTCAGGTACACATAAATAAAATCACCAACT
The DNA here is from genome assembly GCF_027409825.1 of Scomber japonicus. Classification (NCBI taxonomy): domain Eukaryota; kingdom Metazoa; phylum Chordata; class Actinopteri; order Scombriformes; family Scombridae; genus Scomber; species Scomber japonicus. The sequence continues at coordinate 21,384,997 of NC_070588.1, forward strand.
GGACACTGCAGAACATTACCCTAGAGCCAGGTAGGGACTCACATAAACCTTTGTATAGGAAGGGTCATACTTTGCTAACTGCATTCCTCTAGCTAGTCGTGTGGCTATACGGTGGATAAATTGTTTTGAGCGTCACAACCCCGTGAAATGACTGACTTCAGAAATTGGTCTATTTGTCCGATAACTTAAAAAGAGCAGCAAGATTAAATTATTTTATTGCTCCAGTTAGCTGATGGCTAAACCGGAAATTAGCCGGCTCATCTGGAGGAAGTGTCTGAGCTACAAACTGGCAAACCAATTATTGCATCACAACAGGTACAACTAGCGCGGGAATGTCAGCACAGACACCAAACGTTGAAACACTAATGTAAATGACGCTCATTTTAATAAACGCCCCACACTATTGCTTTAAGCTATACTTCACAGATTCATATGTCACACTTTGTTTGCTAACTCACTTCAAACACTAAGCGTCTGCTGCTCATGTAGCTACTGATAGCATTTGAAAGATAAACCAACTGCTCCGTTTACAATGAGGAAGTTAGTGTAGTTTCTCCTTTCGCTTAGCTCAAAGAGGAGGCCTCTGTTGGAAATTTCAGACCTAACCCGTCCCAAAGGCTTCATTGAGACGCCAAGTAACTTCACTTCACTTCATTTCATTAAGGTAAGTTTGTGCTATCATTATTTTGTGAGATACCTGCTTAGGGTACTGTTAAGCTCCAGGTTTACAGTTTGCCTCTGTAGCCTACTAAAAAACAACAACATATCATCAATAGGCTACTACATAACATGATGAAAAAAACATATCCTATTCTCGTTTGTATTGTAAGTTTAATATGCTTCAGTTAAACTGGTATTGCTTTATTTTGGCCACTTGGGGACAGTGGAGCAAACTGTTAAGTGTTAACACTACATTTTTATTTATCACCTTAAAGTTGTTAGGTGAAAGTGTTAGTGAACACATTGAGCAGACTCCAACAACAATAGTATTGGTTTCACCCTACCTTTAGCTCAATTGAAAGGTGTTTCTAATATTTTTCATCACTCATGAATGTTAATAGCTGAAGACAAAATAAATACTGAAAACACCTGTGTATTAAATGTCCAGTACAAAACCACCACCTAGCCTACTATAAGCTCAATAAAAAACATATTTAGTAAAAGAGTCAGCTTTCTGACAGTGTCAACAAAAACTGAACATTTATAAGCTTCTTATAGTTCATGATTACAATGGATTGTATAGGTAAAGTGGCCAGCTAGTGGGTTTTGCTCAGACACTGTGCTGCTGCTGCTGGACTGTCCATTTACACTCTTCTGTAAGCATAACAAACACTACTACTATTGAATGTGAATACATGATTGATGAGTGTACATGAGTTGTCTGGATTTAAATTGACAGATAATGGTGTTTTTATTGGCAAAAAAGGCATAGAAACCTGAAAGTAAGTTTTTGTGGGGAAAAATATTGATTGCATCTTGCGTTTGACCTAACAAAAAACTCATTCATGCTGATGGGTGTGTACGTGATTGTATTTGTGTGTTATTGTGTGCGTCTACCACCTCTTTTTGAAGCCACACGCCTATTGAGATCTATTGTGTTTCCTGATAATCGTTACAAGCTTTGTGGGGGGAGATGATCCCATTCTGCCACTGTTGGATGAATAAGCGCAGATGTCAACCTTTTCACTGTGACTCTCACCTTGTCCACTCATTGGTAATGAAAACAGTTGCCTTTTGTTTCACGCTGAATATTCCTTTGTAGGAAACAAAGGCACAATTCACATTCATCCGGTGAAGTAGATCTCGACAGATAAAGCCAGGCCAACACTGTTGTGTGCTGACCTTTTTGGCCTGACTCTCTCGCAGTGTTTGCCTGGTTGACTGCCACTCAGACCACACCAATGAACCAGGGCGTTAAAATGGCCTCTGCCCTGCTACTGGGAAGTGTACCTGGATCTCTTAGCTGATGTTACCTACTTAGTACACATACCAGGACAAACTTAATAGCGTTACTCATCCTGTCAAGTGTCTTTTGGATGAGAAACTTGTGAATTGAAGAGGCAGTGGTGTATTATCAGGGTTCTGACCTGCCATAGCCCTTCTACGTTCTCTCTACCTCTTTCTTCCTACCAGGACGGAGTGACAGCTTGTCACTGTGGCCGCTCCACAATACGGCTCAGAACCCCTATTGTGGCGCTCAGAAAAAGCATCATGGTCTTCCTCTCTCTTTCGTTCACTCTTTTTTCTCCCTTTTCAAAGCAGAGAATCAATCAGCTGTACACACACACACATACACAAGACTCACTTCTTTTCCCTTCCCTGTGTCTATTCAGCAGCCAGTGATCATTTAGACTTGACATGTATTGTGAAAAACTGAGCTGCTCTGCCTCTTTCTTCTTCTCTTTCTTTCACTCCTTTTCTCTTTCAACTGTCTGTCATTAATGTCCAGGTCTTACAATATACGAACAGAGGAAAGGAAGAAAGCGAAGAGTGAGGGATGAATTGATGGATGGGCGGATAAGCACTCAGTGTCCTTTCTTTAAAGATTTGTTATTGTACAGTACTGTCTCTCAGTCATTTTTGGTTGGTGTTTCAGTCTGAAAGCCCGTCCACGTGCTCTTTTGTATGGGAAAGCAATAAGGCCCCATTGAATGAAGCTGAATGGACCTGCCATCCTTAGGGGCTGAGGCCTGAGGACTCCTATTCTTTAGCCCCCAATCTAATTGGAGCTGAAATGAAATGGAGGTTTCTTATGAAAATAGGCTTTGTTTGGCCGCAAGACTGGTAATTCATAAACAATAAGCAGGGCCCCATTGTGTAGATAATAATATATTCATGCCGCTAGAGATGGGGAGAAGGCAAAGCGAAGGCTGGGGATATATAAGGAGGATAGGCAGAGACCGGGATGGAGAGTGGAAGGATAAGAGGAAAGGGGAGGAGGGAGACTAGTGGCTAATAGCAAATAGTGGGTCAGAGAAAATTGGTAATGGTTGGGTAGAAGCAGAGGACTTATTAGAGGAAGTGAAAGGACTAAAAGTGGGAAGGAGAGAAACATGAGTAGGAGTGAGGGAGGTGAAAATGATGGTAGTAGGAGAGATAGACCAGATAAGAGTGCGGAGAGGAGGGCGGGAGATTGAGATATGGTTTTGAGTACCTCTAAGCCAACAGGTGACCGGTTTGGCATCGGTGGGGGAGAAGGCAAGAGAGTGAGAGTATCATGAAAGATTGAATAGGCTGCACAGTGCAAATCTCCGTGGTGTTGAGAGTGGTGGAGCTGATAGAGTGGATTGGTCAAGTGCAGAGATAGAGCAGAGCAAAAGCAGTCAATGTCTAACAGTGGAAGGGGAGACGAGGAGAGATGAGACTGCGGTGGTTAAAAGCGGACAGGAGGGCTTTCACAGCCTGGCGAGACGATGGGGGTTGCTAAGAAAAACAGGTGAGCCTTTATGCCACTTTGATGCATTAGTCTTTGTAGAATATCTCTCACTGTTATCTGGAAATGTGCAGGGCAACGCTGCTTCCGTGTGATGATCCTCAGCTGAGTCCACATGCTCTTTCAAGAAGTGACTTTCTCTGTCGACGCTCTCAAACAGTAGGACCAGAAAACATGCTGGACTTAAGTGCTCTGTGGAGTGACAGACTGACTGAGAGGACATGGCTTCCTGTATCTGCCCCGAGCAGGTCTTATTACATGCTTTTTACCCCGTGATTGAAGAGGGATTCTTACAAACTGTACAACAGGAAACACCCATTCCTCTGGATGCTTCTGGAAAATACAGTGCTGTGACTTTTCTTCTTTTATGTCTAATTTTTCAACTAACTCTAAATCCTGGACGCTTTTTTTTTTTGGTGACAGTAGAGGGAGAGGATGTTGAGGAACTGATTCAAACTGTAAACACTTATAGTTTTCAGTTTTCCTGCCTTTTTAAAGATAGAGGTCAGAGAACTAATGGTGAGTAACATAGAAATGTCAAATTTTGGGTGAACTGATCTAGCATGTGTGTTTTGGAGGGGTGTGTGCTCATTCTTGCAGGGAGATAAAAGCAAAACAATATGCTAGTGTGATGTCAAGCGTGAGAAGTAATCGACACAGTTTATCCGTGTTAGCCATGGCCCCCACAGCCCTCATCATTTCCATCTTAAATATACATGAAAGTTACTTTGTGAACACTGCGTACAACTTTTCATCAGTGCGGCAGTCATTGAGATACGTTGAATATCAAATGACGCAAAGCTCAGAACTGAAAATTCTGTATTTAATTGGATAATTGCAGTTTTAATAAGTTCTGTCTTAATATTTTAAATACCTGCATTAAATCATGAGCCTGTACACAGTTTTGAATGTGTATGAAGCTCTATGCCTCCCTGTAAATCTGTTACATAATATGGAAAATTAAGGTCAGTGGAAAATAAGTAGTTGTATAATAATAAGAAAACGTGTCACTTTACATCCTTTTAAGAATTCAAAACACACCTGTTCTTTTCAGTTTCATGACTTATAGAAGAAGAAGATGAACATATGATAGATTTAAGTTATTGATATGTAATAAAAAGAGAACAAACATAAAAGATTATTAATCAACAAATTGTCCACAGATGTATTCAGGCTCCTTGTTGTTTTATGGCCAAGAGGTGGTGGTATTTACTTCCATCTAGACATGTGTCACCCTTGGGTACCAAACACTGTGAGTATTTGGGTTGAACCACTAGATGTCAGCATTTATCAACATATGAAACAAAATTGTAGCACTGCCTTTTTCTTTATGTTCAACATTAGACCACATTGAGCTTATAGCTGAGCATATGTGTGCACTGATTATAGATCTTAACAAAGCAGCGATACAAACATTAAGGTGTCGGCCGGCAGTAAATTATAGCAATACATGGATGCAATTCCTTTGACATGTTTTACATATTTGAAAATATAGCACCACTTTCATGAACTGAAAGTCCACAGCAGGCAAATTGATCTAAAGAGCTGTTTATGTTTTATGGCTTTGACCGAGAATGTTCGACTCTAAAATTAAATATTTAATTAGATGTCACAGCAAAGGTCTGTTCTTAATCATAGAGGTACTCTTACCACGAGATGGCAATCGCACATAATGAAAATCTGTGTGTATGTGTTGGGGGGGGGCATGGAAGGTGCTGGGGTTTAATGTCTCCACATGGATGCTTTTGAATATAACTGCATGTCTTTACATTGGCATTTGGGTTTGTCTGTCTCCGTCCCACATGTGCGTGCATCTGTTCATTAACCTGCAGTATTTAGTGGATATCTGTGAGCGGAGCTGGATGTTTCCTTGCTGGAGGTCCTTGTTTTGTTTTGTTTATTTGCATGCAGCGAAGTGGTTGCTGGCGGTGCTGGTCACTACAAGTGGCTGGCATTCTGAGCCTGCTAATCAGGCTGCGGGCAAACTGGGTGGCAGCGCTCCGAATCGTTTGCTGGAGATTATCCCAAAATTATCCATGAATTATCCCCCAGAATTACGCCATTCCAAGTCAGGCCTTGTCCATTGATGTGACTGGGAAGAGAGTGTTGGACGAGGAAGTGTGTGTATGTATGTGTGTGTGTGTGCGTGTGCTTTCAGGGGGAGATTTGGATGGAGCAGTGTGGGTGTCTGTGTCATGGAGTGTGTATTTCTCTGTGTGTGTGTGTGTGTGCTCTGTAATGATTCTGGCGGTGTTGGTACATTGGGGTAATGGAGCATGTTAATCCACATCAAACAGCTATTAGCAGCAGATTTTATTCATAAAGGTCACTAGTTGCAGTAAGAGGAAAGACACAAAATTAACTTACATCTTAGAACCTGTGTACATTTTTTTTTTTTTAAATTCTTGCAGTCAACCAGTGGTTTGTGTTTCCAAGAGGTTCGACAGATTGCTCGTCAAGCCCTCTAATCATCTATTATCAAATCCTTATATCTGCAACAGAACAACTGTGTAAATTTTGTATCTAAACTTTTCTTTTTTTAAGACATTTATTCCCTTAGCTAGATGTTTTTCGAACCATTTGGGGAATAGTATTTAACTAACTTTTGTGTAGCTGCTGTTAGTGCACATCGTGCTGTCATTAAAGTCTGAGTTGATAGGAGGGACTACTTGCCTGCTTGTGTGTGGCAGCTGGAGACTCAGGAAGATGAATAGTGCTGGTGGACCTCTCTGCGATAAGTGTTCAGTAAACAGGTCAGTGGATTGTCCTCCGAGGCTATTTTCCCTGACTGGCAACACAAATTATCCTCCGTATTCATCCCATAAACAGACTACCAATGGTGCAGACTCCACATAGTTTGTTGTGGCTGTATTTGCATACTCAGTCACTCTTTTTTTTATGCTAGGCTGAACACATACAGGAATACTTGTACATGTGAATCACAATATGGAATAACACATGCACGCTTTTCACCCACTCAACAACAACAGTCCAAATGCAGTGCTGGCAAACAGAAGCACAAACAACAAAGCACAACTGTAGAAGATGAGAAAACAATTAGACATAAAGCGGCACATGTGGAGGATCACAGTAAAACACACTGGCAAGGAAGAGGAAAACAGTGAGAGGCAGAGGGGCAAAGAGAGGGAGAGGCCAATGTGGCGAAAGGTTAAGTACCCTTTTTTTTTTTTGGGATGCTGTAATTCCTGCAGGGCCTTGTTCCTTGACCCGCTGGTTAGAAGAGGGAGGTAAAAAAAAATGGGGAGAGAGGAAAGGAGGGAGAAAAGGCTAAAGCTGCATGTGAGGTTGCAAGGTGAGAGGTGGAAGAGCTAAAATGGGAGGAGTATTTGCCTCTGGCTGATGGGGAACAATTGAACACACAAGAAGGCATGCACACACACTCGAACCAGAAACAAAAATGGACTTTCGCACACACACACACACACTACAGTCCCAGCAGGCTATGAACTTCAGTGCAGTTGTTGCCATGGCAATACACTGAGTCGCTGACCCCCCGACTCCATTTTTTCCTGCCGCTTTGCTATTGAAAGAGATGATTGACAAGTGTCCAAATGTCAGCCGACCCAGCCGGCCACACAGATGAGGGGGGGGTGGGGAGGGAGGGAGGATTGGTGGGGGGCAGCCATTTTATGTTACTTTCACTCACAGGGAGGAAGGTGTGTGTGTGGGTGTGTGTGTCTGTACATACATATATGTATACACTGAGTGTCTGTTAAGTATCTGAGGCTGAACTCAAATAGCAATCACAATAAATTGTATCTACCTCCCCGATGCAAAGCATACATTGAACAAACAAATCACTAGAGATGCACACACACATTCTGTAGGTGCATTCACACACACATGCACACACACTAACCTGCACAAAGAAAGCTTCCAAATGAATCCCTTTTGTTTGCAAGACAGGGTCATATATTTGCTTTGTCTTTAGAGCAGAACTGATAACACATTAAGAGAAAAGCTGGGCTGAGTTTTTATTGTTCAGTGGTCTGCTGTGCATATTTATGCGTTATTGAATCTTCACTTATTCACACATCAAATATGATAAACAGTAGTTTACATGCAACAGTGAGCCTTACACAAACTCTTTGTGTTGTCTGAAGGCCAGACGGTGCTTTTGCTTATACCTCAGCTTGTTTTGTTTTTTTTGTACACTCTCTCTCCCTTCTCACTGTCTCATTGTCCACTGGCTTGAAGGGATCGGTCTTATCTTGATCACCCACAGCAACACATTAACCTCTCCTCTCTTATCTCTACACTGGTCATTAGTGCCAAAACCCTTAACGTCCTATTGACAAGGGGCACAGAACTCTCTGTGTGTGTGTGTGTGTGTGTGTATGTGTGTGTATGTGTGTGTGTGTGTGTGTGTGTGTGTGTGAATACGTTGAGTTATCGTAGGTGACATGCAGTAGAGATCTGCTGAGTTGGTGATCTGAGCCGATAACATTATTAGCCTGTGGTGTATGTGTGAGTGTGTGTATGTAGAAAAAAATATAGCAGGAGAGAGTGAAAGAATACAAAATGCTGCAAGAGTTCTTCAAATTGTTTTTGGTATAATGAGGCATCACCCAAAAATGTAGGCAAACAGTTGATAATGGAAATGATGGGCCTTTATTTAGATTCTTTGAACTGTGCATTTTAAAACAAAGGTGTCTAATTTATTGTTGATATTTATGTACAGATTATAATATAATTCGTGCAAATGCAGAGAGCATATCATTAAATCATTTCTGAATTACACTTTCATAAACATTTGCAGGAAAATATAGTAATTCAAAGGGCAGTCATCATTTTTTGCTATGAGACTATAGAGGAAATATTGAAGGTAAATCAAATGTATTTCCTGCCTCTAATGCAGCAACATCGGTGCTGAATGGATTACTCCATTTGCTGTTGATGGAGCATTACACTTGAGCTCAGTCAAACAGCTGTCAACAGCAGAGTGTATCGCAAATTAAATCAATTCAGTGATATCATGTCTTGACACACGGCAATCAAATGCCTTCTAACAGCACATGCTTTAAAACACAACTGGTACATTTGAGGTGTTTTGAAATGTAAAGAAAAAACCCACAACAAATTGTATGTTGATGTATGTCTGTTCATTCACTGCTGTTCAGTTGATGTGTTCAGGGTCACCGGCACTGCTGTAATTGTTATTTTAAATGAAAAAAACCCCCATTGAATTTCAAATTTAGCAGAAATCTGATTATTGAAACTCATTTGTTCTAACTGAAAAACAAAATCACATTCCTCCTAACACATCATAGAGAAATTCAGACACTTGGTTTTGAGTTAAATGTGTGACACTGTTTATTGCTAAATGTACTGTAGTACTTATCGGCTCTGTCTGTTTTCTGTCTCCTCCTGGCCCTGTGTGTTAGTGGGGCTGACAATCTAACAGGTTAAAAGAATAATTGCAACTCTATTTACCCCAAACAGCCTCTCCTCTGCACATAATTACATCCACATCCACACACACGCACACACACAAGCACGGACATACACAAACACACTATCACATAGTGAGGCACCATCACTGAGAGAGAGAGAGAGAGAGCAAGAGAGAGAGAGAGAGAGAGAGCGAGTGAGAGAGAGAGAGAGAGAGAGAGAGAGTCCCTGCACTAATATTTAGGTAGTAACAGTCATGTGTTTGAGTGAACCCTCCTCTTGTCCTCCTCTTCAACGCAAAGCACTGTTAACCACCGGCACTCACTGTGAGAGGAATACACCCCGCATTGACCGTACTCATCGTGTTGTGGGTGTGGAGATGCTCTGTTTATATGTGTGTATGAGTGTATGTGCGTATGTGAAACGGATTGTGAAACATTGACGTGAAAATAATATGACAATTTCAAGGTGTAGTTCTACAGCAAGTGAATATATGCATCTGTGATTTATGAAAATATAGAATAGGGATGCAATGAGCTCTAATTTTCACAATTGATTACTCTTTTTCTGTTTTTTAATTAATCGGCTGATTGTTTTTTTTGTTGATTGAATAGTGAAAATATCAAATACTATAAACATTACATTTTCCAAAATAATATGATGACAGATTGCCTGTTTTGTCTCATCTAACAGTCTAAAAATCCAAAGATATTCATTTTGTTAAGAGAAAAGCTACAAATCCTTACACTGGAATGGTGATATTTTCATTTATATTTTAATTACCTTTGCAAATAATTGATTGACAAAATTGTTGGTTACTTTTCTGACGATATGATTAATTGACTAATTGTCTGAGCACATATATAATATTACACATGTATGGTTTTCTGGAAGTAAAAGTTTCAGGTCATAATAAATATTTATTTGCAGGCTCTGTTCATTTCTAGTAGCGTTCTGCCATTCTGCTACTGTATAACATAATAATTATGTTATTATGCTCTATAAAATTCAATCAGATTAACTCTCATTTTGGTCATTTTACTAAAAAAATATACTTAAATATTTAGAGTCTTCCACTCACAGCTACAGTCTTGTCTGTGCATGGGTTAGGGTTAGTCCTCAGGTGTAAAGACTCTAGCCTGCAGCTCACTGACACAGTGCCTGCGCTCGAACATTGGGGGCGCTGCTGCTACATTGTGATTAATGACCGCTGCGGCTATATAGTGGATCCTGTCACAGCCCGGCATTACATTAGAAGACATTATCTAAATACTCAACAAAGTGAAATTGAATTTAGGGCTCCTCCAGTCCCTCCTCCCCTCCTGCCAGTTCAACTGGCCTGCTCTAGGATCCCCTTCTCGCCTTATTGTTACAGCGAGTTGAGCAGGATCCTCCGCTCCTCATCCACTCTCAAATTGAATCAGTGTCAATTTGACCTTTTTATGTACTAGAATCTGCGACATACGCCGGTGCTACAGATGTACAGTACTGTATGAGCATGCAAGTATGTTTGACGCGTGTTTGTGTGTGTGTGTGTGTGTGTGTGTGTGTGTGTGTGTGTGTGTGTGTATGACTTAAGTCACTTGTGTGTGTTTGTGTGTGCCCACATGTGCCCCAGTGTCAGCTCGCATTGCTTACAGTGAAGTAGGAAACAGCATCTCCCTATTTGCCGCAGAATAGACCAATTAGTGTTTAGCAACAGAGCAGGAACCCATGTGAATGTGTCATTGATTAGCAGGATTTGGCTAATCATCACATCTCATAAACTCAGCCGCTAATGTCAGCTGGATCTCCTACAGTACTCCTCCTACTCCTCACTCAATCTATCCCTCCACCTCCTTTCCTTCTCCTTTCAGCTCCCTCTTCCCGCCTGTCTTTCCGCACTTGTCTTTTGGCCCATCTGTCTCCGTCTGTCTTCTATCCCTTCCTTCCTCTGTTTTTTCTCCTCTCTTCTCGATTTCTTCCTTCCTCTCTTCTGCTTTCTTCAAAATTTTTTTCTCCATCTCTGAGGGTGGGGGGGTGGGGGGGGGTTACAGTAGAAGGAGCTGATCGGATGCTGGCTTTCCTCCTTGTACATTAGGAAAAGGATGTACAATTATATTTTTAGTCTCCTCTGCTGATAATGTAAGGGGAATTTGTACTTTTAAAAAAATGTATTGTCCATGCCGCCATTATTTATTTTCATTGAGCTTTTACTGTACTGTACCAAGCCTTTCACTTTCTGAAATCTTTTAAATGTCATCAACAACAAGGGAAAGAAATGGAGAAAAAATACCTCATACTGTCACTTTTCAGTTGCAGCCATCCAAAACTGTGTTCAGCTGTTGAACCTTGTTTGGATCAAACCTCCCTTTTTTGTCATTTTAGGTCAAAACAGTGAGAAAGAATATGAAGTGGGGTTGTTACAAAAACAAAAGGTAGTGTTGGTAAAGTGCCAAATCAAAGTGAGTTTTAAGTCCTTAGCTTCAGAACTGGGAAACATCTACAAGCTGCATTCAGGTAAAAATTTTTATGTGACTGAAAAACAATAAGATGAGGAGTAATACTTGTATTTCATATTATGTATTAGCAAAATGTTCTTTGCTTTTAGAAGATATTCATTACTAATACATTATAGGGTTGGAACTGCTGATTATTTTCTTAATTAATCATTTCGTCTATAAAATGTTTGAAAAACTAAAAATGCCTGTCACTGTCCTAAAAATGAATCTATTAATCAAAAGAGTTGTTGATTGTTTTTCTGTTTAGCCACTAATTAGGTCATCAACTTAATGTTTCAGCTCTAGTGCATTACATTGTATTTATTTGTTAAATAGCACACATGTATTATGGTTCTAGAAGAAGGATAGACTACTACAGAAAATTGAATTTAACAGTAGTGACCACATTTTTAAAATCATTTTAACATGATGTAATAAATGTCCTGAATATTTTAACATTGTGTGTTTAAAATGCTGTTAATCGTCAAGTATAAATGTAACCACCTACTCAGATGTTTAATGTGCTGGACGTGATACAAACAGGACATCAAGTTCTTCTTGATTCATTTCATCGCTCTGCTTTTGAAGAAGAAGAAATTAAATGAATGGTTTTGGAGCTCTGTATGTTGTGTAATAGGTATTAGTTATCATATTAATTAGCATCTGTTTGACACAGTGTGGTGGCCAGCTGGGAGCGTGATGGAGGACATGCGGTGTGTGTGTGTGTGTGTGTGTGTATGAGGTGGCAGAGGGGAAACTCACAGCGTTTGATTTGTTGTGTTGCTAATGTGACACTGATTATACAGGTCAGAGTAAAACAAAGCGGTGAGACGCTGCAGTGCTAATACAGATGCTGTGATAACAGGGTTGTCATCTCACACACACACACATGCATTCTCAAACACACACACACACACTCAAACACAGACTGATATACGTTCACGTGTATGTATACACATGTACATGTACGCATTCTTGTGCCCTTGTGAAACGTATCAAAAAACACACAAACACTCATGACACACATATTCGCGGGTCACGGAAAAACATCTGACAATGACTTCAACAAACCACTTTTTTTTTTTTTCTTTTTTGTAAGAGGTAGACTGTTGCCATGGAGAGAAGAGGTTAGTGAATTTGACCTATGTTATCATGCTAGCTTTGGTCCCACAGCTGTAATTTCATATGAGAGAAAAAAAAAAAGTGTTTCTCACTGAATTGATTTATCCCTATGTTTATGAGTAGATAAGTGCAGTGATGCTTAGATGGAGGGTTATTTTCATGGGGTGACTCTTTTGTGTGTATTGTGTTTATCTAGGCCACTGTTGATGTAGGGAGTACTGTAGCTCTTTTTTCTCACAGCGGGGACCCTCTTTCTGTGTTCATGTGCATGGGTTTTCTGTATGTGCGCCTGCAATTTGTTTGTTTGCGTGTGTGTGTGTGTGTATGTGTGTGTGTGTGTGTGTGTGTGTGTGTGTGTGTGCCAGTCAATCTCCACCACAGGTAAGGCAAAGGCATGGGAGACATTGTGGTTTATGAAGGAGCAGTGCGTGATCAGACTGTCCAGCAAAAATAAATCATAAATAGGATGCAAAAAGGAGAAGCATAATGTGCAGTGCATTTATTGTGATTCAGTCGACACAAAACCTCTTCTTCTATTTCAACTGAGCTCGTCTTGTGACCTTGGTATCAGCTTGTGTGATATTAATTTAGCCAGAAAATGAAATCAAAATCATACCTTATTACCTGGAGCAATTAGACAGCTTTGCTTTATGTGACACATTTAACCCATAACAGAATGTGCGTGCGTGTGTGTGTGTGCGTGCATGTGTGTAACATATGGAGGACAACAAGAGAGCATATAGGGTTCTGAGATGGGGTCGTCTGTCTGGGTTTTGGGGTAATTTGCCGGGGCGGGTGTGAATGTTGGCGGAGATGGGCGGGGAAGTGTCAATCATGTGTTTGACAGGGCCTTGTATAGGTTGTCATGTTGCCCGGCAGCCGAGGAAGAGGAGCCGCGAACCTGGGGGCCAAGCAGGGGTCACCGTCTGCCCTGAATGGTCCCCTCGACAGCACAGGGTGCAGATAGGCGAGGCGTTGCTCCGAGGAGGTCAGTCCAGGGGTGATCCAATTCTCTGTGTTTGGGCGTCGGGAGATTGTGTGCTCACCTCTGTCAACCCTTCCACATACAGGTCAGCAAAATAAGATGGAGACTCACAACAGTGGCGGAGAAGGGTCGACAACAGGGAGAGGCGGAGGGTAACCTGTGTGTGTGTGTGTGTGTGTGTGTGTGTGTGTGTGCGTGCATGTATGTATAATTCAGTAAGTCACAACACAAGGTTGTGTCACTTCTATCCTTTCTCCAGTTGTCTGAACAGGCAATGTACTGGACACCAATATGCCTTTTAGTTCTCAGCTGACCCTTAAAGGCCCCAATGGGGATACTGAGGGGGTGACTTTGCTCCTGCAGCCTGGGAGACTTCCATATTCATTGTTTCCTTGTCCATCTCTTCATATACCTGTTATCTGTCTTTCATTGTCTGTCTGTACTTCAGTGTTTTACTTTCAATTTCCCCTTCAACTTTCCTCCACAGGGACACTTCTCACCTTGCTTATGTGGAGGATGTTTACATGGGTCTGTGTTGAATATTCCCATGTGGCCCCATCCTCCCTGGGATATAATACAAATCAATCAAATGTTCATTCTTTTTTTTTTTTACCTTCAATTATGTCAACAACAACAAAGTGTGAACTGCAGAGGTCAAGATTTTTGTGGTTGCAATGTGTTTGTGCTTTGAAAAGCTTCTTAAACATGATGTGCCTGGTGAAGGATGTGGATATATAGTATGGGCATATCAATAAAAATGCTGCCTTTAAATTTGCAAGAATAGCCGTGTGTGTGTGTGTGTGTGTGTGTGTGTGTGTGTGTGTGTGTGTGTGTGTGTGTGTGTGTGTGTGTGTGTGTGTGTGTGTGTGTGTGTGTGTGTGTGTGTGTGTGTGTGTGTGTGTGTGGAGAACCAATGGGAACTACCATCTGGTAGTGAAGGCCAGACCGTTGGAGCTGTGCTGCTCTACCTTTGTCAGTGGCAGCTGTGTGTGTATGTTGCATGTGAATGTGTATGCACAACACCCTGCCTGTGTGTGTGTGTGCTCACATATGCTGATTAATTACGACTGTCATGGGTGTCACAACATGATCAGACCAGCAACGGTCATCATGAGTTGACACTTCTAGCTGCTAACCAAATGCTACGTTCCTGCCTCCTGTTGTTCTGACACCCTCTGACTGACTCACACAGTAATTGATATATGTTGGATTAGGGTTAAGGTTAGGGTTTTCCTTGTATATAGTATAGTGTGTAGTATTTAGAAGGGTGACAACCAGAGATTATTTTCATTATTCTTTCGTCGGTTGATTTATTTTCTCAAATAATTGATCATATAGTCTATAAAATGGTAAAAAAAAACAAAAACAACATATAATTGTTGTATAATTGTCCTTACGTTTCAGGCGCTGCAGCCACCAGATTTTTCCTCAAATAATGACTAAAATTATTACTCAATTATCAAAACAGTCGCTGAGTTATTTTCTGTCAATGGAACAACTAACAGAGACACAGGCATCTAATAAACAACTAATTGATTAAGCAACTAACTGTCAGTTTCATTATATTTGTTGGCATGAGCTGATCACATTGAATTTTGTGGATGAGAATAACTTGAGGATTGCACTTCTCTGTGAGATGCTGGATTTGTCAGTGGTAAAGCAGAGACAATAAAGACAATCTATGGTTTGGGTTAATGGACTGCTCAGAATACATATGATTTCATTTCAGTAAGAACATGCAGAAATTTGACCGTTTCCTGGGATTGCTAATCCAACACAGAGAATACGAACAGTCTGTATTTTTTACGTTGTTGTGAGCAGGGACACTTTTGACGAAATTCCCTGTCAGTGTATTTAAGAATACTTGAATGCATCTGACATATGACCTCATGTTTATGTATTGTCCTCGGGGTTTTCCTAACCAAGTTTTTAAATGCTAACTATCATTGCCAACACACACTACCAAGGAAGTATTCAAGGATATTCCCATTTACAACAACATTACCACAGTTAGTGTTGCTTAAAATAAATGAAGCAAATAGAAAATGTTACTTTAGTGGTTTACTTCAAGCAAGGTTAAAGATGGTAGTAAATACATCACCAAGAAAAAAGGAAGTAAAACATCAGACTCCAACTGAAATATCAATATGCTGGCAAAATCCTGGTTTGTTCTTCTTTTGAGACTTTTTTTTAATTTGTCAACTCAAATCTAACTCAGCCTCTTTAGTGTCTCTTTTCCTCTTCTTCCCCTTCATCTCATCTTGTTCATTCTAATCCCCTTTTGCCCCCCTCCCGCCCCCCTCACTCTGATCCCAAGGGCAAGCCAAAGGCTGACAGCTTTGTTTGTGTTCTCCACTAAGTGATTTTTAATCAACTGGTCGGCATGAGTCCTCCCAAGGGCCTGAGCAGCAGAGACTGTGAGAGATTGAGCTGAGGGCTGGTAGATGACTGGAGATGGTGGAAGTGAGAAGAGCATTAGGCTACCTCTGTAGTAAGCCGTCTAATTTTTTAAAAAGCTGTTCATGTGTGAACACGAAATGTCATCACAAACATTTCACTTCTAGCTGCAGTTGTTTTAATGGAACAATTGAGATGTGCCTATTTATTGCAGCCTTTGTTCTGATTTGTATTTCGCACTTTACAGTTTGTTTCGCACCTAACATATTGTTATTCTGTTGTTGTTGCTGTTGCTGTTGTTGTCCTGTTGCATGTGTGATGTTGCCAGTTGACCCTGTCTTGGCCAGGTCTCGCTTGCAAAAGAGGTTTTAATCTCAATGTGACTTCCTGGTTAAATAAAGGTTAAATAAAATAAGAAATTGCACGTCTTTTTTTTTTTTTTTGCATTTAAAAACGTGAACAATCAGAAAACCTATCATTCTAATTCTTGGACCTAATTTGGCCAGAAAACAACAAAACTTCAGTAATTCCACTCAGTCTCATCAGGTTAAACCTCCATCCTGTCACATCCTGCTGTATATGTGAACACAGATACTGTGTTTTAATACTGCCAGGCTCATTGTTTCATTGTTCTCCTTTACATATTTTTCAATTTCTGCTCTGCCTTTACTGTGTAGAGGTCACGGCAACCTAAACACTTTACCAAACAAGGATGAAGACAAGAGTTGTCCCTCAGTGTCTTTACTGGAAGCAAATATGAGGACATTGTAGACTAGCCCCCACATAAAGTAACATTTTGCAACTAATGATTATTCTCATTATTTATTAATCTGTCAATTATTTTCACTTCATTGATTAACAGTTTTGTCTATAAATTTGTGAAGAATGTCCAGTATTCTTCACCAGAACCCAAGATGACATCTTCATAATCCTTGTAACCATCACCAACCATACCAAAAATTTGAGTTTTCCTTGTCCACACTAAAACATGTAGCTGATATTTTAAGGTTTTTTCTCTCTGGAAAAAAAAACTCAAGGAGAACAGGATGAGAGAACAGCGAGAAAAAATGATAATTTTCAAATTTAACCAGCTTCGTGTGGATGTAGATAATGCAGGGCAATAGTGGAGTCTGGTGCAGGCCTGAGACAAACAGGTTGTGCTTTAGGAGTCAGGGATAATATCAGTGTCATTTTTATCTCAGTGTTACTTAATTTAGTTAGAAAAGCAGTAAAGTTGAAGGTGACCTTTTTTATAGAGTGAATGAGAAGTGAAAATGCAGGGTTAGAGAGAACAACCTGTTGTCAACCTTCGTAATCTGTGTCAGAATGTAGATCCTGTGGTGAATTGTAGCTTTATGATATAAATAGAAAAAAACAATATGAAAGCAGAGGGACGTCATTGGCTCATGTCATCGACCTGCACCGCTCTGATGTTCTGAAACTGCAGCAAAGTCACACAAACTTGGTTCATCATTTCACCTCCATTGTTTTAGTTTGTGTCAATCGAACTTTCAAAGAGATCATATGTTATTCAAAAATGGCATTTGCAAAATGACACATCGATCACTATATTGTGTCATCTCATGATGTTCTGCTTCTGACCACCATTTTTGAAAGATTACCAAATATCTCGTCATGTCTCACAGTTGTCAACTTCTGTCTCAATCAGAACAAACTGTGTGATACAAAGTGTAAAGAGGCTTTAGGCACTTTACAGGATGTGTTACCTCAATTGTGCAGGTATTATCTGAAAGCAACCATTTACATCAAGCTAAATTTCCAGAAAACTGACTATATCAGGATATAATGCTGTTGGCAATATAAAACGACATCCACCATGATGAATGTTTTTATCCACATTACCATCGCCTTGTCACAATAATGAAAATGTCAGTTTAAAGTGTGTTATACAGAGATTTCCCCGCCGCTCGTGACATTTTTAACCACGTGGTGCGGTATGATGTCGAGTGGAATGTGTATTGGTGGACTCTGCGCTGATGGATTGTCGTCTGGCGGCTGTCAAAGTGGAGGCGTTGAGTCTATGACGCTACTTATTAGAAGATGGGATTAGTCTACAGATTATGTATGTTATTATTTATGTGATAATCCACAGACGGAGCACTGACAGAGATACTCACTTTATCAAAACAAACCGCCATAAAATGCACCCCCCCCCCCCCTCCATACAGAACACATGATACATGTAACATAATGCATACAGGCCATTCTCACACAGTATTCCTGATGGCTTAAGTATTTCAAGGGACAGTCCATCCCAAAGTCAAAAATACATATTTTTCCTCTTAACTGCTATTTATCTATCTAGATTGTTGTGGTGTTAGTTGCCACATTTTGGAGATATAAGAGATGTCTGCCTTCTCTTGAACTGGAACGGGATGGCATTCAGGTTGTGGGGCTCAAAATGCCCAAAAAATAAATTAGAAAAACTCAATAGCCATGTCTCTTTCCAAAAAAGTATGCCTCGATTACTCAAAGTAACTTCTTTTTACTGAACTACACTCACCTACCATGAGGAGATGCACACTTCCAACTATGTGGTGAGACAGCTGGCAGATGTAGTTTAGATTGCGTCCAGAAGAAAAACGCATTTTTGATTTTGGGGTGAACTGTCCCTTTAAGAGTGGATTTGTTTACCTCTATTTATTTTGCTTTATAGTTACCACAGTGTCATATAAACACTTAAAGTTCAGCTATATAAATATCACGTTACAAGCCCTGGCGCAGGACGGAGAGTGCATAAAACAGGGGAGAAATGACAACACTTACCATCTCTTAGTGGATGAATCAGTCAGCCCACACATGGAGCGAAACAGAAAGAGGCCACGGGCTGTGGTCTCTATTTAATGTTTTAAATCTTTTCATTTAATCCACCCTGAACAAGTCAAGGTCTTGGGTCTTCAGAGAAATGGAAAGAGAGTGGGTCGAATGTTATAGTATTGGAGCATAAGGGAGTTGGGGGGGGGCTACTTATAAGAGCTGTACTTGTGTTTTGTGTATTGTTAAACAACCTTCAGGGAGAAAGGCAGCTTCTACAAATATTACCAATCAAGCCTTCAGTACACAGACTAAAGGTAGAGGCGAGAAAAGATGGAGAGGCTGAATCTGTAGAAAATGATTCCTTCCTCTCTCCCCTTGTCCCCATCTCCTTTGAAATAAGCTAAGCAGAACAAACTTCTGCTCTCTTTTCCATAACAATGTTTGTTTAGCGATTGCATCACAGAATACCAGTTGCTCAAATTTGGCTAGGGCTCAGGTAGAAATGAGATTAGTCTTCCTCAGTGGCTAAACTTTAGCACCAACAGACCATGGCAAAGGATGTAGTGAATGCATTCAACATCCTATACACACACGCATGCACACACTCACTCAGCTGTTTGCTATCCGGAGTGTTTGGTCTCTTTCCCTCTTTCTGCTCTGCAGAAGCAGCTGCGGAGGAGCAGAGATAACTCTTAACTTTGTTTTGACACTTTTGATTAAGGACCATTGAAGGAACACCTGTATGGCGGGAGGGAACAATGCACCGAGCCCGTAGAGAGATTGATTTTGTGCATTAGAGAAGCAGCCTTTGTCTAAAGCCACGAGGCCCTTTGTTATGCTAACCAGCCGTGGAAGATTTCCAATTCAATTTCACCTGAACGCTGGTCAGCCGCACGCTCCATTGTATGGCGTCCCTCGGGCCCAGTAGCTCCCCACCACCGCTGCCACCGCTGCCTCTCCCCTGTCGTCTCTCAAACTGCAATTTAGCTGCTGAGGAGGGTGCGTTTGTGTGTGTGTGTGCACGTGTGAGTTGGGGCGTGTGAGGGGGGCGACCGCAGACTAGATTGACAGGCGACTGGATACTCTTGCCACAATATTCGCTGCATCCTGTCCTTGTGTGTGCAGTGGGCCGCAGAGAGGATCACAGTGAAATGAGATGATATTAATTATCCTAATCCTGATAGCTCTCTCTGGAACTCTGCTTCCACTCATCTGTCTCAGGAGAGGACTTGGATGGTCAGACAGAGAGAATGTCAGAGAAATGAAATGAAAGCCGACAAATTCAGTAGAGAATACTTCCAACAAAAACACTGCTCACTGAATGAGGTAGATTTACTGTTTGGTCTTTTGCTTTCCTTTGCACGATTTCATGGTTGCTTAATTGTCCTCCCATTTCAAATATTCTACTCTTTTTTTTTCTTTCTTTTTTTTCACTCAGTGCTATCTCAATTTAAAAAAATATTTAGAATAGATATAAAATATCCCATATATCAGAGAATTTATTTGTCTATTCAAACAAAATAGATATTGCTTCCCAACTTTCTTCTCACTCTTTGGCTAAGTTAAACAGTGATACACATGCGCAAAAGCCTGCATTCACAAGGCATTTTGAAATAAGTATTTATATATGTGTATACACATATAATTATTTATTTTCTGATAAAACTAAAGAAGGAGCCTTTTTAATTGAATATCTCTCCAAAAGACTAGATGATAATTGAACCAGAGGGGAAAGGCTGGCTGCATGAATAGGCCTGTATTACACAGAGATTTGTATTAAGATCAAGTCTCGACAGTGATGAAGTAACACAATGCTCAGCTGCAACCATTTACTCTGATGCATGCATTAAGAGAAACTTCTTAACTCGCTCATTATGCTTGATGATTGTATTATTTTAGTGGCGTCACACTCCAGTGGGCTGGGTTTGATAACATAACTCTCAGAGCTCGCAGTTATTAATTAGGTTTTTTTTTTTCTGTTCTGTCATGAAAGAAGTTGCTTTGGTTTTTACTGAGTGAAATACAGCTGAAAAAATTGTTTAAAAGTCCCACAAAGTTGCAGTCAATGCATGTGCGTGAGTGAGTGAGTGCTTGCGTACATACTTGTACACATCCAATGATTGCATGTTGCACCTGCTGTTTTTTTTTTTTTAAATGTCTGTGATGTATTTCTTGCTCTTGTGTGCAGAATTTCTTTCTAATAACCATTTGTATTTGAGCAATCGAAACGCAGTGTTGTTTGTGCAGTTTATTTCACCGCGTTTAAAATTAATTGATTTGTCGTTTATCTGTGTGTTTGCATGGTTGTTTTCGATTCTGATAGTTCTTTGTTCCGTAATGCGGCACATCAACCCAAATGTGCACACAGAAAGGCCTAATCCTGGCCTGAAGTGGAGGTACAGTATATTTAGAGCGCTTTTGATTGTGAAGGTTGTTATTATTGAATTTGAGTGACGATCACGGTCGTTTGATCATGAATCAATGCCTCGCTGTTCATTGTGATGTGCTCGAGGGGACACAGAAGTGTAGAAATTGTTTCATAGGGCATTTTGCATCTTGTGTACTTTGAGCAGCTCTTCTTCTTGAGCTCACCCTGTAGCCTGATGAGACCCCTGCAGGCACCAAACTCCAACTCAAACACACACACACTCACTCGCACCCTGAAGCCACTGCACCAGACGAAGTGAAGTGAGGAGAATAGCTGTTTACCCCCTTGTGCCTGAGGTATCAGTGCCAGCATAGTGGCACATCTACCCCCCTTCCCTACTCACCCCAACCCCCCCCCCACCCCCCCACCCCTTCAATAGGCTTGTGAAGTGTGAAGTATATTTTTGTTCTTGTGTTTTTATACCAATTTTAATTCCACAGCTGCATATCTGAGAAGCAGGATTTCCTTGGTTAGCTTCCCAGATTTTCTTTCTCTCCATCTTGCTATTTCCCTCCCTTATATCCTCCCTCTCCCTCACCCACCCGATCTCCTTCTCCTACCCCTACAATCCCTAACCTCTCTCTCTACCCTGCAACCCTCCCTCCCCTCCTTCCGTTGCCTGGGGGCTGATTATTTTAGTGGAAATACCGCCATCGTGTAACGCTGCCAGATTCTGCCAGCCCAAGCCTCTGCCACCCCGCCCCTCCCTCCCCGCCCCCATACCCACATCCCTCCACTTAGAATAACCAATCTGATGATGTGACAGTTTCTTTCTCCCTGTAGAAAATCTGCCTCTAACCCTTTTTCTCTCCATCTTGCGTTTTGGATTCCAGCGTTGTTTGACATGTTATGGAAGGGTTTCAGCTTCCCACCTCCGCAATCCTTATTCTATCCCAGGGAAGCGGTTGGCATGGGAATCTAATACTTGGCAAAGAGGGCAAGAAAGGAGGTGGTGATGGAGGGGAGGCTGGGGGATGATATTTAAAAAAAAAAAAAAAAATCTTTTTTAAACGCACTCCATGTCTGTGTAGTTTTACCTCACTCAAAATTCCCTTTCTGATTTAAACTTTGATAGTACTTTAGCATCAACCTTTTTTGTGTTGTTTGCGTGCAACTTTACTCAAAGTTAAAAAAGTAAAGACTGAGTCTGTGCAAATGATTATCTCCACACCTCAGAGTGCATGTGTGCATCTCTTGGGTTGTGTGTCATGTAACTATGCCAGTAGTCTTTGGTCCTTAGGTCGATGGTCATCGGTTGCCATGACGCTAGCAGGAGGAGAAATCAGGTCCAGTTACAAAGCTTTGATGAGAGCCACATGAAAGCCTCTTTCTTCATAACACAGAGACAAACCGGCAAGAGTTGTAACTCGGGCTGCGTCAGTCGGAGGCTCGTCACTGCCTGCGGTGAAGCTGGCCTCAGTTTGCAGACATATAGCTCAGACTGCACCACGTCTGATGGCTCACGCTGATGCCAATCACATACTCACGCCAGATTCAAAATGCACCTTTTAAAAAATTACACAACGCCAACCCGTGTAATAGTTGTCATTAACTAATTTTTTGTCATCATCTGTCATCATTTTCATTGTCATGCAATCATATAGTTTGAATTTGCCAATTATGATTCACTTATGTTGGTATTTTAGGCACAAGGTAAGTCTAGAAGAGGTTAATCAATGCTCTCTTGTTACATTGTCTCAGTTAATGTATTGCCCAAAAGTGCTCCCTCTCCCTTTCTCTCCTTCTCTCCCTCTCTATGTCTGTTTTTCACAATGGCTCAGCCTTGGTGGGATCTGGCCGCCTACAGATAACTGCAGTCTTTGTGCAACCCATTCTAAGCAGATACATACTGTACCATTCAGACAGGGTTAGGTTATTTATTTGTCCATTCTGATCATTTCCATGCATTTCCATCACATGTCCATATCGTTTGTTTAGTCACAAATCAGTATGGTTTTACCTCATACATAAAGCATATAAGTACATATAAGTCTTACAGTGGATATATATGTAACATAGTGGTAATTTAATCAACATGTCCAATCTGCAAATGTGAAGACAAATGGGCCACATATGTGTTGCATTGCGGTCCATATTAACATGTATGGGAGAGGAGATTGGTGTAGATAGCCCCGTCTACAATGAGTTGTTTATCAATGTGCAGCTCCTCTCGGCATGCAGAGCAGCCTGGCGGCCCCCAGTGTGAGGCTGAGCAGGCAGAGCTGTCATTGTTTAACGCCTCCCCTGATTAGTTTACTCTCGCCTGATTAGAAATTAATTAAAATGATGACACAGATCCCAGCAGAGGAGAAGGGGGTGAGGAGGAGGAGGAGGTGGAGAAAAATGAGGGATATGCACAGGGGGGGGGGGGGAGGTGAAAAGGGGGTTAGTGGTTTGTTGGTGACGTCCACTGGGAAGGGGTGATGTTAAGTCAGGGCGCTTTTAGCGGGAGAGTGTGCAGTAGGGAGGGATTTGGTGTGGAGTGTGTGGTAGGCATGAGGGGTAAGTGTTTTGGGGCAGAGGGGGGTAGCGTGCAGGGAGTGGTGCTCTGGCGGGGGACCAACATGGCTTAATGAGTGACTCTTGTCGCAATCAGAACATCGTTTCCTCATGCATTCTAATGAGCTGGATGGTGCAGAGGAGATCGGTTCACACTCTAATTTATTCAATATATTTTGTGTATTCACCCTGTTTATTTAATAACAGGGACTGTGCACATTAATCAACATCTCAGCCTTCATCACATCAGCGCAAATATTCCAGAGTGAGTTTTCCCTCTGTTGTGCCTGGGTCATGTCACAGCTCCTCAGGACAACATTGCAGGCAACATTGTGCTGCTGCTATCTGCTTCTTGGTTATTGCATCTGTAGACATGGTGAGCGTTGCCGTGCAAATCAGAACAAAAGCTTTGAGTATTACATCGAGACCTGATAACATCGCAGTTGAGCAAATATCAGAGTTATAAACAAGTGTGTAGCTGAGGCTTACATGTCACCCATGGATGAGCCTTTAATTCTCTCTGCTAATAATTCTCCCTGGAGTCCCACCCCTGTTATCCCGCCACAGCCTGTTTGTCGCTTCTCCGTTTTTTCCCCCGTTCCCGTTCTTGTTTTCTCTCCCTCCATCATTTGTCTCAGTGAAGGTTGGGCCGACCGGAATGCTCACTTTTAATCCACAAGGAGATTTTCAAAGTTTATCCCTCCTTAGCAACCAACTTCTGGTCTCTAACGAAAACCGCTGCCTTTCCCTTTGGTTCAACCTTTTGCTCTCATGGCTCGCCTCAATCATTTTGTCCATTGCACCGCAGTGTCATCTCCTCTTTTCTACCTTCTCCCCTCCCTCCCCCCTGGCCTCCCCTTATCCGTGTCATAATGTAATCAAAGGGTTGAAAAAGGTAGCGGATGAGGCCATGGGTGTGTGTGTGTACGTGAGGGGGGCCGTGTGGTGCAGAGACTAGTGGGTTTCCCATAGCGATGAGGGCCCGTGGTTCTCCTGGTAACCTAATTGGCATGTGTTTCCTGGCAGGTCTTATTGTGGCCCCCTCCTAATCACTGTCCCCAGCCCTAACAAGAGCGACCTACAGTATTGCTGCAGCACTGAAGGGGCATGTCTTTTGTTGTTTTATTTCTTTTTCTTTCTTCCTCTTGTCTGTCCTCATCCCCCTTGTCCTAACAGAGGGACTCGTTGAGACGGCCTGATTACCACAGTCAGATCCAGAAATGTATGTGTGCACATGTGTATATGAATGCGATTGCCGTTTTTTTCCCCGCTATAAAACCAGTCGGTTTATCGAGGCAGACTCCTGCCCAACTGAGCATGTAAACCCTAATTGGGAAATGCTTTAAATAATTTCTAATTAGTACAAGTGTGGTAATAATTGGCTGGGTAATCTGAGGATTAATTAGCGGTGTTGTGTATGTGTGTGAGTGAGTGACTGTGAATGAGTGCATGCATGTGTGCTTGATGAGCACGTGTGTGGGTCATTGTGTATGTGCGCATGTGCATGTGTGTCTGCGTGCTCGCAAATGCACTCAGTCAGTCCCGGACAGGAGGTTGAATAGACCCCAGGTTCTGCAGCTTGCTAATGGAATCCTGCCCACTCAAGGAGGTCTGTGGAGGAGGGAGGCCAAGACAGAAGCAGCTTTGTTGGCCAAGTTGTACTGTGGGTGGGCCCCCTGCCTGCAGACCCTCATTTGTATCACGGTGGGCATCCACCCCCTCTCTTATGACCCCCACCGTATTTAACAGCTAACCTCGTCTCCACCTCCCCTTCACCTCGCCCAGCCGTCCCAGCCCCCCACCACCTCACCCGTCTAGCACACTGCTCTCATCTTCTTTCTTTGGCTAAATGGCACATTTTATTTTCTTTGACCCAATATGCCCCCAAGCTCGGCTGCTGCTCCCCTCTCCCCGTTTTTACCTAGATGTATTCTTCTGTCACTTTCTCCTCTCCAGTCATGTTCACCCTCTTCTACACTCCTCCACATTTCCCTCTTCCCGTCTTCCTGTGGAGGAGAGGGTGAGCTAGCGCTGGGCTCTTGAGTTGTGTACTTCCACCTGGTCTACCCTCTAATTACTGCATCCTTTCTTCGGAAAAAAGAATTGGAGAAAAAAAGAAGGAAATGAAGAGCAAGGACCACTTGTTGCTCCAAGCATTGGTTTTTATAGCACTCAGCACTGAATTGGCATCATTGACCAACAAGAACATAAGCTTTGATGGGTTCATTGGATTAGGAATTCATATTTCCAAAAAAGGCTGTGTTTGAGAAACATTTCAAACTCTGTATCATCAAGGATCTCATACTCATAACCTACTGTCAGTTTTTTAAAAATCCATCTTTTTCTCAGCACTTACATTGTAAATCTCTCTATGTCCCCACTCTGTCACCTCCCACCTCCCTTTTCTCAAATATCTTTCTGTGTGACAGATGGCTGTCAAGGGCGTACAAATGGGAAGCAGTAAGCAAGTAAACAAACAAGCCGGGATCAATATGGTAGACTAATTGAACAATGACGCAAACTATTTTGCTGCAGCCTGCTCTTAGTCATTTCTTGGTCTATAAGGTTCACCATCCTTGAGAAGTGTGGATGAGAGACAAAGCCAGTTAGATTGAATATGTGTCAGTAACTGCAAAGCAGCATGACACACATGTAAATAAGCACATAAATAATCAATAATTGTCAATAAGCACCAGTAGAGGAATACGTTCACACAAGTAGGTTTAGTTTGTTTTTTTTTTTTCTTTCTGTTAATGTTTTAGCTTCTTTTTTCAAAATCTTTTCATGGTGTGACTGGGTTTGTTTTGTCAAGTGTTTTGTGTAGTTTTTCGGGCACAAACTAGGAAGTAAGTTATGCTTCTACTGCTTCCTTCATGTTTTGCTGCAAGTATGAAGTCAGTCAAAAAAGCAAAAATATATGCAATACTGATTTTTTTGAGAAAAAGACCTGGCTTCATGGTGTTTCTGTGACTGATAACACACACAGATTTAGCTAATGGCGCTTAGACCTGCTTATCACTTCTTTGCTAATCTGGTAAACGAAGGTTGTGGATTTATTATGGCAGAACCTCCCTCCAATGCTAACACAGCTAATGTGTATAAATATACGGGGAGGAGGCGGGTTAAAAACTGTCCCCATTTTCATTCGATCCATGAGGCTCTTCCGGGTGCTTAGCCCATTCTGACATTTACTGGGCTGGTACAAGGACGTACCCTTTCCCTTCCCCTCCTCTTCCTCCCATTCCTCCCAGTTAATCAGACTGGTGTGAAAAGGAGGCTGATAAGCCCATTGTCTGGCTGACAATGTCTTGGTGATAGGCCCATAGTGGCCAACTGGATGGTGCTCTGTCCCCTCTCCTCCTGCATCAACCCATCCCATATTCCCTTGCCCTGAGCCTCTGTGTCCTCGCCCCTCCTCCCTCCTCACCCCTTTATCAACCCTTCTTCACCCTTTTCTCAAAACTCTCTTACCCTCCCCTTTGCCTTTGCCATGCCTGCACCTTCCATCGTGCCCCCCTCCCCAACCGCCCCAGCAGCAGCAGCCCTGAGCTATCCCTCCCTGACCCCTCTCCTCGCTCCCCTCTTTGCTCAGCCTGCTCTTCCTTCTTCTCCATTGAGCGGTGCAGAGCCACCAGAGGGAACTCATTAGTGCACTGCTCCCAGGTTAATTGGCTAGCTCAAAGAAAAGGACTGAGAACGAAGAAATGAATGCTAAGAACACCCACTCTGTCCACAGAGAAAAGGAAATCGACCTGTATGTTTCTCACGCTGGCAGCTCCTCTAAACAGTGATGCAGCTGCTGTCAGGCCAGATGTGATCCTCTCTCACTGATTAGCGCCACAGTCCTGCAAACTCTGCATGTAGGGGGCAAGGCCTTGGCCCCTATTGTTGGATTTATCTACCATGGAACTATGTAACAAATCTGTAAGGCACTCCATGTGACAGGTTCATATTTTTCTAAGAAAAGGAAAACGATAACATCAAGCTGAATTGAAAGTGTTATCTGTAAGCTATCAGGATGGATCTATGCAGAGATGGTGGCTGTGGACTTGTGTGCGTCCATCCACAAAGCCATGTCAGAATTACGAGAGTGTGCTTCAGCAGCCGGGAGGGCATGGCCTGGCCCTCCATGTCCTAAGAAACAGAGGGAAATGACTCTTGAGGGAGTGTGTTGTAGGAGTGGTGCTTATGACAATACCAGGAGTGTGTGAGTTGAGTCTGAAGTGCTGTCCAATCTTTAATTAACCACACTGCTTCCTGTCACCTTCGGCACCCAGCATATGATGGACAGAAAATATTGGCAAAACAGTAATGAATAATTCAAGATTACATTATGTTCATTCTCCAGATGCAATAGGCAAAATGGTTGAAATTATTATCACCATATTACTGAGGATATTTTGCTTTGTATCACTATCTGGCAAATATACACAATCACTGTAAAATAATCAAACTTAGGTTTGGAAAGATGAACTGATGTGCTCTATTGTTGAAATGTGTAAAGCAAATTCAAGTCATTTTATTTTTTTAATTACTTCTTAATTCATTATTTCTAGGAATACTTAGTTTAGAGAAATGTGTTCATGATATGATTCTGCCAAATCAATAATAAGAATTATCATCCAATTCCTTTAGACACTTTTATCCAAAAGGACATTCCCTTCCTCACACACACACACACACACACACAAACACACAATGTGGGGTTGAGTTCAGTAATTTATTGCACATGGGATAAATGAAAACTTGAACCTGTTGCACCTAATTTTCAGAAACTTGTATCTCCGACCAGAAGGGAGGATGTCAGAGTCCTTAAAGAGAGGATGGTCTGACATTAAAACATTTAACCTCTTTACAAAATACAGTCTATGTTGCCCCTTTCCTGTATATGAGCTCGGTGGTCGACACTTTGACATGTCAACAGTAGAAGCCAGGTGACTGAACCAAAAACCTTATGATTAATGGCCAGTCTGCTCTGTTACTAGAGCTATAGCTGTGACAAAATATATATCATTGTAAGAGGTTTCTTTAGGTCAGAAATGATAGAGGAACTGAGTAAAGTGAGTGGGGCTATGGGTAGACAAAGTGGTACCCACAATGCACATCCTGTCCTCCTGTTTCCTTTCCCTTTCGCCCTGTTTCTCCTTGTCCTTTTCCTCTCTTTCTCTCTGGTGAGATGATAACAGGATCAGTGGTTCACTGGGCTTCAGCCAGCACAGAGATCATATTCATGTGAGAGGGGTTGAGACTCTCTTCAGATTGGCTGCTGCACCTGACAGAGCGAGGAGGGATTACGAGTATAGCAACAGCGTTTAGTCACAAGCTCATCTTTTTCCGTCTTCACTTCTCCTCAGGCTCTGCCTTGGTTTGTTGGACATCACTCCTTTAACCCCCCCTCCCATACCCAACACACACACACACACACACACACACACACACACACACACACACACACACACACACACACACACACACACACACGCACACCAACCCCAAGCTTGTCTTTTCAGCTGGGAGAGAGAAAGAAAAAAGCAAGACGGGGGGCACTGCATAGATTCGCTGCCATTGTGTGTCAATCATTCTGTGTCTGTGCGTGTGTGTGTGTGTGTGTGTGTGTGTGTGAGAGAGAGAGAGACAGAGAGAGCTTGCCTGCAGTGATTAGCTCTGTCAATGCTGGGCTCTTGCTGCTTACAGAATAATACAGTAAGGCCTTGAGGAGCAGGAGGGAGAGGAGAGTAAGGTGGTCTGCCTACAGGCCTACTGCCTCAGTGGCCAATGGCTTCTGGTATTGTGTGTATGTGTGTAAGTAAGAGACACAGAGAGAGGGACTGTGTTTGCTCATCTATCTCCTGGTCTATTTTGGGAGTAAGAATGTGTGTTTTTCACCCCGTCCTCCCAGGAAGGATGCTATAGCTTGTAAATTTGCCATATAGGTTGCCAAAAATGGCCATATAGTTACGTCTGAGTGACAGATACCATCTAGGGGCCACAGGAAGCAGCTCAGATTAGATCTATATACAGTATTGTGACAAATTTCCATACTTAAAGGTGGTGGATGGGTGGATGCTAGATAGATAAATGACAAAAAGTTGACTTAACAACAGACGACTGCTGTTCATGTCCTCTTACCAACCGTGAGTTGAGACAGTTTAACTATAACTATAACTACAATTGTTGTGGTGTTTATTGTTGCCATGACAACAAAGGATTTAAGGCTTTAAGGAAGACACCATGACATGATCAATGTGCTGTATTTTCATTAACTGTTACTCATGGTTTGATGATCCACAATGGTTTGGGTGGTGCACGGGTGCTGAGTTATTGGGTTAGGCTATAAACTGCTTTGACAGACAGTTGTATCATAAACAAAATCAAAACCCCAAATAGACATTCCTCAAAACCAGTGGGAGATAGATGAATTCACTGAACCAAACTAAGATTAAACCAAACAAAATAAGCAGTATACGCAGCGGTAGAAGACAGTATCTATGTGGTGACTTACACAGTTCCTCATTACAGCACACATGGCTTCATTAAAAGGTTCTTGAGTTGTGAGGTCAGGTAATGCTGTATGCTTGGTTTAGGACCAAAAATACAACTTGGTGCTTCCAAACTATTTACATAAATAATTAACATCAATAGAAAATAATAAGAGCATGCTAAAAATGGCTCTAAAATACTGGTACATATTTTAATAGTTGTTGAGCTTAACAATAAACAAAATAATTAGAGCCTTATATTCATTTCCTTAAATATCAAGCATTTAAAGTTATTATAAGAATCCACTTGAATGACATGAGTCCATAATGGCAGAAGGAGTGAACATAATTTGCTAATGGGTTGTTCCTGTGTATTTGTTTTCATTTTCACAAGTGCAGATTATACCATTCCTCTTGCCCCAGGTTGGATTTCAAGGACTGTTGCAATTAACAAAGATCCACAAGGAGCATTACAGACTGCTATCAGTATGGAGAGTCCTTCTAGAAACCTGATCACAATGTTCTTTACAAGATGAATAAGCCTTTCCCAAACATCACAAAGTGGTCTACACACCAACATGAGTGAATGGTGGATTGTCAGGTGTAGGTCAGTTTATTAAATTACCATTTTTTGTTCTCCAGCACTGGCACATAGATGTCAAAGGGTGACACATTCTGATTATTATTTAGAGTAGAGATTTCTTGCACAACTTCACCTACTTCCAAGGAGCACCAAGAAGGAAAACAGTCTAAGAAGAAAAAAGCTCCAGAAACACGTAGTATACAGAACAACTATATTGCTAGACCAATGCATTTTGGCTTGCAAGGTCACACGCCTGTTGAGAGCAT
Source organism: Scomber japonicus (assembly GCF_027409825.1). Taxonomy (NCBI): domain Eukaryota; kingdom Metazoa; phylum Chordata; class Actinopteri; order Scombriformes; family Scombridae; genus Scomber; species Scomber japonicus. The sequence continues at coordinate 21,415,859 of NC_070588.1, forward strand.
TCTATTTATGCAAACTGCTAGCACTGCAGCAGGGAGTTTCATCCTCTGTATTGTCATTTGTTTGAGAGGTACCTTCCCCAGTATGAATTCCACATGCACTGCATTCTTTTCACTGATCATTTTGAGGTATGTGGCAACTCCATATCCCTTCTTGCTTGTGTCATAAAAATTATATTATTATGTGCAGACGTGATGTTACCAAAGTTAAAAGGCTTGATACATTGCTTAATTCTGAAGTTCTCCATCTGCTTCAGGCCTGTCAGCCATTTCTGACAAGATTTTTGACATTTGCATAATTCCTGAAGAATATGCCTTGCATTGAAGATAAACAGTGCTAAAAATCCAAGTGGGAAATAAACAAAACTACTGGCAGGTTGTCCTTCTCCAGGTCTAAGCTTTTTACGTCTTTGGCTCCTTCAATCCCCAGTAATGACATAATCACAGTTCTTCTGTTACTTATCCACTTAGTTGAAACCTTCCTTGGGCACAAACATCTTGGAGCTCATTACAGAGTGAAATGGCTTCTTTCTCAGAAGACATGGATCTTAAACAGTCCTCAACATAGAAATTTGTTGTGACAGTATTGATTGCTTCAGCAGAATGATTATCCTTATTGTCCTCAGCAGTCTTGGTTAGAGCAGAACTTGCACAGCTCGAAGATGTTTTCTCTGAACATTCATTAATGGGTTTACTAACATCTCCACCTGGCCACCATAAGAATCTCAAGAAGTCCTTGTGTGCAGGTGAAACCTTGACTTGGTGGAACATGCTTTCAACATCTGCTATGACTGCGACTGGCTCCAAGCATATTCCTCAACTCCTAACAAGGCATTCATGAGACTGGGTTTTTGAATAAGTTGGCTGTTAAGGGAGATTCAGAGCAGTCAAATATGATTTTTAAGCTGCATTTTCCATTTTGTGGGCTGACTTAAATTATAGTCTCTGTATAGCCCTTTTTTATTATCCACCCCAAGATCTCATCAACAAACTCTGGGTTTTTGTTGATGTTTTGTGTGGAGTGGCTTAAGTAATTTCTCTGCAAATGGGTGATTATTTAGTATAATGACCATATCCTCTTTGAAAGACAAGGCCATCTCAACTTTCTCCTCCGCTTCCTGCCTTTTTCCGCTCCTGGAAACCATGGTTTACTTATTTATCAGTCCATTGATAACCAATCATAAGACTGTTTTACTTTATAAGGACCATCCTGCTATTAATTATCTTCCAAGGTTCCATAATTTGACAAATTAGTTCCAATGAAGAATCCGATTTCCGCATTCATTTTAGATAGTCTGACCTCATTCAGGTAACTCCACTATTCAATTGCAGATTGTGTTCCTTTGTGAAGGGAATTTGATTTTTTCAGATTCATATGATCTACAAATTCCACATTATGCATGGTGTTACAACAACCCTTGAGAAACAGTGCATAGTCACTCAAACCTCTCCTGTCTTCCATTTTAATAGCATTCCAGCTAAGAGCCTTTTCTAAGCAGACAGCTTCTATGAACAAGTAGTTTTCAAAGTTCTCTTGGAGCAGTCTTTTTGCTTCCAGTTAGTATCTTTTACGATCTGTATACTGACAACTTCAAATGAGCTCTTTGGGTTGCCCTTCGGTAAATTGCTCAAGAAAAACAAGCACTAGTGAAAATGATCAGTTTTGCCTTTCATAACATGTTCAAATGTATGTATGAAAGTAAGATACTGCAGTGGGTCTCTTTTCAGAAGCAGAACATGTCGCTGTTCATTAATCAACAGTTCTATGATCTCGTTTTGCTTTTTCCTATCTGGAACAGCTCACCCCTTTTCATATCAATATTTGAGCAGCCATCATGTCTCAAATTAAGTCCATCTAAATTCATTGAGTAGTGAGATCTGTGTTGTCTGTACCTTGACGGCATTTCCAGTCCATCACCAATAGAGGCATCATGATACAATTTCTTCAATGAATGTTGAGATTGGCCTTTTGAAGATTTTGCTCCATAATTTGTATCCTCACCACCACCATCATAATCATCACCACTACCACCATCACCATAATCATCATCACCACCATCATCATCACCATCATCTTTGTCATTACTGTCATCACCTCCCGCTCTTTCCTTGGGGTTGGACCATTCTTTCATTGCCTTTTGTTTTACAGCAAAGTCTGTTTCCTCCAATTTTTCCAAAGTCTGTATTTTTGCAGTAGTTGTATCAATATTATAGTTTTAATAATATAATATAATTATAATAAGTCAAGGGGTCATTTTTCACTTTTAGCTCGTAGCTTTGCCTCTTCCATTTCCAAAGTATGTTATGTTTTTTTCTCTAAAGCACCAGCTCGTGCAAGAAGTTGCCCTCTCAGTCTCAGCCTGTCTGCAAGTAGAGCAAGCTGTTGAGGACTTACTGGTTGAGTACCAACTAGTTAGTTTTTTTTTGATCAACCAATCATTCCAACAGAAACTGAAAAAATATCCTCATGTTGTTTTAGTGGAAGATTCAGGCATGTCTTGAATTTTTTTTTTTACTGTAACTTGAAATTCCTTGAAATAATGCAACTAAGGAAAATACTAGTCATTATGGTCACCCTGTTGTTCATCTTCGGCCATCATTGCTTGTGTTGAATAATGCAAAGTTGTGAATTCACTTATCAGACCATCAAACACTCAATTATATTGTTGTACTTCCTTGACATTTACATAATCAGCCAGGAGAGGTTCAATATAAGTTGTTTTACTGGTCAACTTTCCAAGTGTTGCTTTCCTTGCATGTAACAATTTATCAAGTTGGGTCTCCACTGCACTGTCCTCTCAGTACTTGACAGTCTTTTTGTCATTGGCTGCCTCTGCATTATCATTGACAGGCTCAATTGCAATTTTGGAATTATTCTTTTTCTCAGCCATTGTAGCTCAATTTCAAGATCCACTTGCATGGATAAATATCAAACAATGTGATTGAATAGAAGTTGATTCAAGGTTAAACAGAATGTTGTTCTTAACTCTGCATTCACAGCCATGGGCAGAGTACAATAACAGGAATTGGCTTGTATAATATTGTTTCCGACTTTAAATAGTAGCATGGCTTGTTATATCCACAACACTGCACAGAATTCCAGCAGATTATATTATCTTCAGAACAATTCCATACAAGCGGTAGTGATCAGTGATCATTCCACCAAGAGTCATCGTACACATTTCATAGTTGTTTCTCATTTGCTTTCTACATTCTGTTATGACTCTCATGTCATATGGTTGAGATAGTCTTTAACCATATTGCAGCTTCCATGCTAAATGTGAACATGTTTGACATAGCTGCCCACATGATCTGACTAACATGCTGTATTTTGGCTAACTGTTACTCACGGATTGATGATCCACAATAGTTCGGGTGGTCCAGGGGTTTAAATGGGCACTGGTAGGATAAACAAAACAAAACTTATTAAACCACATACGATCAGACCAAAACATGCAGCGGTTGAAGACTGTACCTCTGTGGCATCTTCCACAGTCCCCAATTTCAGCACACCTGCCTTTGTTAAGATACTCCTGAGATGTTAAGTAATGTGATGCTGTGCATTTGGTTTAAACTACCACTTGGTCCTCTCAAACTTAAATTATTGAAATGATAAAAGGTAGCTAAAGACATCTCTAACAGTTTTGCAAGCGATCATATGAACCAAAACCATGATTTTTCCCTCACCGTAACAGAGTGATTTTTGTGCTTAAATCTAACCAGACCTTAATCACATCATTGTCACACCATAAAACATCATCATTTTATGTATCAGTGATTTGTAACAGTTTTGGAAAGCACAGACAAATGTTCTGGAGTATATTGCATCATATTAGAAAACGCTCCTATGGGTCATTGTGTACTGCATCGTACAATCAACATATTTAATTATAAGGATGTGTTGGTATTTTTGGAAGTGGACTCAAGCTGAGCTGCTTGGTTTTGTTACACAACACATGAAAGAAGATGGGGAAGCTTGAGACGAAGTCTGATGACAAAAATAAAAAATAATGTAACTGTAATTAGTACAGTCAGCTCACACATGCAGACAGGACATTCCTTCATTGCTGGTCAGTTAGCTGCATGGACACCCTCACCCACTCTCTCTCTTTATTCTGTAGTCTCTGCTCTCCATCTCCCTCAGACACACAAATACACATACACGGACACACACTCACACAGCGACACACACACATCTTTTTGCTCATGTCATAAGTGGGTGTGCAGAGTATCGCCTTGAGCTGCAGATGAACATGAAATAAACACAAACTAGGGTAGTGACAGTTTTAAATCGGCTTTAGATCACTATGAAAGGTAAAGGATTAGGATGCTTTTTCCAGTCCTGAGGAGATAGGACACAGTCTTGGAGGAGAGCCCACTCCTCTCAGCCCACTATGGGACGGGTGTCTATCTTCTAATCTTCTAAAGCACTCTTACACCATTTGCATGTAGTATGGCCTACATACTTAGCACATGCATGTCTATAGGCTGTAAAAATGGATTTTGTAAGCAATAATAAAACAATAATTATCTTCTGTAAAATGGTCATCAATTTTACCCTGTTTTTTAATTTATTTTATATGTATTTCATCATCTAGATTACAAATTGTCCTTGTAAAATTGTGTAATGTAACTTATCAACACAAACAAGCTTTTTTTATTGTAAATAATTAAAATGTTACACCCAGGGTAAAGGGCTTTTCTGGCCTAGAAATGTGTATTTGTGTTTATTATCTCACAATAAAACCTCACTTCATATAAATCTATTCTTTAATTCTAAATGTTCTTATTCTCTGATCCATTATAAACATTTATTGGAACGCTAGATATTTTCTGTAATAAATAAAATATCTCAATCATTTGTGCATTTTTAACCAATTTCCTTATGAAATTAGATTTCATTTTTGAAACTTTGAGTCGGAGCTGTCATAATGGCCAGGTTATTAATTTAAATCCATGTTTAGTCGATATGTTTTTCTATCTAATCGCCCTCTAATTGTGAATCTAAACTACCGTGTAGGCCGTACACTCGTCTTGTGATTACCGTTGGGTTTTGTCAGCTTTTTTCTTACCAAATCAGGCATGAAACCGTCCCGGGGAGATGTTTTTTGGTTTTTGTTTTGTCCTTATAATGCTTTCTCTCACTTTCCCTTTCGAGTGCACGAAGGGAACCCGCAACAAAATCAAATTAAATTTTCTATTGAGAATGTTGCTCTTCTTATTCAGATGCTGGTTTAGGGTCTTTTGTGTGAATCTAATTATTCTCCACTATCAGGACGGTCCACAGGGTAATTAGTCACTTCTCACCAAAGTCCTCCCTGCATCCTCAGATTCTTATCACCATAACTCTGACATTTTAAAAGAGACATTTTTGTCTCTTTTATGATAGCCTCGAGTTTTTTTTGTTTTTTTTAAATATTCCTTCCCGCTTATTTTCCCTACCTATTTAAACCCTTTTTTTTGTGTGTTGCAGCACGCGCGTAAATAGCCACTGCTTTCCCGAAAAATGAACCATGCCTTTCAGTCGTAGCGTGTAAGGGAGAAAAAACCGGAGACATTATTTTGCGTGGGGATCCTGTTTTGCAGACGAGTAGAAATGTTGCGCCGTGCCAATCAGAGCAATAATACCTTGCACAGTTACAGGAGGTGAGGAACAAGCGAATAAGGAGGAACAGGAGCCTGAAATCAAAGGAGCAGATACAAAGGTGCTTCAAGTTGCGACCGCGGCGAGATGTCCCGAGCATGAAGGAGGACTATTCAGGCTTGCATGGCTCTCAGTGAATTGCAAACACTTACACTTGGGTTAAACTGGTAAATTCGAGTGCCTGTAATAGTCTCTGCAGTCTCTTGCTGAGAAAATGAACTAAATGAACGCAGATTATTTTATCAGATTTTAAAATAGAGAAACAATAGGCGTAACTATATTTTAAAAAAAACATGGAATATCAGAAGAGAAAATCAGTCAATAAAGCACACAATCAGTGGAATATTTGGTATTCAGGATTAGGCATAATATAATCTTCTCCATCACCTTATCACAGTTTCTCCAATTAAGAAAATAGGCAGTAAAATACATTTCACTCTCCGAAGCCCAAAACCTATATACCTCCAGTGTACTGATATTTAATTGCTGAAAATCGACTCTGCTGCTGATTGTTGCACAGCATGACTTTTTTTTTTTTTTTTTTTTTTTTTTTTTTGTCAGCAAGCATTTATTTTGTTTTTGGTGTGTTTTCCTCTGCTGTGTTCAAGAGCATTTTCATCTTAAATAGTGAAGGTTTTGGAGTGTGGACAAATAATGGCTCTGTGTAGTCTGTGATTAGGCATGGTCAACCCCCAGTTTTAATTTTTTTGAAAGAAATTCTTAAATCACAAAATCGGTTTCATAGTTAAAGATGCAGCAGTCCCTGCAGCAAAGAGTGCTTGTTGTAGACCTACTTAAAATTTTCCAGGGTGAATGATCATTTCTGATTCCCACTTAAAAGTTTTAAAGCAGGAGATTACTCCTGTGTGTGTCCATAATGCTCATACTTGCCACCTGTCTGCTGTGACCTTAAAGCAACTAGGGAGTGTCCACTTAATAAAAAATACCTGAAATATTTGTGGGCATCAAATCTAATATCCTGAATAGTCAGAGCCCTCCAGCCTCTGGTGGCTTTAAGGAACTAAAATATGACTCATGCCCATTAAATAATTAAACAAAATAACAGACAGGGAAACAGGGAGAAAGGACGAGCAGACAGCAGCGGTCAGATGAGCAGATCATGGCTCGGACTCAATCAGACTGATAGCTTGAGCGGTGATGACTTACCAGTAATTAAGATGGGATGATAACAATAGCAACATAAGTGTGTGTCTGTGATGCAGCGAGTTTGGGGCATCTAGTATGTGTACCTGCAAATATCCATTTATTTGTATTTCACTCACTACCTGGCAAGTGTTGATAGTATGTGATTTTTGTGGTTTTAAAAGAGAGAAAGAGCGCGTGGTGGTGGGGGAGAAGGAGGGTGTTTTCTAATCAGAGTCACTGTCGTTTTTTGTTGTCACCTGCTCCCAGACAGACAAAGTGGCATTTCCTGACTGTTCCCATCCCCGTCTGAGTTATCTGACACCCAAAAATACGGCTACGGGGAAGCAGGGAGACGAGGCACCACAGCCTTATCCCGGTAAGGAGATGGCTTCTTATCAGATCAGGCTAGGAAGTTTATTTTATGGAGTAAATCTGGATAGAGGGGATAAAGAAATGACACATCCCTTGCGGACACAAAGGGAGAAGGAGATTAGTCCTCCAGCAGCATATATGGCTTTAGTTCAACCTGACAGGCAGCGGATTGAAAGGTCATGAAATAATAATCCCCCTATTCTTCTGCTCTAATCCTACGAGGGTGTGTTTCACTATGGGAACGTATAGGCTGAGGCTATGTGCTGCAGGGTGGATGTTCATTTTGTGTTGTCACTGTATTTAGATAGGCATCCAACACTGATTTAAATTAATTAGACTAATTATGATTGAAGAGGGGTTTTTTATGATGAATGCCAATGCCAGTACGTTTGTCTCTGATGTTAGTTTTTTTTATTTTTTGCTATGTTGGTAATTCATGTTTACATATGTGCTGGAGGTTATTTTGTGTGTCTGACTGTTGTTATCAGATGGGTTGGAGGTTAAAGGGACATTACAAAAATCTCCCATCACCCCAAGCCTTTTCCTCTATCACAACAAGACACCACACACACACACACACACACACACACACATATACATCATGCATCAGGTGTGATGCAAATGCACACTACAGCGCTGTGTGTGTGTGTGTGTGTGTGTGTGAGAGTGAGATTGTAGGTGTGTGTCCGTGCAAGCACACAAGAAAGAGGGAGAGATTATGCCATTTAGGGAAGTGTGATCTAGCCCTGTGTGTGTGTGTGTGTGTGTGTGTGTGTGTGTGTGTGTGCGTGTGTGCGTGTGTGTGCGTGTGTGTGGGCATGTGTTATGTGTTTGGAGTGTGGTGGTGAGAGAGGTGAGGGGAGGGGGGTAAGAGTCTGGCCAATAGCCTGATAATCAAGCATCGAAAATGAGAGGGAGAAATTCAATGCAAACTAATGTGTTCCACACAATTACTCGATTAATAATTCTTATTCCATTACAGTGCCATGGAGACTCAGAGAAAGAAAGGGAGAGACGGTGAGAGAGAGATTTTCAGAAACAGGGAAGGAGACGAGAGAGGGAGGCGGAGGGGGTGGGGGTGGGGGGGGCACATCAGGCTAAGAGATCTGCAGTGGCTGTATATTTCCCAATGCCTAGTTAAGGCTGCAAGGCAGGGGTCAGGAAACTTAATTATAGCGTAAGTGGATAGAAACTGCAGAATGATAAAGAGAAACATGCAGACAGATTGGAATGGCAAGGACAGGTTTAATACTATCTTCTCCTGTCTGCCTCCCTCCCACAATACAAGCCAGACCTGCAATCACACAAGGAAACAACCCATATACCCTGCCTGACAATAACACTAATGCATATCAAAATTACATACTCCACAAATGCAAGACATTTTGCATGACCACTATTACTTTCCAATTTTGAATGTGAGTGTGAATGCGAGTTCAAGAAAATACATATGCCATGTAATGGTGATATCAGAGGAACTTATTTCCATGCTGCATGTGTCAGAGCTTCAGATAAGCGTTCACCTGTGTCGAATAGATCGGCCGCACGGAATCAAGAGTTATTAAACCATATCTACCCTGATGGACTGGCTGAATAAAAAATCTGTAATTTTTAGGTTTGCCATTAATTGTTTTATCTTCTCTTTATTTATATTCCGTAATATCTCAAAGTCCAGACTTTTAGGAAGCCACATGTGTGTCTTGTGATTCCTCATTTCTTGATTTGGGTTTCAAATCAGTGGGACTCAATGGGAGGCCCAATACACAACGTCCACTGTGGAGCTCTGCAATCTATTTGCACTGTATAAAATTTGCATATCTGCAGCTCATGAAGCAAGGCTTTAATTTCCTCCTGCTGGAGATAAACATCACCTTGTTGGAGCAGATGGGCGGAGGCAGGATGGGGGTCAATGAAGAAGAAGCAGTACAATGGCATTGATTCTGGCACTGAATGGCCAGAAGTAATAAAATTGCACAATTTCCATATGATGGCCAATTTTTTTTTGTGATAAATTAGGATCAAATTTGATATAAGGAGATGCTATGAAATTCTGTGTGTGAAAAAAAGGTTGGATGGTGAAGTGGATGTATGTAGGTGGAAATAATATTTGTAAAGTAAAAAGTACATAAAATATATGACTGACACTATATTCTTCATTTGTGAACTATGCTTAATTGTTGCGGTCTTGAAAAGGTGAAGAATCACTTGTTTTGATAGATTTGGTTCATAACCCAGCTATAGTTTTTGACATAAAGTTAATATATTTCATGCTAGTTCCTTTTATACTATCATCTTCATATATATTGTGATGGTTAATGTCCATATTGAATATAATTAATACTCTCCAAAGAGATGGATTCTACTTCTTTCTACTGTTGGCATATTGTACTGATCATCATGTATGAATTAGTGTCAACTAAGCACCTTTCTTATGACAATATTAGACACAATGGAAGTGATTAATTAGCTTTAGATAGATTGAATTTAATCTGTGTCTGAGCTGGAATTTAGTTCACATGGAGGAGGTAAATTGGACGTAAGGTTAGACAAAGTGAACTTTTCTTAATTCTTTAACTTAAACGATGTGCATTGTGGGAGCCCACACATTGTTGTGCACCATTTGTATTAGAGGGGGGAGACGGGGATAGCAAGAATAGTTTCTGAATAATGAGAAGCTCATGCGGGAGTTATGTAAACCTCTTGTTATTTGGATGTAGGAACCTTGTAATTAAAGTACTTCTACAGGGGATGGTTCCGCTTTCTGCCTCGAGGAGAGCGGGATGAGGCTCGAGGTTACAGAGGGTTAGAGGGTGTAGACGAGGTGAAGAGAAGAACACTCCAGTCTTTTATTACTAATTATATTTATTTATCAAAGACACCTATGCAAATCAGGATCCCAAGTCATGGATCCTGTTAATGGAAAAGACAAGAATAATTAATTAAAAGCAGATGCACATATACGCACAAGCGCACACATATACACTTGCAAACCCTTGTGTAACAAGTTCATCTAATTTTCAAAGATGCCACACAGTCGGATAAGGCGAGAAGAGAGAGGAAAAAGGCAAGAAATCTGCATTACAGTGTTAATTTAATCAGACTTCAGTAATACCTCTTCTTCTCCTCTCTCCCCAGGCAGCTTGCGGTTTCTCTGCTAGCTTGAGGAGAAGATGAAGGGAGCTTTCAGCCTCTTAGAAGATGAGGGTTAAAGAACGGAGAGATTAAGGAAGTGAGAGAGTGACTGAAAAGAGGGCTGGGGGATTATGTCATCTACAATTGATGTGCTCTCTTAATGTACCTTTAAACATGTGCCACTGGGGCCTGCTTTTATAATGTCTATTCATTCATGGGAGGGGGTTAAAGTATTAACCCAGAAATACTTTGCAACATACGTGGGGCTCATGTACTGAGAGTAGTTATCAGGGTTTATGTCACTTTGATATGTATACGGCATGTGGGGAGATCGTCTTTGTCAAAGGAAGTCCAATTCTGCTCGGCTTCCCATACACTGCCATGCATTGTACTGATCTCCAGATCAAAAAAGAGATCCTTTATCGAATGATCATAGGGACAAAATGTGTCTTTATTCCGCGTCTTCAGCTCCAATGAGAATGTTCCCGCAATCTGGTCCAGCTTGGACTATGAGCAAAGGATTTATTAAATTGACGGATTCTCCTCTAACAGCTGAATCAATTGTCTCTCAAATTGCTGCTTGTCTCAACAAAATGACAGCACAGTGAGTCTGTAGAAGATCTACAGATCTTATCCATAAGAATGTTATGGGGTTAAGTGTACTTGGAGGTGAGTGTGCGAATGTGTGTCTGCACATACACTTGTCTCCGTGTCTGTAGTGTGTGCAACCATTCGATTAAATCCACAACTATCACTAACAGGATTAGCTGAGTGGACTGCAGAAGTCTATCATTGCTTATTGATTTCCTCTGATTCCCATCAGCCCATCAGGGCAGGACATTCTGTGAGTGGCCCCAGTGGGAATCACTGCTGTGAGACTGTGTGAACGTATTGTGGCTAACGTATCTGGGAGGCTTCAAAGCAAGCGCCCATCTTTCTGTGTCAGGAAAAGTCAAATAAGTCAAAGCTATCAGGGGCAACAGATGCTCCTGTCTCTCCTTCGTGTGTGAAAAATACAGTTTGACTCCACCTCAAGTGAAACGTCCCTGGATCAATCCAATCAATTAGTCTTTAAGATGGAACTGTTGAGCAAGAGCAATTGAATCTCTTCTGACACTGTGGAGGAAGGACCTTTCCTTTCTCTCCTACACTCAATTTTTGTCAAATTAAACAATTGAATTATTGGCATGTTGTCTTACCTTTGCCTACTGTTTGTGTTTACAAGTATCCTTACACCTCGTGATCCTTACCACACCTCTTGGTCCGAAGTCCATTGACATTTAATAAAGGCCAGGAGAAGCTAATGTTAGCTAGTGTTGACCCTCCATAGCTTTGGTGATGATGGAGTTATTAGTTAGATATGACCATTTTCAATTCAGCTCACTCGCAAATTTTTTTGGCATAAGCATCCAGAGTACTGTCATTGTATTATCCATGAAAACAGGGGATAAATAAAATGTTCTGGTGTGGTAACTGTTACCACAATTGTAGGGGTTAACAATTGAAATATACATTGTCACCATTGAGGAGGGGCCACAGACCTACCTTCAACTCCACAGATAAGCTATTAAAATACAGAGAGACTCATTCTAGCTAGGTTTGAGCTGCAAGCACATTTTCTTGCACAATATGCTTATTGTTGGAAAAAATCACCTGTTTTCACATAATACCAAGAATAATATATGTGATTATGTGGCAAAAAAAGAAAGTTCCTCTTTAAATCAGTTACAACAGATGAATGAATGATGCTTGATGATGATGATCAAATGACACAGGTAGATTGAGTCAGATTTTAAAGGTCAAACACAGGTGGCAAAGAGGTTATACTGATGCAGTTGTTTGTCCAAAAGATTTTGTACACAATATTAAAGCTTATTTGTTAATGACAACCACTTTTCTCTGCTACAGATAGCCACACCATTGTTTCTCCCTTCCAGTGAAGAGTAAAGAAGTGATGGAGTACAGAGGGACAGAAGGCGTAGTCTGTGTAAGAGAGAGATAGAGAGATATGAACAGAAGATAATAATCTAGGGGAAGCTGACAGCAGTTCACCTTCGATGGCTCGGATGTCAAAGGCTAAAAGAGGTCCATGGAAATTTGTGAAATTAATAATAGCGTTAGTGAAAGGGTGAAAAAGACATGTACGAGGAGGTTTAAAAGTGTACCGCTGGATGCAGCTGTGACAAGACCAGAAGAAGTAGTCCAATTAAAAGTGGTAATTGCTTTGCTAATTTCTCCTATTAATTTCTCAGAGTGTATGGAAGAGTGGGAGCATAATAGGTGAAATGTTTTAACCCTTCATTGCTTTGATTTCTTCTCTCACCTCCTCCTTACTGATGTCTGTGTGCTGTTCTTTGCTGTATTTTAATAGCTCCTCAGTTCTCCACCCCTTTGCACTCACCACTGTTTTCTCTGCAGCCTCCAAAATGTCTTTGTCTTTTGCTTTTGCTATAAACCTGAGGATTCCCTTATAATGTTTTTCAGACTAGCAGTTTGTTAGAAACAACTGTAACATAGATAATAGTTAATTTGGATTGTGGTTTAATAGGTTTATTGTTTATGATCATGACAACAAGACAAGGTATCTATACAATCAAAATGAATGCCCATATTCTACTCTCTTTTTCATAGTGCATTGAGGGCTGGGCTAGAAGACACACTATAAATCTTTGTGGTGTACAAGTTGAGCATGTTATACAGTCCCTAAAGGATTTCTCAGGGTCAGAGTATTGTGGTTAAATATGATGGGCTTTGCAGCAGCTTTTCTTAAACTTTGCAACACAATTTGCAATGTTTTATGTGCTCCTTTTGCAGCAAAATTGCAGGAATTAGGGAAAAATACAAGCAAAGTAATGCAGCTTTTAACTACTACCAATTAAGAGTCATATGTAATCACTTCCTTTGATGAATAGCGTGCTGCATATCACAGAAACGACAATATTTCAGTGCTTATAAGTTATTGTCTGAACATGAGAACCGTAAGCTCCAAGTTATTTAAAAAAGAAAATACGGTAGTTCCATTAGCAAGCCTTTAATAAATAAACTTTCACCTCAACATTAGCATCAAATAAGATCAATCAATAATGCCATTAAAATAAATCCATTAATGCCTGAATCCTTGCTGCATGCTGTGATGATGCAAGTTACCACAGCATGAATTGTAGATATTTCTTGAATTTGTATCATTTATTGTAATCACTGTACCGCAATTTCTTTCAGTGACTGTGTTATAGCCATATAGCCTACAAATACTCATGCAAGGTTGTTGTTTTTTTACCTTTTTCAAGAAGCCAATATAGCATTTGTGATGTACAGTTTGATGTACAGAGTTCTGACATCAGTTTATAAAATCTAATATTTTTGGGCATCCATAACTTGTGCTCAGACAATGAAAGCTAGCAATCTAGGCTAAGTGGCTTAATAACTAGCAAGCTAGGTTAGCATTACTTTTTGTTCATGTTATTTCAACACCTACTGAGTCATTGAAAACTCTTTCCCACCAAGTGCTGTATTTGCCCAGCATCTAGCTAGCATTTGCTGTCCCCCTTCTGTGATAATGATGAAAACTGAAAGCACCGTCAAAGCTCACAACAACCACATTCCTGTAACCTCCACAGTCTATATATTACCTCGTAGTCTAAATCATAACATGAAGTTGCAAAATCACAAATGAAGGGAATAAATGGCTAACAGTGTGTTAAAGGTGTTTATGGGCTCAAAAGGTGACCTGATCTGAAACGGGCCCATAGAAAACCTGTTCAAACCCGATGGAATGTTTTCTTCCAGTGTGATTATGATGCACCTCCTGAGATGGTTCAGAGTGCGCTTGGATCCACTTGGGTATTAGATATACATTCTCATGAAATTTGACATACAATTCCACTGTTATGCTGATGATACCCAACTATATCTTTCCACTAAGCCTACTTCCTCTCTGCCACCCACAGCTCTATCCAACTGCTTACTGGAAATTAAATCGTAGCTCTCACTCAACTTTCTTAAACTCAACGGCAACAAAATTGAGGTCCTCCTCATCGGTACCAGATCAACCTTAGCAACACTCAACACTTTCTCCATGTCCATCAACAATTCCACTGTTCCTCCATCCCCTCAGGTAAAGAGCCTGGGTGTCATCCTGGACAGTACATTATCTTTCGAAGCCCACATCAATAATGTTACTGTCTGCATACTTCCATCTACATAACATCAATCGTCTCCGTCCCTCACTTTCACCAACCTGCACTGTTATCCTGGTAAACACCCTGATCACATCCCGTCTAGACTACTGTAACTCTCTCCTCTTTGGTCTTCCGCGGAAATCTCTCCACAAACTCTGGTCCAGAACGCAGCCACTCGTATCATAACCAGAACTCCCTCTATTGAACACATCACTCCTGCCCTGCAGCAACTTCACTGGCTCCCTATCAAATCCCGCACTGACTTTAAGATTCTACTCCTCACGTTCAAGATCCTTCACAACCTGGTACCATCATATCTCTCTGAACTTATTCACCGTCTCCAACTCTCCAATCCTTTTCTGCCAACCAGCTCTTCGCCCCGTCTGCCAACTTAACCACCATGGGGTCAAGAGCTTTCAGCCGATCTGCCCTCCGCCTTTGGAACTCTCTCCCACCACACATTCGCACTTCGGACTCTGTCTCCACCTTTAAATCCCGCTTGAAAACGCACCTATTCAGAGTGGCATACTCTGTCTCTCACTAACTATGCAATCACATTCTTGTTTATTTATTGTACTAATGCACTTTGAAGTCACATTCATATTTATTCTTTATCTTTGCACTAAATGTTACCTGATTTATATTGTTTGATGTACTGTTGTTGTGTTATATGTGCCTTGTAAGGTGACCTTGAGTGCTTTGAAAGGCGCCTTTAAATAAAATGCATTATTATTATTATTATTATTATTACATGTATTGACACACAGAACAGAGTCCCTACTTGTCCTTGAACCAGTTGGCTCAATATAGACTTTTACTTTGTGTCTAGTGAAATTCAAGTGATATTAAAAACTGATATATTGCACCAATCAAATTATCAGTACTAACAGTGTCATTTTGAGACAAAGATTCACAGCCCCCTGAAAACACTAATATACAGGATGCTATCACTGAATAAGTCTTACATTTCAAGAATTTGAATTTCATTCATTGAAATGCTCCAACTTTGGAGATCAGTATTCAAGTCACCAGCAGAAACTACCTCATCACCGTTTATTGTCATGTATTTTAAATGTTGGAACTGTAAAGCATTTCTTTCTCATTAATCATTATATCATTGTGTTGTGACTGGGCATATATTGTGGCGTCGGAGAGGAGAATTTCCCTCTCAATACCATTTTCCCTGACTTGATTATACCCTATACATGTGTCAAAAAATATTTTGGGAACAAATGAATCTTCTGTTTTGCTCTGGCCGACAAGGTGGTCAGCCACATAATTTGTTACCGTCTAGCTCAAAGTGTGTAGACTAGGCAGTCCATTGAATTCCCATCCGTCATGGTTAGTTACACGCTTGTCAGCTGCTCTCCCGCTGCCCAGTGGTTCAGCCATCACCCCTGACCTGGAAGCATTATATCTAAATCACATTACATGGCCCTGTGTTCTTTATTTCCCTTTTGAAGTCACCAGAGTGAGACATCTGTCCAGCCCTGTTTGAGTTTACTTCCCACTCAGCCATCACATCTTAATTAGCTGATCTGATTTTCTCTGTGGGTGTGTGTGTGTGTGTGTGTGTGTGTGTGTGTGTGTGTGTGTGCCTTTTGTGTGTATTTGTTTGTATCTGTATTTGTGTGTGTGTGTGTGTGTGTGTGTGTGTGAGACGGTGTGTATCTATGTTTGTGTCGGCAGATAGGGATTTGTTTGTGGGCTGATGTGATTGACAGGCTGATGGGAAGATAATATGCTGAGAACGACAACGGAAAGGACCTGGAATTCATTCATTGTGACGATAATGAATCTGAGAGAAAATCCTTGTGTTTGTTCATTAGCCATTGAGGCTGGTTGACACGGCCTTCCAGGCACTGTCAGCCACAGACGTCCCTCACTGAAGTATTTTCCAGTACCTGAGTCCTTCCTGGCTTATGAGGTTGTAATTAGCACAGCAATGAGAGGTGCATGGCAATGAGACTAGGTTCTTCATTTACAAAAAAAAACAAGTGACGGTGTGTATGTTGCCTATGTGGTGAAAGCAACATGTTTACAGAGCTATAGTTTCAGTCCTTTGCATGTAGTGTGGACCACTCAAAATTAAACCGAATGCTTAGCTGAACACCCCATTTATTCATGCCCTTTGCAATCTCTGCCCAGAATTTAAAGCAATCAAATGCTTGCCTAACATTTGAGCCAACACTGAAGGGATATTGGTTTCAGTTCTCTTGTGTCCTTGCCAGTTCTGTTTTGTGATTATGCCTTAGTGTATGTAGAGCAGTGTTCATTTTCATGGTCTTTTGACATAGTTTTCACTAAACAGCAGAAGAATGAAAGTAGGAAAAGTCAATATAATGTTTTAGCAATGTGAGAGACAGAGAAGGATTGAGGTGAGAGGGGGTGGCGGAGGAAGAAAAGACTCTCGCCTCACTGCATTAAGGCCATGGCCCTGAACTCATAGCCAGAAACATTGTGCTGTAAAATAGTCTCATTTATACTCTCCTGGAAAACTAATTAGCCTTGCAATACTCTACCGCTACCATCTCTCCACATACAGACTGTAGTGCTCAAAGTGTACTATTACTGCATGTCAGTGATTCTACATCGAAACACCAAGACATTTGTGTGATCAGGGCCATTAGCCTAAAAAAAATAGACAGCTATGTTGCCTGTTCAGAAAGCAAAATGTGACACTTAATAACAAATTACTGATTAGCTTGTTTTCAAACCAAGCTGAGTGCAGTTAGCGTCTAGGTGAAATGGTAAATATAATGAGATGCATCATTTCATTTTAAGCAGTGTTTCAGCCCTGTGTGTGAGTATGTGTGGAACCAGACATATGCACATATAGATGAACTTATAAACAGAGAAATACTGAGCCATCTCCTCCATTTTAGTATCACTGGCAGCTGTATAGTGCATTTACACCAACAAGTAGAATCAGCTTTAAGTGATTTCTTCCATTGGTGGAGTTTTTTCACATTTTATTGGACAAAGCTTTAATGAATGGTGTAATCCTAATGCAGCCTTGTTTACAGACCTCTAGTATCACCCTTCACTTAACTGGTCTTCGATGGGCTACATAGTATCCATTTTTATAAACACAGCGGAGAGGACCTAGAGAGGACCCCGTTTTTTTCTTGTATTCACAGTCACTGCCCTTGAGATCCCATGGAAACGTGCATAATAAAAAGTGTAAAATATCAGTATTTTCTGTTCATGCTGGAAGACGGAGCAGCTTAAAATAGGTTTGGGTTCTTAAAAAGAGCAGGTGAAAGTTTAGTGAATCTAAGGGTAAACAAATCTTTAGAATAAGAATCTGCGGTTGAGGTTGTAATGTTAAGGCAGTAAGTAAATGTTTCTTTTGCTTTAGTTTTCTGGTTCTCAACTGACACGAAGCACTTGATAGGGAAACTCTAATTTACACCTGTGAGGACCATGTGTCTAACATCTGTATATACTTTGCTGGATTACATCTATGGCTGGTATGAAAAGGTGTTTTTCTGTTTAAACTGAAATTAATTGGTTCATTACATTGCAAAATGCAGATAAGCCATAACATTGTCTTTCCTTGAAATATATTGAACAAAAGTATTAGAAGCAGGTGTATTTATGGGAATTGTTACTTCCAAGACCCAAGGAGCTAAATAGCTAAATTGCTTTTGAGTCATTTCTGGTTTGACATTAATCAACCTAGAGATTGCTGATTCTGATATTTTATTGTGAGGCTGATCACATCACAGCCAAATTGAGAGCACTACATACATTTCATGTCAAATACCAAAGTGTAGTATGGTAAAGTCACTTTACACAAGCAATAGTAAGTGGCCTGTGACTAAATAGAAAATCATACTTATCATCATGCTTCTGAACTCAGCAACTCTCCTAGAAATTAAGTTTATATCCTACTAAAATTGTTTTTTCCCAATTATGTTGCATTGGCAAATGTAAATGTTGCCTTGTGGAGGAGGAGATCATGGTGGATGGCGGGCGTAGAATACAAAGGACTCTGGCACTAGAGACTGGGGTACATTTCTCGCAAAATGGATTTGCTCTTTCAATTTAGTAGTACAGTACATCAATATCATTTCTAGGAGACAGGTTTGCTTATAGTGAGCTTTATCATTTGTACATTGCATTAGACAAATCCAACATGCATAATCGTACAAGATTGTAACCTAGTTTTAAACCAGGATGGCCACATCACAAGTTGTGGATCTGGTAAGGTTTTAATGTGGTAGCGAGGACTGGTTGAAGGGTGTCACCAAAGAAAAAAAAAAAGAAAGAAAAAAAAACACCAGTCAGTCAAATGTCCCTTACAGCCACACAGTGAATCAGCAGCTGAATGAAGGAGACGAGCAGGGCTGACAAATATTTATTTTCACTTTGTGGCAATGCTCTATGGATAACAGTTTTTGATCCAGATTGAAATAACTCAACAATGAGTTAGATTGACATGAAATTGACTACAGATATCCAAGTTCCCCAGAGGACACATTTATTTAATTACTGTGGTGAATTTTCCTCTAGTGCCTGCAGCAGTTCAAAGTTTTCACTTATCCAGTGTAAATCCCAACATCTTCCTGATGGATTGGCACAACATTTTTTGCCAGTTCAGTTGATGGTTCAGAGATAATTAATTATAGTGACTTTGATGATCCCCTGACATGTCCTCTAGGTTACTTTTATTGGCCAAGAAATTTGGCACAGGCATTCATGGTCCCCAAATGATTAATTGTGATAACTTCGATGCCCTGACTTTTATGCAGTGCCATCATCAGGTTGATATCTTAATTCATCCAATACTTTGATACCTGAAGCCAAATACTTTAAAAAAATGTACATTCCCATTAGCAAGTATTAGCATGTTAATCGTTTTTAGCACTACAGCAATTCTGTCTCATCACAGGTTCCTGCTCACTCTCTGCTATAAGGACAGCACAGGCCTCTAAATATTATGCACACAAGATTTAAATTAGCCTCTTATTATTACAAGCATCATAAATTGTATAATACTTAGATGAAAAGTACTTCATTTTACAGCTCCAAATCTCCTTACATTGTTAACTCCTCCAAGTGACTGCTTAATATACATTCTAGCAGCCACTTACTGTATATTAGCTCTAAAACAACACCAGCAAGTTGGGTTCATTTGCCAGCTTCCAATCTGTGCCTTGAAACCTGCACATCAACTGTTTGGGGACAGTTTGATAATTGATTTATGTTGGTCAGCTTTCAAGGCCAGAGATTCGGCTGCATTAACATTACATAACCTCTGATTAGGGTAAGTTTTAGACACATTCACACTGAAAAAACAACAACTTTGTGAATGTGCTATCACACTATGCCATCAGCTCAAGCAAAAAAAAAAGAAGTAGCATATTGTGTCACACTTATAACTTACACTGACACTTACAGTACAGTATGTCAGCTTCTATTCAAAAGCATGGCAGGGGTGAAATATGGTCACTGACCTGCTGTGTGTAAATGCAGATTTCCAGGTGACAGAAGTGCGTGTAAATATGTTCATCACTATACTGCAGTTGTATACAAATAGTCTCTACTTCAGCTGTAAGATACAGGAAAGTGATTTGAACTGTGGACACAGATGAGGTGTATTGAATGAACGCTGGGCTTCTGTAGTATCTTATATGGGCTATAATGTGAAGTTCTGGACATTAGATTGTTTGTGCAAACTGTTGACAGTGGCTGTAACAATGAAATAGTTGACCTTTGTGTGTATGTGTATGTTACATCCTGATAAAGGACATAGTCAATTACAGATACAGGCACACTGTTCATTCTCTAACGTCTTTATGGAGAATACATGTAGGCTATGAGTGAAAGAAAATATAACAATATAACTCTCCAAGTGCCATGTTTCACAATGCACAGTCCTTTTCCAATAATAATGCACATGTCTATGTTTAGTTTCTTTTACAGGATAGTGTGTGCAGCTCTAACTTAAATTGTCTTTGTCATACTGTTTTACTGTAGCTTATATATGAAATGTGTAGTTCTCACAACAGAATCATTTTATTTTAAAGCAAACTGTCCAAAGTTCAAACAAAACAATCTAAAAATATTTATCAAGAGTATGTCTTCCAAGTTTACCCTTTAATCCCATAGGAATAGACATACCTTTTAAATTCTACATATTAACCTAAAGTCTAAAACATATTAGTGTAAGTTTCTCAAATAAGAATTCACAAATGGGTAGATTTTTAAGTGTTAAGCAAATAAAGAAACCCTAAATCACTGTTACTGTATATAACTCAAGAAATAAACAAGTTATAAATAATTTTTTTAAACTTCTCACTGAATATTTTAATAATTTTATTTAATAATTGTATCATGTATCTTTTGTATCTTTTGTATCTGCAGGGTTTTTTTTGTTATTTTTAAGTCTACATTATCTTAGCAATGCCATTATATTATAAATCTACAGCTGCAGCTGTCTTTACCCTGCTATTAAACTGTGAAAACAGTCTTTTTGAAGTAGGAAGGCTCATAATTAACATATTGTCTCTTCTAACACACTGCTCACTGTGGTCAGGCATGATATAAAACCAAGTTATATGGAGGTTTGCTTCTGGATCTGGCAGCAGTTTAAAGAGTAATGTATTACCTGGTTTCAAGTCTGTTTCAGCTCTGGTTTGTGTGTGGTTAGATGTGTATTGTTTAGTTGTGTCTTTAGCCACACCCAACAGTGATATCACAGTGTACAGACACACCCAGGAGTATTCTTTAACACCACTGAAGAAAGGTGAGAAGTTAACCCATAGGAAGTCTGCAACTACTCGGTTCTTAGCTGCTGTTGCTCTTTTAATTAAGAAAATATGAGTTTCTTTTCATTAAAATAAAAATACATACACACATAGAAAATATTGTGTGGAGGTTGAGGTGGTGGATAGGTGTGTAACGCCACCCAGAGACACCAGAGGCCAGGGTTCACCCTCTATCTCACACTAATAGTCTTCAATGGGCTTTTATTAATATTTAATAATGACAAAGCTTGTTAACAAAGAAACCGCTTTATCTGACTGAACCAGACCTTACCTTAAAACCACTATAATGAGGATTTTAAAATAACTAACTACAGTGTTGAAGAACCAAATATATCCATTCTGAAGTTTGCTGCAGTGAAAAAAAGCAATATGTCCCCATATATCTTTACTCTAAAATGTTTCTGAATATGCTATGAGTACACCAAACCAAGACGTCATTTATGTTACCATTGGAGTCTTGTTTCTTCCCACATGTCAAATTCAAGTCCAGCATTTGGTTATATTTTAACATTGGTTTGTTCCATTGACTCCATAGAAAAATATGTGTTTTTTTTCCCGCTTGTTAAACTCTCACCAGCCACTTACTGTAAATGACTGCTGAAAGAGGGTGAAAGCAGGATAGAACAAAAGAATGGTTTATAATTTTAGCGTCAGTAGAAACACCCTTTTACATTAAACAGAGTCAAACGATTCAATGTTTATCACTAATGTTGCTCAGCTGAGCTTTATTTTGGCAAAATTGATCAAATTTCAAGTTACAGAATAAAGAGTAGAAACATTTATGTCAAAACTTCCACTAATGTTTCTAGTCACCAATTTTAAAGTTAAAATAGCCAATTTGATTTCTTAATGTCTTCATTTATGACTCTTTGTATTTACTCCTAAGGAAGTTGCTGATGTCTGTACAGCTATCTTTGCAAACAACTTCATGTGTTTAATACTTTATGATGATTTAAGGCAATATGGGCTGCATTAAAAAATCTATTATTTCTGTCAGTCTTTAAAGTAGAAAATAGACAGACTGGTTTAAAGTTACCCTTACCTTTGTTACATTTTTTTTTGTTTAGGTTAAAAAGCTATTAATAAGGTAATGGCACTCTAAAATGTTAGAGAGATCCACCAGGCACAGAAACTCATCATTATTCCATTCTCATAATAGTCTGTGAAAACTCTGACCAATCATATCATTTGGTCCGAATGATATGATTGGCCGAGCGACCTGCCTGTTTTCCCCTTCCGCGTTACGTAATCATGCGCACCCCCACCCGGAAGAGGGTCTGTTGTGGGTCCACGGCATTATAATACATCCATGATCTACAGAGATAGTCGTAAACAGACAGTAGCGACTGACAATGACTGACAAAAGTGGGCCACGGCTTCCACCTCCAGCCGCTCCCATGGGGAAAAAGAAAACTATATATGTATATATATATATATATGGTGCGCGTTCGCGGAGGGGAAGGTAGTGCGGGGGTGGGACATAGGAGGGAGGAGGGGTTGTTGCTGTTCAAGTTTTTTCAAAGTGCTGTGTGAAATGCAAGGAAGGTAAGAATCTTTATATGTAATGTATCTTTAACACATACTGTAGCTATAAATAAATCCTTTTCTGATTACCTCTGGAGATGGTTTTGGAAGATTTCGAGATTTAAGTGTGCTGTGCCATATTTGAATATATGTATATATGTGTATATATACATATTTTAATAATAGCTGCCTGTATGGGACCACAGGTGCAAGTCCAGCATGAGACCCAGAATTATTTAGTTTAAGGTGTTAAGATTTTTTTTCTTTTTTTTTAAAAGTGAAAATTGAGCCACTGGTCACCTAAATGCAAACCAAGGAATTGGTAAACATATTTGTTCTTTGCTCACTTTCTCCCTGTGCATGCGTGTCTCACTCTCAGACACACATGCACTCCTAAACCAAATAAATCATTTATTTACTTACTTATTTATTATATTACTTACTATCATAACATTGTTGATTGGTTGATGGATGTTGCCAGCGTGTTTGTGTGAGTATGTATGTCTGTACATAAATGGAATCCATCTCTTATTCTCTGTCAACAGAAAAGAGTGTCCGTATACCTACTAGTAGCAAGAGTATACACACAGCGCTTTTAGCTCCTTCTATTGTGGTGTTCTCAGTCCAAGGCCGTGTGCCATTCAGGCTGGGCTCTCAGAACTCACATCCAAACCTCTGCTGCCTTCAATTAGCATTTAACTCATGAGTGTGAGTCAGTATCTCCTTGTTCTCCAAAGTAGCTGGGAATTCAATTTCTCCCTGCCTCCCTCTCACAATAGACAGAAGCCTGGGTTAGAGACAACCTCAAAATGATACAGAGTCCTTACAATCACCTGCCACCCCCTCTCCCCTGTTGTCTCCCTCTGTCCTCCATCTCTTTCTCTCAGTCTATCCTGCGCTCTCTATTTTTATTCAGCTAGTTTTGTTCATTGAGCTGTAGTGATGAAACTCTGTAATACATAAGTAAAGGGGAGGGGGGGGGGGTCATTCTTTTAGGATTTTGTGACATTTTAAACAAGAGCAAGTCTTTAAAATGAGTATTTTAGAGACAAGAAAAAGATAAATAAACTACAAATTTGCAACAGCAATTATATTTTGAGTGAAACATCATTATTATCAATGACAAAACATTTTTAATTAATGTATCAGCCAAGATGCAAAATGCAAAATGTTTCCCTACATGTTACTTTCGTTTTCTTGCAACACTGCTTCTGCTCCTGCAATCCACCTGTAGCAACTAAAGCATTATTATACTTTTTATGATCAAAGTTTAGGCACTCATAGCATTTGTTTAGGGTTAGGAAGGCATTGTCATTTTGGTTTAATATTGAGAAAGTCAACAATGACTAAACGTGTGAAATAGGATGTTAAACTTTATAAACATGTAAAAATGTACATTTTTCCCTAACTTAATGAAAGTGCTTTTTTTTGCTTAAAGTCGACCACACGCAGGACTCAGGATGGGAAATATGGTCTCCGGTGTCAAAATCCTACCTTGTATGCCTCCAACCACCTCAATCCCCCCAACAGTTTCTCAGAACAATATTGTAACATACATGTTATTTCTAGGAGACAGGGTTAGACAGACTCACAACTCTAGTATAATAAATATAATTACCAACCACAGCCAATTGCTTTTACCAAGTTTATTTCAAGGTTACTTTATGTTATTGTTTTGTGTAAATGCATTTGAGATCCTTGTTCTTGTGTGTTTCAGAGGCAAAGACCAACTAATTATATTATGATTTTGTTCTCATCAGCAGTGACACACCTTTATGAAATATATTGGAAGTGTGCAGTGCAAGTTGTCATATAGCCTTATCATGATATTACAAGATATTTTTGCAACAATGGTACATTCATGACAATATGATGTGACTTTTTCCCTGAGAGGTGGCAGCAACTAACAACTATCTTAAAGATTGATTAATCAACTGATTATTTTCTCCACTGGTCTAATAATTAGTCAGATAATACTGAAAAATGTCCACGACAAACAGCAAATCTTCACATTTAAGAAGCTGAAATCATTAAAATGTTTGGCATTAATGCCTGAAATGTGATTTGAACAATTCATCAATTATTGTAATAGACAGAAAATTAATTGGCAGCTATTGACTAATCAATTAACAGTTTAAGCTCTAATCTCATTCCCACCTGACTGTGACTGATTGACATTTTCCTATTTCCCTCTATTTTTCCTAATTTACAGACACTTTGATCAGTTACAGAAAAGCCAAAAAACGATGCCATCTGCTGAATCAGATCCTGATGGGTCTCGTCTTGCGGCTACTGTAGTTACTAGATGGTGGTGTATACAGTCTGGTCTTTGTTGTTTGATGTAGCTCCTTTACTCGTTTTCTCCAAAGGCTCATGTATCATCTCCTCCATAGCCAGCAGCTACTGTTGCTTGTGGTCATGTGAATTGTCCCCGTATATCGTGATCTAAATATACTGACAAGTTTCAGTAATGTTAATTGTGGTATGTGGACAGTCTGTTATGGCTTTAATCTGTAGCAATGCACCACTAAGCTTCTGTATGCACATAATATCAACTCAAGAGTGTCCATATACACACAGCTATTTATTCCTTATTGTGCTGTTCTTTCTTTCCAAGGACATGTGCCACTCAGGCTGAACTCACATCCCTTCTGCAATATGCATTTGCATACTTGCACAGTTGTAATCGGCTGTTACAATTGCCAAACAACTAGTGATTCAAATAGTCAGTATGAGAATGGGTATGATCATTTTTTCAGTTAAATCAACAAATGGCTATTTTTTAATTATCCTGAGACACTGTGCACAGAACTGACAATAAAAGCATTGTCTAAACTTGTGCATACATACACTTAACAAGGACACACATATAGTTCATGCACACACACACACACGCTGCACTCTATCTGTATATCCAAGGGTTTCCTGTAACCTTCCTCTAAACAAGGCCAAGGGACATTCATACTGATTTATTCAAAGGGACGGTTCTCATTCAATTTTCTCCATATTCATAAGCGTGTTTCGCACCCCCGCTCTCATTTTCCTTTTCAGCTTTAAATTAAAGGTACAGGAACGAGCCAGGCCTTTCATCTAGGGTTGGGGGTGGAGGGCTATGGGAAGAGAGCAAAGGCGTGTGTGTGTGTGCTGTGTGGAGGGGGGGGGGGGGGGGGGGGGGGGTGAAGGGTTGTCGGGCGAGGGAAGGGAGGGATTGGTAGTGGTGAGACTCTCTCCACTCTGTATTTATTAGCCCCCACTCCCTCCCCTTTGCCCCTCATACCCCACCCCACCTCTTCTCCCCCTCCTCCCCCAACGACACCTGGCGAAAAATGATTCATTAATTCAAAAAGCAGCATTTTTGAAAGCCGTATTTCAAAGGCATAGACAGGAAAGAGAGAGGAGCTGAGTGGGGTACGGTGAGCCGGGAGAGCTGCACGAACAGGAGGAGGAGGAGGAGGAGGAGGAGGTGGAGGAGAGGGCAAGGGAAGGCAGAGCCAAGGTGTTTGAAGGGGCAGAGTAGGCTACACTTCAAGTTTTTGTCATGCCAAAGATCAAGCTGGGGAGAGGGGTTGGGGGAACAGGAACAAGGGTGAAGGGGGGATTTACTGCAAATTTTACTGGCTCATAGTTGCTGGATCTCAGTGGCGCAGGTGTCTTTCATTCAACAATAACAATACAGTGAGATCTTCTGCAACTGTAACTATAGAAGCATTTTCATACATGAAAACAAATTTAGAGTTAAATGTTGTAAATTTGCAAATGTCTGTGCAGATAGATTGATCGAAATATGGAGCACAATAACATTATTTAATCAGTTGCTCTTAGTTATCCACTTGTTAGGTAAATCAGAAAATTCTTCAAAGTCACTGTGACTGCGACACATTCACTAACACACACACACACATACACACACACACACACACACACACACATTTATACACACGAGCAGTAAACACCAATAGCAGGATCATGTGTCGGCCACTCCCAGTCCAGCTGAATCTTTCATACGGCTGCAGATGATGTGGTTAATTATAGATGGCAGGACAAGCCGGGATCCTTAGCCTCAATTAGACAGGGCCACAGGGTTACTGACCTGCGCAACGACTGTCAGTGCCTATTACACACTACACATGGCCAGTGACAGCGAGAGGGGCCGGGGGTGCAGGGCAAGGCTGGGTTACAAGGGCTACTACTGTATTCTTTTCTTTCCCGGTAAAATGTTACATACGCAAGCACACATGTGAGTGCACACACACAATCACAAACCCACAAATGTCTCAAGACGGCTGATTTTTTAATCAGTGGGATTAGTCACATTATTAGCTTATTACTCTTGCCTGATTGTGTATCTGTGTGTGTCTGTGTATTTGTGTGTGTGTAAGTGTGAGTGTGTGTTTATGCCTGGGAAGTTTCTGTGTGTGTGTGTGTGTGTGTGTTTGTGTGCGTGTGTGCGTGTGCGTGCATGTGTGTGCATGTGCGTGTGTGTTTATGCCTAGGAAGTTTTTAGCAGCTTTAATCTTAGTCTAGCTGATTAATTCTTAGTTATTTTCTGATCATCCAGGTCAAACTTCAATTTTAATTTAACCTTCTGAGACTAAATGTACTTTAATGACTCAGTGTACAATTTGGGTTAATTTTTTTAATATTTTGGCCATTGTTCCTGTCAATTATGATACTGTACTTACCAAGTTAAAAACACCACTGACAAGAATTCAAACATGGACCACCTCCAGTGGTGGAAGAAAATGTGAATAAAAAATTATTACCCAAACCTAATTCTAGTGCCTATTAAGGGACCTATTATGCTCATTTCCAGCTTTTATATTTTTATTGTGCAACTCCATTAGAGTAGTTTTGCATGAGCTTTTCAAAGTTCAGAAAACTCCCTATTTATCTTATACACGCCCTTTATTCAACCTGTCTCGAACAGGTGGTCTTAGCTCTTGTCTCTTTAAGGCCCCCCGCCCACTCCGTTCTGACTGGCAAACCTGGAAGCTGCAAAGGGGCAGCACGTATCAGAGTTGTGTTAAGTTACCACTGATGCAAATGCAACATTTATTGCTTCACTGCTTCCTATTAAAAGTTTTTAAATGACTAAATAACTGAAGAACATACTGTGAAGAATTTACAGGTAATGAAACATGTTCTTCACTGAATTAGCAGAACTTTTTGTTGTGTGTCATTCAACTCTAAAAATTGATCGACATAATAAGATATGGGGATATTTGGAGATTTTTGATCAGTTAGAAATAAAGCAGTGGGGAATAGTACAAACAGAAACAGCCAGGGTGATGATGATATTTGATGAAGAGCTGCAGACAACCAGCACACCTCCAACAGGTAAACTACTTATTTTACTTTGCAGTGCTGTTGAATGGAAAAACACACTCAGTGTGCCAGCTTGACTCAAGGCACGACTCAGCATGACTACCCCCAAAACAATGGAAAAATGCCATAGTGTTAGTAGAGTGAAGCAGTGAACTTGCGTGCTGTGCATGGAGCAGATGACCATAAATAGAAATCCATAACAACCTGAAAAAAAAAGTAAACTAAACAGAACAAAGCAATCTGAAGCTTTTTGCTCACAGAGATTTAAATAAGATTTTAAATAAGAAAACACACAGACACTAGATAATTAGATAACTATTTCTGCCAAAGTGACACATTGTTACTATGCAAGCAAGTGTGGGTTTAAGAGAACCAATGTGGATGCTTTGTGTATTGCAGTTAATGATCTTTCTATGAGAGCAGTATCCCTAAAATGAGTCAGCCATTCTATTATCTATGGAGGCTCAGGGGAGAACCATGAGTGTATTATGCAATCAAGAATATTCATTTTTATAATCATTTGTGTGTGATATATCAGAGAAACTGGTTATATTTAAACCTAAGTATGTAAAAAAAAAAAAGAGTTGTGTCATAAATGAGTAGCTAGTAATGTAAAGTGTTTTGTTGAGGCATTCAGAGGAATAAGAGGGGATTTATCCCAGTTGATTTAAAACCAAAAAATTGACTGAAATTGACTTGTATTTGAGTTAAAGACCTTGAGGCATTAGTTAAGTGGATTAATTTAAGTTCAACTAAAGTCTCTCATACTTTTTCAACTCATGAACACTACGGATGTAATTCCATCTCCAACCACCATGGGTTGCAGTGGCAGAGTGGTGCTGTCCACATTTCCGCTAGCTGACTCCACAGGCAGAATAAATGTTGTTTGTGAGTTGTATATTTTGCCAGAAACAAACTTAACACTGCCGACACCGCTCTTCCTTGGGCCCCCAGTATAACATCCGCCAGGCATAAAGCCAATTGGTTGAACTGTTCTCAAGATATGGGAAGGACAAACATACGTACAGACTGAAAGAGATTCCTTACTTAATGGATATGGAGAGATAACAATATAAGTAATGTATTTTGAACACAAAGAAAGGACCCACTCTGTAGTACATAATTAAGAGAATCTAAGAAGAGTGGCCCAATAATAACCGACAAATCCAGAACAGCTCTGCAGACAGACCATCAAGGCCTGGTGATTTAGAGCCTAAGTTCTAAAAGAGTAAGTGGTATCTCGAGGTGTTTTGCATCATCGCTTGTCAGTGATGATAAGTTGAGCTTTGACAGATATGATTTGAGGGAAGTCAGATCAGCAGTAGGTTCAGCTAAGTAGAGATGAGAATAAAACGATTCAAAATATCATTTATTTCACCCAGGTCATGGCTAACGGGTCCTGATGGAGTTTGGATTGCACTAATGGTGGAGAATGATTCATTTTGTTTTAACCTGGCAGCTAGGAGTCTACTTGAACTTCCACTTTGATTGTAATATGAAACTCTAGTACAGTGGATTATGAATCCATCTTTAACCTTGAGCAAATTATTTAATTCAAATTTCAGAGCCATGAGAGTTGACTCAGTCTGATCAGAGAACTGATGCTTTTGACCAGATTCCAGTGCCTGTATTTCACTTTCTTGTTGCCTGATTCTATGTTTTCTGGATGTCTAAATAGAAGGCAAATAAAGAGGATTCTCTAAAGCATTTAGTTGTTTACCACATTTTTTGGGGTGAAGTTGTTGTCTGAATGAATTTTTAAGAATACGTTATGGTTATTTTTCAGTTGATGTGTATTGAAGCACTCTGCAGGATCTGATATATCTGATTTGATCTGATATGATATTATAATGGGAAGTATATCAGTAGGATTCATACAATGGTTCAGTTCAGGAGAAACAAATAATTCGTCAACTCTCAATGTTTTATATACGACAAGACAAAAAATTGATACTTAATTATTGGGTTCCCTAGGTGCCATGGATCAATAATATTCAGATTAGAAGATCCCACAGGGTGATTCCTGAGTTAGGTGTATAGTTTTTGATTTGTCTAAATATATGTCATGCACCTGACTGAATTCACCTCTGACTGTAAGCTGATGTCTAAAATAGTATTAGAAACCACACTAAGAAATTGTGGGTCATATATCAAAGCAAGACATATTTTTGTGTCATTAATTGTAACACAGACGTATGTCAGTCTTCCAGCATCATCTTTACCAGAACTGTTGAACTACTACCTTTGACCTATTGGCAGTAGAAAGGCAAGGAGCACACCAGTAAAAACTATTCTGAAATGTATGGATATCAACCTATAGATTCATTCAGATGTTTTTCTTGGATCAGGCTAATGGAGACCAGGACATTTCTCACCATTACACTAAAGGGTTAATTCACAACCGGGTTCGTGCCATCATAAAGTCTGAAGAATGCAACATGTAGGTCTTCACAAGAAGGTGCCTTTCAAATATGTAATATAAAATACAAAATTATGATATTTACATAAACAGCAAGGCTCTGGCAGCAGACACATAGAAATGAGAACAAAGCATTGCAGAGAAGTAAGGGGTTTTCTCTTAGGTTGAAGAGAAAAACGAAAATCTATTTTAGCTACTTGTGGCTTTCAACAATCACACGCATCAACAGTACAAGTCTGTATAGGTATCAGAAATGTTACTAGATAAAAGCTTGTGAAATAAAGTAGGGCTCCAGTCATCCTAACACCTTCGAATAGAGGCTTAGTGTATCAGAAGTGACACAAAAACAGTATGCTTATATGTGTAGTAAGGCACACATCACTTTTCTACATTACATCAAAACTAAGTAGTAATGTATTCTGAACATTTTATAATAACCTGCTGTGATAACAATAATATTCTGCAGTGGTTGAATGTGAAATAGCCTTGGCTCCAAATCATGTTAGCCTCTGGCAGGGGGTTCGTACACTTACCAGTCTGAAACAGTCCGCTGTCTGGATCAGGTTGAATGGGAGAGAGTATCCACTGAGGTTTCTTTGTCAGCTGATGTGGTGTGGGATGGACTGTTGGGAGCTGGGTCTGTAGGGTGCTGCTGAGCATAGAGACTGGTCAAGTGCAGACATAAACTTAGCAGCATCTGCCTTATTTTCAAAGAAATGTAGCGTCTTGTTAAGTTTGATGTGGGTGGCAACAAGAGGGCTCTGGTTCTGTTGAGATTGTCCTGTCCTGATATCAAAGTAGTTGGAAGATGAGCTTCCGGGAAAGCTTGGTCTTATCCTGGGTGGTATGGATATTGTGACTTTCAATCATCCTACCTACAAGAGGGGGCATTCATGTAGGTAAATTCTCTTGCACAAAATGAATGGCATTTTTACCCTCTGCTTACTCAGCTAGACTAACAAGTCAGATGTTCCATCTCTGTTTCGAGCAAAATTTAGCACATCCTTCTGGAGGCTACCCAGATTGTGTTTGACTGCTCTCATGTTAGCTTCCGTAGCACCCAGTTTCCCTTGTACCATTTTACCAACCTTGCCTTGGTGAATTATATCCTAAATTTGGTAACTGCCATGCTTGAGGATTTAATCATAGTCTCTAGGGATTGAATTTCACTGGAGATCATATCTTTAACTGCCTCTCTCATTGCCAACTTGACTTTCTGGGTCAGCCAGTCATCATGCTTTTGTATGTCTTATTTATTGCTGCTATTGTGCCCAACATTTTGTAGGGACCCTTAGATGTAAACTGAATATGAATTCCAAGACGAAGCTCAGAGCTGCATATGGATCACGCTCAGACAGGCACCGGAATTCCTTCCAAATGAACTTTTGAACTTTTTTGTGTCATTTTTTTAAACTCACTGGTATTGTCTATATAAAGTTTCTGGTGCTGTATAATCCTGTGTTGTGATCTCTAACAATCTGGTGCAAGCAAGCAAGTAAAAACATCAGCGTCATTGACAGATCGGTGCATTGACATTTGCAGTTTTTTTTCTCACAGAGGGAGCTATTGGTGTAGTATGTCCCATTCCCAGGGTGTCTCTCGGAATACTGTCTCTGGGAACAAAACCAGGCAAATAGCCCTGAAATCTATCATATAATGATCCAGCCCTAATGACTATGGCTGCAGGAGTAGGACAGTCCTTGAGTTAATCACTGCTGTCTACCTTAAACTCTGTATCTTGTAATTACCGTGTCCTCCTGCCCCCCTCTCTGTACTCTATTCTACCACCGCTTTATGATTCAATCTCTTATCTACTGTACAGCCAGAAAGTTCCTGCAAAAATGTGTTTCCCTGAACCCAATGTTATATGTGGACAACTTTTGAGCCTGATAGCAATTATTTGCTGGATGATGAGAGGATGCACCAAGTTTCCATTTGTTGATCAAAACTCCATTCATCAGACCTGCCTCATCCTGCCCCTCTGCTCACCATCCACCTCCTCCTCCTCTCTCCCTGCTCCCTTACCTGTACTCACCTGTGTCTGTCTGTGTGGGTGAGTGAGAGCCAAGCCCCCTTTGGGACCTGCTGATTAGGGTATTAAAAATAAATGGGCTCAGTTTAGGGGGGGTTTGGTGGCACGGCGGTATATATTTCTGTTAATTTTTCACCCCCCCTCTCTCCTATGTAGTGACTGATCTGGCAGAATATGATAGCATGGGCTGTCACGGCAATAATTAGGCCTATTTTCCGTGAGGTCATCTTACAGGGACGCTGGGCGGCTGTGGTTCACACACAGGGTGCTCTGTGCTGCTCCTGCCCCAGAGCCCCCAGGATATGATCGTCCACACAGGGCAACAAAGAATCACTCCGCAGCAAATGAGGGAAACATAAAACACCTACAATCTGATATGGACTGTGGTTCCCAACGCTTTATACGCTGGGAGAATATACCTCACTGGGCTTTCACAGCTGAAAATCAAAAAGCCTTTTATTAAGTTGTGTCCAGTCTAAAATATTGAACAAGATCTGAAGGAGGATTAAGTTGTCAAGGGAATTACCTGTGATGAATTTCAAAGGGAGAGCCTGAATATGTTTGTTTGTGCACTGAAATCAAATAACTAACTTAGAAAACTTTACATTTTCAGAGTAGAATAAAAAATGTGAGGGAGACATGGTAGTGTTTGGTAATGGTACCAAAAAGCCAACAGTGCCAAGTCAGAGCGCAACATATTTCAGCTCCATTCAAAACACTCCCTGGTTGGGTCAACAGCTGCAGGCTAGAATTAGAAATCAATTATTCAGCTTCGACAAGCTCATTAAGTCTCTGAATAGGATTTTCTGTTCTGAGTCTGCCTGCTCATTTCTCCTAGCTTGCAGTTTCTAATTAGTATTTCTTTTCTCTTTAAAGTTTGATGGGAGTTTGGGTAAAAACATGAGCATTGACTTAACACTCACAGGCCCACTGGCTTCTCTGAACAGTATCATTATCTGTAGAAGAGGCTGTATCGGTACATTGGAAGACCACTAAGGTTGTTTGCTTTCAGTTTGGGCACTGTCTAATGATCGGAGTCATCAGGCTAAATTAGGCATTAATAATCAAAGAAGTGTAATCTGGGTAAATTAAGCATTAATAATCAAAGGATGACTGGAAATTATCACGCAGACAGTAAATTAAGCAGCACTAATCAGCAGGAAGAAAGAGGGCACAGGGCAGACAAAGTATTTTGAGACAGAAAATGGAGGGATGTGTATGAGAAAACGCATTTATAATCAGTTCCCCCGCTGAAGGACTACTCTGCGCTTAAATGATTGATGTTGTCATAGAAACTTCCATCAAGCCCACTCGATGGCATCCTTGTGAAGCCAGACACAAGCTTGCGTTTTATAATGTAGCCTACTGTTGCCTACACCACCTACAGTGCAAGAAGGCTTATTAGCAAACTCATTCCCTGTCCATCCCTCGTTCTCTCTCCCTGCTCTGCCTCCTCCTGTCCCTCCCTCTCTCTCTCTCTCTCTCTCTCTCTTCTCTCTCCCTCTCTTTCTCTCCTCCCTTCCTCTCCTCTCCACATTGTGTGTGTCTATCTGATCCCGTGGCCTTTTGTTGCGCCATGAAAGGCCTGATGCCACACTCATTATTTTCTCCTTTATCTCTCTCCCCACTGCTCTGATTAGAACAGTCGCCCCTGACAGACGCCCTCAGCCAGCTCCTATCCATTACAGTGTGTGTGTGTGTGTGTATGTGTGTGTGTGTGTGTGTGTGAGAAAGAGAGGGAGGCATGAAAAGCTACCTACCTATATCAATCATAAGTGTTTTCAGTTTCAGCACAGTAAATGTCTGTGTCGTAAAGGAGTATGAATGAAAACATATTGCATTAAGGGTAAAATACAAGATGGAAAAATTAGGTGCATTTTGGTCCCTGTGTTATTTCAGTGATGATTTTAGGGGCCTCTCTGCAGTCCCTTCAAATGAGTAAATTCACACACAGCGCCAACCTTACAGCAGCAGGGTGATACTGTAATATACGGTGTCATATATACAAAGTGTAGAAAACCCACAGCGAGCATTTAATACACTCTTAATCTCTAATAAGCTGTTTACAGTTAAAGATGAATTTATGCATAAATCAGTCACTCTGAATTATGGAAAGACACTTTTAAATATTTACAGATACATGTAAAATACAACAAAAAGCCTTTCACACATATATTATTTCCTCGTAGGTGCTCTCCCTCTCCGAGTAGTCTGAATATGTCATTTGCTTTTAAATTGCATTATCATACAAAATGAAGCAGAAATTTGATGAAACTCAGATGGATTCACCTGAGTTAATGGAATATGGGTTTAAGAGGGAACTAATTATCCCAGTTTAGCAGGGAGTGAATGTATTTCTTTGGAAGGCCTGATTTTGAATGTAAACATTAATGGCCTCCTTGATTAGCATAAGAATAGTGTGTTATTGTCCTGCTCACTCTGCGTCCTATTGGATATGCATCTGTGCTGCTCCACACACATACACACACGCACACACACACACACACACACACACACACACACACACACACACAGTAGAAGCTTTAATACACTTATTACCTGCCTTATCTAACGATGCCATTTCTGTTTTTATTGTTTTGCTAATCCATAAAATTCATTTCTCCAATCAAATTACTGTTTTAAGGCCCAATGGCATTACTGGAAGATTCCTTTTTTTGTTTTTTTTGTTGCAGAGGCCAATACAAAAACAAACAAACAAAGTCAAGCCCCAACAATTTAAGTAAAGGGTAATATAACAAGCACAAACTGAAGAAGCTGAGTCATAATGATGTTGTTCTTTGGTCTACATGCTCTCTTTGGAAAGTGTTTACCAATTGCTGGGTAGACAAAGGACACATGGAAGGAAAATAAGGATGTTAAGGAAATAAGGAAACGTTGGACCCAGGTGAAGAGTTAAATTAAGAAGAAGAGTTAAAGGGCAGGTGAAGAAGGGAGGCTTTGACTTGGGGCCTCCCGGGGACGATGACCTTATTTCAAATTCTGGGTGAGGGACTATAGTTTGGCAACTGAAGAGCCCCCCCAAAGTCTCACAGACACACACACACACACACACACACACACACACACACACACACACACACACACACACACACACACACACACACACACACACACACACACACACAACCACACACTTTCAAGGCTGAGTTGAGGAATAGAGAGCCCCCCTGAAGTCCTGCAGCTCCCTCAAAGGCCAAGCTGCTGCCGCTGTCGTTTGCAAGGCTACACAATAGGTTACACATACAATATTCTCTCAAGGTTGAACTTCATATCCTTGGTGGAATAGCTGCAAACTAGGGACTAAATCCTTATATAACTAGTGTGGGAGAATGAATGCATATGTCATTGCATTTTGTGTTCATTTCAGTGAGTGTAAACATGAGACCTTTTGCTTTAATATGCTTAAATGGGAAATATAAACTACATTTCTGTGAATAACTGCTCTGACTTTCCCAGTAACCCAAGTTAAAGTCATGTGTTTAAAGTCCCTCTCCATTGAAAAATGTGTTTTGCTTATTGTTACTTTGCACACATGTATGTGCAGAGTTTGACAGAAGAAGGCTTTTTCTATATTAATCTGCTGAGTTTAACACATAGACCTACAAGACAATTTTGTGACATCACATAGGTTTAGACGCCAACTGTCCAATATGCATCTTACACAAGATCAATGTTGAAACTGAGAGCATCCAATGTACATACACTGAGAATGGACTATTTTTATGTCATGGAACATGTCTGAAGTGGGTCTTGAACAGTTGGTTTCATGTCTGTAAGGATGTTTGTTAACCTGCAGGTTACAAAAATCAATAAATTGTGAGCAAATTAAGAGACAGATGGTGGGGGATGTTTTCTAAATTTGAATTGTTTTCCGTCTTTAAATCTGGTTAATCCACTTACTGTCACAGTAACTATATGCACAGTCTGTCAAATAAGTTTTCAGTTTACAGTACTTTTAAAAGCCCGTAGACCAGTTGGTTTCCTGGTGCACCAGTCTTGCTGATTCCACCTGTCTAGTGCCACCATCAGGCTGCCTGCTTTGTTGTTGCCACCCAAGGTTGGTTTTGCTACATTTTCTCTACCAGGGCACTGCTGCTCACTCACATTACAACAGTAAAGCTGTATACTGTAAAAGTCATTTCTAAATTTGACAAGTAGCCCTGCTTTTTTTAATTAAGTTATTCGTATTGTGATTATGACATTAAAAGATAAACTGGGTTAATTGTTCTGATGACAGTTATAAACAAAGCAGTCCCTTACTCTAGAAAAGAGTGACTAATTAATACGTCATCATCTATTTTGAGTGACAGTTGTATTTGCTGAGACCTGCTTAAAGTGCTCAGAAAAAAAGTTGGACATTTGAATACCTACGATTCCATGACTGCTCTGTTTGTTCATGAAGATCATGAGATAATATCAAAAGCCCTTAAACAGCTACCGACTGGACCTTGTGGTGAAGTAGTTTACCCAAGCAAACTATTAGGGCTAAATTAACTGTAAACAACATAACTACAGACTGGTAGTTATGATATATCAGTGTAAACCACCACCAGACAAAACAAATGAGGACTTTTCAAACCATAAAATATAGCTTATATAATTACCATGAATTGAATTTTATCAGTCATTCCACATTCAAAGGAAGGTAATCTACAAAAGAGGACTTACAAATTACAATTAGCCGTTCAGACTTTAGTTCTTTCCCTCAGACTGAGACGGTGAGACTTGTAGCTCTCTTTTGAAAACCTCTCACTTTTCATTTCTCCCCTCACTGGTTTCCTGTCATCTACCTTCCTTATCACTGTCACTCTGTTTTGCTGTAGCTGCTGCAATTTAGTGCCGAAAGGTGTGAAAACATGCATCACTAGCTGAATGGGCTGCAGAGTGCATCAGTGCTAACAAGGTCTAAGTGCCAAAGTGGTCCTGGTTCTCTTTTTGACTTCTGCCTCCCCTCGACCAGCCGGTCGCTCATCTTCTTAATTCTTACCCATTTTTGTCTTGCCAATCTTTATATCTTGCCACTGTCTAACATGACAGATTTCGCCATCATCAAAGAAGGATTTTCCATTAATGGGCTCTGACCTTCTCTGACTACTGTACTTAAAAACCTGTGCTGCTAGGCGCACTTTCCCCTAATCATTCCCTCTAGCCCCCTGCCCCACCTCCCCTTTCCATTTCGACTCGTCTCCTCACCATAATCTCCAGATTTCTTTTTTTCCGTTCTCCATAAATTCTCTGCTTCTTTCGCCTTACAAGAACCCCCCTCTGTTGTTTGTGGGGGCTTGCCTGATAGCCATTAGTGTTACACCCTATTACATCAGTAATGACTGACTGTGAGCTCTAATTAGAGATGTGTTAGGGAGAGCTGACTTACTCCCCCCTACCACCCTCCCTCCTCCGCCTTCCTGCTTTTCCGCAGAGCTGTTACTGTGACTCCATTGCCGTGGCGACACCATTAGCACAGCACCTCTAAGAGTTGCAACTCCTGACTGTTAAAACCATTACGTTCATTACAGACCAATCAGGGGGGAAGGTGTTATGGCTAATTGATAAGCTGAACGATGCATAAAATCTTGTCTCTAATTGTCCTGCGGGAAAAGGATAAAGCACCCCGGGAGAAAGAGAAAGTGAGAGAATGAAAGAGAGAGAGAGAAAGAGAGGGGGGAAGCAACTGACGTGCTAATTTCAAAATCTGATAGTTTTCCACTCGAATAATTTAGGCATGTTTGTCTTCATCCAAACATGCTGTAGATTTTTTCCCCCTTCTTGAATAATGGGATGTTTCTTCTGGGTTTGTCATCTGTGATAAGATGATTATCTGAAAGGTCTGTGGCACATTGTGAAGAGAGTCTCGCCTTCTCTGCTGGAGTAGGTAATCCTGGGTAATAGCATTATGGACACAGTGTTTTCCTAAAGCCCATGATTATCCACTGCTGTTTGCTGTGGGATTGACATTGGCCTCCCTGGTCTCTCCCTCTCCCCCCCTAATTTTCTTACTCTCTTTCTCACTTGTTCATGTCATCCTGTCTCTGACTCACCACTCCATCAAGCCCTTATATGCTCTTCTCTTACGATTTCTACCAAGAGGAGAAGATGAAAATAGAGCACATGGAGCCTACAAAAGAACAAATTGCTTGTAGACAAGAGTGCCCCAGATTTGAATGGCATGTTATGCTCTCTCTGTCAAAAAATCATACTTTCTGTTTGGCAGTTTGGGGTTACCATCCTGATCTAAAACTCTATAAAGACTCAATACATTATGCTATTTACGAAAATATGATAGTAAGTTTCCACATATAAACCAATTTACCATTTCAAACGTATTACTATTTAGAACTTTGTATCTCCACATATGTATCAGACTGTTGGTCCATCTTGTACATAAGATTAAATCATACTCCACAATGTATTTCAAGTTTTGTTTCGACATCTTTATCCACTCATTTAGATTTTTTATGACTATAGTATGTTTTATATTCTGATAGTGTCTCTAGGTCTTTATGTTTTTGTCATGTTATGGAGATTTGTATGTTTGAGAGATATATCATATAAACCTGTGTTTTTTGCCGATTGTCTCACTCTTCCCTCAATGCTTTTAGGCCTGAACTTGACCTGATCTCTCACACACACACACACACACACACACACACACACACACACACACACACACACACATACCCTTAATAGTTTCAACATTGCCTTTTACTTAGCTTTACCACTTTGTGTCCGTTTCCTGTTTGTGTAGTTTATGTGTAGTACTTAATGCAGTACATCTCGCAAAGTGACAAAGTGATCTGTGCCGAGTCTATAAAAACATCAGCAGCTAAAAAATTGTTTAAATTTGCAGTGAGGTTGCCCTTTTCAGCTGGGCAGCAAGTAAATCAAAAAAGGTTGGTTAACCATTCTTGGCTCACTGAGTCAAAATAGAAATACCACAAGATTATCATGCATGTATGCAAGGGGAAAATTATTGTGACACTTCCTCTAAGCATATTTATGGAATGTGTCTTCACTGTAAAATGCCAAATATGGGGGCGAATGACCAATTGCTTTCCCACTGTTTTTCTTGATATAGTCATAACAGTTAGAATGACCATTTTTCTAATAAATAGTCTTTCCTTTTCTACCACATTAGACAATATACCAGCTGTTGTTCTTACGCAATTTTTCACCTTGGCTCCAGCATGCAGGACCAGTATGCAGATTGGTGTTTGAAGCAGCTAAGACACCTGCCAGCTACAATAGCGACAAGTTAGAGAGTTTGTCAGAAGTCAGCCAGGAGGCTGCAACAGGCGAGGAGCTAGTCAGCAACATGCCTGATTCATGAACAGCTACGGGGCTGCCTGACCAGCCTCAGCCCCTATGTTTGCAAAACAGAACGGGATATGTGAGGGTTAGATTGAGAAGACATTTAATTTCCAGTGGAGAGGAATGGAGTGTGTGAGAGTGTATGAGTGTGTGTATGAGAGAGAGAAAAATATGCTGACACTGTTTCTCAAAGCTGTGAACCTGTGTAGAAGAAAGAGGAGGGGTTTTCTTACAAATAAGAAACCTTTAATGAGCCCAGCCATGTCTTGTACTGTAGTGTGTGTGTGTGTGTGTGTGTGTGTGTGTGTGTGTGTGTGTGTGTAAGCTGTCAGAACCACATGCTTGCAAGCTGTGCAGGTTGATAGAAAGTCTGATTGGATGTTGCATGAGGTGGACTTCACATGAAGCTATGTGATGATTCGAGGATCATTTTATAGCAAACAGTCTGGAGTAAATACAGCCTCCAAAGTCAATACCTCCCCCACCGCTCCCCCCTCTCTTTGCATCCTTTTCTGCTCCGGGATCAGTAATGGGAGTAGGTATCCAGGAGGAGGCAAAGGGGGTGCGGGGCTCCTCGCCAAGTCGTCGCCCCTCCTCCCTGAAATGCGGCACAGCTGCCTTTCAGAACCCCGCCGCTCCAGCCCATTCATCCTGGAGAGCCAAAAAAAAAAAGTGGCTATTTATTAGAATA
Source organism: Scomber japonicus (assembly GCF_027409825.1). Taxonomy (NCBI): domain Eukaryota; kingdom Metazoa; phylum Chordata; class Actinopteri; order Scombriformes; family Scombridae; genus Scomber; species Scomber japonicus. The sequence goes on from NC_070588.1 coordinate 21,456,424, forward strand.
CTTGTTTTGTATTGTTCTGTGCTACACAAAAGACGCTTCATTATGTTAGAAGCAAGCCCCCTTTTCTCAGAGAGAAACAATAACTTGGAATTGTCTTTTTTTAGAGTGTAAAAAAAAGAAGTCATTTCTTCTCGTCTCTGCCCCTCAGTGTGTTTAGTGTTGGGTTTGGGCACCGGGCATGGATGGCCTTGGCACTCTAGCGGCCAGATTGTAGTGGGAGTAGCGGTTTTACATGAAGCTTTGAAGGGTTTAGGACGGCTTTAGGATATGGAGGGAGAAATCTGCCCACTTGGTCTGGAGTGGAGGGAACGAGGGAAACATGCGTAAGTTTGCATATGACAAGAAAGGTCCTTTTTATTTAAATATTTTAGCCGCAGGAGCAGTTAATCTATTTGTTGTGCGTAAAAATCGATTGTAATTGCTGCTTACAAAAAAAAAAAAAAAAAAAAAAAAAAGAAAAGAAAAAAAGAAGCGAACTTGCATGCTGTCTGAGCTCAACGATTGCGCATTCTGAAATAAGTCAGTCTGTATTGGCAGCCTTTATTTCGGAGCGTCTACTGTGTTCAATTCAGTGCAGAGAATAAGTGTTTCTAGCTGCAGGCTGCTGTCTTAATTTGAGACAAGTGAGCTGCACCGAGCGCACGGTGCCATCGCCTCTGATGCTACCAGTTGCTCTCTATCCGACACACTTTGATTTTCCGAAGTGACAATATCGCCTACCCGATCTATTCCGTGGTGAGCTGCTATCGTCTGTGCCACCTCCTAATTTGGCTGAATTACCGAGAAAAAATGTGTTACATGCTTGAAAATGATGACCTGTTAATTAAACGGTGTATTGTTTTACGCGTGGGCTGTCAATATTTATGTTACATGTTTCTCTCACTGTTACAGAGGGCGAGGGGTGTGTGTGTGTGTGTGTGTGTGTGTGTGTGTGTGTGTTTAAAGTGTAGTTCTAAAATAGGGGATTTCTCACCGTAACGTTTTAATCATTAACCCATGCGAACCCCTGTTTATGTCCAGGTGACCAGCAGGTGATCACAACTTCTTTTTTCCCCTTTTTAAAGCTTAATACCAACCAGTCCCACGCGCGCTGACTTGTGCACACGCGCAACCACACGTGCAAATCTGACTTCGTAAACAGCTTTAAGAGCAAAGATTAAAGGGACTAAAGGTTTGGGTTTTTTTTTTTTCTTTTTTGAGTTGCTTTACCTTTATGGATTAGGTTTGCTTAGAGCAGAACTGAAACTCATGATCTGTAGCTACCTACCTATTCGCAATTCTTCTCTTATTATTATCATTTTAATTAATAAAACGTTCAGTGGGAGAGTGTGGTGGGGCGCTCTATAACCGCTTTGACCCTTGTCCTCAGTCGTGCACCATCATCGCATTGCACACATCCTGTTGCAGAGGCCGCACAAAGGAGCGAGGAGGTTTGAAAAGAGGTTTGTTAAAAAAGAGGAGTGACTGATGGGGGATGACAGAGAGAGTAAACATGGGGCCACCAGGGTCCCAGTGTCACTGTAAAGGCTAATCCCTTCCGTACAATGCTGAACAAGCATTCAACAATGAGAAGAACAAATAATGATGATAATATTAATAGTAATAAATTAATATGATTATGCCTGATCGATTCTTACATCTGTATCATGACAGTAGTTTATTTTTATGTTAATTCAATCACTTACTTTGACAATTAAACCACGCCATTGTGACGTCTGTTTAAATGAATGCAGACCTATACTGAGGTAAATGTGAGTGTTTTGAGTTTGAAGATTAATTTAGTGATTTCAAAAAAAAATCTGTTTCTGGAAAAATTGCCTGTTTATATTTGAATAATTAGTTAAAGGGTTGGTCAATATATTTAACATTAAAACAAACATTTAAAATTAATTTTAACATTCATGTTGTAAGTTTCATATGAATCCAGGGCTGTACGCTTTTTGTGTTATTTCAGTATTTACATGAGGAAAGCAGTGTACCGTGAGCAGAGGTTTTTTTCTGTGCTTGAGTTTGTTCTCTGGTGTGACAGCTTCACTTGCTCTCCGGGTTGTCATCATCATAATGTGATCTTCCTTAAGCCACACGGCCTGGCTCACTGGAATCGTTTACTGACCATTGTGAAATCCCGTTAACCCTATTACCAAAGACGCATGGATCCGTCCGAGTGATCCCGCTCCCTCAGGCCCTAAACAGAGAGCCATATCAAGCTAAGCTCTAATTAAAATAAAGAAACAGCAAAGAACGATAGAATGATTAAATCGTTAGTCTCGCCGCGGGAAGTGGTATTTCGTTTTCCCTTTCAATCAGAGGTTGATTGGGCTTTTCAGAGGAGGTCAGCTGTGAAATGTGGATTATATATGCGCGGACCCGGAGACACGGTTTCCCCTCTTCTGATTTGCAAACGAGCAACTTGACTGGATTTTAAACAGGGGACATAAGATGCCGTCGCACACATTTTGAAAAGTACTGTAAAAGCAGTTTACGTGTGACCTTTTTTTTTTCATCTTTGGCTGCGCACACAGAGGCACGGCCAGGACGCATGCACCATCACCAGCAGACGGCAGTAACGACGCTTTGCCCCGGCAATTTAATGTCATTACATGCTACCCATCCTTCTCCTCTTAGACCAACAGTTCAACAAATCTATTTCACTTCATCTTCTACACTTAGTATGTGTAATTTTTCTCCCTCTGACACCTACCATTATTACATACCTTAATTACACACCTGTAGAGAGAGAAGGGGGGGAGGCGTAGACACAGACACAGACACGGAGAGTAAAATGGATTTTGATGCGCTAGTGGGGCATCAAGTGTTCTGATCTTGAACTGCTTGGAGTGGACTTTTCATTGGTGTAATTCCAGTGCATAAAATACAGGCCCAAGCTATAAGGAGTCACGATGAATTTAATAATAACACGATAAAGACAGAACGGCATGTTCTGACTTGTTGGCACAATTAAAGACAGAAAGTGGAGGGTAAAAAATCATTTCACCCGAACTTTTCTGTATCTTTATAAACTGCATGGATGGTGTCGATTATTTTAAGGTGGGTTTTCTTCTCAATATAACGCAAAGTGTTTTTTAAAAGGAGGTGTAGACGTTTGTTTGACTCATCCCAATCACAGACTTCACCCACCTTTTGGCCGCTACATCAGTACTACCAAAATCTTAGTTATTTTTGTTTAGTTGAAGTCTCTGATAGCGTGTTTGGAGATTTCAAATGCCTTGTGCTATTTGTGGGATTGACCCTCCTTTCTGCCTCCTCCTCCTCCGGTGTGCTCTTCCTCTATGGTCCTCTAGTCACCTGACCAAACGCCATGCAAATCATTCTGCTGCTAGAGCCTCATTGGCCGCTTGTGGCTCATTTAACCGCTGTCAGTGCGCATCATATGGCCGCCGCTTTAACCAACTTCTCAACTCCGACAGGGAAAGTGGCTCAAATGCGCATTCTATCACAGTGGATGTGAACCAACATAGGCGACAGGGTGAAGTACTGGTTGGAGAATATTTTATATCCATTTTGGGAATAATTTTCATCTCGCATTTGATTTATTTGGGGTTAGAACATTAATTTTGTAACCCAGTCATCCTGTGCGCACCAGATCTTGTGCGTGCCTGACCCATCTTGAAATAGACTTTTTCTCTGTTGGCGGCGAACTTTAAAACCAGGTGAATGTATAGCATGATGATGGAAACTGACCTGCATTCCCCCGGCCCCCAAACGAATACGAATACGGGGCAAACGGGGCCGAATAGCGGGTCCAAAGCGAATCAGGAGCGGGTGAAGAGACCGATGAACGCGTTCATGGTGTGGTCCCGTGGGCAGCGGAGAAAGATGGCACAAGAGAACCCCAAAATGCACAACTCTGAGATCAGCAAGCGGCTCGGTGCCGAGTGGAAGGTGATGTCCGAAGCTGAGAAGCGCCCTTTCATCGACGAGGCGAAACGGTTGCGAGCCATGCACATGAAGGAGCATCCGGATTACAAGTACCGGCCAAGAAGGAAGACCAAGACGCTGCTGAAAAAGGACAAATATTCCCTTGCCGGTGGACTGCTTTCTGGGCCCAGTGGGGGCGGTGGAGTTGGTTTAGGGGTCGGCATGAGTTCATCTGGGGTCGGGCAGAGGTTAGAGAGCCCCGGGGGTCACGGAGGCTCCGCCAGCTCCGGCTATGCGCACATGAACGGCTGGGCAAACGGTGCGTACTCGGGGCAGGTGGCTGCAGCCGCGGCAGCCGCTGCGATGATGCAGGAGGCTCAGCTAGCCTACAGCCAGCACCCGGGGAGCGGGGCTCACCACCACCACCACTCACACCACCATCACTCACACAACCCCCAGCCCATGCACCGCTACGATATGACAGCCCTGCAGTACAGCCCCATCTCGAACTCTCAGAGCTACATGAACGCTTCTCCATCCGGCTACGGCGGGATCACCTACACACAGCACCAGGGCTCCGGCGTCTCCTCCTCAGCTGCCATGGGGACGTTAGGGTCGCTGGTGAAGTCGGAGCCGAGTGTAAGCCCTCCCGTCAGCAGCACACACTCACGGGGTCCTTGCCCCGGAGACTTGAGAGAGATGATAAGCATGTATTTACCGACCGGAGAGCCGGGGGACCCGTCAATGCAAAGTAGACTCCATGCCTTGCCGCAACATTACCAGAGCGCCACGGCTGGAGTGAACGGGACGGTCCCTCTAACACACATTTAGAACTCACAGAATAATTGAAAACTGCAAACGAACACATAACCAAATATTTACCTCTTTTCTAAATAACCCCGGTCCCGAGAACTACCTGCATTTTGTACAGAATGTTTATGATATTGTAAATGAAGGGTAAATAGCATATTCATCTCGGCTTTTTGGAATAGCCACCAGTGGAATTATATAACGAATATGATGCTGAGATATTGGTTATTGTGCTACCATCTTTTTGTCCATTACTTCACAGTCTTAGTTGAGGGTTACGCCAGGTTCACATGGGGATATTTGGTTCAACTGTCTCATAATTTGGGGGTTCTTGTAAGTTGTTGAAATGAGATAACGTGTCATAATCATAAGAAAGTGCTTTAAAAGATATGGGAAAACCGCATCCTTTAAACGTTTGTGTTCATTTGCAGAAGCCTGTGTCTTAATTCTTGGAAATCATCTCTTTTTATTGTAACACTCTAATTATTGTAAATTGTGAATAATTTTAATATTTCAAAGGATGATGGGCAACTGCTGTTGTAATTTTTAGTGCTTTTCTGCAAGTGAAAAGCCCTGATATTGCAATGAAGAAGAATTGAATAAATTTCACAAGATGTTGCTTTGATTCTTAAGAGAACGGTCTTACATTGATTATTTCACAGTGTCCATACAGAAGTGTTTTCCACGCTTTAGAAACAAGAACATGATCGAGCCTCCTCTCGAGAAAAAATTGCCACCTCTTTAAATTTTGACACCGCTGCTGGCCACAGATCCCATGAGCTTTTCTACTGCCTAATTGTCTGTGCGTAATTGTGCGTAAAAAGTACAGTCTGTAGGCCTGTAAGGAGGATGATGTTGTTTCACGAGCTAAACTCTAATATGGGTAATTAGAAATTAATTCATAAATTAAATGGCTCTGTTTTATTTTAGTGGCGTGCAGACTAACTAACTAAACTATATATTCCAGAGTCATATTGAATATTTAATGCAGGCCATTCTCCTTTCATATAAATAAACTGCTTTATTTCTTTATGGACATATTTTAAAAATCTGATCATATATGGTACGTGAAGGCCTCATCTTACAAGCGACTTGTTAGTGTCACTAAAGAAACGTCCTTATTTATTACAGGGTGTAAGAAAAATAAGTTAAATTAATATGTTAACAAATATATCTTTTTCTTTGTAGCTACTTTTGAGAAATAACTGTTTTCCTAGCAAATTTAAAGCGAAAAAAAAAGGTTTCATTTAGATGACATCTTTATTTTAAAGTAATTGCAGTTGTGCCAGACTTCCTTTTCTTGATGATATCACACCAGGTTTTAAAAAAGCGAAACACTCTTAAACATTTAACAACCAATAATAAATGCCACACACTCATTTGACTTTTTGAATGTGGGTTTATATTAGACTAATAAAAAAAAATCAGTTTATTAAAAAAACATTAAAATAGATTCATATCTTTTTTTATGCACTATGAGAAATTCTGTGAATGTCAGTGTGAAATTGTGATTGTAATTATTTCACTGCTTCTGTTTCGAGCACTTGACACAACTCATGAGACAGAAATAGTAAAGATCAGTAATATATAATCAACAGTTTATCAATGACATGATTGATTTTTGAAAACAAAAAATTGAAGACTCGATTTTAGGGAACTTTCACCTCAGCTGGAGACCGGTTTACTTTAAATCCACTGTCCTGGGTGTTGCTTTCAATCATCATCGTTTTCTGACTTTTGACATTCAATTGTATATATATATATATATATATATGTATACATATATATGGAAGAAGACAAATATAGATAGATTAGCTGTAGCAGACTGATGATCAACAATAAAACAGACTTTAGAGAAAATCCGTACATTCTCAAGTCTCAAATATTTAAATGTATATGGATTTTTTAGCTCTTTTGCCAAACCAAATAATATTGTTTTTAAAAGAAGTGGATTCATCAAGTGTTAGAAATATTTGTAATAACTTTGATTTAACCGGGCCTTGCGTGACAGCATGGTCCATCATATGATACAGCAGCGAGGCGATGGGAGAGTTGTTTGTTGGTTTTTGTGTTGTTTTGTTTTTGTTTTGTTGTGGGGTTTTCTTTAATACTCTTGACACTTCATAAAGTGAAGTAAGGAGGTGAAATTGGGAAAACGTAAAAAAAACAGCATGAGGCACAAACGGGTATTTAAGCAATATTTTACAAGTTTGACATGAAGAACAAATGTAGCATAATAAACAGTCTGTTAATGTAAAGGAAGAAAATGCCACTTCTTCAGAATATAGAAACACAGTTACAAAACAGAGTATGCAATCATTTTGGATTGAATGCAACATGCGCAACCAAAACTCGCACTGCCTAAAACTGTTGCACACACGGGACTTAAACTTCGCGATGGCCAGGTGCACACTCGTGAGTTGTCACTGGGTTATTGATGACTCATCAGAATTTCAAAGCTCATGTAGATGTTTGATTTTACACGACTCTGAGTTTTGGTACCTTTTTGATTATAATAATAACAATAATAAAAAATAATTAAGAATTAGACAGTAAACAGATACCCATGACCTTCATATTAATCCACTTGATATAATGAAAAACGTCAGTTAAAGTGACGTCTTTTTTCTTGACAGGCCACAGCTGGCTTTGACATTTACATGTTTTTTATTGCCTGTAGGCCTCAAATATAGATACAGCCTAATATCCATACACATGCAAATGAGGGAAATGTATGCCTACTTAGGCATTTTAAAAAATCAATTAATCTCAAATACATAGTTAAAGGGCCTATTTCACACTGATAAAGACTTGCATGGTATGTCAATTAAACCTTTTAGGCCTCATAGTAGAGCGTGTAACGTCTGGCGCATTAATCTATTGGGAAAAATCAAAGGAACAATGTCTGGAAATTAGTTTAAATTCCAAAAAATCCAAAAAGAAAGTGCATTATGGAGACATCTCTGCGCGCTGCGGCGCACAGTGTATGGCATGGGATGTCCTCGTCGTGTGTTTGCATTTGTTTCTATCTTATCTGTTGATGTGAAGAGATGCGGATTAACACTGAAAGCCCGGAGAGGCGGAGCGCGTCACGGCGCATCGCCAGGGTAAAAGAGGAGCGTTCTGGCAAATTTAACCCGAATAAATTACACCTTAAGGTGGAAGAGGGGTAAGTGTAGGGTTCGACATATGCAGGCAGCGACGTGTTTGTGTGTGTGTGTGTGTGTGTGTGTGTGTGTGTGTGTTTGTGTGTGTCTGTGTATTTGTGCGTGCCCGTGCGCGTGCCTGAGTGTTTAGCTGACCGGCCAATAAATCTCTCCACCGTGCGATACTCTTATCTTGTAGCCACCGATATATTCCGTGCTAGGAGGCCATCAGCTCCAGCGCACACTCGGTTGCTCGTAAAGCCCCGATCCCTTGCACTCCCTGTCCTAAATGGGGATAATTAGCGTCACTTTATCACGCCTCTGCATATTTTCTCCGCGCACCCCCCCCTTTCCTAAAAAAATTACCAAGCAGCCTGCTCTCGTCGCCCGCTCTGTCACAGAAGATTATGGAGACAGATTGCACAGAGCGAATGTGCCGGGCGAGATTAGCGCGGAATAGAGAAAGCAACTGGGCCAATGAATTCCTCGGAAGGGCCTTATCGTGCAATTACACGTTGACATGTTTAACAATCTTGCTGCCTCTTAATCCTGCAGTGCTGCTCTATCTACCCACAGCTACCACGCTATATGCCGGCACACAGACCTAATGCACCGAAACGCAGCACAAATGTACTGAAAGTTAGGAAAAAATTGCTTTATTTTCAAACTTTGTCCATAGCATTCACCAAACGCCTTTTTATTCTCTATTTTTTTTATTTTTCAGATTTCTCCATTGTCGGAATAGCCTCTGCACTGGAACTTTTTGAGAAGAGGTGAGATATAGCTTTAAAAAGAAAAAGAATAATATTTGTCTTATTGTTACGCAAAATCACTGTTTCACACTATTTCGAAAAATGATTTTTTTTTTTTAAAAAGCCATTGTCCATCATCGCCATGTCCATCCAAAGTAGCAATATTAAGTTAAAAGTGGTCGCTTAGTTTGGAGTTAAATCTAGACTTTCCATTTCTCTGCCCCCCAATCACACTCTCTCTCTCACACACACACACACACACACACACACACATACACACATACACACACACACACACACACACACACACACACACACACACACACACACAAAACCCCCCTGTCCCTCCTGCCTGGCGGTATATCGGGGCCTGTGTGGGAGTGATTGTGGAGCGCCACTGTAGGAATTTGGCAGCGGCCGTGGTTTGGAGAGCCGCCCCACGCTGAGCCCCATTCAGCGTCCAGCGCGCTGTGAGGTTGGGAAGTTTCAGTCAGCCGTACAACTCAATGGCCCCCACAAAGGCGATTACAAGCCCCAGCGCATTCCTGTAGGGACCTGGGAGCGGCGCAGGTGCGAGGGGGACCGGGGTAACCCGTCAGAGAAGTGATAAAAACGGGACAGTGCTGGGACCACACAAAACCAGGCAACCCACAGGAAGAGGGTTTTTTTTTTCAAGAAAGGACGAGAAAGGGAAGAATAAGTTTTAAGGAGATGGAAGTTTGAAGGGTGGGGGTGTAGCATACTGAGTGGCCCGAGACTGTCCATCACAGTCTGAAAGGAAGAGAAGACTTCCACTTTTACTCTGAGGTCATGAGTCCATCAGCACTGTACCACATAAAAAATTATTGACCAGCCAGCAAAAAAAGATAACTGTGATGGATCCCTGTTATTTTAATTTTAATGTATTGTTTAAAAATAGTCACATTTTAATACATTTCATCTAAAACATATCAGAATTAGCCTTGAGAATCCAACATGTGTAATCAAATCATGATTGTACTCCACATGACCTCAATTTCCTCTGAACAACCCTGCCTCCAAATATGAAACAGAGAGGTGCTCTGCTGAAAAATAGAATGCATATTTGCTCTACTGAAAAATATGAAGAAAATGTGCTGCCCTTAAAGTAAATACATTCAGACTATACTGTGAATATAAACTCACATGAAGGGGCACTGCAACTCTTTCAATACCCGCTTTAAAGTAACAGGGTCAATCAGTTTGCCTCGTAGGAGAAGTAATGCCGCTGCTGATGACATCTTTATTAATATAAAGACATTTCTGTTAATCATATCTGCAAACTGTTCACTGCCAGCTCAAAATGGTCATATTAAAGAGTATTTCATTTAACCTTCATTGACAACCTGCCATATTCAATCTGCTTTCCCTGCAATATTTGTTCCTGACAACTAAAGAAAGATGAATGTTTTTATTTACTTATAGTTGTTATATGTTGGACATGTCCACCAATTTAATGACTAATCAAGTTGACATTGCTTCCCATACTGATCCATGTGATACTAAAATGATTCATATGAATGTTTTATCTTTTAATGTGCTACGTCTGTGGTTAAGAGTGGGTAAAGTTGCACTAGTAAATATTCTTATATTTACAGCAAATGATTTAATGTGTATGTGTTGTGATGAACCCACAGATCATTATCCTCATATCTCTATAAGCCTTATCACCTTAATGTTTTGGTTTTCTGAGTAGCTAACTCCACTCTGTTCTTATAAACCAACTGTATGCTATCTGCCCAGTACTCAACGACAAGCAAAGTTAGCAACTAGTTGGTGAACATAGTGAAGAATTTCTCAGCTAAAGAGGTAGACATTGCCCTGTAGGAAGTGAAAAATGAACTTACATTTTCCAGGTGGCCGAAATCATGACTTCAAATGCCTCTAATAATGACTCCATAGCGTGTTGTGCTGCCCCTAAGTAGCCAAGAAAATCAATGAATACAATAAGTTTAGGCAAATGAAACAACTTGGATACGAACATCGTTAAAAGAAACCAATAATGATAGTTGGTGTGTTAAGAATAGTGTTTTGTAGGGATGCAGGGTGCAAATCCCAGACTCCGGTCTCAAAGTACTGTTGGTTGTATACTAAAACATCCACCCCAAGCTTGTACCGACAACTTCTTGGGGAATAGGGATATTACATTTCCTTGATTGGAAAAAAATATTATCTATGAAAGTAATACAGGTAGCAAAATACATCAGGTGAACACGTAATAATTAAACTGTTGAATTAGAAGAGGTTTGCCAACAAACACACACACACTGTACCTGTTATACTAATTATTAATTATTAAGAAAGAGGGCTATTTTCATGGCTACACAAACATACGCTCCAGTTGGTTTTCCTGAACATCATTCACAAGAGGCAGTGCAAAGTAAATTAATACTTTGGTGGAAATTAATTGAGTTTAGAAGAAGTATCCCAATTTTAATTAGCTTTTTTTGCCATGTGCCATGCTCCACAGTGATTGGCACAATGTTTTTTAGTGATATGAGACCAGTAATGTGATTGACTATAATGATTAATCACCTTATATATTACACTTTGGTTTACTTTCCACTTCTCCCAGACCATTTGCCTATAGTGCTTCTGCTCTTAGTAGGTGGACAACTACAGCTTCTATTTTACTTTTATAGTTCGATTATCATTGTATTCACCAAAGTCATTGCTGAGATTTCAGAATGTGTCCAATATGTCCAACCAGGCAAGAAACATAAGTGGGCAGACAGGTTGTAAACAAACCCCTAGGTCAAACTTATTTGAAAGCATGGGAAAAACTGAAGTATCTAAGTTAACATACTATATTTGCTTTAGTTCCCAACAGGCAGTGTGCTGCAGTGTGCTCACTTAAGTTAAACTGTCGGTTTGTTGACAGCCCATTTGATATTCTGTTGCATTCATGTTTCTTGGCCAGTTGATGTCATATTTCTGTTATCATGTTTCAAGATCACAGCAATTACTTTGATGAGTATAACATCAAAACTGATGCTACTGATGGCTTGAGCTACACCAATAAAACTCAAGTTGTAATAAACTAGAATTTTTCTTCAAAATAGGTCTTGGAGGGTCCCAGAGGGGAAATCTGTAAGTCTGCAGAAAGTGTTCTTCTTACTAAGATGTGATAGTTCGCATAACAATGAGCTGTCACACGCAGAAATATGTTGAAAGGGAAACTCATTCTCTCAGTCATACGGACTGCTTTTGGGGTTGCTATCTATGTGCCATGAAAAAGCACATGGAGGGCCTCGTGAGCTGTACATCCAACTGATGCAAGTTCATAATGCCTCTCGTATGAGGACATGGGAGTTAAACTGTCTCATCAAACACCAAAAATCATCAATCCTGAGTAAACTCAATCGTTTGCCATTAAAAAGGCTTATGGTGTAAGTCAAAAGAATAAACACAGGATTTAACTTGCCTATGTGCCTTTTTAAGATCAGACAAACACATTTCATGCTAGAAGCAAAAAGAGAAACAAGGAAGGGTCACACAATAATTTTGAAGTATCCTCTACAAATCTCCTGTTTTGTGTCATTCAAAGAAGGATTTTTGCCCAATATTCACATTTACTTTCTTTTTTTGTCTCCCTTTCGAGATAAGTGGTCCCACGAAAGGTTTTCTTTCATGGAGACTTGGAGACAAAATATTTGGCTTCAGTTGCACTGGTTGGACTTTCATGGGTGCAATGCAATAAACTCTGAGCCATAACTAGATCCCCATTATTATATTTTTGTTTGTTTCACATGAATTGTTTCCCTTTTTCTCAGACAAAACCAAATGTATACTGTGACACTTTAAAGCATGTGCCTGGTAGTAAGAGTTTAGTAGTGTAGCAAGCTGTGGTGCTCATGGGTGAGAGTTCAGCTGGAATAATTGGAACGTAATGACACCTCCTGCACACCAGTATTACTCTCATGTTCTTCCATCCCTCCTACTTGTGCTCATACAAATACATGTATTTTTTCTGAAATTTCTGTTCAGCTAATCCCTTGAGTGCAATGATTCAACCAACATCTTAGGACACTTTGTCTTTTTATCTGTACTGCATAGCTGCTGCAGCCCAGACTGAAATGCTTCCAGTTATTTCATGTATTACTATGACATTTTATACAGACTTTCACTGTCCCCAAGAGGATGAATCCAACTAACTTTGGTGATCCAGACTGTTCCTCTAGCATCATCATAATATTGCCTTTTTTATGTTTTCCTGTAGGTGACAGAGTACTACAAACTCTGACTGTGAAAGGACTAAGAATCTCCACACTGTCGATCACTCACTTTATATAAATTACATTTCAGTCCTCAGAAGGTACATCCATATAATTCATAGTATGACTCTTATCTGATGACAATCTGAGGACTGAAACGTCAATTTTTCATCTCCCTTCTATCTTTCATCCACCATCAGATCCAAATGTCCTTTCATCCAATATTGTTTTATGACCAAACACTTGACACTTAGTTCTAATTAGCATGTTATGTGCTAAACTAAGATTAAAACATTATACCTGCTAATCATCAGCTTGTAAGAACTGTAAATGCTATAGTCATTACCTGGCTATAGCATTTAACTCTACAGCACCTTACGTACAGCCTCACATAGTATGACTGTAGACTCTTGTTATTCTTTTCACATCTAGCTCACTGTTTGACTTCAAGTCTCTCGCTCTACTAACTTGCACTAACTCGACAAATCACTCAATAAAGTGTGGTAAACAACACACCTGCCTCGGGTTCTCTATCACTGGCCCACACACGCACATACAAAACCCACCAGATGCTGTAAAGGATTTCTCCGCCTCTGTGGCAGGTGATAATTCTCAGAGCAGTGGAGATGGGGTTAATGAGGGGTCAAAGAGTTCAGATAAGAAACAGCAGTTTTATGATGCCTGCTGCAACCTGCAGCACACTGATAGCTGTTTGAACTGGCTGACCGTTGACCTCTATAGGGTCAAGTGATCAACAAACTGGGTCATTTAGATAGGTCAGATTGGAGTACGTGAAGGATGTGTATGTCACAGCAGTATGTCCAGGACTTACAGATAAATTGTTCTTAATGATTATAACCCTACTTAATTTGTTTCCAGAGCCATTAGATTGTTGTCAGCCATCAGACTGTTTAAGGTATGGGATAAATTGGATTAATTTATATTTCAATTGATAACCTACTGGCTATTAGCTATTCAGCTGATTGCACCTTGTACTTGTGTGTTCTCTCTCTCTCTCTCTCTCTCTCTCTCTCTCTCTCTCTCTCTCTCTCTCTCTCTCTCCCTTTGATGATATACATATACATATTGCTGAAACTATATATTTGTATACACGTGACTTTCTTGTTGAATTGTAAACCTAAAAAAGAAACCACAGAGTTTTCTTTCCTGGCATGTTTTTATTTATTGACTGTTGACATTTGATATGAAATCAACATCCTCTATTTGTCCATCTCCCTTTCTCCCTTTCTGTCTCTGTCTTCCAGCAAAGTGTCCATCATGGCTATCACCAGTGGACGTGGATCACTCTGGGGGGATCTGACTAACAGATAGCACCTTGTCTTCTTAGCTGGCAGTCCATCATTACGACAAACACTGGGGGATAGCTGCTGTGAGCGAAAAAATACCTTTGGAAAATGTCAATGATAGTCACAGCTGCAAATTTTCTCTTTCCTCAGTGATGCTACCTACTCTTAAACCCCTTAATTACACAACCTCCTTTTGCTGAATGTTATGTATCAAGGTTGAGTGTCTGATTTTAGAGCTTGCAGAGATTTTATTTTATTTTATGTGGCTTACCTGAAGATTGAACACAAACACAAATCAACAAATCAACCCCAGCTCTATTTTTCACCCATCTCAGCAAAACCAAAAAAAAAAAAAAGAAAAAAAGAAAACAGCAGCGTCTGCAAGAGCTCCCCCCATTCTCTTTCACTGGAGCCAGATTCACTGTCTTAATACTCTTAGTCCCTCTGTTTGCATGTTTTCCAAGAACCCGCTGTATTTTCAGATTTGTAAAATCCGTCAAAATGCCTGTAATGAATATTTCTACAGCCTTGAGTGTATTTAATGAGCTGTTTGACCAGCCCAGTAGGAAATGTGTACAGATATGAAACTAAGACCAGAGCATCAGTGGAAGGTTTATTGTCTGTCCCGGTTTGGACAGAGGCCTCACTGTGAAAACCATGTGGAACAGGTATCTTTAATTTAGCCAAAAAAGGGTTGTTGTTTGTTTTGTTTTTGTTTATTTCAAGAGAAGCACAAATAAGGTACTTCTGTGCTGAATCTTTAATAATTATTCAGATATATTCAGAGCTTCTTATTAACATATTTTCCATGCATGAAAGTACATGTGATTTCCAGTATATTTCTATTTTACATTTTCAAAAATTAACGACTAATAGTAATAGCCCAGGTTTGTCTTCATGGATTAACTGTTATCTTGTGAGACAGGCCTGTGTTACGCACTACACGTCTACATTTTATGGTCTGTTCCTCTGTTGTCTTTGCTGTCGTTGGAAAAAAAAGAGAGAATACATATTAAATAAACTCTTGCATCTTGTTGCTGCCTAAGAATAAAATATTGTGCTTTCATTCTTTCTTTCACATTCAATTTGTGAGGTAAATTTATACTTCAAAGAAAGAAGTTAAGAAAAAAGTTTCAGCATTTTAACTATGTATTAATTTCAAGGCCTAAATGCGCCCTCAATTATTTTACCATTGCCCTTAAGTAATTGATTTTGGATAGAGAAAGCGAGAGGTGGAGGGGTGATCCGTGCTGATGTGTGAAAACTGCAAATCCAACAAATGAAAAATAACTGAAGGCATAATTGCTATGAGTATTATAACCTTGCTTTATTGATTTGTTTTCATCAAGGCATTTGGCTAACCTAAAAAATTGGGCACATAATGACCTAAGCCGTTTCGTTGCTTTCTTTGATAATTTATGTTTTGTTCACTTGCTCAGCCTCTCCGTCTATCATTGACTCGCTCAGGTATGTGCTACCAGCCGCACAAAGACGAACACTTGTGAGACACAAGTCCAGCAGTGTGGGATGTGTGCTGAGGTACAGACTCGATGAACAGACACAGACAGAACGTGTACAGGGACTAGATAATGAGCATCTCAGGTGACTACATGCAGTGATTACCAGGTTGCTGGTGTTATAGGAACTATATCACATAAATATACACTCCCACTCTCTGCACGCACATCCAGACACACACATATGCACACACACATACACACACAAGCACTCTTGAGAGATCCTTGGTTATCACACCCTTCCAGATTGTTCTGAACTACTTATGGAAAACACACACACGCACACACACATCTCAAGATGTGGCCACTCTTGCCAATATGAGCCCAGTGTTAAGAACAGTTGTTGTCGTTGTCGTCATGTGTTTTTTTTTTAGCATCTCTAAATTCCTAGCGTTGCTAAGGTGCTTTGGGAGGGGATTAACAGAGGCTGGCGCCGATGAGCAAGCCTTGCAGATTTCCAACCAGCAGGAAAAAGACAAAGAAAGAGGGGAAAGACGGAGGAAAAACAGCAGAGGGTTAGACAACAGGGAAATGGCAGTAACAGCTTGTGTAAACATGATGACTTGAGAGAGGTAAAGAGGTAGAAATGAATGACGACGAAGCAACGGAAAGTGAGACTAAATAATAAGTATCCTAAAGAGGAGGCCTCAACTTTCACACAGACAATGTAGCAGAGACTCAGAGCACATTCCCTGTTCCTCTCTCTCTCTCTCTCTCCCTCTCTCTCTCTGTCCTCTCTGTTTCTTGTCCTCTCAATCTACCAATATTTTCTTTACTCCATCTCCTCACTCTCTTTTCATGTTCTCCCTACTCTCCTTTCTATTTCTTCCCATTACTTTATTCCCCCAAGGGCAACAGTTTCAGATCCAGACACTTTTGTCTCTCTTTCTCACTGTCACAACTTCAAACAGTGCCGGTGTTCAGGTCATACTGATGTGCCCGAAGCATCAGTGACTGTGCCGTCTCAGGTGTACATCTCCCAGCGTGTCCTTGATGACACTCTCTCCCTTTCTCCCGTCTCGCTGCTTTTAATTAGTGTAGTGAACAGTAGAGGCTGCGGAGACAGCTGAGCCACATTTACCAATTATCGACCTGCTCGTAGGTACCTTTGCCACAGCAATGCAAAGGCTTCTAATAATTCTGCAGCTGAAGAAATTAAAAGTAAACCCACACAATTGCACATGAACTGATTCAGAAGAATGGAGTATGTCTTCATTTTCACTGAGTCCTTGGATACATGCTCAGAGAGGAAATCAGAATGTGTTTTCTCCTAGTGAAATCTCCATTAGCCAAAGAAGGCGCACCAAAGGGAGGGAGGTCCACATGCTTTTCTTTGAATCCTCTCCTCAGGCTCAGCTTCTCAGGTAGAGTGTAACTGGATGCAGCCTGTTTGTGGAATACAAGGCACTTGACCAAGGGCCAGCACTGCTCCTCCATCCCCTCCCATCCCCTCCCTCCCCTATCCTTCTCCTACCTGGGTCAGGTTACCCCTCAGCACCACCACCACCCCCCCCCCTCCCCCTCCCCACACACACACCTCTTTTCCTTGAGTTGTGGCAGGTAGTGTGTTTTGTAGCCACATCGGTGTCTGTAGATGTTGAAAAGCATGTGTCTATATGTCTGTACTCTTCCCAGACAAGTGTTTGTGACTGTGTTTGGGCCCGGCAGCTGGGCTCCTGTAACTGTGTCTATCTCGGCCACGCTGGCTAATGTGACTGGGTTGACTGAAGCGCAGAGGCGGCTGTCTTTCAACCACTGATCCCTTCAGAAGTACTCATCTGATCAGGCTGGATCTGCGCTTCACGGCTGCTGGGGTCACACAACCCAACCCAGGGGTCAAACAGCTAATTACAGACCCCTTGTCCTCCGTCTCTGTCACCACTGAGGATATGGGGAAGGTTGGGTGTAGAGGGAAGAAGCCTGAGAGGGAAAAAAAGAAAGAATATTGACTTAGACATCAGAAGGTCAACAGTGAGGATAACCAAGCCGTGCAGCTTTTTTCTTTCCCCTTCAGTTCTATGAAAAGAGGAAGAAGAGTGTGAGGCTCTGGTTTTGTAGCATTTCAGTCACACCCTTCCCAACCTTCAGGCAGAGATAGAAGCTTAGATGCATGGGACCAGAGCTGCATCAGTGTATGTGGATTTATCTATCAGCCTGCCACTAGCTTTACATAAAAGGGCTTTGCCAGTTTTGCCAAGTCTTCTTTGTCTCCAAGATTTACAGTAGCTGCACAGCACAATGTATCCCCCCATCACGACTCTATGTAAAGTCCAAATTGCATATGGTTTCCTCTGGTCTGATCTTTGACTGTGACCATTGAACTGAATTGGGATTTGAAAGATGCTGCACACTGCTAACAGTCACACATTCATGCACAAACACACACTGGCACACAAAATATGTATAGTACCAAATCACCATTACATGATATTAAGCTGCAGGTTCATTAATCACAAATGCGAGGGCTTCTCAGCCAACATAGGAAATTAATCAAAAAAGGGGACATTAATCACATGCATGAACAGCAGTAGTTACACCTGTGACAATGACATCTGATTTAAACGTGTTACTCCAGACTGTGTTAATGATGCCACCCAGGGCCAGGAAAAGCAACCTCTCTGCTATCACTGAAACAATAATGCCCCAGTTATGAAGCAATTTTCTTACATATAGTCAAGGGGGACGCTGATGCACGTAGCGCAGGGGTCAGTGGGTGTTGCAGCAATTACCAAGTGCAGCTTTTTCCTCACAGCTTGACCACTGGCTTTTTCCGTCTGACTGTTGAAATGTCTGTTGAAATTAAATGAATCATACTAAAATTTTTCTTCAAGTCATTTTGCCCTGACAAATAGGTCAGTTTGAAATGGAGAAAAAAAGGATTTAAAATAAATACATGAGGTGTATAGAAATAGTAACATAACATAACATAGATTTTGAAATAGGGGAAAGCATCAAGCAAGCAAACCCTGCATGTGTGGTAACACTGCCCTCTTTTGAATGCACTGCAGTGTGTCCAAGGCTGTAGCAGGAATGGGAAATCCAGAAAATAGAAAGAGAGCTGTAAAATTTACATTCAGAAATCTCATACAGGTCATTTTAAATAAGATGATGAAATCATTAAATCAGAACAAATAATGCACAACAAAACACAATTAATTCTAGTTGTATGGCAGTAATACTGTTACATGTGCTTGTGCAAACATGTTTTACTTCCATGGGTTTTCTCTTTTTGTCCCTTAATCACATAATTTTGCATCTGTCCACTTAGCACTCTGTGAAAATAAATAAAACGTGTGCCTCAGAAGAAAGACATCCATACTCCCATATGGTCAAAGACGGAGGTCTGTTACTTGTTTCTGTCCTTGTACATGATGAAACAAAATTATAGCAGATGCAAAATTGTACATCATTAACTGAGGTGTATGTGAGTTCAATTCAGTGATTGTTTGATTTATGAGTTTAAGAGGCTATAAATTTAAAACCAGTCATTTCAAATACTGTTTAATTACTAAATGTATTCGTAGGGCTCCTATCAAAAAATGACATTATGCTAAGCCAGGTATGATTTTTTTCCCTGAAGTTCAGAAAATCTCATGAAATGAATAAATATTGCAAGCTCTCATATATATTTTCTTACTTAATTACTTAATCTATTTACTTAATTCTTATTTCCTACTTAATTTAAAAACCTGCAGTCCACTTTCAGCCTACAGCTTCCTCGGTGTGTGTAACAATTCAGTGAGTATAATGACATCAACTCCATCCATTAATAATATATAAGGGCTATAGCTGCTTAAGTATTTACATTGCACTTTATTAAAAATATATTCAACTCCCAATATGAGATCAAACTAAATATTGGACTAAAAAATAAAAGCCAACTTTTCATCTATTCATAGAGATGTACCTGAGATCTGACAATAAATCCTACTAATAAAACAGAAAGAATGTGAAGTTCAAATGATTATTATTCATTATGATTATTATTATTAAATTATATTATTTTCTTTTCATTTTTTAACTATCGTATGGAAAATAAATAAAATAAAAAAATAAATATGTAACGGTTATTCATTCAAATCAAATGAAGACAAGGGTTAACAAATTAAAGAGATACAATATTGAACTTTTGAGTTCACTGGGAACGGTCTCCTTTTAAAGTCCTCAGACACAAAACATGCTCAGCAGAGCACTCTCAACTTGTGTTCGCATTTAGTATCAAATCAAGCCAAGCATGAGATGGACATTAGCTTTATTCAGTTAACTTCTGAATTAAATATTAGGCTCCGTGGCTTGTTTGTCACTAGATGTACTACTAAAACAATAACATACAAACAGTGACTGTAATATCACTCAGTATTCCTATAATGTGTCTTCCACTGAGCCTTTTAGCAGCATCCCTGACCTTGATAACCAAAAAGATTGAATCCCTTCGATCTGTTAGCTAGTCTGACTCCTCTACAGTAGCAGAGTTGTTGTTGTGGTTCATGCTGCAGCCTGGTCCAACAACATCATTCTCTGACCCCTGCAGTCTGACAGGCAGCTCTGATAAACTCATATCACACATGACAGGGAAACCGAAGACCTGGCCTAATTAGCAGGGAGGACGAGAATGATGGGGGTGGGGGGGGGGGGGGGGGGGCGGTTGAAAATCAAAACGAGGAAGACTTTATTAACAGAGCAGGTGACCCCTGGTTATTTATTCATGGGATTACTAAAGAGGACTTTGGAACAGAGCGCCCTGCCAAGTTCCCAACAATCATGTTGTGCCTGTTTGCTGTTTTGCTCCTGTTAGATTGCTAAGCATCACAAACTACCGTCTCTTTCTTTCTCTTTCCCTCTCTCCTTCTCTACCTCACATACACCCATGCTCACACACAAACACATACATGCACTTGACACCTTCCTTTAGTAGACTTACCTGTCCAGGTATTCCAGTAATCCAGGCCAAGCCTTGTCAGGTGGAAGAAAGTCTATCCCAGGGCGGCGACAGCAGGGGGAGGAGGAGGAGGGGGAATAGCAGTAAGTCTAGCCGGTGGTGGGGTGGAGGAGGGAGGGAGAGGACCAGAGACAGGGGGCAGGTAAAGGGGATCGTATTCAGGCTCCTGGGGACAGGAGGCTTGGCGTGGCACCACACTGCCCACCCAACATCAACACTCTCAGGTTCCCTGGCTCAGATGGGCCAGATAATCACCCTCTCTCCACAGGGACCATCTGGAGGTAGGGAGGGACGTGAGGGCCCTATTTTATTTCCATAAAACATAAATTCAATCATCTGCTGGCAAGTTGAAAACACAAAACAAAACATTAACTCTCTTCTTTTTTTTTCTTTCACTGACAGGTGGTTCACACGAAACACCCACACATGAGAACAACATGCAACACACAGGCTGGAGAAAACATCACACGTGTTCACGCTCACAGCAGTGTTCCCTCTCATCTCTGAGTGTTTCCCGTTTGATTGACGCTCCTATCCCAGTGGAGATCAGAGGACAGCCACTGTGATTATCATCTCACCGTGGTAACCTAGACCCCCCTAATCCTATAATAATCCTTCACAGTCAGTCAGCACAGGAGTGTCCTGACCTCCTGCAAAGAAATCACATGCACACAAATACACGTGCATACACACAGACATACACACCATTTGACACTTGTTTTGCATTATGTTCACAGTTTTAAACAAATCAAATACTAGACGACACCAGTGCTGTCTGACACGATTTTCTCATAGTTCCAGTACCACCGTTTAACTCTAATTAAGTTTACAGGTGGCAGCTGGCTGCAGTAACAGAGCAGCACCTCAGAGTATAAAATCATTTTTCTTAAGCTTCCCTGACACCTGCAAACCCCTCACTGCTAATCTACGGACATTATTAAGACAGTAATGGCTTAGTCCTCTAGACTGTGGTTCTTAGCACAACCCACCTCTGAAACAGACACTTACCTGCTGCCACGCATTTACAATGGCAACATCTGGTGTATTACCTGTAAGGTTTGAAAACATGTGAGAGATACTGTTACGCAGTTAAGCCACAACCTATTAATATCTGTATATTCACACAGATGAAAAAAAAGCATATAACCTTAACAAACACATCATTTCCAGAAATAGTGAACCTGAAGCAGACCTAACAGTGAACTTTGAACAATACATTTAAACACAAGCAACTGATATTATGAAACTTCCTGTTGTGATGAACTTGACACCTGAAATAATGACAACTAATTAAAAATACATGAATATATGGACAACAAAAAAACAGAAATAGGTGCAATAAATATCGAGAAGTAATAAATGAAGTAGCGATTGTCATTAGATATCAACATTCCTTGAAGTGTAGTCTACAAACTTCTAAAAAAACTGAATTATTATGCACAATGCTGCAACATAGGTACAGGCTGGGTGTCAATAGTGGTGCTGAGCTGCTGAGAGAACCAGTGGTGGTAACCTTGTTTCCTTTTGGAGACTAAGCATGTCCCTTCAAAGAGTGACCGCTGGATGTCAGGGTGGTTCCTCAGCTGATCCATATTAGTCTCCTGGGCTTCAGGGAAACGTGAAGCCTAACTGACTGGGGTGCAGGCTGGAAGTGTGTCAGGGGGACTGGACCTAGCTATATATAAATAAATACACACTATTTACATGTTGTTTCCAGACACTTTTGCTATCTGCTGATGGTGGTTTTCAATGTAAAACCAAAATGCTTAAATGCAGCCATGCCTCTGTCCTTTTTTTGAAGTAACTCTGCTATTAACAGATATGTCAACAACTTAGTTTTGTCTTGCAACCCTTTGGAATATGCAACAGAGATTTGTTTTCATGTGTGTGATACAAAAAATGGAAAATGTTCGGAAACCAAAGAGAAAATATATTTGGAAAAGTCTGGCTTGATGTAAAATGTAGGATGTCCACAGCCAGGCCTGAGCCACTACAGTTCAAACACAGAGGTCAGTAGATTAGATGAGTATGATTAAATCCTGAAGCCAATAGTGTGTAAATATACATGAACTAAAAATTGTATTTTCTATACAGCTTGTGTTTCCAGCAGCAGCAAAAGCACTTGATTTAGAATAAAGAAAAGAACAGTTTGTTGGTATGTGGTATATATTCAAGTACATGCAATTATACGCAGGAGAGCCACTTTCTTTTCACCTGGCATTGAATTTTTAATCTTTGATGCATGTATGTACAGTGAATATGTACAGTACCGTCCAAATGTTGTAGATGCTAAAATTAAAGTGAGCATGCTTTCAAAAATAATCATGTGCATAGCTTGGATTTATCACTTCATACAAAATCAAATCAAAATGTTTTAAAACAGCAGCAGCTTTCCTCGGAACACCTGCACACAGTTTTTAAAGGTATTCGACAGGTTACTCTCAGTTGCTTCTGTCTCTTCATGTAATCCCAGACAGACTCCATGATGTTGAGATCAGGGTTCTGTGGGGGCTGCAGGACTCTTTATTCTTTTTGTTGCTGAATTAAGTTATTTATGACTCTGGCTTTGTGTAGGGGGCCATTGTCATGCTGCAGAATACATTTGGGATCAATCAGATGGCTCCCTGATAGTACTGCATAATGGAAAACAATCTTAATATCTAAAGTGCCTAAAACTTTTGCACAGTACTCTATGATCATATTTTTTTCTATGTTTTTCCCTTTACTCCCTTTTAATGACATGTTTATCTCTCCAATATGTGTTTATCTATCCATCCATGGATCTATATGGTCATTGTGTACAGGCATGCGTGATATTTTGAGTCTGTCGCTGTGAGGTAACTACAGCCTGTTTGAAGAAGTAGAGTGATGTGCGGTTCACTCCAGTGCAGTGGGCTGACTGCAGTGAGATGACCGCTGTGACTGCAGTGAGATGTCCTCTGCATAGAGTCTGGGAGTCAGAAAGAACAAAGAAACATCCTGCAAGTCTGTGAGTGTGGATATGGTAGTAACACAACTGTGTTTTGTTGAAGACGCACACCCTATGCAAACACTATAGGGGTCCAAACGGGTTGTTATACCAAACTTCATTGGAAGAAATTGGTTGCTCTGCTTCAAATTATTTTTCTCTATTTTTTTTTCAACACATATCTTTATTGATTTTCGAACTTGCTTCGTACATCATTCATTCAGGATAGTTTGTTACAACTTTCAAGTCTTCAAACAACTTCCCTCCTCCCTCCCACCCTGAACCCAGAGCCTTCAGTATATGTATCTATACACAAAAAAAGAAACTCAAACAAACAGACAAAAGAAACAACAACAACCAAAAAACAAAAAAACATTACAAGCAAACATTAATGAGTCATTGTTTGGCAACTGAAAGTAAAGTAAATAACTTAGATATGCCTATATGTCCCTGTGGCTACAATATGTGCAGCTTGTCTGCATGTCGTCTGGTTAAAGTAGATATATGTATACTCAACTGACAAATAAAGACACAGAGATACTTAAGTATATTTAAAATTAAGAAAAGGAGAATCTTATGTATGTAAAATAAACTCAATTAAAAAATGAAAAAATATATAAAATATATAGAGGAAAATACATGGAAAAATGCTTAACTTACAAGGGTATGGTCTTATTTGGTAAAAATTTGATTGAAGGAGTTAGGATATCAGGTCTTGATTCCAAAAATATGATAAATGAATCCCATATTTTATGAAAAATATGGCTCTTTTTTTTTAATTGTATATGTAAGTCTTCATTAATCCACGTGTTCACAGAAGGACAATTAACACTTTTCCAATGTCTGCCAATAAGATGTTTCGCATATATTAAACAGAGGTTACTCTCATGAGTTCACAGGGCCTGTGTTTCTGGTATCAGTCCGAGGATGCAAAACTCTGGGAATACAGGGATTTTTTGTGGATTATGATGGAGATTGCATCAGTTATATTTTGCCAGAAGTCTTGTAAGTATTTCCATTTCCAAATGCAGTGGAATAGGGTTCACTTCTCCATTCTACATTTTATACAAGTGTCAGGGATGTTAGGGTTGAATTTGTTGAATTTTGTCTTGCTTGTTAAGAGAAAGTATAGATGATTTGGACTGACTTACCTTATAGCCTGAGAATGTTCCGAAATTATCAATCAGATTTAGCAAAGTAGGTAATGTGTGTTTTAGGTCTGATAGATATAATAATATATCGTCTGCAAATAAAAAAATGTAGTGTTCTGTTTCTGAAACCTGAATTCCTGCTATAGCCAGGGGTTCCAGAGACATCACAAACAGCAAAGGGGACAGCGGGCAACCCTGACGAGTGCCCCTCGACAGGTCAAAGGCTTTTGAAGGTAAATTGTTTGTAATAACTTCAGCTGATGGTTCACAATATAGTATTTTAATCCACTGACAAAATTTGGGGCCGCATCCGAATCGACAGAGTACATCAAATAAATAAAAATAAATAAGGTCATTTTTCTCTATTTTGGTGACAAAGCGGCCTTACTATTGATATCCAAAATATGCTGTAATTACTTTTTATAAAATGACAATACTTGATCAATATTATGTTCTTTTTTCACACACACACACACAACCCCCCTTTCGAGAGGGCAACGAGGAGGCAGGAAAGATGGCCATCCTTCATGAGCAGCACTGGAGGTTGACAGCTGGGGTGCAGGGACCAGAGTCCAGCAGCTGGAGTGGAGGACTGGAGTCTCGCAGCTGGGAGACAAACAGGTGAGCTGGTGGAGCCAAGGAAGCATGAAGCTGCTGAAGCACAGGAAGTAGCAGGAACAGGGCTGCAACTCAGGAAAAGGGGGCCACTAGATGGCTCCTCAGCTGATCCATATTAGTCTCCGGCGGGCGAGGAGACTACCTTGAGCTGAAGTGGTCAGAATCAGATTAGGCAGTAGTTTCAAAAGCCATAGCTTAGATGAAACACACAAAGTGCCAGATAGAGCCGCATCCTTCCACTCAGTGCTGGAGGTCTCATGGCAGCAGGTAGTAAATCACTCCACAGCATACAAGACTTCATTTACCTCCTGCAGTGAGAAAACTTGGTGTGCTGGATTCATGTCTTTGGTCAGATCATGCTGTTGAGTGGGGAAGAGCAGGTTAACCAAAGTGCAGACACTTTACAGCAAGGAGATGGATATGATCAGAATAAAGTATTTATTTTGAAGGCTGGGAAAATGGAAACCAGACCAGAGAAAGCTAGAGATGGTAGCTGGGAAAATGGGGCTGGGGCTCAGACAGATAGTAGTGAAAGTGGGTCTAGAGTTTGGGCTGGAAGCTGGGAACTACGAGCGGAGGCTTGGGCTGCACCCGGGAACCTGGGGCTGGAAGCTGGGAAAAGCAGGGGTCCGAGCAGGGCAGTAGGTCTGACAAGACAAGACGAGGGGTTGGCAAAAGGAGCCGGAGCCATGGTGCAGAGACTAGGATCCGGCAGAGAAGTGGCAGGGCTGAGTATTTGTAGAAGGCTTGATTACTGAGATGAGGTGCAGCTGGTGTGGCACACTTGTCTCGACTCACACAATCACACACACGCAGGGAGAAAGAGGGAAAGAGCTATTGAGAGCATAGCAGCAGGTAAGTGAGAGATAGGATCATGACAAAAAGAAACCATGTCTGGACTGGTTACTGTTTGTGCAATTCTACATTAAGCTTTGTTGAGTTTTGTGACAAATCAGCTTGTAAACTGGTCTGTAAACTCACAACAAAAGTTTTAATATTGACAACTTAAGTAATTAATTTATATGAATAAATGTTAAAAAAAATGCAACAAAAAAACAAACAATACGGATGGTATATTGACAGACTTGACACTGGACACTTCCATCACGTTTTAGTGCTGAAATCACCACAATTTATACTTGCTCAAACTAGTCTAATCTGACCCACATCATGGTTGATATTTTCTCACTGGCTGATTTTTATTCTTCTCCCATCTGAATCCTCTGAAACCTGTAGCTGCTGATTGAATCTACACTCAGCGGGTTTTGTTTGATCACAGATAGAAAAATCAGTAGCCCAGAAGGACACAGCACTGTGTAGATGAAAGTACAAAGAAATGCTCATATGTATCATCTGCTACTTTATAGTGTATTTAGGCAAACACAGTTACAGCAAATAGGAATATGTTTTCAATGTTTTGAGAGTCATCACACAGTATCAGATATTCACTGTCTCACTCCCCTCTTTTTCTGTGTCCCAGCACAAACATACACAGTCACTTTGGGAAAAAGGGTGCACACGTTCACACTACAGGGTATCACATTTTTATGACTCGTCTCAGTGGTGTAACTACAGTACACATCCATCTCTTCAGCATTAGCATGATAGATATATTTTTCATGCTGCCATTAGGGCTAAAGCAGTATACTGTGCAAGTCTTGTGTATATGCTAATGTGCCCTCTCACACCTGCAGCTTCCAATTACCCCTGAGGAATGGAGCCAACACTTAGTATGCAGCCACCAGCAATAATATGAGTCATTTGCACAAGTCTTTTATAGGAAATTGAAAAAAAGAAAGAAAAAATAACTCATTCAAGATCAGATTGGGATTGGAGAGGGCACGGAACTAGAGTGAAGTGAAGGTAGGGAGAGGAAGAGGAAGTGTGAGGAAGGAAAAAAAACAATGCAGGAGTTCCACTACTTTACCCTGAAATATCTGTCACACTTCCACTGGACACTGATTTTTCCCTCTTTGAGAAACATTTACAACAGAACAATATCAACTCTGAGGTTTCATGCTTTGTCTGAGGGAGTCTGTGGAATGAAATAGAGATGCCCGCAAGCATCCATCTTGCTTTTCTAAATCATCTCAGAACCTCAATCAACTGTACTCGGGTTCATAACTGATTTGTTTTTCTTTTCTTGTACTCGGTGGACTACCAGCAAAACGAGCCAACTATGTTTTCCCTTTCTTCTACTCTCTCTGCTCCATGCAGACAGAGCCAAGTATGCTGATTAGATATTTGTTGTGACCAGAAAGAGAGAGAGAGACAGATGATACTTGATAGGCCTATTTTCTTGAGCTGCTGATAGAGAGTGTGTGTGTGAGAGTGTGTGTGTGTGTGTGTGTGAGTGTGTGAGTGTGTGTGTGTGTGTGTGTGTGTGTGTGTGTGTGTGTGTGAGTGTGTGTGTCTCTGACAGGGAGGTATTAGGGGTCCTTGTGGCTGCTGGCCTCGATAACAGGGGGCGGAAAATCAATCACCTCCTTTGACAGCCATGTGAGTGGCCCCACCTCTTTATTTCCCCTCTCCTCCCTTCTGTTTCTCTATGTTTCTTGTCACCTAGCAGATGATCTAGACAATTTACATGCAGAAAACCATAATCACAGATATGTACACGCAGATATGGCCTTTATGGCCATACACACACACACACACACACATACACATACATATGTGAAGGCAGGAAGCACCTGGTAAAGCCCTGGCAGGATTAGAGAGTCGTGTGAGTTGGTTACGGTGAGGAACACATGTTCAGGTCACTGTCTCTCTGACTGCACTGTGTTATTGCTCCAAACACTGTTCTTCTTATTATACTCCCCTCTCTGCATTTCTTTTCTCTCCCCTTTCCATGCGCAACCCCCCCTCATCTCTTTCTCTCCCTCACTGCACATGTGTGTATGTGTGCGTGTGCATGTGAATATGTTTAAAGGGTGAGGAGGGGGGCACCAAATCCGTAGAGAGGACTTGGCAGTTGCTCTTCTCCCTCTCGCTTCATTGCTTCGGTCCTCCCCAAATCCTATTTCACGGTGCCAAGCATCCGCTCCCTGGGATCTCCACAGCTCCCATCTCCAGACGCAGGTTTAAGCCCCTCTCTTGGCACCCAGACTGGGCATGGAGAGAGAAGGCATGTGACGCACATGAACATCACCAGAGACACAAACACACCTATTATCTTTGCTCAGAGAGGGGCCCGGCGTCCTGCAGTGTACACAGTGCTTACTCACTCAATCTTGGTCTCACAAGCTGTGTTAGCCACGTTTAGTAACCTCTGACATGAGTCGAGAGGTCACGCATAAGCTGGTTCACACCAAATGTACATTTGCTCCTTCATCAAGTTAATCACTCAAGCAATCACTCGCACACCAACACACTCAGAAACTCATTCAGTTAAGTAACAGCAAATCAGCCTAATATAACTGTTGACACTGTTCTTCGTGTATTAATAATCAGCAGACAAAAACACTACGGGCCTAATTGTCACCTGTTAATTTGCTCTCCCATGATACAGGTTAAACTCACGCATTAACGGCACTCCAATTAAAACTAATCAAAGCAATTGATTAGCTGCCAAATTACCTGATTCTACACTAATAGAGCAATGAAGTAGATGTGAGCATGTTGCGTTTATGAGGCAGGTAGTGTGCTTTTGTGTAATGGCCACTAGATGGCACCACATACCACAGTTTTGAGTATGTTCATTAACACATCTTCTCAGACCTCAGACGGTTCTAACACTTTTTGACTCAGCTCCTATAACTTGCAGAATGTTTGTGGTAGGGCACTCAATTTTTGACACAAAGTACCCTTATTTGTCTACTACAAATAGCAATGTTTTTAACTTCTCCAACTATATCACAGAATTCATTATTTGATGTCAAATACAAGGAGTGCCATTGTTACAACCTACCCCACTACCAGGGTATGTTGTAACACAACCTGGGGTAAATTGTAACAGTAAGATTGAAGAACTAAGAACTGAGACTACACCACAAAATATGCATCTATATAAGTTTATTGTGCATGTGCCAACACTAAAGCATCTTCCTGTGCTTCACTAAGAACAAAAATAACTCATCACTGATGGCTAAATGAAGAACAGTGTCAGTGGTATGGATCCTAACATTACCTTCAGCAAGATAATCCACGTAAAATTACAGGAAGACGTTTGACAATTAGTAAAACAACAAACTTGCACACTGTGTCTGTCTTAAATGATAAAACATGAACTTGAGTGTGTATCTGTGTGTGTTATCCATTTAATTGGAGTGATCAGAGTCACAGTGGTGACAGATGTATGTGGGTTTTCCAGGGGTGCAGTTTTCATGGGCCCAAAACTTTCTTTGGGTTTGGAATTTAATACTTAAATTTAATACTAATTTGCACCTGTCAAATGCTCAGTAGGGCTACCTCATGTGGAGTGAGTCCATAGTACCGGTCTGCTGCCTCTATCAAGTAACCAGTCAACACCTCTTCTTGCTGTGCATTGAAGACTTTTTGACTGCTGTGATAGCCCACACTGGGCAGCTTTCTTGAACCTTGTTCTCTGAGGTTCTGCAATTTCTTGCAGTATCTGCTCAGTGTCACATGGCAGATGGAGTAGTCTTTGGCGACTGACCTCACTATTTTTCCCTGCCTCACTTCATCGAATGCAACTTTAAGTATATGTGCAGACACACCACTATTCGTTTTCCTCGCCCACTGTCTTGGCATGCTGAAAAAAAGGAGTGAGATAGAGAAAATATGTGAATTGTGATTACGGGGATGGTTGTAACATTTTCTAATAAGGTGTTACAACCATCCCCACCCCTGTCATACAATGTTTAGCTAGCTGTATCAGCATGGTGGTTTTAAATTAGCATAGATGAAATGACTCACATTTAACGTAAGAACCTACTCTCTTACCTGATACAAGTTACCTAATTCAAACTTCAACAGTATCAGTACTAATCAAAATATAGACTTGGTCCAAAAAATTACTTTCTTACCTGAAAATTGATGTTTTGGCTGTAAAATCTGCACACTTCTTCTCACAGCCATGCAAATTCACATGCAAGATCAGGGAGGGAGTGGTTATACATGAAATTGATCACATGACTCTTATGTTATCCCTTATTGGTGATGCTGTTACAACTATCCCTTTGTTACAACCATCCCCAGTCTCCCCTACACCTCAACAGCCATCAAGTAAGATCTTGATTTTCCCAAAAAAAGTACTAATTTCCTTAATTGTTATTAATCTTTCAACTCACAGTCAGAGCTCATAATGCAAATTGGACAAACCGACTGAGGCAGTCCTAATTTCCTAATTTGCTTTCAAATGACAACTGGATTCAGACCTCAAAAGATTTTTTACATCAGGGAATCAACATATGTCAAACTCAGCAGGTCTAGCAATAGAACCAGTCCATCCATCCATCCATCCATTTCTTTCTCAGCACACTTGTTTGAATTTATTAATTCATATGTTTTAGTTTATAATTTAGTCTCTGATGGGGCCATTGCTTCAAAACCTGGTGAAGCTACATTTTGTACCAAACTACTAATGGTATGGTCAGTTAGCTCTAATATTAAGCAGACAAACTACCAAGGTATGAATGGACATCAATTCTATTTAGAGCTCAGACATCACAAACAGAAGGAGCTATGTTCATATTTGTAGAAACTTACAGCATTATGGTCAACTCTGTAACATTTTGTAGTTAGGTTTTTTATGATGAATGAGTTATAATTTTATAATTATAGTATCACTTCTTTGGGATCTGTAGAACATCTATAGATCTCCCTCTTTGCAGGGATAGTTCAAAATAACTGCAGTTGGTTCTTTCAAACATCCATGTCCCATATCCTCTGTTTTGCAAAGCCAGTTGAAACAGAGATAATTTGCAACTATAGCAAAATAAGATCCACTGTTTGTGCTGACAATAGTACAGAGTCAGCTGCTCACACTATAAAAGGAAAGTGATACCAAAAAACCTTCTTCACCACTGAAAAAAACGTAACTGGAAAGTTTGTAGTAGAGAAATAATATTCATTATAGTTTCATATCCACTTTAGTGGATATATTCTTTTTTGAAAGAAAAAACTGTACTCTTTGCATGTCCTTGTGTAAACAATGTATCTCTCTCATAGTGTGTGAAAATGAGATTATAACTTTGGTTCTGTTAGTTAGACACTTAGTTCTCTGTACAATACCTTGTGTGTGCTGTATACTGAACTTATCTTGTACAAGATAAAATACTAATTTGTGATTTAAATTTGTTTACTGGACTCATGATTTTCTCTCACCATTGATTAAGAAAATCTCTATAACAAGTTTCAGCTAATAGACAGCATATCAGCATGGTGTATATCTATTGGTCTAACTTAACTGCTGATTCTCGAACAAAATATTCAGTACATTTTATTCAATGAGCAATCTTAAGGCAGCACAGATATATCATAAAACTGAAAGTCCATTGCTCATGGAGACTACACATGGCAGCTTCCTCATACTCTAAGAATCCAACTAGTAGTCCTGGATTAATACTGACTGGCCTCATCTTTTCTTTTGTAGTCATTTGATTAAACACAAGGTCAACTCTCCTATAGAAGTCCCCTCTGCATGACAGAGACTAAAGATAAACTAATAACCTACATATAGTATATTGATATTGTACTTTAGTGGTGCAAATTCACCATCAAATGTGCAATTAATCAAATGACAAAAGACTACTACTACTGCACTAATAATGTTTACTAAAAACATGGAAAGATGAGACGGATAAACACTGTGATTGACAGGGGACCTTTCTAAGGTGTACCCAGGTGGATTCGGTTCAATCCCACTAAAGATCTGCAAAGGACAAGTGGGTATTGATAACGGATGGGTGAATGGAGTGGGTGTGAGCAGTTAATTGATTTGTAAAGAAATGTGACACTGCTTGATTGCTAACTTAGCTATCTGTGGCTGCATATTCTGTCCACATATGGGATCTCTGGCAACATGAGGAAAGTACCCTAGTGCCCCATATGTAGCTGTCCCTCATCCACACCAAGACAGATGGAAGGAGCAAACACTGACCCAGTTCCTCCAGTCAGATGGAGCAGTCAGTCAACTATGTGATCATCACAACATCTGCAGTGGAAGCATCAACCATTGCACCATTGCATAGAGGTTCAGTTCATTTGGAAATCAAAACCAGCTGCTGTTGGAGGAAAGAAAATAAGATAATTTTTGCTGACATGATTAGACTTTTTTTTAAAAATTGTATTAAGCTGAGTAATAGGTATGGACCTACAGATGGTTAATTTTACAAATGGAAAGGTCAGTCAGTCTCTTCAGCATGCAAGAAATGAAAGTCAAAACGTTGTTTTACCAGTCACAGATTTCACTCCCCCATAATTAAGCTTTTCAGGTGATGTCATTGTGGTATTTTTAATTGCTTCTGTGGCATCCTTTTTTTGAAATCTGTTTTTACTGTTGTGGTTTGGACATACAAGTAAAAAGGGAATATGCGGAACTCTTATCATGACACAACAGGGCAGTTACAGCATGCAACATATAATTCTCACCGCCTATAAACAAAGCGTATGTAGTAATCGGTCCACTGAGGCAGACTCATCATTAGACACCATAAAGTGCCCTGGGGTCTTGAGGGAAGTAAACAGCAGCATCAAGCATTAGTAGGTCAGAGCTGGATGCTGGATCCCTATGCATTATTAATAGTGTCTGCGCTAATTGAAAGTCATAACTCCGCAAATGAAACGTCTGGGGCAGACATCACGCCCAGCCATCCTGCTGTCAGAGGACCCCCCTTAGATGGAGACACAGCTAATTTTGGATTTTCTCTTACTCACAAATGTAGTCAAGTTTTATAAGGTATTGTTGCATTGTGTGACAACAGACCCAACAATGGCACACAACTCAGGACTTGTGTTGTATTGCTGCAGTAAAATGAACCTTACATAACAGACAGTCAAGTTTTTATTTAATGTTCATGTTAATGTTATTGTTTGTGTTATTGCTGTGTATTTGATGTGTTCACCAAAGTCACCTTGCATCCTTTCTCTCTACCTCAAGGAAAAGGAAATATGTTTTGACACTTTGACACTGTAGTAGTGAGTGATTTAGCATCCTCCTTCTCACAATGTCAAAGACTAAACTGAACGGCTAAAAAAGCATATGTGGACAAGTGTAGCAAAAGAACAATACAACACAATGAGGTTGCTCAAAAAAAAAATCACTGCTGAGCCCCGTAGGATTATTACATCAGCCTATAAATATTGCAGTGGATTTTCGTGTGTGTGCGTGTGCGCGCTTTTATGCATGTGCGCGCTTATGTTGCCAAAGTATGTTGTGGATACAGGCAGCTGCCATTCAAAACATGTGAAATGTTTGTGGCTAAATATACTCAGAGTTTAACTATAGGCCTACTGTTGGTAAATAATTACGCCAAAGAGATCTGCAACACGTTTTGGCAATACATTGTACTGCAATACAATTTACATGACTCATAGTTTCCCAGATTCCTTCGAATATTGGCAAATCACAATGACATCCTCTATATGACAGTTTTGTAACGTTTTTGGACCTGATTATACATTTGTATTAGTGTCAGTTTTATTTACTCAGGGACCTCTGCATGTGGAAATTATTTTTATAGTATTCAGATGTGCTCCAGGAGAGGTGAGAAAGTATCACTGCGCATGCGCATCGTAGTCATCTGACGGATGAGCGCTGTGGCTACAGCGAGGGCCACCGCTGCAACACAGAGCGGGACACACAGCCTCCATGAGGGACCGTCTCTTGCAAGAGGAAAACTGTCAAAACAAACGAAGAGTGACCAGGAAAACACTATCCGGAGGTTTAGTGCTTTGCATGCGGTGAAACCCCTCCTGAAATGTAGCCAGCAGTTTGAGTGTGGGTCGTTGTAATCGCGCGGTCGTTGCATGGCTCTTCACAGGGATGCCATGAAAATCACAACAGCCGACTGAGAGACCCGCTGCTCCTCGCTATTACAGACACGGCGACGGCGGCAGCGGCGGTGGTGGTGAGCAATGGATACTAGTGAAAAGATACACATTAGGTAGCGTTTACGAAGATCCAAGGAGAGCTGACCCATCTGTCTCGTCTAGTCGCTGCCGGAGCTGTTTAAAGGATGGATTTCACCCTGCTCCGGAATATCATCCGCAGATACGTAAGGGCCCCCGTCTGTCAACACTGTCACAACTGTGGCTCCGTGTCTGCAAGTGTAACAATATATAACATGCATGTTTCATCTATCCGTTAGTGCATCTAATACACGTCATGCGCTGCTGATTTAATTGCATGCTCTGCTTAGGTGGTGTTGACACCCAGGGTGATAAACACTTGTGCAATGATAAACATTTCACATCGAGCTGTTTTGGCAGGCCATTGACTTTGGGGGCTTTACAATGTTTTTGTGGAGCTGAATGGGGAATGTGCCAGTGGCTACAGATGCAGTGATGGCTTGGTGAATGTGCAGAATAGAAATGAACTTGGCTGGCCCAGTTAAGTTGATTTGGTGTGCCACAACATGCGTGCATACTTAACTGTCTCATGGCTTCCAGTTCCAGTTTGCAGAAGAAAGTAAATCCCCATCAGCAGCACTCAGTCACTTTAGAGGCCTTGTATAGGCACTCACACTTTTGCAGCAGCAGCAGTCCGATTTTTCACCAAACACACTGAGTTGTGTTCACTTCCAGCCTGATGGAGCAATCAGCTGTGCTCGTTAAACTAGTGGGTGTTTACAGAAAGGACATGGTGTCACTTTCCAGAGTCCAGCAAGGCCTCATCATTATCCCTAATCAATGATGTAGAAGTGTGTCTGTAAGCGGGAAATGTCTACATACAGTAGATGTAACCATATTACTGGCTGGTCTCATCTGAATGAGCTGCTGCCATCAGGAGCCTTTTTCACTATCTGCCAGGACAGATAGCAGCTGGTCAGTGGGCGTCTGAATTAGAGGGAAAAAGAGTCTAGTAGGAACCAGGGCTGACACTTGACAGGCCTGGTGACATTCATGACATTCATCACACTGGGCATCTCTGGAGTATCAACACAACAGCTGTATACAGTCTGTGACCCTTTCATCTAACCTTAAAACTGGCTCAGGTGCTTTGAAGATAACTATCTATCGTGCTTCTTGTTTGCCAGGTGTGTACAAATGAGTGTGTGTGTGTGTGTGTGTGTGTGTGTGTGTGTATTTGCGTGTGTAGCAGTATGGAGAGCTTGACGGATGCTCCAGCAGAGCTAATATCAGCGGAAGTCAGAACCCCGGGTGAGGCAGAGAGGAGGAGGAGTAGGAGGAAGGGGAAGATGGGGTTATTGAACACACCACTCATCAGTCACCCTCCTGTCCAGCCTTTTTTTCCTTTGCATCCCCACTGTGTGACATTATGAAGCAGACAAGGTATTAATCATTAATTCAATTATCTGGATATTGATTTAGAATTGATGGGATGGTAGATGTATATTTAGCTTTTCAGTACATCACCTTCTTTTAACCCTGCCATATTTTCAACAGCTGCTCCTTTAATCACAGTACATAGGAGAACAAACATTACATCATGCAAGTTGATTAACGTGCTATAAGCAGTGCGTCCAAGCCTTTTCTCTGGATGGAGAGAGCAGGAAACTTCCAACAAGGTCGTTACCCAAATGTTACAAGGCTCCACTACTTTCAAAATTTTGCTATTCAAATTAGAAATGCTGAATTAGTAAATCTTCTTCAGCTGTGAAAGGATGTGCTTCTGATTTAGTCCATTTAACTCCGCTGGGCCAGTTTATGAGCCTTTTACTTCATATCTTGTTCCTGTATTATCACCCTGTCATTGACTTGTGACTTGCCCTTGATGTATTTTTGTGTGAGGGGAAATTAGTGTTTTTTCAGTTCTGTCAGCTCTCACTTTTGTTGTTGTGTATTGACAACATTGTAATATGTTGATAAAATAAATATATCAGACTTTATTAGAGATAAAACAATTAGGTCCTGGATGCATTGCTGTTGTCCCTGGCATTAGTCCAATAAGCTGTATCAAGACAAAACAGGCATTCAATATTTGATATTAAAACATATAATTTTGATATTCAGGTTGTTTTTCAGGTAGTAGACAACATCAAAAGAATAATTTTAAAAAAAGAAGTAGATAACAGTTGTATAACATAGTTCAAGCAGCTTGAGCAGAACCTCCAGCAAGGTTTTTCTTCATTACAAATAATTGGATGGTTTAATTTAGGGCTGCTTCCTAATACCAGGCAACTGTTGATTAGAAGAGTCTTAGTTGAAGTTTTCGTTCTTCGGTTAATCTCAGGAAAAATAACCCCTCAATCTCCATCCGGCAGCTGTACCTTGTCAAAATAGGTCAAACCTGGCATGTAGCTGGACCGTGTATGCAACACAACGTGGCGACACATGTGACACCTGGCCGAGGTAACCAATCAAGTAACGGCATTGTTGGTGAAGACTCAGCTCAGCTTTGTAAAAGCTTCACTTAAAGAGACTGAGGACAATCTGCTAGGTTTCATTGTTAAAACTGGGTGTAAACAATCAGAGAGTTAAGAAAAAAAAAGTCTTTGAGGGCTTTGACATGCAGTTCATTATGGTGGAGAATGGCATTGGGGCATCATTCCGGGTAAGGCATATCTTGGACAAGATGTAAGGGGCGTAGGTTTGATAGCAGCTGTTGTTGCAGCCATTCAAGCAACTACCATGTATTTAAAAATCCCCAGACTTTCAGTAGGCAGAGGTCTCCAATTGTCTGGTATTGCATAACTTCACTGGTTTTGTATTTCTCTTTAATGTATCACAGTGTTAATAGTTTTATAACATTCTTTCTCAGCCCTACAAATCCATTTTCTGATGCCCCCCAAAAAATGCATTTAAATAATTAAATTACTATCATAAATGTGCCACGACAAGTCCACTAGGAAAATCTTTGGTCGGGGGCAGCTCTAATTAAATTATACTAAACCCTCATCTTGACCCTGAGTCTAACAGCTGTCACTGTGACAGAGCTGCCTGATACACTTTATCAGTAACTGTAGACAGTTTTTCAGATGTGTCCAGTACAGCACTTTATAACGAGAAGGAAATTAAACTTTCTGAAGGCAGTGCATTCTGTCCTGCTTATAAGCCTGTTTTCTGACTTGAGAAGAATTGCTGCTGAACTGAACCTGTACAATACAGTAAATCGTTTTTCTGAAGAAAAATGTGGTGTCATGGTGTTTTTCAGTGCGTGAAGTTTAAATGGGACATTTTGTTGCGCAATAACCTAAATTTGTTCACCTATCTTTGTACTCTGCTGGTGTAAAAGAATGACTAAGCCTTGGTGTTATAAGATACAGTGTACAGTAGGAGTGTATGTTTGTGTGCATGCACTTTTGCTCTGGTATCTCAACAGGCCAGGGTCCAGGACATGACAGGAAGAGATTTAATCTATAATAAGATTTATCTGTTAAATGTTGTCCTGTGGTTTGATCAGATCCTGTGTTTGTGTGCCCACTGTCTCCACTCTCTTCTCTTGGGCGCCCTTTTGTCGCCTGGTAATAATAGCAATGGCGTGATGCCTCAGACTGGCCACAAAGCGTGAGAACCGCATGAGGTCATGATCTGGATAAGAGAGATGCCTGTGTGTGTGTGTGAGTGGTGTCATATTAAAAATACCTGATACCATATAGAGGCTTAAATATGCTCTCTAACTTGTACAGCTTACCTTTTCACCTTCACAAAGCAAGCTCTTGTGATAACATGTTGATTTACATCAGTGTTGTTGTCATCGCTTTCTCCTGCCCTCATCTTGATTTACCCCTATCTTCATTTGTCCTCACCTCACCATCTTTACACCTTATCTATGAATGTATTGCTGTTATTCCTTTGTGGACTCCTTACAACCTCAGCAGATAAAAGAGAAAGGCCAGCAGCGTCTCCCTTTGATCAAAAGGGACCTGGAGTGCTGAAGAGCTTTAGAGAGGTTTCTCGCAACTTTACTGCTCTTCGAGTCCCCTGTCTGGTGTAGAAAGGCAGAACACAGCCTGATAGATTACTGTTTGCCACATTAGCTCTCACAGCTAGAAATGGTTAAGGGCAGTCTATTCCTGTCCGCTGCCCCCCTCAGAGATGGGCCCCAGTGGAGAGACAGAGGCTGTAGGTGACAAAAACACACAGGGTTTGTGTTTGGGCCAAGCTTTGCCCGCCAGTCTGTGTTTTACGTCAGAGGAAACAGCCATGCATTGACGTCCTGGCACGGGACAATGATTTGGTTTCTCACACCGTGCCTCTGCAGTGAGACAGAGGTTTCGTTTTGAGACACCATTTCAAGCCTGTATTACGATGTTGTCAGTGTTAAATGCAGACAAAATGAGAAAGAGGACGTTTTTTTTTTTTTAGG
Organism: Scomber japonicus; assembly: GCF_027409825.1. Classification (NCBI taxonomy): domain Eukaryota; kingdom Metazoa; phylum Chordata; class Actinopteri; order Scombriformes; family Scombridae; genus Scomber; species Scomber japonicus. The sequence continues at coordinate 21,495,136 of NC_070588.1, forward strand.
ATGCAGATTACGGTGGCGGTAGAAAAAGGAGAGAAGAGAGGGAGGGGAGAAGAGAAGTAGTGCAGCTGGATTAAAGACTTATGTAACAGTTGGATCAAAGCAACTCAAGTGGGAGAGGAAGCAGGCAATAACATATTGTGTTTTTGTCAGTTTTAAAATAATCTTCTCATATTTATCATTTGATTTTATTGCAGGTATGCAGATCCCTGCGTCATTTAGTGACTTTTGTCATTAGTGTTGGTGACAGTATGTACAAACTGAAGATCCTGACTTTTTCCTATTTTCCAACCAACACAGTGTTACATCTGTGTTTTCTGTCTGCACCTGATTTCCCCCCAAAAGTTATTGTCTAATTTAATATGATATGGTTAATTGCAACTCATTCGCTGTGAGCAATGTTCCCTCTCTTTGTTTAATTAGTGTATTCCTCACTGTTATTTTTAATGTTTGCTCTTTCATTTTACACATAATATGACATATAAGACATCCCACTTAAACCCAATAAAAGCACCAAGAAGGTCTTGAAGACATTGTCTGGAACAGTAAAACTTTTCACTTTTTCACACATTTTCTTTAAAGCTTAACTGTTTCATTATAATCTCTTGTCAAATCCACTTATACAGTATTAAAATAATGAGAAACCCCTACCCATTTGATCATCTGTTTATATTTAATGAAGCCCCTGTGTAGTTTATGGTCTTTGCATTATGAACTTGTAGACATAGCGTAATAGCCTGTTGCTGCACACTGTGTTGCTATGGTGATTAATGACAAGCAAGCAGCAATAGAGTGCATGCTGAACAGGTAGGCATCTTCATTTTTAGATGATCAAGGTCTAGAGGCTCCTTTTTATCTCTGCTCAATGCTACAAGACACTTCAGAGATTCTATAAATTAGTTACTGCATTTCCTATAAGTTTCTTACCCCAACATTTACTAAATATACCTGACAGTTGTGCTCATTTCTCTCATTTGAATGCAAGTAATACTTAGTTATATCAGTAAAATGTGGCTCACACTACTGGGCTGTACCAGCTATTCTTATATTCACAGGTTTCATAGGTTCATAGGTGCTCATTAAATTCTTATTAATTATTTGCTAGTTTCAAAAGAGATTTACTAAATTGGATTGGACCGATAGAACCTAAATGTTATAGCTAGTAAAGAAATGTAAATCAGTTGCTAGGAAACATTTTTTAAACCAATGCTAATTAGTCATTTAACACTAGCTAGTGTTACACTATTAGTTTAGTGTTTTGTAATTTGAAATATATTGTGTTATTTTTGTGAATTGTATTTGAAATTGAATCTTTCCACCATTGTTAAAGAGCATTTTATCAAGTACAAGATCAGATATGTCGACCATATTTCACATTAGGTAATTTGGTCATACATTGGCAAGCTAATGTTTAGTAACAACTATTATCTAAATCAGATATAGCTTGTGTGGTGCAACCTATTTAGGTTTAGTAAACTGTTTATATCCATGATTGGTTTGAACTCACAAAGAGCTGGTGCAACTGTCTATTACAAAATTTAAATGGGTTATTTTTTCAAATGCTCTCTGAAAAAAAATGATCCCATAACATGGCCTGTAAAAGTGATCCTGCACATGGGTATTGTGTTGCCATGTTTATATGATTCATGCTTTTGTCTATTAACATGAGTAGTTCATTAAGGAAGAGCTCAGTCAGAAGAATTTGATCTGTGGGTTAATGAGGGATACCTGCTCAACATGCTCAGTGCCTCAGCAGTGCAGCATGCCTGGACAGTGGAGGAGGGTTGAGACACGACCATTTAATCAGGCCAGTTAATGGTGTGTACCTTTTTATTACACCTCTGTGGTAGAAAGGAGCTACATCATGGGGACGGCATGGATAGATCATGGCACCACTTGGGGTTACGGGTCACTTTTCCACAATGGAAATATGCGGCTCATTAATCTTGTGAAGTTATATGGAAAGAAGCATAGGCACACCAATAGACAAGACCAGAAATACTGTCTGGGATTTTTAAAGCAGCATTTGAACCTCAAAAATAACAGCATCTGTTCTCTAATTGTGAATCCAGAGATTAAAAAGTAAAAACCATCTACCAAAGAGAGCGCACAGCTACAGTTACAAACATAAAAGGAATAGTTGCAGCGATGGCATGTTTGCTGTTATCAAATCCGTTCTGTCATTGTTGTTGATTGATAGTGATGTAAGACCAACCTGCTGAGAGGCAGTTTCAGTGTTAATAAAGACAAAGCCTCCATGTCCTGCAACCAACCAGCCAGTCACTTTGTCTGATGGAGCAGTAGAGTGAAAAGGGAACAGTGGACCAGGGATTGATACAGATCAGTGCGGATTAATGATCAGATAACTACAAACTACAGTGCAATCTCTCTGTGTCTTTCTTCATTCCTCTCCCTCTCCCTCAGTTATGCCGTTGGAGTGTGACACACACTGCCAGCAGATGGAGGGAACAAAGGGAGGAAGCAGCAAAGACAGAAATCTTGGGGACAAGTGATGAAATCTTTTTGAACAAAGTTGAAAGTGGCATACTCTGTACATAGTGCTAAGTAATATGGTTGAAATCATTATCTCAGTATTAGGGACATATTCTGATATTGATGCAAATCAAAATAAGGCGGACACAGCTAAAATCATGTGTAAAATAATCAAAATAATGCTCAAAGGATTGAACTGTTTCCCACTGTTGATGTATGCGTTAAATGAGATCAAACTACTTGCATGTGCAAAACAAAAACATCACTATTCTGAATTTAATCTCCTCTTTGTTAATATTGTAGTTGATTTGTGTCCTGATTATGACCAGTTAATATTTATGGCCCGATTGACTAGTTTAAATTCAATCAGTCCATCAGCTGTCAGATGTAATTAGTTGTTTAGCTATTCTCTGTGTACATGGGAGACAGTTCAGATCAATGTTTCATGTTTCATCATAAGTAACTGAGTAGTTTGATGTGATTATTGATTATTTGATACAATAGATTTTTCAGTTTTTCAAAGCCATTGTAAAATGTATCAGGAAGCTTTTAGATTAAAAAGTCCTTAAGAGCCAAACTGCAAAAGTTAGTTCATTCACAGTTAACTGGGCCATGAGCAAGACTTTTCAAGGATACCTCTATAAATAAAGTCAGATAAAAATGACTCATTTTTATTAGACACACCAACAGATCATGGAGATTGGTTGGGCTAGTTGAGAATGAAAAGGATTATTGTAGCTCAGTAACATCATTTTAGCCAGGATTATTTAAGCCATATTTTAACAATAGGATTGTTTTGGACTTTCTAAACACATACAGCAGATTTGAGTCCAGCACACAAAACAGATCCAGCAACCCAGCTACACTGTTTGTCTGTTTTTTCTTTTTTCTGAACACATTTGCCTTTCTCTTTATTGCCTTTCTTCACTGTTTCACTTTTTCATTATGTCTTAATTTCATTATTTTGTTCCCCCCACAAACTCCTGCTGCTCGCTTGCTTTGTCTGCCTCACTTTCCATCTCTGTCTCTCTCCATTTCACTGTGTATCTCTGGGTCACGTTTCCCCCCCTAATGTTCTGGAGGGGTCTCAAGTCGGCTGACACTGTTGGCTTCATTTCTATTTTTATCCCCCTGCCAAGTGCCTGTTGATCACTGAGGATAAGTTTAGATCTGTGACTCTTTTTACTATTGCTTTGACTTTTTTAAGCCTGTGCTGTTTATGAATTTTGACACAGTTTTTTTGTGCAGATTTTACTTGCAAAACTTACATTAACCTTCATTTGATCTTGTGTCTAAACTTAGTTAAAGAGTAGTGTTCAAGTCTAAGCTTTAGATGCTCATGGATTTGAATCTACAAGGTTACTGAAAACAGTGTGAAATTTACATCATGTGGACACACAACACAAAGACATTAAAAGTTTTGGTCATTGGCAACGGTGAGCTACATCTCTGCCAAAATGTTGAGGACATTAGCAGTTAAGTGCTGCTCCACTGAAGTGCTTGTCCCAGAACTTTTCTGCTAAATGTCAACATTTCTTTGAGCTGTGTCAGGCAGGCTGCTTTGCCAAAGGCAACACTTACACTGCCCACTCAGGCCAAAGCAGTAGGTGCCATGTAGGAGGCCAGAGGGAATCAAACAGCTAAATGCTGGGGTCTCTTGGCTCTTGTTTTTTCTTGGAGAGCGCTCCTCTCACAATAGTGCTTAATAAAGGACACCTTGGAAAAATATGTGCTGCGTTAAACTCCCAGAATGCATTCTGCTAGTCACTGGGGAGCTACTTTGATGTAATATAGATGAGAGATGAATGGAGATGTAGGTTTGCATAGACACTAATGTGTATTCATTATTTTGAATCAAGTGTTGTTGATTTGTGCAAAATAAAAAGAGAAATTGAAGGACGGAGTAGCATAGACTCTGGAGATGTCCTGCAGGAAGGAGTGAAAAGATCATTGAAAAATTTACACGTGTGTGGCTCTGAGTTGATCCTACCTACACACATCAACAAACATACACTCATCCTTCAGTCAGCCCCATCTCATCTGCATGGTTGTTTAAAAGTAGTGACTGAAGTCATGTTATGCAACATCTTTCTTAAGCCTGATCAGGAATAACCCTTTATCCACAATTTATTTGAGGTTTATTGCATTTACGAGGAGTACGATTTGATGTTGTATAGGGACGCAGCTAACAATTACTTTCAGTATTGAGTAATCTGTCAAATATTTGTTTCATATATTCGTTCAGTCTATACGCTGTATCCATGCCACATTTTCATTGTGACATTTTCAAATTGCTCCAGAAGATTTCCAATTTACCATGATATAAAACAGAGAAAATCAGTTAATCCTCAAATTTAAGAGGCTGAAACTTGACAATCTTTGGCATAATTCTCTGCTAAATAATCGATTAATCAACCACCCCTAACGCATTGCAGCATTACTATTGTCTGTGCTGACAACAAAATATTACAAACTGTAGATTTTGGCATACTAGGTTAATGGTGCAAACAAAAGTGTGTATGCTACTACAGTGGACCATGTATAGCCCATATTATGTAAAAAAGCATGATTTCAAAGACTAATAATAGTAAGTAGGTTATGAGTTGTAATCAAACGCAGTTGAACAGTGTAGTTTAACCCCTTTTTTTCTCTCTACCTGTATTGCTATTTCTCTCTCTCTCTCTCTCTCTCTCGCTCTCTCGCTCTCTCTCTCTCTCTCTCTCTCTCTCTCTCTCTCTCTCTCTCTCTCTCTCTCTCTCTCTCTCTCTCTCCCTCTCTCTCTCTGTTAGTGTGTGGGGGAGGAGAACTGGGTGGACAGTCGGACGGTGTACATCGGGCATAAAGAACCCCCTCCAGGAGCTGAGGCCTACATCCCTCAGCGTTACCCTGACAACCGCATAGTCTCCTCCAAGGTAGGGAGCCACAGTCCATGAGTCAACCAACGCCATGATGTTGTTTATTTTCATCACTATTACTTTGTTTGATATTCAGACAACCATGTAATCTCTTTCGGGTCCATTTTTTTGAAGGGTGACACATTCATCATGTCCGTTGTGCATAAGTGTTAAGAGTCTTGTTAATAACAGTTTTGCTGTTCCTCTGTCCAACAGTATACCTTCTGGAACTTCATTCCCAAGAACCTGTTTGAGCAGTTCAGAAGAATCGCTAACTTCTACTTCTTGGTCATATTTCTGGTCCAGGTAAGATTTCCAAGAAAACTACAGTATATGCAATTATAGTCGTTCCACCTTTCCTCATTTGATCTGAAATTACAACACAGAAGCTCTTAGGGCGCACTAACACAAGGGCCAGTTGTTCCGTACCGTGCTGAAGCACGAATGTCCCCCCTCACTTGTCCCCCGCTGGCCCGAACTCACATTACCTCAAACCCAAGTATACTCAAGCATGGTTGCCTCCGATACATGCGTTGTGCAAAAACATATTGACAGTTTACTCTCATAAAACATGCACAGGTGTGTGTTTGCGTGCTGTGCGCCGCTAAAACACATCACAGCCGATCAATTAACACAACGCACTACTATGATTAAAAAGTTCTAGCTTGTTCTTCTGAGTCATGCTTGTGTAGTATGCAGTACTACAGATACTTGTGTAAAAAGGACTCTAGTAAAAGCAGACGTACTGATTCAACTCTTTACTCCAGTAAAAGTAAGACTTAGTTTAATGACTTAGAAGTTGCCAAATGACTTACTTTAACACATTTCTTTAGTTTATATAATGCAGATTTGTAAAATATCACAGTCATAGACAATAAACCTACCATTTCATAATTGTGGTAGCAGCTGTGTTCTTTTTAAAACAGACACAGAACGTTCTCAATATAATTTCCATTTCCCATTTTATGATGTTTGTTAATTCCTACCAGAAACTGGCCCTGAAGAATTTTTGGTACTAACAGTGATTCCATATGGTCTGTACATGCAACCACAGTTACTCTATTTATACACACAATTTGTTGTACTTAAGATTTTTAGACAGTTTTACTTTTCTGCCCTTTTAAGCGAGCACCAGCCAGACATACTGTACGAGTGCTGATCTCACGGTTTTGATTCTGCACACATTGTTCTCAGTTTTCAATATAGGAGCAATTATCCAAGATTAACAAATAAATCCTCCAAATGTGTTTGAGGTTACCTGGATGAGGATTAACAACATAATTAGAATAGACTAAAATCATGTTAGTCTGTAATGAGCAAATGGCAAGCAAGAGGGAATCCTGCTCATTCTGTCTGTCTAAATCAGAATCAGGGGTGAAAAGGCTCTTTTTCTTCAGCCGTCATATATTGCATCAAACGTTAAATAATTGTGCAAGGACAAACTCATCATTGATCAGTTTCATTGCCGGCAGTTGCTTTAAGTACACCAGAATGCAATGTAGCCACAGCTAGCATCTTTGTGTTTATTTTAACAGTAGCATGTGAAATACAACGCCCTCCTAATAGAATCTACTGAACATGGCACATAGTAGCAGTGTTGCTTTTCCTTTTTCCTTTTGATGAGTGTGAAGGTTCTACTTTGCTACTATTGCTCTCTAAATCTACACATCTTCACCACAGAGGGTCTTGATGAAAGAGTGTAAGAATGGAGGAAATCAGGCATACTCTATGTTTGCTAGATTGGAGCTTGATTTCTTGTTACAGAAGCTTTACCCTGCTGCACTTCCTTACTCAGCATTGCATTACTTGGCATCCTCTCCCTCTCCTCTTTGTCCCCCCCCCCCCTCCCCACACATATCCCTCCCACTGTTCCTCTCCCTTGCAGCTTATCATCGACACCCCCACCAGCCCAGTCACCAGCGGCCTGCCCCTCTTCTTTGTTATCACTGTCACCGCCATAAAACAGGTAGGACACACACAAACATGCTCACATTTCCCGGGAAATATAGCCCACAACGTTCCCCTTAGTACACAAACTTGCAGCCTCAAATACACAAACACACACACACACACACACACACACACACACACACACACACACACACACACACATACACATACACAAACTCTCTACCAATCGGCTGCTCTATTATCTGTATATACACATTCCTCTCTCAGCGAAAGGACATGCCATTGAATATGTCTGGTGATGTGAGAAATATGATAATGAATGGTCTCCTCTGTTAATCACTCTAGCTGAGGAACCAGTGCCCCTGGGAGATGCATCCTCTCTACCGCATCCCGGTGCTGAGAGATGGGGTACTATCAGTGATAGATGGAGCTGTTCTGGCTTCTGAAGCCTGAGCTTTACTGGGACATAAATCTAAAACATGACATGTTGGCTAGAAATGCAGGAAACAGGTCACTAAGCTCAAAGAGCACAATGCTAATTAATTACAGAATATGACTTTCACCTCTCTTCCTCTCTCCCCCACTCTCTGTTGATCTCATGCTATGCTCTTGCCCCATTTCTCTCTGCACAATAATCTATATCTTCTACCTCCCCTACACCAGCAAACGCTTTGGCTTTCTCTTGCCTTCTCTTATAGTCTTTTTCTCTCTTACTGCATCTCTCTCAGGGTTATGAGGACTGGCTCAGACACAAGGCTGACTGCTCTATAAACGAGTGTCCGGTGGACGTTGTGCAGCAAGAGAAAGTGGTGAGGACGCAGAGTCACAAGCTACGGGTAAGAATGGCCTCATTAGAGCAGTACAGCACCTGAGGCCACAAAGCAACGCTACCGTACTGCTGCATAGCTCACTTTGCTATATAGCCATCTCTCTCACACCCCTTCTTTTCCTCTCTACAGTCTTCACTAACTTTGTTCTCTCATTTCCTGCTCTCTTTCCTTTCCCGCCAATTAATTGCACTGAAACTGTAGTGTCCCCTCGTGCACCTTGGAAATGGAATAGGACTGATATATTTCATAAATCAAGATATTCCTGTCATCATCCCCTAATGTTCTCTTGCATCACTCTGATGCAACAGCAGATCAGTGTTTGGTGTGTGGCTCAGTCTAATTCGTGAAAATGCCTAGGTATACAGTCACTCACAGTCACAGATTTTCATTTGCATCAGTCCTCTTATTTTTACATTAGCCATTCACTTTACTGGCTCTCTTTATCTGTCCATGCATAAGCATTATGTAAATATTTAATTATGTGTAAAAACTGTCAGCAAAATTACTCATTGTTCTTTATGAGTGTTGTATTGTTATCTATATTTTTGGATTTTAATTACTGATGTATTTCACGTAAACACCATTTTAATGTTGCTTTTTACACTGTTGGGAGTTATGTTTATTTATGTACTGTATATGTGCCTTGTGTGTCAAATCTATATCTGCAAAGTAACTAATATAGTAATAGTAATAATAATAATAGTTATCAGATAAATGTAGTGCAGTAAAAAGTACAATATTCCTCTGTGAAATGTAGTGCTATAGAGAAAAAGTGACATAAGATGGAATTATTCACCTTTCATGTGCAAAATTAAAATAATTAAATTCCTTTAAGCCTGATTCAGTACATACTAACATATAATGTATAGTCTCCAGTACTCATACAGTGTTTATCTACAGTAAGTTATTTTTCTCTTTCTATTCCAAGCTTTAGAAGTATATTCAGAAAATGCTTCCAAAAATGTCAAAAAGCTCCATCTTCAATTCTAAAATTGAATCTGGAACTTAAAGTGTTTTGTAAATAATAGTGCATGTGCATAGTTTATGTTATGCAGAAGACAGCATTTATCAGGAGTTCAATGTAGCAGTGTCAGACAACAGTGCTGCTCTGATTAAGTGATACCCACGTGTCTCATTTTATTAGAATCAGAAACGGGTTTATTGCCAAGTAGATTTATACATGCGGTGAATTTGACTGGTGCATTACACTTAAGGAAACTCTCAAACATTTTCTAATACAGCCGGTGACCACAGAGGATGCAAAATCAACCAGGATTGAAATCTTAAGGATTATAATTTTGATGCAATGAAACTGTATCATTCATGCTCTTTGTTTTAACCGTTAACTGAAACATGGCGGCAGGGTAAACTCCTTTTAAAGACTGTTGTACTCTCTAGCTAAATGAACTAAGACGTAACTTTCTTGTTTTATTTAGAAGTGGGAGCTGTTAAAATATTCTACAATGGAAATGAAAGACTCCTACGGTGTTCATTTTCGAGAGAGATTGCAGGCATCAATATTGTTTTGTTTTATTTACAATAGTCCTGGTTCTGGTGGCAGATGCAGGGGTGGATGTCAAGAGTCAGTGGAAATACATGAATGAGCTTCACTAAGTGGGCGTGCCTTTTTTTCTTCTTTTCTTTTCTTTTTTATCACAAAAATCTTTCATTTCATCCCAGGATGAATGAAAACCAGACTGCATATGAGTGTCTAGCTAAGCACCTCCTATGTAGTATGCTTCAGGTATGTCTAATTTCTTCGTCTGCTGCTCCCATTGAGTGAGCAGAGGCGTGAAGGCTTCAGTACAGCTGTTCAGGCTTAAAGGTTACAGAGTATTATAGTTTGTGTTACCATAGTAGTTGTGACTGAATTTGATTGGTTAAGAAATGTGTCCTGTGGAGCAAATTCTACATCCACATACACGGAAATGTTTCTCTGTTTTCTTTAATCTGTCCCTCTCTCACTCCTTTCTTCCTGCTCCCCTCTTTATCTTTGCGTCTCTGTCTCTCCATCTTCCGGCAGTTTCTGTACCAAGGTTTCTCACAACCGTAGATCAAACAGAGAGGATTAAAGTGTGAATTGGGAGCAGGAATAATGATGAATATATTAATCATGCAAAATCAGAGAGCGCGTGTCATGTGTATGGTCACCGTGGAGATGGGATTTATCAGAGCTTAAGCTGCTCCGCTCGCATAATCCGTTATGCAACTTCTCAATCCTTTGGAAAAGAGAGAAGAAAAAAAAGGAATGGTAAAGGATGAGTAGACGATTATCCGTAGGTCTGGCTGTGTGTTTTTTACGTTCCGTGTTTATGCAAACAACTGGGCAAAAGACTTCCATTTATTATTGATGCAAAAGCCGTTAAAGGGTGTGTGATGTGGCTGTCCTTCTCTGTCAGGTGGGAGACATCGTTGTGGTGAGGGAGGATGAGACTTTCCCCTGTGACCTCATCCTGCTTTCATCCAGCCGCCATGATGGGACCTGCTACGTCACCACCACCAGCCTGGATGGGGAGTCTAGTCACAAGGTGCCAAGACTAGTGCTTTAAATTTACTATTTCTTATCCCCAAAAAAAGACATTCTAGGTTTCCACGAGTCCATAAAAAGACTGAACGTGAATTGACGCCTTTTTAAAGTGTTAAAATGTAAAAAAAATATATATATAAAAAATATATTTTTTATATTTAATTTCCATTCTTGGATTAATACAGAACAATGCTAGCATCCGTTTTACTAAGCACAACTGCATTTTACAGTATGACAATTCATTTTCCTTGTTTTTCTTTTCTTATTCTCACTTTTAAAATTCTTTTTAAGTAAACTAAATGTTCCACCCAGTAATTAAAATGCTAACAGAGTCTTAGATTTGGCCATATGGATGCACACAAACACGCAAATACATAAAGATGCAGATGGCACTCATTCACATTCTCACTTCTCCACTGATATTCATTGATGTCACTCACACAACCACACGCATGGCTGAGCATACACACTCACACACATATCCCACAGCGTACCTAAGAGTACTCCACCCACTTTCTTCATACACACACCAGGGGGTGACCCCCCGTTGTGCTCACCATCCCAGCATGCTGTCCTCTTCTGACCCAGGGAGCACTCTGTAACTGCTCACCTCCCTGGCTCCCAATTCTCGGTCATTTAGAAAACCTGCTGGAAGCCAGACTGAGGAGTCAAATGAACCCCTCTCTTATTAGTGGCTGTGGGTGACATTTTCCTCTGTTGTCTTCTTCTTCCCCCTTCCTCCACCTCTCTGCCTCAGACCTATTATGCTGTACCAGATACCATGGCCTTTAGAACAGAGCAGGAGGTGGATTCTCTGCATGCCACTATTGAATGTGAACAACCGCAGCCTGACCTCTACAAGTGAGTGTGACACACGCTCATTGATGCATGTTTGTATACAGATGTGCTACTATCTCTCTCTATCTTCCTTCATTTTTATGTCTGGATTTGACATTTCTATGATGTTTTCTCAGATTTGTGGGACGCATCAATATTTACAAGGACAAAGAAGAGCCTGTGGCTAGGTGGGTATACACTTTGTGCAATTTTTTGTAGGTACATTTACTTAATACTTTTCTTATAATGTAGGTATATTTTTAATGGACAATGGCAGATTATAGGGTTATGGTTATTAAGATGTCTCTAATGTTTTTTTTATGAAATAGTTTGGTATTTTGGGAAATATGGTTATATTTGTTTTTTTGCCAACAGTTGAATGACAAGATTGATACCACTCTTATATCTATGATAAATATGACACTACAACCAGTTAGCTAACTTAGCACCAAAACTGGAACCAGCTAGCCTGCTGTATTCCAAAGTTATTTAAAAAAACAACTAGCCAACAGCACCTCTAAAGCTTATATTTACACTTCAAATGTTGTACAGCTGAAGCAAACAAGATAAAATGTTATTTTAGCTTTAGAGATTCAGAAGTGCTGGCGGGCAGATTTTGTTACCTTTGGACTGAGCCAGGCTGGTTGTTTAATGCTAAGCTAAGCAAATGATATCCCAGCTTCAAAAGTTAGCTAGCTTGAAAGTGAATGTTATCAGTTTTCTTATCTAATTCTCAGAAAGCAGAAAAGCTTATTTTATTATATTATGTCAAACTATTCCATGAAATAAATATAGTAAAATATTCTCTTTTATTCTTGCAGACCACTTGGGGCGGAGAACTTGCTCCTCAGAGGAGCAACACTGAAAAACACACAACATATTTATGGTATTATTATGTATACTCACTCTGCTTAATGTCTGTTAAATGTTTAGAGTAAAGGCTGATTTCTTTTTTGTCATAGTAACACAGGGTTTTCTCTTCCCTCAGCTGTCGCAGTCTACACTGGCATGGAGACCAAGATGGCACTTAATTACCAGTCTAAATCTCAGAAGCGCTCCGCTGTAGAAAAGTATGATTAATGCCCCCTCTCCTCTTGACTGACTTCCATTTAGATTTGCAGTCTGTCAAGAATTGTTCTGTGAGAATGGGTGTGCTTTATGTTCACTCGCACTGACCTTTACTCCAATTCTTTGTCTCTCTGCAGGTCTATGAATGCCTTTCTGATCGTGTACCTGTGCATCTTGATCAGTAAAGCAGTGATCAACACTGTTCTGAAATACGCTTGGCAGTGGTCTCCTGACCGAGACGAGCCTTGGTACAACCACAGGACTGAGAATGAGCGTCAGCGCCATGTGGTCCGTTTACAACAAATCTTAACCTAACGATTCTTTGCCCAATGTCAAAAACTTCACTTTTTGCTGGTGCTGGTAATCAAAGCAGTTGCCTCTTTTAACTCTCCCTTCAGGTGATCCGAGCTTTCACAGACTTCCTGGCCTTCATGGTCTTGTTCAATTACATCATCCCAGTGTCTATGTACGTGACAGTGGAGATGCAGAAATTTCTCGGCTCCTATTTCATCACCTGGGATGAGGAGATGTTTGATGAAGAGTTGGGAGAGGGAGCGCAGGTCAACACCTCTGACCTGAATGAAGAACTGGGACAGGTACATGAACACACACACACACACACACACACACACACACACACACACATACACACACACACACACACACACACACACATAAGCATATTTGCATACTTTATCTGGATTTAAACTTCATAAACATGCCCTTACCCTACCCATCCTCTTCCCCTCCCAGGTGGAATATGTGTTTACTGATAAGACCGGCACTCTGACTGAGAATAACATGGAGTTTATTGAATGTTGTGTCGATGGGAACGTCTACATTCCGCATGCCATCTGCAACGGCCAAATCCTCAGTGCTGCCTCCAGTATAGACATGATTGATTCCTCACCTGGGGGATATAGAAGAGTAAGTCCATGTTTGTGTTTGACAAGCCTGAAGATTTTTGACTGTGCTTACTCTGCTTTGGTTTAAATGTGAAGACAAAAGGAAAGAAGACTCTTTAATAAATTCTTGCTGAAACATGCGGGTGAGCGACACTTGCAGATTAACTTGCCACACTTTCAGACAGCAGAAATATTGAAGTAATTATCAGAGACATTTTGAGTCAAATAAATATCTATTACCAAAAGTGATACAACCTCTATCCAGTTCATGAAAACTGTGATAATTTCTTTCAAACCCCTTGGTGTTAGCTTTGTCTTACATGAAACCAGACGTCCTCTGGTCCACAGAAAAGTGATGAGCTTTTCATTTCTGCCAACAATGTTTAGATTTAATAGAAGAAAAATTGGCAAGTCAGCAATAGCACCACAGATGATCAGAAACAGAGAGAGAGAGGGGAGAGAGAGAGAGAGAGAGAGAGAGAGAGAGAGAGAGAGAGAGAGAGAGAGAGAGCACTACCTGCTACAAAAAAAAGATGTAAAGATTGTGCTGCTTCATTGCCACTGTGGGAAATGCTGTTAAAAAATACGGTAGTAAAGAACTACAAAAGTGTCATCCAAAAAGTTTAAAGGAACTTAAGGATTACTGCATGTAAATTGGGAAAGCGTGGGGAAAGCTGGATTCCATCCCCCAAAGAAGTTCTTTTAATTTTGTATTTAATTTCTATAATGCTATTAAAATGGATTTGACAGTTGCTTTGGTAAAATAGGATTATAATGCATGGTTTTGTGGCTGCAGGAACACGAGGACCTGTTTTTTCGGGCGCTGTGTCTGTGTCACACGGTGCAGGTGAAGGAGGAGGAGACAGTGGATGGCATTAAGAGGGGCATCCACCAGGGCAGGCCCACCTCCTTTTACATCTCCTCCTCACCAGATGAGGTGGCTTTGGTGGAAGGAATGAAAAGGTAAAAGCAGCGAAGCACACTATATTAGTAAAATTCTGTAGGTGGGCAATGACCTATATTTGTTTATTGGTTCTGTACTCTAGCACTGCAACATGTTGGCTTTGAACTGAGACACTGTGGACTCTCAGCTTTATTTTGAGGGTGTTCACATTCACATCAGATGAATGTTGTAGGAGTAGCAGCCTTTTTTATACTCAGACTCCCACAACATCTCTTATTCACACACATCAGAAGATATTTGTTTTTGTTTTTTCCTCGGTGATGCTCAGTCAGGCTTGATTTGCAACCCACTTCACTTACTGCTGGGAATTTTTGCTCTCAGTTTGGTCTTCAGTAAGTGAAACACGTGATCATTTCCGGTGCCATAGAGTAAAGAGCCAACAGAAGGGAAAACATGTGACAGCAGTCAGCAGTGAAACTGATTCTGTACATCACTGTGTGAAAAATGCAGCCTCATTGATTTCAACGAGGCCACTATGTTGGCACAGGTGGGATCCCGGCACAGAGGGACCAATATTTTTCTTTTTGTTACACAACCATCAACATAAATCAATGTTTTTGTGGACATGTACACTGATGCCGATATATATTCAATGAGCTAATAATGGCCGATATATCAGCTTGGCTCTGGTGATAACTTTCCAGAATTGTAAGAACCACTGTACAGTTTTTTGCCGTCACAAAATCTCATGGATGGACTGTGATGCTGAAACTAGATACCCTGGATTGTATTTTGTTTTCCCACCATGTGTCTGAGATAACATGCTCACACCAAGGCAGAGCCCTTTGCCTCTTTTTTTAACGGAATGCTATTTTCAGTCTAAACGTGATCTTAGACACATAACACACACAGTCCAATATGCCACATCTCAGGCTGTTGCTCATGTTTTGCTTTTCACAGACGTGAAGTACTGCAGCATGTGAGCTGTGGTCATGTTACCCTTAAAGTGTCAGAACACCTGTAGTTTTTCCAGTAACATATTTATGAATACTTTCTGTCAGACTCTAATGAATCCTTTCTCCCCCTTTTTGGTGCTAGGTTGGGTTACACCTATCTGAGACTGAGAGACAACTACATGGAGATCCTCAACAAAGATGATGAGATTGAAAGGTTGGTCTGCTAACTGTGTGTTTGTGGTTACACCACAGGAGATAGAATAGGAGTAATTCAGCTGATGGAGTCGAAACCATACATCAGCTGCCTGGAGGGAAACCACTCTCGGATTGTGTTTCATGCTCCACAGAAGTTACCAAAAGCTGTGACCGCAAAGAGTGGCTCGTTTTAGAGGTTGCTCAATCAGATCACAGATCAACTGATCACAATGAATGTGTGTGGTTTTGTGGTAAAGTTTGGATCCATAGGAAGTGTTCATGTAACCAGCCTCTCTCTACATCACTCTCTGCAGTGATGTGTCAATAGTGAGCTATTTTAAGGAGGGAGAGAGGGGAGGTGGGTGCATTCAGCCGATGTGAAGACTTTGAGGGGAACAGGATGGCAAATGGTTCTACAGTATTCTCAGACCTGCTGTTTTACCCTGTGTAGGGAATCTATCAAAACTGAAATGATTTCTTATTCCTGTCAACCTCCACACAAACCACCAGACCAATCTAAACTTACATAACTCAAAATCTCCACCTGAGATGTTCAGTTTGTGTTGTATGAATTACAGTTTGCTTACTAGGAAGTTAAAGTTCATCTGCAATTTTCAGCAACTAAAAACAGAGCTTGAGGTCCTTTTTAGGTAGAAGTGCATTTGATGACACAACATGAGTCTACAGTCTACAGTCTACAGCAATCAGAAAGTTGAGAAAAATAACTGTTTTTACACCAACACTGTCTCTCCTTTAGGTTTGAGCTGCTACACGTACTGAACTTTGACTCTGTAAGGAGGAGAATGAGCGTCATTGTTAAGTCGAGCTCAGGTAAGAAAAAACTCACATGCAGAAGTCCATGTGGTATCAGTGCTCTTATCTATAGAGCAGCATCTGACCTACTGTTTGTTTAAAATGTTTTTTTGTGTGTGTGTGTGTCTGTTGGATCTCAGGAGAATACCTACTCTTCTGTAAGGGGGCAGACTCATCCATTTTTCCTCGAGTGGTGTCCGGGAAGGTGGAGCAGGTGAAAGCACGAGTGGAGCAGAATGCTGTGGTAAGTAACATAAACAGGATTTAAACCACTATTTTATGATAGGTTTGCAAATGCACAGGGCCAGGATCAGCATGAATATTATTCAGTGATGTTTTTCCTAAATTAAAGTATTTATGTATGCTTCATAATAAATTCACAGTTAATTTATCCTCTCCATCACTCTTTTCTTCATGTGACACCAGGAGGGGCTGCGGACTCTCTGCGTCGCCTATAAAAGACTGTCGGACTCTGAATATGCGGAGGCGTGTCATCACCTAAATGACGCCAAACTGGCCCTGCAGGACAGGGAGCAGAGGCTGGCTCAGGCCTATGACATCATCGAAAGGGACTTTGTGCTCTTGGGTGCTACGGCAGTGGAGGACAGGTTGGTCGCCATGAAAGGAGAGAGAGAGAGGAAGGGGAAGATTTAAAAACAGTGCTGCAGCAGTGGGACAGAAGGGAAGATTAATGAGTCATGAAGCTGGTTTCAAAGTATTATCACGACTCATGAGGGCAAAAAAAGATTCACTCCGAGCCCTGATAGGTGACTTACTACTAATGTACCGTGCTATTTGTGCCCGTTTTATTTTCTGTTCTTTTATAATATAAGATGTTTTTGTGCTCTGATGTACCAGACTGCAGTATTGACCTGCAGAGGCAGTTTTCTCTATCTGATCGATCAGCTCCCTGACAGTTTGACTTCCTAATAGATAAACTGGTGATGGTGTGGGACAGTGGGTGGTCATGCATTGATAAGTTATCTCCAGTTGGAAATTGATTGATTGAAGTTTTGATGGATGCTTTAACCTACCCCACTGGAGGCTGAAACAGGTATTGACTTATTGATGCGCAGGCTCCAGGACAAAGCTGCAGACACCATTGAGTCACTTCACAAGGCCGGGATGAAAGTTTGGGTGCTGACAGGCGACAAGATGGAGACGGCAGCAGCTACCTGCTACGCCAGCAAGCTGTTCCGTCGTAGCACCCAGATTCTGGAGCTGACCAAGAAACGCACAGAAGAGCAGAGTCTGCACGACGTTCTGTTCGAATTAAACAGAACTGTTCTCAGACAACGCTCTATTTCTGGGTATGACATAGTGCTTCATCTACATTATGTACTGCACACTTACACTATCTGCATGGGAAATGCTCTGGATTCACATTTTATCTGTGCATGTCACATCTGATGAAATTAGTAGAATATCAAGGCTGCATGCTGGTCTCTGTTGATTGTTCTGTGATATTTTGTTCCAGTTTATCAGTGGACTGTCTTGACTTTGGTCTGATCATCGACGGGGCCACTTTATCTGCAGTACTAAAGGCCAACCAGGAGGGTCTTGGCAACTACCGAGAGATCTTCTTAGATATCTGTCGCAACTGTAGCGCTGTGCTTTGTTGTCGCATGGCACCGCTGCAGAAAGCACAGGTGAGATTGCTGCAAATACTTAGCAAATGAATGTATATAGCAGGCCCAGTGGTACTGACTGGAGGGGGATTATCTTCTGTTTCCACAGATTGTGAAGCTAATCAAAGCTTCTAAGGAGCACCCTATAACCCTCGCTATCGGCGATGGAGCCAATGATGTCAGCATGATCTTAGAAGCACATGTGGGCATTGGTGAGCTCATTTCACAACTGTAATTAGTGGCTGTTTTTCTAAATGATAAATGAAGATATGAAAGACACTGAGCCTGAGTGGATTTTTTTAAGCCTTCTTATTTTTTTATTTCAAAGTAAATCAAATCTGATGAACATCTGAACCAATATTTGTTTTTGTTTTTTTACACACACACGTAGAGGCTGGACAGGATATTTTAAATTAGTTGAGTGTTCATTATCAAAAATGAAAGTAACAGTAAATTTGATTGTATGTTTTGAACAGCAAACCTCCCTTGAAATTATGAAAACAAAAATGTATTGTTCAGCTGTGTTGTAGTCTCTATTTTTGGATTGGTGAAACCCACTTACTCATGTTACACTTGTAGGTGTTTCTCTGCATCATATTTTATGTAATTGACCCCTTTTTTGTCCCGTCAGGAATAATGGGTAAAGAGGGCCGTCAGGCAGCAAGGAACAGTGACTATGCCATCCCGAAGTTCAAACACCTTAAGAAGATGCTACTTGTTCATGGCCATTACTACTACATCCGAATTGCTGAACTCGTACAGTACTTCTTCTACAAGGTACTTGACTAATGCCTTGTGTACTCCACTGGCTTGCTTGTTTTAATCACTTTATCGTCATTCCCAGTGAAACACTGAGTTACAAAGAAGCAGATTGTAGAGCTACTCTGACAGATTACCGGATTCATGAATCCCTTGTGCAACATTCTCTCCTGGATTCATGGATACGATGATCAATGTGGGCGGCTTTCACAGCAAGCAGTGCCCTGCCAACTGATTTGTTTTTTCGTTTGGCAGGCCAGCTTTTCACGGCCCACTCAGTAAGCTTATAGCTCACAATCTCTGCATAAACAGAAATGTGTACGTAGTAGCATTTTTAGATTCTTCAAATCTCTTCAAGTGTACTTGTCATAAGCTTAACACTTTCTGCATTTGTTGTTTTTTTTCTCCTTTTTTAAATCTTTCCAGAATGTATGCTTCATCTTTCCTCAGTTCCTGTATCAGTTCTTCTGTGGGTTCTCCCAGCAGGTAAATATCTAATACTATATCATTCCCTTCAATGGGAAAGTGTGTCCATACTTTTACCTGGTATTGTATATATAAGTATTTTTTACTTTTGAACAGACTTTTAAGCAATAGCTGGTGAACACAGATGAACATCAATGAGCTGAAAAAACAAATCTTTCCACAGGAAGTAAGCAGAGCTAAAAGGAGAGTGATTATTAGACTTGACTTTGTTAGGTGGCCACAAATACAACTCTAAATGAATGCTAATGTTGCTCTATGTTGTTTCAGGGTTCATTTTAATTGCCATTATACAATGCAGGTTGTAGTTTCCTCTACGCTAAGAGCTAACCTTAGACAATATATTTACAAATATTTTTAATTTGAAAAGAATAGAACAATTAGTATGACAATAAAATACAACAAAGTATATAAAAGTAGCAGTAGACATTGTTTTAAATAAATTATATATTCAAGGATAACAGTGTGTGAAAGTTGTTTGTAAGCTCAGAGAAAAAAGTAGATCAATCAATACCATATCATTCTGTACTAAAATCAGCACTAACATTTCTATACAATATGGCTGATAAATGTGACCACTCCATGCAGCAAAAGGAGAAGAAAGAAGCTGAAAACAGTGACATGAACACTATCTTGGTGGAGCTCAGGTCACACTGTGATGCATTTAAGACACTTAAATCACAGCGGTGCCTCACTCAAATTACAGATTAATGAGGTGCATACCTCCCCCGAAAAACTTTTGGACTGTAAAGTGGAACGTCCTGAGTGAAAGCCAAGAGTAGCGCAAACCTGAGATGGATAATAAAGTAAGCCAAATTCAAGATAACCTTGATTTGGATATTGGACAGGTTTCTACTAGAAAAGGATATGATGGAGGTGAAATTGAATGAAGCAAAGTGCCCAGCTTTCAAATTCCAGTCTCATGGGCCATTATTGCTGGCCTTTAATTTGTTGAAGGGAAAATCCCTTTGAAAAGAGTAAATTCTTTACTATATGAGGGGTTACATTGTGATCCTTTGTCAGAGATTGTTAATGTGGAGCAGATGAAGCTAAGAGGAAGTGGGCCAGGTATCATCAAGGTGGAGCGCTTTACCCTTCAAGATAAAGTGGCTGTGCTTCATCATAAGCAGAGTTTGAGGGAAAATAAAAGATCTGATCACAATTTCATTCAATCTGCGAAGTCACACATGAAGCAGTTGTTCAACTTGAACTTTAGAACTCTTCTCAGTGAGCCCTCGTGTGGAAAATATGTACTACTGTGGTGTGAACAGCTGGAACCAGTGAACAGAGGCAGCTGTTGCACAAGGAGCCGTGGGTCAAGGAGAGAGAATCTGGAGAAATGATTTACTGCCTAACCCACAAATTCTGACAGTCTTACTGTGTTCAATACTGACAATCTAATTTTTGTTATTTTCTGCTATTTATCTCTCGGGGGATCCACAAAATCAGCTGGCCATCATTCCTTTTTTGGGTTTTAACAGCTCAGATGCTTGACGATTTCGTGATGCGGATTAAATTTAGACAGCACTGTTAATAACTATGAGGAAATATTCATTGAGTATTCAAGAGATGTAAAATGTTGTGCGCTCAATGGTAGAATAGCTTTGGGCAAGAATAACTTCACTTCAATTTTAGAAAATTCTCACACCTCCCCTGGTGATACACAAATATTTTGCTTTCAAACTACACTGCAGTTTATTTCACACATTGTAATTAATACAACCTTTTTAAACAAATAAAAGTAATTGCCATAAACTACAAGTTGCAATTTTGGAATAAAACATGAATAATAACAGTATTCAATATTCAGTGCTCTCAAGTTTCATGAAAAGTTTGGCATGAGATTACACAAACATCAGGGAGGTCCATTGTGGCGGGGGGGGGGGCAACACAGCAGCAACACAGAGCTATAAGGACGCTGCCCTCTCACGCGCTGTATTTATAGTCACACAAACACACACACACACGCAGTCACTGTCTAGCGCGCACTCTTGCTCGTTCGCTCCAGATTCCGGTAGATTGGATTTAAACGTAAAGCCTTTACGTTTGTTCATGTTTTGCTAGCAGTGTCCAAGCATGCCTCATTCATTTAGCCCTGTAGCCGTACCACGACCCCCCTGCAATGGCTCGGTGGCTCTTTCGTGGTAAATGCACGAGGGCTGTGGCTCAGGAGGTAAAGCGGATGTCTACCAATTGGAAGATTGGTGGTACGATTCCTGGATCCTCCAGTCCACATGTCGATGTGTCCTGGCCTTGGGCAAGATACTTAACCCCGTTGGTGTATGGGTGTGTGAACCTGATAAGCAGGTTGGCACCCTGCGTGGCAGCCCCTGTCGTAGTGTAAAGGCGCTTTGAGTGGTCATAACGACTAGAAAAGCACTATATAAGTACAGTCCAATTACCATGAGGGCACTTTTTGTATATGACATGAACATATAAGAATGGCTTTTAGACAAACGTACAAAAAGAAATATATGCATATGCAAGTTATAGTGCAAAAAATATTAGGTAGTAATTTAGTAGTGGGAGTTGGAATAGTGCAAAATTACTAACATGTTTGCCATGGCAATTGTATATTGGCAGATGTTTTCAGCCCTTTCCATCGCGTTTAACAAAATCAGTTAATGTTGCTTTGAATATTGAGATTTCCTGAAAGAAGGCCTCTTTGATTCAGAACAATGTCTGATGCAGTCTCCTTTTTTGTTTTTTCCCTCTGTAGCCTCTGTACGACACAGCCTATTTGACGTTGTACAACATCAGCTTCACCTCACTCCCCATCCTCCTCTACAGCCTGGTTGAGCAGCACGTCACTATGGAGACACTCAAGAGGGAGCCCACCTTGTACAGGTGAGGTCAGAGAAAATGTCTGATCACCAGAAAGCACTGATCTATAGCACAGATTTGCTAACAATGCCATTTTTATTGATTGAAATATTCTTATTTGTGTATTGTTTTTGACTGTTTTCATACAATGTGCTTTGGTTTTTCTTTCCTCTTGCTTGTCTCTCTCAGGGACATCGCAAAGAACTCCCTCCTCCGCTGGCCTGTCTTCCTCTACTGGACATGCCTGGGTGTGTTTGATGCTGTTATCTTCTTCTTTGGTGCCTACTTCCTGTTTGACAACACCACCTTCACCAGCAATGGCCAGGTAAGTCTGTCTGTCTGTGTGTGTGTGTGTGCGATAACAGAGTTCTTTAATTTTGTGGGAATAGGACAGTTTGGCCACTTTGTGAGGTGTTCAGTGTCCTTTAGGGAAATTAAAAGAGGATTATGAAGTCCTGCCTTTATGAACACTCATTCATCTCCATTGGATTCTCATGAGAAAGTAGACAATAAGTTTGTGTTCATGCTTTGTTATATAAATAAATCTGTAAAAGTAAGGTTTCTTCCTCAGGCCCCCTATAGGTCAGCAACATTAGATTTCCATTCATATCGACAACGCAATAGCATCTTTCTCTGTATTGTTAATTTGTATCATGTCAACTGTTTTTGATTGCCTTTGGTCCTGTTTTTTAAGTTTAAACATCCTGATATTCATTTTTCCCTTTGTCCTGATTCTTTTCTCTTTTCTTCCCCCTCCTTCTCTCTGCTTCCTCTCTCTTTATTTTGCTCCTCCTCTCCTTCTTCTTTTTCTTTTTCTTCTTCTTCCTCCTCAGCTTATGACCACCAACACACAGATGGTAAGCCTGTCTCCCTCCCTGTCAGCTCTCTCTGTCTTTCACGCTCTTTTAGTTCCTGTCGTACCGTTTAAGCTTTCAGTTTGACCGTTTCATCCGGTTCCATCCTTTCTTACTTTACATCATCCATGCATTTTCATTTGAATGTGTAGTTTTCTAGTGCTCCATTATAGCCCCTAATCTCTGTAAAGCCCTGAATCCTGCACAGTACCTGATCTTAATAATTCCACTGACATAGTAGAAACCTTAAAAGCTCCCTCACATTATCCCTGTGTTTTTGTTGTAGTAATTAGATTAATACTAGTATTTACTATAGATAATGATCCAACATCTGTCTGTTTTTCTGTCTAATGTGTTTTTGCATTTGTGTGTGTGCATTTGTTTGTCCATGTGTTTGTGGTAGTAATACTTGGGATGGGTTGGTTTTTAATTTCACTGCTCCAGTATTCAGAAGGTGGCTGGATTGTTTTCATCTTGTAAACTTTTTGTTTAAAAAAAGAAAAAAGAAAATGAAATTTCCCCATTCAAAAAGGAAAGGATTGATGAATGGATGGGAAGGAAAGATAAAAGCACTGGTACCAACAACCAGCTGCAGTTATTACATAAATTCCCTAGTTTCTTTGTCTTGATATTTCTCTGCCTCCACCCTCCGCCTGACTCTCATTTCATCTGTTCACTCCTGATGTCTGCTTAAGCCTTTCTAGGATTTCAGAGGGTAGAAAGATGTGGATGCTAAGAATTAAAGTGAAAAGATTCCCAGTTGCTGCCACCAAACCTCAAAAGAAAGTTGCAAAAAAAACTATTTTCCAGTCAGATGTGAAGGTGTCTGTCTCCCCCTCTATCTACTCCTCTGTGCTCATTGTAGGATGTCCACTAACCCCTGGGTTCAGGTGATAAGGCTGTGTGACTGATTTGGCCGCTAACCTTTTCCTCTTTTCCCCCGCAGATGTTTGGGAACTGGACCTTCGGGACTCTCGTCTTCACTGTCCTGGTTTTCACCGTTACACTCAAGGTTTGTGAGCATGTGTGCGCAAATATGTGTGTGTGCTGAAATGTAGTAGGCAAAAAAACCATCCATGACTACTGTATTACATAATCCTTCCAATTAGAGTAAGTTTATTATCATTGCACGTGTTCCTGATGGTATGTGTGGACAAGCACATGTTAACTAGCATGTTACATAAATGATCGACTGCTCTGTTTGCACAAGAGTAAAGCCTAAAGGCAAGTTATTGACTTCATTGACTGTTCGAGTGTTTACTATGTATGTATTCTGTTTCAGCTTGCCTTGGACACACACCACTGGACCTGGATCAATCACTTTGTCATCTGGGGGTCTCTACTTTTCTATGTTATTTTCTCTCTTCTCTGGGGAGGCATCATTTGGTATAATATGATTTGTTTTTTCTAGCATCTTTAACCTTCTTAGATTTATACATTTCTGGAAAACTGACTCCTTTGTCTTTCCCTTTGTTGCATAGGCCCTTCCTCAACTACCAGAGGATGTACTACGTGTTCATGCAGATGCTGTCCAGTGGTCCGGCCTGGCTCAGCATCATCCTGCTTATTACAGTCAGCTTGCTTCCAGATGTCATAAAGAAGGTCCTCTGCAGGGCCATGTGTCCGACAGCTACCGAACGTGCACAGGTAGGATCTCATCAGCTTTACAAGTTTGTCTTGTTCCCAAGTGAGGCTTTAGATTATGTTAATGTAATGACTCCTGATGGTGGTAACTATACACTTTGCTATAGCAATTAACCAATCACTAATGAATGCTTTCCCATATTAAAAATTATTATATTACCCCTTTTGCAGTACATTTCAGATCACAAACTGAAATAACCTGAGAAAGGAAGCAGTAAATGTGTTTCACTCTATTAATCATCCAGAAAGACCATTAGGGTCCCTAATAGCTTTGAGCAACAGCATGAATTTAGAATTACTTCCTGTTCCCTGTGGCTTATCCTCACTTTCCTGTGAAACAAGCTGCACCATGAATGGAAAAATGAATGAAAGGTCTGACAGATTTCTTCCTGCTGTGCTTTTTTCTTCTCTTTTCTCCCCTCTCACTGCACCTTAATGGACCACCACATTTAAAATTCACACCATCCACCATTATTCCGTTCTCCCTTCTCCTTTCATTCACCCTAATGCCTATTCTAACTACCTCCAACCTCCTTCTTCTACTTCTTTCACCCTACCACTTGATTACTGTCCACACACTCCTCATCTCTTCACCTCACCGATCCTGTGTGCCTGTGACTCTGCCCTCTGCGCTCGCTCACTCTTTCATGGTAACTGCAGTCCACTCGCCCGTGCCTTACTGTGGAGCCGTCCACCATCTTCATGCTATCTCAGTCCTCCAGCAGAATGAGTTTCTGATTGGTCCAAACAGACGAGAGAGGAGCAGGAAGAGGAGGTGACTCTTTTAAGCCCTCATCTCTGTATGCATGATGGCATGTCCCAGTCTATACCACCTAATCACTGTCCCCACACCTCACTTAATGTTAAACTAACAACTAGGGTGCTACTGAAGCCTCAGTGTCTGATTTGCAAGCCAAGTTGAACTGTCCTCTTCCAAAACCTGTTTCCTGCCCTGTACAGTTTACATTGTATGTGTTTGGTGTCCCTTTTTTATTTACCATTTATACAATGTATAATCTGCATGTGTTTTGTGTTTCTACCATGTTATATGTTATATTTTAAGAATGTTTGGTACTGTATGTGTATGATGGGGATGGATGAGTTAGTACAACTATTGGATTTGTATATGTTCTTCCATCTGAAACACCAGTCAAATGTCTCATATTTATAGTCGTCACTAAACCATTCCAGACTAGGTTTTAGCAGATCAGATTACCTACATCTGATTTACAGAAAAGATTTTCAATCTTAGCTTAATGTTACCAAAGGTCCATGGCTCTATTAACCCAAATAGCAATGAAATGTGTCCAAGTAAATGGTAATTAAATACAGCTGAATATGACAATGGACATATGTGAATGTAAATGTGTCGCTAACTGCACTGGAAGCAAATATGTTGTGTGAAGAGCATGACAAAGCTCCCACGTACAATATACTACAGTTAACTGGTTTTAAACTAGACAACCCAGACAATGTTTTCCAAAATTGAAGCAAGATACCAAATCTTCTCCTCGAAACCTCAGCCCTCTCCATAATTTTTCAGTTGAGCAGTGATCACAGTTTTCCATACACAAAATCAAATGTGAGCTGCAAAGCGAAATCTGATATAAAGTGGTCACATGAAACACATTTTGAAATGCATTACACCTGGTATCAACATATGATCTGTATGTGGATACATTACCTGGATAATAATGTCTGACCCATGCGTCTTTGCATTTACACTTGCTAATAAAGGGTGTTCTTCTTTTGTCAGTTGTGCCTGCAATGTAATTGGATCTCAATAAGCAAAATTATGTGGAGCAACAAACATTCTGCATCCCAGGCCAAGGAAACTACTGCCACAAATCTACTGCTGTTGCTTTTTAGTTTTTACTGGGTTTGCTTTAATTGGCAGGAAGAGGCAGAGTTTGGTGTCCTTTCAACCCACTGGACCTATTTTTATTTCCTATGAATGTGGAAAGCTGTGCAGATTGCATTTAGACTTGCTTAGATCCAATTACAATGTGAGTCTGATCACTGATCACAGTGCATTTACACTCAGCATTAATATGTTTTTCCTCATCCAGATAACGTATCCAGATACAGATCATATTTTAATGCCAGGTGTAAATAGGGTAATGAACTGCAGTCAGTTTCAACTGGACGCAAGCTGGATATGTCAGGATACAAGACACAAGGTCTGAACAGATTCCATTATCACTTCCTTTCCTTTAACGTCATCCACAGAAGGTAAGGACAGCGGGGGCCCTGGAGGGCTGTGTGGCTCCCGGCCCTCCTGCTGCAGGGGGAGGCAGTGAGAGGGACCCACTCCACCCTGATAGGACCTGTGAGGGAGACAATGGAGAAAAAGCTGCTAGGACCTATGACTCCATGATGTCACACAGCCACAGCACCCCGCTCAGCAAACCCTAGAGTACACCCCACTAGGTGGGCTAGGGTCACCATGGTAACAGCGCACAGAGGGCGACGTCAGTGGGGAATAGGGTTCTTAATGCTGCTGCCATGACGCTTCCTGCTGCTGTGCACTGCATGGGGCATGCTGTCAGGCTATGGCTCAGGCTTGAGGGGACTGGCCCTACATAAGCACGATACATTTTCCTCTGTCCAACCTACATTCAGTAATCACAATCTCCAATTAATTCTGCTGTGCTGGTTTCAAAGCAGACTGTGCTTCTCACCGCATGTGCGATGGGAATTAACTTGATCTGGGTAGCAGCCAAATGGGAAATTTTTATCCTCTCATTATTAGACCCAGGCTACTTAAAATCCCTCGCATGTGGGCTCCAACAAGTAGTAAGTTCATGACTCCTTTTTTGGTCCAGTAAGATAGATATGACAGGGCCGACGCTCAAGGATGAAAAGAGGTTTAGTTGTGTAAAAAGAAATGACTGTCAGGTCATTAGAAGTTCAAAAAGATTTATCATTCAGTTTCAAGGTTATTATTTATTAGGTTCAGTCACGCATTGGATTTTTAGTCCAACAATGATCCAGGTTTCCTAGATGTATTAGCAAAATGATGAACTGTGTGCTTGAAACGTGTTATTGTGTACCAGGAACAGTGAGCTGCCATCCTGTGTTGGAAAATGGGATTGCAAGTGTGCTATTTCTTTTCATTTCATGAGCGTGCCTGATCTAACATGACTATAATTGTAAAGGTCATTTTCAGAAGGTTTCTTCTTCTTTTATGATTATTGATACGTTTTTTCTAGTATCCACACTTAATGGAGTTTTTCAGTAATTTGATCCATGATGACATAATCATAAAAACTTTACATCTGGGTTTCTAAAACAAAACCTTCTGAACATAGCCCTGCTGTTTGATTTATGCATCAAACCTCCTCACGTCTATTCTAATTCACAAGTTCTGTTATTTGATCTGCATGGTGCTGTTCTTTTTATATCCTCTTCCACTTTGTTATGGATTGTGTCATGATGGTGTGTCTTCTGTCTTTCTGTAGGATCGTGAGAAGCTGGCGCGGGGTGTTGTAGCTGAGTTGACTCCATTGTCCTCTCGTCGATCCATCAAAGGCATGAGTACAGAATCCTCTCACCTCCACCTTGGCGCTGTAGAGACACTGTCGCTCCGCAGGTCTGAACCTCTTCCCCAAAAACTCCTGGCCCATTTGGCCGAAGGGGGAGGGGCAGACTTGTGCTCTCTCAGCCCCTACGTGCTCCGTCTTTCAGGGGCAGGATTTGCCTACTACGCTCCAGGGCCAGAGACCTCCGTGTGAACACAAACAAAGACTCTGAAATTGTTATGTGAAGCTTGTGGGCTAATGCGCACAGTGGATCCCAAGATGTGCGACCAAGATCTGCATTTTAAGGATCAAGGATTTATACAGCAAAATACAAACCAACATGTTCATACACATCAAGTTCACCATGTGCATTTTCTGGGCTACTCCTGAGTGGAAAACCCTTTAGATATTATTGCCCTGACTCCTCATTTTCATACTTATGAACATTTTTTTGTTCTGGCCCAGTCCTTGTCTTAGTCTCATCAACGTTCTTACCCAAACTCTTTGTAAGATTACTTGAAAAAGTTTAAGAACAAAAGGGGAACCATATGCGAAGGTGCATTGTTTCATGTACAGTGGAACTGTTTCATTCAACAGTCTGGACTTTTTGTAGTCCATGTCGTCATTTTCAGTCACATTCTTGCCTGTTTCTCCACTTTCGTGTCCTTTTTGCTTCTTTGTAAATGTTTGTTAAAAAACATTTATGTACAGTATGTGGTCTGGCCAAGTAAGGGCAGCCGTCAAGCTTAGCCCTTTAGGTGTGCGTGCGTGTGCATGTGTGTATGGGTGCTTGCATGCATGAATATGCCTGTACTGTATGTTTGTATGTGACACACCTTTGCCTTACAGGTAACCACACAGCAGCAGGCTAGGAGCCAAAGGAGAAAAGTGTAAAAGCAGAAGTGGTGTATTACAAAGCCTTACACACACACACACACCCATCAGCTGAATGAGTGAAACTGGGGAAAATCTGAAGAGGGATGTGCAGTATTCTAGCCACCCTGCCTTAATTCATAGATACTCATTTTCAGTGGATTATATTTGTAGGTCAGTGTAAAACTGTTTGAGTGTTTGGGGGGTTCGGAGGGCATTTGTGTCTGTTACAGTGTGTCTATTACTCCTCTTTCTCCACCTGGATCGTGTCGATCTTTGTTTTCCTTCTTATCTTCCAGTGTAGCATGTTGAATCTCTCTGCTGCATGCTGATCTGTTCTGTCGGTTGTTCCTTATCCTTGTTCATCCCAGACATCATTCATCACAAACCATATCATGACACCTTTTCTTTCTCCTAACAATGAGCACACTGTACCCACTCCTGCCTCCATGTGGTCATGTAGGGTAACAACAGCATTGTGAAGTTGCAGACACTGGAGGTAGGCTCATGGTACAGTGCCCCGCAGCCCTGGACTGACGGGGGTCTTTATTTATGGATGTCCTAAATGACTTGCTATCCCTCACCATTGCATTGTGCTTGTGTGTTTTTTGCCATGCACTGTGTTATGCAAAAGTTAATGTAAGAATGCTAATGTTATGTTGTCAAAATTATAAGGGGGTTTTCTCTGTGTTGCATTATTTCATGAGTTTTTCCAGTATTGTTACAAAATGATTGATGGCAGTCACTGTTGATGTATGGATGTAATTTAAATTTGTGGGTATATATTGTAGTGAGACGGGGCGTCGTAGTCTGTTATAAGTAGGAGAGAGACTTGAATCGGCGATGTCACAATCAAACCAATAGAATGTTGAACTGATTTGTCCATCATGTCCTCCAGCTGACGATTGTAGCTCATTATGGATGAACCTCTTTTCTGCATTTCTAACATCTGAAGTCCTCTGTGTCCAAAGCATATCCGTTGCGTTACACAGTGAGTGACTTGGGAAGTCTTGAATGTCAGATTGAACCATTTTTGTATGTTTCTACAGTTTATTTTCATACACATCACCATCGGCCAACAGGTATAGATATAATAACAGGCTTTCAGTACTTTTTTCTTTACTGGAGCACAGATGATGTATCAGTTTGTTTGGAGGTCAGAATTTGTTTCATTCAGTTTTCACTCCACAAGCTTCTGTGTCAGTGTTTTGACTTGGGGGCTCAACCTCCTGTCCTCAGTGATTCTAAAGAAAGGACTTTGGTGCTTGTTGTGCAGTGTCCCACCTCACTCTGCTGTTGCCATACTGTATTCAGACATATTCTAAGTGTCACATACCAATCCCACCACGATAATACTGTATTTATACTTTCATGATGTGATGGGTATTTTTTTTATTTAAAGACTGTCATTTTTCAAACACAATTTGAGTCCTCGACAGCTCAAAGTTTCACTACTTGTCATTTTTGTGTTGTCCATTGGTAATTTTTGTGAATATTTCTTTTGCTACTTTTGTATCACAGAGAGAAGACTATATTTTAACTCTGTTAGAATGTGTGTTCAAGTTTGTAACCAAAATGAGAGCAGCATATACATTATATGAGGTCATTAGAGATGTACCAATAGGTCTACACACTGCACTTTGTTCTACAACAGATCAGTTTTCCCCTAAAACAAGGTCTATTGTCTGTCAACTGGGGTTTATAAGTGTTCACTCTTCCACACAAGTTATTTTTCTACGAAGATTGTAGTGGGTGACAAAAAAAAGTGACCAAATAACTTGACTAGGAATGAACTGTTGGTAGCTGTCAGCCTCTGTCTCAAATGGGTTTATCGCACCAGCCTTCTACTGCTGATCAGAATGTCAAACTGCTTTTCTAAGTCCATCAGCACAACAACAGGGGCTCATCCTGTCACTCCTGAGCTTGGCAAAGGTCTGAAATGTCGACTTGTGTGCTCTGAGCAGCACGCTTCATATCATACCTTCAGTACAGCACTGTTTGTATTACTTAACAGGTTTTGAGAAATTTATTTGGATAAAGATTTTAAAAGTTCACTTGACTTTTTTGCCAGCCTGTCTGTAGCAAAATGAGGGCAAAGCACTGTAATGTCATTCTGCTTGTAATAAAGAGAGTGAAAACATTTGTTCTCTTTTTTTTCAATCAGTTATCATGAATGTCACAGCTAGAACATCACAATATTATTATATTACTATGCTGTCATTTCAGACCCTGTCATTCCTCGCCTGGTCATCAGTATAGTCCTCAATCGATCTCCATCAGTCCTTCATTCTCCCATCTGAAATTAAACCAAGTAAAACCTCACTTTCATCTTGCCTGTTCTGCCTTCGTGTTCAGCTTTTGAGTCTACGAAATACCTAACAGGTTTGTGACAATAAATGCAAAACTGGAATTTTCTCCCTTAATTTAATTTCGCTATGAAATTGGGCACGAATTATATTTAAAAAGACAAGGTAGGAAAGGCACATGGCTTCAAGTTCAAAGACAGGCAACAAAAGGGTGACAACAAAACACCCGGTGTAAACTGAGATTAGGGAGATTGCAATGGTTAATTGTTATGTCAATTAGTATTCAGTTGATTTGTAATGACTGTATGTACAGATACCGTTTACTGCTACAAGTAGCTCATGACATAAATATAGTTCTGACTAAACTGACTAAGCAGTAGGTTGTATGTCGAGCCTTCAAATAGTTGCTTGTCAGTGAAGGAGGGAAGGATGTCTGTATACATTAAGTTTGGGTTTTCCTACATTAATCCTTCATTTTTTTGGAGTTACAGATGCATTGTTGGTTGCATGGACTTAATAAATCACCTTGTTTTCAGTTGCTTAATAAGCAGAGGCAGACAGAGTACACAGCTTCCTTACTTGAGTAAAAGTACAAATACCCCTTGCTAAATTTTACTCAAGTACAAGTAAAAGTACTACGGTCAGATGTCTACTTAAGTAAAAGTACTGAAGTACTTATTTTTAAAAGTACTTGAGTATCAAGAGTACAAGAGTACATTTTCTAAATATTGCATTACTACTGCCACAGTGCTTACATGTATGTATAGAAATGTCCTAGATGGAGTTATGACAAATGTTAATACCTTGGAGAATGTAAAAGGAATTGAAAGTAAAATCAAGTCATTTTCATCCCGGACCGAGATGGACCTGCTGCGTCTTCTTCCATTGTTTCCTCCATGGTTTCGTCTCTCATCTAACCTGACCATGGAGTTGACTTTGGCTGAAGGTGATTGCTGATAGGCTGTCCCAATCAGTGGTGCCTGCACAATCCAATCACGTTTGAGAAGGAAACGACAAATTGAGGTTTTTTTAGTTTTTTTTAGTGGAAGTAACGGGTACTCACGGTTATGGATAGAAATGTAGTGGAGTAAAGAGTACAATATTTGCCTCTCAAATGTACTTGAGTAAAGTCATGAGTACTCCCCAAAAATGATACTCGAGTAAAGTACAGATCCCTCAAAATTGTACTTAAGTACTGTACTCAAGTAAATGTACTCCGTTACTGTCCGGCTCTGTTAATAAGTCTCCTTCAAATCTGTCTTCTACCATCCTCCCTAAAAAAGACCCAATTATTGCAATTTAGTAGAAATGCAACAAGAATTGACCCGTTTGTAAAGCACTCAAACATTTTTTGTCATAACCAAGTGTTGCCATAGTATAGTTCTATATATAATGTGGATGTCCCTGCAACTAGGAATGTCTCATGACACAGCTGTTATGCCTTTTATGCACACTGGATGTCACTATTGGATCAGCTGTCTGCATGAAACTGCAACGCTGACCTTCAGTTCCCCTCCCCCTCTCTGTCTGCCAGGTCTGCACAGGTTTGCACCATCATGTGTGCTGAGGCTGACGCTTGCATGTGTGAATGAGGCTGCATCCTGCTCCACCTCCTCCCCATCTCCACCGCCGGTGTCCTTTGCTCTGCATCCCTCTGCGGAGGTCTCGTCACTGCGGCTGGGGCTGGCAGAGTCGCGGCAGCTTCAGCATCATCCCCTCATCCGTCTCTACAGCAGCATCCTCTCCATCCTCGAAAGCATCCATTTCTCACAAGCATTCCAGCGCTGCTGAGACTCACACCCCCACTTCTCTCATTTTTCTGTTTCCCTCAGCCTCCGTGTGTTGCACAAGACAGCATCCAGACAGTCACATCTTGAGCTGGTTTACCCTGCTGCATCCTCCTCTTCCCTTCTGCTCTGCTGGGCTTGCCACTGCCACAGTCCCCCTCTTCCGTCCCCTTCATCATATAATCCACTCTCCGAGGCACTGTTCAGGAAAAAGCAGGCAAGCTGTCTCTTCTTCCTGCAAAAGTGTATTTTGGCTGGGCAGCTGGTCTTCCGCTGTCCCTGTGGAGGATGATCTTGTGGATGAAGACAGAGGAGATGGCCCTGGGGGAGCTGCTGGAAAGACTAAGGACAGTCACCCAGAGCATAGGTGGGTGACGACAACACACTACAACATAGCATATGCATGTTTTCTGAAATATGTACAATATGAGTCAAACTACTCTGGTAGTGTACATAGTTTAAATACTAATTGCTTGGTTAAGAAAGGTGAAACAAAATTGTTTATGAAGACAAATTCAAAATTACATCATAATGGGAACGTGTTACAAAGCATAGTTTCTGCATGGAAGCACAGCAGCTTTAATGGTTGCACTGTTCATGTTGTTTCTGCCTTGAGCTATGCAGCTGTTTGGCCAGTAAGCTGTGTTTTTGTTACAAGATCAGCTCATACAGCGTATCATGCTTGTATATGGAAATGTGATACTGACCCATATTATTTGATCCTTTAGTAGAAACTGTGGTGCATGCTGTAGTGACACAAGAGTTGAGTTATTTGTAACACAGTCAGTCCACTTATCATATGTCTTTTCCATTATCATTTTACCAAATGTACATATTGAATGGCATAAAACTGGTATGCATAATGCAAACACACAGGTTTCAGATGCATGCAGGTTGATTTGTGTTAGATACAGTACCTAACTGGCCTATTTTAACAAGTACCCCACCCTATTTGTTGACATTTTTTTGTTATATGTTCAGAACATGTGTTGAGGGCAGAAATTTGAGACACAGTGACCTGTATATTGATCTACGCACTTCCATAACCCTGGACAAATTACCTAACATGGACTTGCCACTACACGTAGTCACATCACTTCTTTGATTGTGCTGTCAGGCATATACCACTATGTTTTGTGCAGATCTGTGTGTGCTCATAGCCTATGAACAACCTGAGCTGATGCGGGGAAAACATTTTAGGCTCTTCCTTCATTGTTGCAGTGAAAATTATCACATAGTCACAGAAAAGCAACATCAAAGCCATTTTAGTTGCTGTGTAAACCCTTTACCAGATAGCCTACCTCACTATTTATTGCCACTGACTGAATGTTTTTTCCGCCTTAGACTAATACCACTAATATGTTTTCTGATGTTTGCTTCCCTTCTCTTTTGATCCATTTATAGAGATCTCTCTTAATCCATTCAGTGCTGGCACACAGCCAAACTCACAAACATGAATGCACACACACACAAACACACACAACCACACTGTACATTTAATTTTATGTTGTGATGATAGTGTCTCATCTGAGGTCAGTGATGTTGGCCTTATTATTATTATTATTATTATTATTAATACAAGTTGCTGCTTTTCATATTGTGAAGCATGTTGTGTTATATTTTTCAGAATATCATTATTGTTTTATGTATTTATAAGATCAGTGTATGAAGAGCAAAGAGAAATAATGTTTAGTGTACAGTACACTACACTTGCCATTTTACCTTTTTGAGTCTTCTATAGTGATAAGGATCCTGCTGCAACTATTAATATAGCACAGTTGGCTCTAGTTAGTTGTATCTTCTCCATCTCAGCACCAGAGATGGTAAAAGCCTGGCAGCAGTGAGTGGGTGGATTTGAGCAAGGAGGGATAATATGGCTATGGCCAAGCAGCTCTGAAAGTGAATTGAATCACTCCACTACAAACAAACCAACAATTGAAAAAAGGTGGTTATTTTTTCATTTTAAGTGCACAGACATTACGTGTGTCAATATACTAAACATTTGCAGCCATACAGTCACTGGTGGCTCTATATAAGGAAAAGTGTCAGGGATGTGCTGTGGTACAGAGGATGAGAGCAGTAATCGGCTCAGAAGAGAGTCGGTAACGCTGATCAAAGACGACAGGATTGAGGATGGGAGAGTGAGGAAATGACGATGATTTAGCATTGTTAAAGCTGAAAAGGAGGTTTTGTGTTGTAAAATGCAGAAAAACTGAGAACCCCCGTTGCCTCCGCCCCTCCCTCTTTCCAATAGAAATAAGTTACAAAGACACCTTATTTGATTGTCTGATCTGTAAAAATGACTTCACATGCAATTTCCACAGACTGATAAGAACCAGGAAGATCTATTTGCATCTCACACTGTGGTTGACTGAAATTTCTTTTTATATGGTGGATTACTGTCAGTGATCCATCCTTCCATCAGTGTAGTCACTCAGCCAGAAGTGAGTGGGAGTTGGCTTTATTATAGAGAGCACTGAAACGAGCTTTGCTCAGTGGACACAAAAATAACCAATGACATGCAGAGATGTTTCCATTTCTCCATTTCTCCATTTCTCCATTTTCATATGCTTTTAGATAAATAACTGCTGGCTATAGTAACCTAAAATGGGAGTTTGTGAAAATATATGTATCATGAATGAATTAATGAATCCATTGATTAGAATAATAAACGGCAACAAACAGTTATGACTTGGAGCACTTACCACTGGCAGCCTTCCATTGACTCTAACTGGGCATTTGACCTACTTCCAGTTAATTTAAAGGGACATGTTCAGAGCATTGAGGCACAGCTCTCAGCATAACCAGCAGGGATATGTTCATCTGTAGCCAGTGATGCTCAGGGGATTCTTTTATTCAGCATGTGATAATACGTGTGACATGTTGTGGCCGGAGCTTTTTTGAGCACAGTGTGGTTAGCGCGTCTTCAAGATGTAGTTAACGCCTGTAGCTGCTGCTGAGCCAGCCAGGGAGTAACTGAGGTTTATGGAAATGTCTGAGCTTAACGTCAAGTAGCCCAGCTGTCTCAGAAGTTCCAGGCTGCTTTTCGATCAGTTTGAGATTAATAAAGTGCTCCTTTGTTGTATTGCTAGGATGGAAGGCACAGTGTCAGATAGATCTTATACTTTATTTGTGAATGTACTGACTGAGTCTTAGGTTCCTTTTTAGCTTGAGGTCAGAGGTTCATTCAACCTGAATAAATGAGCTGTGCTGTTCATCCCTAAAGGCAGAGCAGGTGTATCACCAGATGGATCCAGAAAGTCAATATTAGTTTCCACCTAGTCAGCTGTGGTTAGAAAGGTGCATATAACCAGACTCAAAGAGAGAGAGCTCGTATAATGTAGTATGAGTAATTTATTTCACTGTATTTTACTGAAAACTTTGAATGCTTCAGAGCATCTTACTGTATCTGCTGTAAAGTTAGTCAACTTTGCTGTGTGTCCCTACAGTAATCATCAACTTTACTCATCATATTGCTCAGTAGTGACAATATTAGTAAATTGATAATCATATTTTTCTTTTGCATTCATTTCTTTGTACATTTGTATTGAGTTATGTTTTTAGCCATGCTTCTCTGACAGTTAATGATGGTAGTTTCAATCTGTTGGACTAGAATATCTCAGCAGCTTTGCATGGATTGACATGAAATTGTATACAGACATTCACAGTTTCCAGATATACTGTATGCTAATGACTTTAATGGTCCCCTGACTTTTCCTCTTAAGTGCCACCATGAGGTTCATATTTGGTTTGGAGTGTAATGTCTCACTTGAAGATGGATTCCTTTCAAATTTGTGACAGACAGTCATGTTCCCTGCAGGATGAATTGTATTAACTTTGGCTGACTTTTCATCATTTGGTCAAAATGTTTCATCTTTTTTATTTTTAATGAATTAATAATGATCACTGTTTTGGGGAGGAGCAGGCATGTGTCTTTGTATGTGAGGTCAGTGTGGGAGCAAACAGTGATGAAGGGCTATAGATGATGATGAAGCACACAGGGGGGTGGGTGATGCCATAAAAGAGGGATCAGACCTGATTATCATGGGAACTGATGAAGGGGGGGGGGTTAAGACAGAAAGATGCTAAGTTAACAGTAGATGTCACTGAAAATGAGGCTGGATTCGTGTTTCTCCTCCACTGCAGTCATCTCATCAGTATGTGCGAGAGTGCAGCTCCTCTATCATCGCCATTCTAAGCCGATAAACTGTCTTTTGCTCGCCAGCTTTAACCACGCACATACACACACACCCAGCCTGCCAGAAAGTAGCCTCCTCTTCTCTCCTATCAATGAGGACTCTCTTATTTTTGCTCCTCCACTTCTCAGTTACAGGCCTAATATTGAGCCGCCGCACATTCTGAGCTTTACATATATACATCACAGAGTTTTAGTGTTTTAGTTTAGTGTTTTTATCTTTGCTTCTGCTTTTTGTATTGATTCCTGGCTCACTAGAAATGAATGCATGAAAAGGCTCTGGGGAGATGGAAAGAGGGAAAGAAAAGGCAGATTAGTTAAGGAGTGGAGGAATATAATTAGCCTGAGTAGCAGAAGGGGATTTGTGCTTCACCGGCTGCCCTCTGCTCCTGCCCCCCTACACCCTCCTCCTGTCTCTTTCTCACATGGAAACCTATGCTCCTCTGAGCTGTCAATAGTTGCACTAGCGATAAGGTATGCGAGTGCATCAGAGTGTGAGTGTGTTTGTGCAGAGCAGAGCTGGGTCCATTCTCACCTGCAGTGTGAACAGTGTTTGTTTCAGAGGTTGAGCAGACAGTGACTCAGCTCTTTTTTAGTCCTGCCGGCTTTGCACTGTGCTATTTTCCCAAGTCCCCCTTATGTGGCTCTACAAAGGACACTGGGCTTGTGTCGGGTGTTGCCAATGCAGTCTTCTCCTTACGGGATGTGTATGAGAGCATGTTGGGCCGAGTGACCTGGCACATTACCACAAAGAAGGATCCTTCCTATGCCTGCATTTGGGGGCTGCACTTTGGAGTCTATTAGAGTGTGCAGCAGTGCTTTGCTGGTCCTGCGAGGGGTCTCTCTAGATGACAGAGTTTGTTTGAGTGTGTGAGACCAGCAGCCGGCTCTCATGTCTCTGCATGAGTTTCTGCGGGACGGCGGTGAGGCGTCGTACCGGATGATGAACCGGCTCAGTCATCTGATTCAGAACTTGGACATCTCTGGACTGGGCTCTCCTTTCCCATTCAACCCTGGCAGCCGCAAGAGCTCCTGGAGAAACTGGGATGGTAAGAGCGACAGAGGAAGAGAGACAGTGTATGCATGTCTGTGCAGATTTATGTTAATGTGAACGTACGTCATCATGTTTATGTGCAACTTTCCAGTGTTCATGACACCACGTATGTGTACATACATGTGTGTGTGTGTGTGTGAGCCTGTGTGCGTATGTGTGTGCAATATAGTCCTGATAGAAGCTTTGGCCAGAGTTCTGTAGGGCATCACGCCCAGACACACACACTGTGTTTCCTGTGGGCTTTCCTTGCTCCCCACTACACTGTTTCTGTGTCTTTTGTGTGTGTGTAAGTGCGTGTCTGTGCTGCTTAAACAGT
The DNA here is from genome assembly GCF_027409825.1 of Scomber japonicus. Lineage (NCBI taxonomy): Eukaryota > Metazoa > Chordata > Actinopteri > Scombriformes > Scombridae > Scomber > Scomber japonicus. Next base: position 21,533,709 of record NC_070588.1, read on the forward strand.
CGCTTCACTTTCCAACATACAGCTAGATCTGGGCAGCTGCACGGATACTTTTCCGTAGCAGTGACAGATTCTTCAGCAATTGCAGAAATTGCAGCACACAGCACCTTACCAGCAGACGAGCTGGTTGAAAGGAGTGTGAACTGCAGATTAAAGCTGCTGAGTTTTCAAGTTGGTATCCTGTCTGCTGCATTGCTGCCACTTTGAGACCTTGGTGTTTTCGCTACCACATAGAAAAGGGCTTTGGGAGGTCCTACAAACACCAGAAAAGCATGGTGAGGAAATCCAGGAGGAGGGCGTCTCAATGGGATAGTGGGATGCCGATGGTCCCGCTTAAGCCACGTGAGTCAAGGGACACTCTGGATGTATGGATTGTTTTTTTTTTTGTTTATTCTGCGTGGGTCTTAGTATTTTTAAATGTATTGGGAACACTGACTTTCTGTCTGTATGTGCTTTTATGCATGTGTAAGCTATTTTCCTATGGCTTGTCGACAGAATGTACAAGATAACCCTACATACCCTTCAAATATTAATAGCCGTGTTTATGATGTGGCTCTAGTTTTTTTGAGCCAGTCTTGTCTCTCAGCAAGGTCATCCTCAGATAGTTATGGTTGTTCTATACAAGGATAAATGCCTGGCAGTCATGGATTGCTTTTATGTCTGCATGCACGGACATTGTGTGGTTTCAGGGGAAAGTCCAACCCCCCCCCCCAAAACCACCCCCAGCTCTGTTACAATCATTAGCCATGATGTCAATTCATACAAGAGGAGAATCCTGTTGTTGATCTTACAGATGTTTGGTTTTCCAGACTGAAGCTGCCTGGCATCTGTAACAACAATTAGAGATCTTGCTATCTTGTTAAATATGTTTAAAGGTGATCAGATTGTTTTTGTCTGCTTGTGTTTGTACTCACTTTGCAAAAAAATAAGAATCTGTCACTTTTTCCATCTTCTAATTCTTAACATAATGTTTTCTCCAGATAAAGTGATGTAAGAAGTACAGATGTTTCCATTCTAAGTCATGTTCTTCAAAATCAAGTAAAACTGAATCAAAAACGCATGGTCATCTCATCATATTGGTACATTTAGTTAAAGTGTTTTTGGAACTATTTAAATCAAATTGACCGTCTTTGGATTTTGTATGTTAAACACTTTTTCAGACTCAGGCTCTGATGGACAAACTTCCACAGAAAGTTTTTATTTGATACGCTAGTTGCTTTCTTTTAGACGCAGTGTACACCGGTCAGCTTTATTTGAAAACACAACAAATCAGTATCTAAATTGGACTGAGACTGCGTTTTAAAAGGTTGTCTGTCCCATTGTTTGACCCACTCACTTTAAGCTGCGCAGTTCTCTAACTTAATGGCTCTGGTGTTATCTCTCAAGGTTTATGACACTGATAACCTCATATGTGCCCTCCTTGGTTATAGAGCAAATACACATGTTAGACACAACACCCCACCCACACACAACACTCCTGAAACACACACACACACACACACACACACACACACACACACACAGACATACACTCGTGCAGAGGCAGGCTTTCATACCTATACATGAACACATGTAACACAATCAACATCTTCAGCTCAAACCTTTTAGCACTGCTGAACTTCTATTAGTTAATAATAGCTGAATTAGGAGACAGAATGGTGTCTATTAGCTCTTTGACTGAAATATATCTCTTATACCATTCATTGAAATGCCATCTAAATTGCCACATTCTTCTAAGGAACAGTGTCTTTCTTTGAGGAGTCTCATTAGAATTAAGTCTTTCAGTGAGTTTGTAAGAATGGGGTCTTTTGAGTGGTGTAAACAAGAATAAGGGCTTTGAATAGATACAGACAGTGAATGGTTAAATGGGGATTTGGTTAGTGTTTGAATGGGCTGGTCAGAATGGAGCCTTTGTACTTTTGGTTCACATCTCCTGAGATAAGGCAGGCGAGGATCCCAGGTTTTGTTGGCCTAGGTAAATGAGTCCCGGGCAAAGGGCTGGCGGCTGCAGCTCTTACCTAACCGCTGTGGCATATTGTAGCATCACATGCATTAGATTACATGATTTCTTCCTGGTTTTGACTACAGAGACCTGACTGAATCCCTTTGTAGAGGTCAGGCTCAGTCATACATCAGCAGGTTGGAGGCATTGCCTGCTGCACTGGGAGGGGTCAGGTAATTGTCCTATTTAGGGGAGGGATAAGGGTAAGCAGGTAGGGTGGGGTTGAGTGCTACACTGTTGCTTTTGTCTACGAGGAAGGTAACCTGTGGTTGCAAAAGGAAGTCCCCAGAGTTACTGAGTGACGTGCTGCAGGCTGTAGAGCACCTGCAGCCAGACAGAGAGCAGGAGGCTGAATGTGGAGGCCGGGGAAAGGTAGAGTCAGAATGAGAGGGAAGTTGTTACTATGATACCTTTGCAAAGCTGCATGGAACAAGTGCGGGAGAAGAAGAGTGAAAAAGACGGAACAGATTGGGAATGCAGGATGGGAGCTGAGGAGGCGACAGATTCAGGCTTCTTGATGGAGGAGGATGTTGAAGTTGAGTTAGACTCTGGGTATTGCATGAATGCAAGCTCAGAGCTGAGTCTAGCAGGACAGATAAGTCTAGGTTCAGATGAGGAGGAGCAGCTGCACTGGTTTGTGATTACAGATTCTCTGTCTAAGGAGCAAAAAGACGGAAGAATAAGCCCAGGAGGAGATGGAGGGAGGCAAACTCAAGAGGAAGATGAGATTGAGGATGATTCAGTGTCAATGAAGAATGTAGACACTGAAGCTGAGAGAGGAGTAGAGATAGATGAGGAGGATGGCAAGGAAGAAGGGACCAAGGATGCATTGGAGGTGTGTTTGCAACCGGTAGAGGAGAGAGGGGTTCATGTACGGATCTCTGTGGAGGAGGTGGAAAGATACTACAAATTTTCTCGCAGCTGCTACTGGTTGTGTGGTAGGTGTCATAAGTTTGATTTAATTTTCTCTCCTTTATTCTATGTATTGTGAAATGATTCTTCCTTTCTCTCTCTCTTTATTTATTTATTTGTATTTATTTGTAAGAAATTGTTCTGTTATATTAACACCTCATCTTCCACCTGTCCTCTTCTGTTTGAGTTCACCTGCTCTGTACCTTTTCTCTCCGCTGTGGGATTGGGGGAACACAGGTGCTCATTGTTTCTTTGATATGATATTTGATTTCCATTTGGCTGTGTAGTTTTAGCTTTTGTTTTTTTTATAAAAAGAGAATCTAAAGTCTGTAAATCTCAGGTTGGTCACAATCTGCAGTAACGCATTTCAAACCCAGTGTGTTTATTGTTTTATTAAAGACCAGTTGAGCAACATTACTGTTAACCATCATTACTGTTAACCATCAACTTGGATATTGTTGTTTTGAACCCTAATCTTAACTCTGCTTTATCTCTGACCATGACTGTAAGCCCTTTATTCCCACTTGTTGCCCTCCCCCACCTCTGTTTTGTGGGTGTCTGTCCTGTTACCCCTTATAGGAAAGGAAAAAAAGAGGGAAAAGAAATTAGTAGAAGTAAATCATTAATGAGCAAGCAAATAATACATTTGTTCTCATTATTTATAGTTTTATCTTTCGCCTTATGAAGCAGGTTTCCAAGCTTCTGCCCCAGTCCAGTTTAATATGTGTGTATAGTGGCAAGAGGTCCAGTTGTGTGACTTTGACCCACTAACGTTTGACTCATCACCCACAAACGTGAGCGTGAGTGGACACTAATCCCCAACGTTAAGCCCTTTAAAGAACATTAACGCCTGATCCAGCAGCTGGTGTGTATGCCTGTCTGTGTGTGGGGAATGCTGGGAAAAAAATATGTTTGTTTAAGGTGTGGGTCTTTTTTTTATTACTATTACTTACTCGCTTACTAAATATCAGGAAATAGTTCTTTAATTAAATTACAGAATTTATATTGCAGGGAAATTCCTTTTTGGCATTTGTTATTATAACTATGTTAAAGCAATAAATACTTTGGTATCATCTGCTTATCTACCATGCAACACAGTGCTGACAGATATGAGTAAAACAAACAACAAATGTAATGTGAGCCACCATCTCACTCACACGTAGTGACCTTCATAATCATTGTTTTCCTGTTGGGATGATGTTGTCTATGTGTGTGTATATATACACTGAGTTTAATTTGAGCCACCTCAGAAACAATGAACTTAGTTTCTTACATATACTTCCCTGTCTTTACATAAGATCCTTGTGACGTCATCGATACTTGCTGATAGGTGAAGATACAAAAAAAAGTTTCACCCCCTGTCCTTTTGTGTGACGTACAGTAATATCTGACACCTGCTCTTCCTCTCCTTTTGTAATAGCCAGAGGTGCTTTTAACGATTGTATAATACTGTGTGAGCACTGGTGATAAATATCATTTCTTGAGTACTATTTGGACATACATGTTTTTTACTTGAACATTTCTATTTTATGCTATTTCATACCTCTACTCTGCTGAATTTTAGAGGGAAATATTGTACTTTTTACTCCATTGCATTTATTTTTCACGTGTTGTTATTGGTGACTGCAGATTTTACATAATAATATAATAATTACAATCTCACATAGTTCCATTTTAAATGTCATCCATAAATTGAATGTAGGTTTGTGTGTCAAAAGTAATGAAAGTAGTAGTAGGACAGAGGGGGTAAAAGTGACTGAAACTGAAGTGTGTCATCTTTCAAGAAGGGTATTTTTCACTAAAAGAATAGCCTCTTTCTGGAAACAAAGTGGAGCTATTGCTGGGTGGGGGGTTGGTTTTGATTTGATATGTGTGGGAGTTGCTGGGGGCAAGGTGTGGCTCTCTGACTGAGGCTGGGTCAGAAAGTGGAAACTCCTGGAGGTCTTCCGTGTGAACTTGAGTCTATTTGAGCACCCTGCAGATGGCTGCACAGTTACAGCTTTGTGTCTGATCACCTCAGGCAGTAGGTGGCCATTATCAGCTTGGAAACCTCACTTTACTGAGTTACAAACATCACTGATATAACCATTTATCTAGTCGTATGTCTACGTCCCTGGCCTTTGTTAGGTAGCCATTTTGGTGTGCACACCCTTGCTCCAGGTTAAGCTGAAATAAAAAGAGGAAGAGGAAGCTGTGTCTCAAATATCATCAGTAGATATCAGTCAGCCAGTAGTGTCTAAACAATATCTGTTAACTACAGATGTCTCTTGAAACAGAATACAATCAATAGAAACAGAGACTCAGCAGACTCTATTTCCCTTTAGGTCTGGTGGGAATAGAGGGTACGAGACAAAACTGATTTGACTCTAAATCTATCTGAAATCTATATCCTGAAGACATGTTTTAACAAAACAATGTTTGTCCAGCTACAGGTAGAATTGTGATATATAACAGATGAACTATAGTGATCTCAACAATGAAAACATGTCTAGTGGACGAGAAAAGGAAACAAACCGTTTAACCGAAGAGTGTAATTATATAGCACCAGTCACAGGTTAACAATGGTGTAGATCCCAGGTAAAGCTGCCAACTTGATTATCTGCCTGTGCATAATATGTATACACAACACTGTACATGTGTGTGTCTATATATCTTTGGACTTCTAGACACGGTAGATTAGTGTAATCTATGCCTCAACCTCAGAGGTCTCCTGCTGTCATGCAAGATTTAAAACCACCTGCTTCAGTAAATAAAGGCTGTTACGGTGCAGTTGTGACGTCATAAACTTAACATTTTGTGATGTGATTTCTGTTCTTCTCACAGTGACCTCATTAACTTGTTCTGTGAAGGAAGTGAACTGCCCAAAGTTGTCAAGTTGTTGTAAAGTACGTCTGTAATGCAGCAGCTGATGGAAGACAATCTCGCAAAATGGTGTTGAATGTTTATAACTTTTAACTCTGCTTAAATTCCTGCATTTTCAAGAAGAATGACTCGAAGAAGAAGAAGAATGAAAAGTTTGTTAACACTAAAAGTATCCAGATGTTCATTTTCAGTAAACTAAATGAATAGTTAGCAAAAGTAGTTTAAAGTAAACGTACTTGTACATAACTCACACATTATACATGTTTATTGGAGTAAAACATACAGTCCTGCTTGTCTTTTCATAGCCTAGTTCGTCATTTTGCAAGATATGGAAAATATGTAGATTTGCTCTCATGCAGATAATAAAATGAGAAGATTGATACCAGTCTCGTGTCTGTATGCTAAATATGAAGTTGGTTAGCTCAGCTTAGCATTAGCACTGGAAAAAGGGGGAAATCGCTAGCCTAGCTCTGTCCAATGGTGATATCCAACTACCCGCACCTTTAAAGCTCACTGATTAACACATAATATCTCGTCTGTTTAATCCATACATCATTGATTTAGGACAGTATGTACCAAAGTATTACTTTGTCTTCTTTGCCTTTTTGTGATTGTCTGTCATCACTGCTAGGTTGCCAGAACACAAGTAGAGATGCTGTCTAAAAGAATAGTCATATAAAATAGGGCATATACAGTAATAGCATATAAGGCATATAAAAGTCTTTACATTGGTGTGGACACATACATCCAAGACCTTGGTGTTTGCTGCTGAATCACATCACAGCCAGACCACCACTAATATAATGTTTTTGCTATTAAGTATAATAACAGCTCACTGTGTCTCATCTTCTTTGTAACCAGCATCTGCCCTGAGACTTGTCCAGACCTCAGTAATCTGGCTACACAAGGACAGCAAAACAACAGATAGATACTTTATTGATCCTTCATGGAAAATTGCTACATCCACAGTCAAGACAGCCAAACATTACATAAAAACACATCTCTAACTATCCCCATTAAAAATAATCACTAAAATACCCCAAAATTGTAGTTATAAAACATATATGTAATAAATAATAACACAATACTCAGAAAAGTGCCAGAATTTTTTTTTTTTTTAAAACAGCTGGTGTCAGTGGAAAAAGGGTTTAAAGAAGGCAAGAGATTGAAAATACCAGACCAAGAAGACACACTTGAATGAATCATGTCCCTAAACAGCTTGCTTGCATGTGTGTGAGAGAGAGAGAGAGAGAGAGAGAGAGAGAGAGAGAGAGAGAGAGAGAGAGAGAGAGAGAGAGAGAGAGAGAGAGAGAGAGAGAGAGAGAGAGAGAGAGAGAGAGAGAGAGAGAGAGAAAGGTGATTTCAGTGTAGTGAACCCCTGAGGCCTTGTCACCTGATAGGTCTCAGCCAAACAGTCAGACTTTTTGGTTTGTTTAAACTGGAGTGAGAGGAGGACTTACAGGAACAGGGTTGTGCCTGTAAAGAGACAGTTGGTATAACATACGGGAGGACAAGGGAAGGACGTACAGTATATAAGTTAAGGGGATATTTTATGATACTCCTGATTGGACTGATGGTATGTTAACTTAACCTTAAAGTTGATCAGTTTTGATAAAGTATGAAGTCAGACTAGGTGGACGTGTGTCACAGGACAGGTGCAGTGTCATACAGTGAATACTGTTTGGACATGTTGTGTATTTTTGAATGTTTACCAGTACAGTTCTTGATGTCCTCATATTTCTTTGAGGCTATTTGTGGAGGTTTTTTGTTGTTTTTCTTGTATAATAGTTGACTGAGTTCTCTAAGACTATATTTGTTGCCTCTCTGCTCCACTTAAATTCCATAAAAGTATAATGTGCACACAAATAGCTTTTTTGCTTCCATTTTTCTGGCTTTGCTTTCTTCTTGTATGAAATTGAACTGTTGCTAATGGAAGAAAAAAGTAAGAGGAAAACTTACACTTAAACTTACATTAATTTAGGTAATTGAATATTGGTCATTTGGAATTACAGTTGATAAAATAAAGTACTATTTGATCTGTAAAGACGTCATGAACTTTCTGTTGTAGGCAGGATGTGGTGATTCAGTGTAGATAACCTCAGGAGAACAAAGCAAACAAAGTCAGACTAAAATGAAAAGTCAACAGTGTTCTTCCAGTTTGTTTGACTTACCTGTCTATGCTCGCAACCATGTTTACATTATAGTGGCTCTCTTTCCATTATGTCCAAACATCTCTGGTCCCTTATAGAAGCCTCTCTTCATCATTTGTTCCAGCATCATCCTGTATTTTTAACCTATTTACAGTATCATAATGCAAACATGAGGTTTTGAAGCAAACAGAAATATATATATATATGTATATATATATATATATATATATTTCATGTACTGCAAGTTTTTCCATGATGTTTAATTATCTTGAAATGACATAAATGCCAGCAGAGCCCCATTTGGCTAAAATTAGATATAAATATATGTAAGATCTTAAAACACTGATTGATGTGGCTATAGTAGCTTGGGAATTGTGATTCAGTTTCTAACTTGATAAACAGTCACTAACATGTAAATATGCCTTAAAAATAAAATGCCTGAAGGATTGATACTGAATTTACCTTACTGTAGTTTCTCACAGTAATTTGACCACAGTGTTTGGTTTTATTGCCTTAAGGCCTGTCAGAATGATGTCTACATATAAAACTACTTACCTCATAAATTGTAAAATAGGATGTTTGCACCTGTGTGATGGCAGATTGTGAGAAAGACACACAGTAGCGTAGTAGTCATATCATCTTACAGTAAAGAGCTGCACTTTGCCAATTTTTCTCTATTGATCTGTTTTGTTCTCAGTTACAAGTTGAACTTTAGCCAAGTTTTAAGTTATCAGGCACTGCTAATGTTTTTCAATGTGAATGAGTGCATGTGCTGTATATGACAGAGATGATGTTTTTGTTGAATGCATTTATATGAGGCCTAGACGCTGGAAGACATGGTGTCGCTGAGTCTAAGCTACATCTTTACCACAATTATAAATATCTCTATCTATGCTTTGTCTTACAACTTAGACCACACTGAAAACACTGTTTCTAGATTACACTGTATGTAATAATAACATACAGCGGTCTGCCATCTGGCCAAATAATCACTGGCTAGACCTTAATTTTTAATATCATGATAAAATAGATTTAATTTTGTCTGTTACTCATCTATTGATTTTAGTTTTTAGTTATTTAACTGTATTTTAGTTTAATTTTAACTTTCACTTCAAAGCTCTGGTCAACACCTGTTTTTTTTTACTTGACTTGACTTCATTTGACTAATTGATTCATGTGTTATCTACACCAAAGCACATGTTTGACAAAGACAAGCAAAGAGGAGACTGTTACCATTACATTATAGGGTCCAGCGATCACACTTAGCCTTAGTTTACTAGAAATGTTGTTTTTTTTTGAAAATTTGTGTTTACTTTTTAATTCTGTCTTTACCGTATAGATGGAGATGTACAGTAGCACTTAATACCGTCTATACAGATGAATGGGTTATGTATAGAAAAACCATGTGAAATTAATGTAATAATCATAGAATTTAAATCAACATGATGATTATGGATGAGAAGCTGACATCAGACGAGTCACTGACGTTTGCATTTCTCTCTCTATTCTCCAGATGACATCATGCAGCTGGACAGCAGCCCCCTCCACGCTGCTGACATCACGCCTGACCTCAAGAAGCAGTTTGCCTTTCTTTCAGGTAACACCTTTATGTCCTTTCTCTTCCTCTGTTTGGGTGTGTGTGTGTTTGTTTTCTCTTTTAGTGAATTGTCATTTTAACCTCAATCCATCGGCTGCCCTTCCCTTTTATTCCTTCAGTAGCCCAAAATAAACATGTGCTTCCACCATTTTTGTCAATCATTTACAGCTTAACTGTTACTCTTTGCATAGTTCATGAGAACAGTTTTGTCTTTGCAAGCATGATTTACTATTCAAATGTCACCTCTTTCCTTTTCCTCTTTGCTGTCTGTCGGTCCTGATACAGGAGGATCCTCCCAGAATGTTGATTATGTCACCTAATGTGTTTTACAGTCATGGCTCTGAATATGCCCTAAATCCCACATTTGCATCTTTACTTGTGTCATTTCACAGTATTTGATTCTTCAGTCGTAGAGATTGCCAGATATCAAAGGAAATATGAACACCTATTATATTTTTATGATTTATGTTAAATAGCTTCTGTAATACTGCAGTTTCCCTTTAGGATAGATAAAGTACTGGACCACTCTACATCTTTTCCTTCAGTAGTGTAAAAGCTGCCCCTCTCAGTGCGTGACAGAGGTGACCTTGTGGCTGCAGCAGAGTCGGAAACCATTTTGCAGAGAAAGATCCAAGCAGACGTTAAAACCATGACCATGCACTTGCTGTTGCTATAGCAATGAGATGAGAAAAGGCAGACAGATTGATATTCCAGTCACATGCGCTGACAGAGCCTGCCACAAAACACAGAGTGTGTGTGTGCGTGTGTGTGTGGGTGTGGGTGTGTGCGTGCGTGTGTTTGTGTGTAAAAGAAGTGAGACTGTCAACATCAATCTTTGTGTACAAACAGCAGCAGAGATGTTTTTCATCTCTCTGCCTCACCTAATTTTTATTATACTTTAAAAATGTCCATTTTGAATATTAGTGTAATCCTTATTGAAAATTATTTTTTTTATAATAAAACATTTTGTAAGACAGAGGCATAAGGAGGGTAATGATGACAATTACATGAGTTACAGTTACAGGTCAATTATTTGGTTTCTATGCTAATTTTTGAAGGAGCTGTCTTAATACTTGTGGGCTGATCTGCCTTATTCTTTCTCATATTGACACATTACACACATTACAATACATTATTACGAAACACATGTTATTCTGACATATGCAGTTCACCTGTGTACTGGAGAAAATACATTTATGACAAACAAATGGCACAGCTTTTCTTGTTTTTGGATGGGGGCCAGAGGGGTGAGGCTAAATAGTTTGTTATGATGAATATTGCAGTTTTCTTTCCAGCCTCCACTCATCAGACAGCTTTAACGTCAGCACCACCATGTGGTCACAGTTTCTTTAAACTCAGTGCCCTCTTCCTTTATTTATTATTTATATATTTATCAAAATAGATTTTCATCGTCAGTTTGACTGACAGAGTCCTCAACACATGGATATGTAACATCCTGAATATAGATATACTCCAAGTGCTCCTAAATGTTAAATGTCAGTGTTCTTCTTTTTGGGATTTTTCAGGGGGTCGAGGAGATAATGGCAGCCCCATCATCGTGTTCCCAGAATTCCCTGCATTTGGAGAGATCTCAGACAGGGAGTTTCACAACGTGCTCACCTACCTGACGAGTGTGCCGAGGTAAAGTCTCTCACCAGCTGATTGTTACACGTACAAACACATACAAATGTGAGAGTGTTTTTTTTTTACTCTGCTTTTTTTAGAAGGTCACAATGCAGCACAATTTGGTTGGTGGATGAACTTTGAGTAATAAAGTGGGAGCAGAGTAGCTCAGATTCTGGATGAATTAGAACCGGACAACTGAGGATTTTCTGTGTGCTGCTCGCATGTTCTTTAGTTTCCTCTAATAGTTTAAAAACAGGCAGGTCAGGAATATAGGTGGATGGAGGAATGCATGTAATGCAATATAAGAGCTAATAGAGATGAAAACTGAGTTTGCAGTGTCATTTCTTTGTGTATGAAGTCTGCCAGTAGGTGGCAGTGGGTACTCACAGCTTCATTGAGATGTAAGCTGCACAGGATTTTGTCATTATATTGATATCTGTAAACAGAAAATAGGGTTGTGGTTCTTGTATTAATAACATGAACAATTAATAATCTTTATCAGTCTTCTGCAGACCGTCTTTGTACAAATGCATGGATAGATGAAGCAAGGGGGAGGGGAAACTGTGTTAGACCATCCATTATTCCAACCACCCCCCCCCCCCCCCACACACACACACACACACACCCAAAATGAATCTCCAGGCCATTTTCTTCTGTTCATCTTTCTTTTTTTTTCTTTGATGTTTTCCTCACCATTTAGTCTTGCAATTTCTTGATTTTGCATTCCACCCATCTGGCCTGCACTTCCTTCATCCTGCCTGCAATGACAAAGTGCATAAAAATAGAAACTGCAGCCATTCTAGCTGTTTGAATCTGAATAATGCATTTAGACAGCAGAGCTGTGGTCTGAAGAGTGTGTGTGTGTGTGTGTGTGTGTGTGTGTGTGTGTGTGTGTGTGTGTGTGTGTGTGTGTGTGTGTGTGTGTGTGTGTGTGTGTGTGTGTGTGTGTGTGTGTGTGTGTGTCTGTGTCTGTGTCTGTGTCTGTGTGTGTCTGTGTGTGTGAGAGAGAGAATAGGTTATGTGAGGATCCTGTCAAATGATTCTCTTTGTCTTTTTTCTTTTTGTATTCATGTATGTTTATTTCTACACACACTCATGTATGCATATGTAAAAATAGGTCAGTGTGTAGACCAGGTATTCCTCATGTTGTGTGGAGGTAAATCTGTTTACCAAGTCATGTTGGGGGGACTCGCCTCCCTTATTGGGACAAAAAGCAAGTCTCCTTAACAAGCCTCTTACATGCTCTTGAACCAATATATTGGAGCTTTAATCAGTCCAAACTGAATAATCAAATGTTCAGTTCATGCATGACCAAGACATATTTGTTTCAATTAAGATTTAACTGTTTAAAAATGTGTTATGTACACTGTATTACTAATGAACTTCAGAATAATGAGATTATTCCTAGTAGAAAACTGCTGGTCACAAGCTAAGAATTTGCATCCATTCTGAGCATTTAATTTCCCCTCCTTCATGGTCAGACTGTAAAGGTTACTATTCAACTGAAGAAGGGTCAGCTGCAGGGTCGAGATAGCGTTGAGCCTCAAGCTGTTGAGAATACAGAGACAGATGGCTGCAGCTACCTGAGAGACCAACTTATTCCACAGCCTGCAACGGACGTCATACATCTGTGTATCACAACCTTCAACAGCTGCTGCTATTTGAACAGAAAACCGTTGGATCAATATTTATTGCAGACATAATTTCTAATGTTAATTCTCTTATACCATCCATGTGGGTGCTTGTTGTAAATATAAATTGTAAAATATTGTTTAAATTAAGACAGAGGCCAACTGTCAAAGTCATGTCTGACAGCAGTTCCATTGAGGGCTTGCTGGGTATTAATCTAATTTCATTCTTGTCATATGATTTTCTGGATCCTAATTCATTTACTTTAGGCTCTGCAACCAAAGACACACTCAGTAACTCAATGAATGGCTGTGTCCTTGAGAGACCATGTTCCAAACTCTCTCCCTCCTCCATCTAGCTCTCATTGGCTTTACATATGCATGCATGCTGGTGTTGGTGATTGGTTTATGTTAAAGAGATACAGTCAACACTAAGATATTATCCCAGAATTTAAATACATTCTGCTCTCATGGATGTTTAATCTGTTTTTAATTTAATATACCAGTGCTCTCAGATTCAGACAGTCATTTTCTCTGTTCTGTTCACAGAAGAAGAGGAGGGTGAAGCTGTGTGTGTGTATGTGTTGCTATGTCTGCATATGCATTCATGCATTAAATCTCCTTCATCACTACATAGCCATTAGGCAGAGCTTTTTCACAGCTCGACACACAGCTTGCAGTGCTTCTACACACTTTGACTTGAGAATTCCAATTATTATTAGGATGCCCATGCATGTGCATCCACGACTTCACCAGGTGATTAATATGAATATTTAAATGTAAGGCTTTTTATGATATGTGCTTACAACACAAACCAATTTATATTGTCCATTTAGACTTTTATTACAAATAACCAGAATTTTAAATTGTTGTTCATCTTGTATTTTTACATAAATACAGAATTGGACCAAAAGCTACATCATCAGTATAAATGTGCTGGGATTAGCTGATTTACATCCTGGTCCTAACACAGCTAGGTAAAAACAGATGGAACAGATAAAAACATAATGTATTATTGAATCATGACTTGCTTTATGGGACACCAGCAATAGCAGCTGTGACACACAGTGTGGGCCACTGTGGTTTAGCAGCAGCAGGAGGCCACTTCATCACTCTTCCTTTTTTTTCAACCTCAGGTGCTGTATGATCACTATGAACCAACATCTCATCCTAGCAGCTGTAAATGTCTTAGAGGCAGAGAGGCTCTTGTCCCACTCCCCTCCTCCTCAACCTCCTCCTCCTCTGCTGAGATGTAAAAGAGTTTGCGCTTTGAAAGCCTGAGTGGCTGTGAGAGTCTATATCGACCAAGCACTGAGAAGTAGAGATGATGGAAATGATAGAAGTGGAGGGAAAGTGCAGGAGACAAAAAGAAGTGCTACCATGAAAGTAAATGTTACAGTGAGAGTGGTGGTAGCATCGGGGCAGACATGTATCTTCCTAATAGCTGAAGCTCTCATGCTTACAGTGGCATCCTCTTAGAGTCTGGTCCCACCCAAACATCTGTAAAGACCTACTGGCTGGCTGCTAGAGCTGCCCATCATTTTGCAGCCGCCTTGTAATAGGCTTGTGTCCCAGCAGCTGCTAGTGCCTCATTGGATGGCTGTTAGATGCAAAGTGTAGGGGGAGTGGAGGCTGAATGCTGTGATGGTCTGAAGCATTTGGCTCCCTCCCCTACAAACAACACAGCACGCTGGGTTCCACCTCTGAGACGCATCCCTTTCTCGTGTGTTTTTATTTTGCATGCAGGACCGTTCTTTTCATCTGCTCACTCCATGTTTGTGCAGTTAGTAGCTGCAGAATGGCGGACATGAAGGCAAACACTTGAGGATTACTAGGATATATCTATGTGAAAGGTACTGACAGTGATCAGGGGCTCAGGTGCATGTCTTTAGGTATGCAGAGAGGAGCTGCATGTGATGCAGTTGCAATTGATTGTCAGTGGTGTGTAAACCATGTAGCCTTCTTCTCTCCTGGGACCACAGAGGACAGCAGGGGAGAGGGGGGCTCAGGGAGAGAACAGGGGGCTTTAAGCTGATGGCCAAGAAATCTGGAGGTGCTCCACAGCATCTCTTTTCATGAACTGCACTAGCTGTCTAAAAGGATAAAGAGCAGCAGAACAAAATGAACTGTGAACAAGCACTTGGCTTCTTCACTCTATCATGCAGTAAAACTACATGTTGTATTTATTTATTTAGTTCTTTTTGTCTTTTTTCCATTAAGTCTGTTACTACTATGCATCATACAATAGATTGCTTTCTCTGTGGCCCTCCATACTATTCAGCAGTGTGTGATAATTCACTGTAATGTACTCACCCCTGATCTATCCAGGGTTTAATGGACCAGTTTTTAAATTATGACCAAATGCCTCTTTGTGTGTTCCAGTTTGTCATCAACTGGCGTGGGTTTCATCCTGGTCATCGATCGCCGGCAAGACCGATGGGCAGCCGTCAAAGGGACCCTGCTTCGTATTGCAGTAAGTTTGTCTTTGTGTGCAGATGTGGTGTGTCAGTGCACTTACTTTCTGTCTTCTTTGTCTGATTTTGTAAAGGTCTGTGTTTGTGGGAGAGAAATGTACCTCTAATCAACTGCTGAGATGAAAAGAGGTGCTCAGTAGAAGAAGTTTGTCAGGCTACGAAGAGGTGTTGAAGCGTCCTTCTCTCGTTTTCAGAGCTTCACATGCGTGTCAGGGTGTAGATAATAGACTAATATCTCAATGACCCTGTGGGGCTGATATGAGCCAACCCCATCCTTGATCCCTCTCCCATCAGCATCAGAGCTTGCCATGTGTGTCCATAGCTAGAGGGAAAAATAAGCAGTCGCATGCCAAAAAAGGCAGAAGGAGATTAGGTTCCTTTTGTCTGCTCATTCATTTAATTGTCTCACTTATCGTATTTCTTTATTATTATGAAAAAACAACATATATGTTTACATCTTACAAGAGAGCAAAATAAAGTGAGGAT
Organism: Scomber japonicus; assembly: GCF_027409825.1. Classification (NCBI taxonomy): domain Eukaryota; kingdom Metazoa; phylum Chordata; class Actinopteri; order Scombriformes; family Scombridae; genus Scomber; species Scomber japonicus. Next base: position 21,549,443 of record NC_070588.1, read on the forward strand.
ACTGAGTTTACTAAATAAAAAAAAGGAAAACTAATAGTCAGTGTGGTTGAAGGACTACCATGCTGTTTAAAGACTGTGTAAAGTAAATTCAGACATTGTCTTCTAAACACATTAAATAGGTCATAAATGTATTTCTAAAAAATGTGTAAAAAGCATTGAACCATTTAGATTTGAATTGTGGAGCTCGGCTTCATAAACTGTGTTTCAAAATTCCTGTGTTCAGGATTTAGTGGGAGGATAACGCGGTGATGATTAGCATAAACCCACCCCTGCTGCTGTGGCGGTATAAATACATTCATACTAGCCGTAGAAAGCTCTCAGAGGTGTTTCTGGTAGAGGTGGTGACTTTGATTGACAGGTGACACTTGGTAGGAGGCGGGGTTTCAGCAAACTCAGCGGGCATGCCCAGAGCATTTGGGAGCAGAGACAGAGGCTGATTTTTACACAACTTTGAAGCCTAATTTCATATATTTGGCGATTTTTTTTATTATTCAAATTTGGCAGGGTGGTTAACAACACACTTTTCTGTGGTATGTCAAACTCTGAACACATATTTATTCTTACTTTACACGGAATTTAAGGAGGTGCAGCCTATCATGTTTGACAATGTTTCTCTCCTTTTTAGCACATAATTCCTCCTCCTATTACCTATTTCATTAGTACTTAATGGTTAATTTCACCTTTTGTGAGTTGATATCAGTCATGTTGTTTATGTTGCTGAATAAGGAGAATGCAGTGTTACAGAATCAGAAGTAATCAATGCGCTTCCAACTTCTGCTCACTCTCACTCAGGTATGTTATCCTGTGGGTGATGAGCCGCAGCATCTATCTGTTCATCTGTGTTCCATTCTCTCTGTCGGGAGGCTCTCCATAAGCTGTGTGTGTGTGTGTGGTTGGGGGGGGGGGGTTTGGGGGGGGGGTATTTTAAAACAATGGACATTCAAACTGAAACTGAAAGTGTCCAGTTTTTAATATTTTTGCAGTTTAATTCACAACAACACTGAGCTTCCATTATCTGCCAGTGTAATACACAGATGTTTTTTATACGTCGTAAATCAAAACATACTGATGAGGGGGAATATATACGAAAAGATGAAACGTCCCAGAGAGAGAATGAGAGATGAATATCACCACCCATGGTCTCCAGAGACTTAGGAGACCCAGTCACTCATTTGAAATTAAATCAAGCTTTATTAATCCCACAAGGGGGACTCTACAGGCTTGACAGGTTGGTAATAGGGGGCATTCAGTCATCCCCGCAATAATGTCCTGTTTGGGCCAATTCAACTGTAGGTTGCTAAATAGATGATGATGAAAGCTGACTCTTCTCGAGCAGCTAGTATCTATTTGTAGTGGAGTCAGTGTTTACATGTATATGGCTGTCTGTGTGTGTGTGTGTTAGAGAGAGAGAGAGAGAGAGAGAGAGAGAGAGAGAGAGAGAGAGAGAGAGAGAGAGAGAGAGAGAGAGAGAGAGAGAGAGAGAGAGAGAGAGAGAGAGAGAGAGAGAGTCTGAATTTATGAGAATGCTGTCGAATGATTCTCTTTGTCTTATTTCTTTTTCCGTGTCTATTTCTACAAGTACACACTACGCATAATTATGTAAAAGTGGGTCAGTGTGTTTCAATGAAAACTACCCAGTTCCTTGCATGGCTGGGTTTGAGCTGATGACAGACAAGAAGTGTGTTTATAGACTGTGGTGATACTGTCTCAGTCCTTAAAATATACCCTCCTCTCTTGTCTCTTTGTGTGTGTGTGTGTGTGTGTGTGTGTGTGTGTGTGTGTGTGTGTGTATGTGCGGGTCTATGTTTGACAAAGAACAAAGAACAAGCAGCCCATGACCATGACTGCCAGCAACCGCAGATCCTAGCAGCACGCTTGAATGGTTAGGAGCTACAATATACATTTAAAGGATAAGGCTTGCGATATTCTATATTGTCAACAAATCCCATACCCATTAGTCTGTCTCTCATTACTTTAGCCCAAGCTCATTCATTCATACTAAATACTTGAAAAATGGGTCATGACTGTATACTTTCATGATAAAAAAGGCAAAATAATGCTGGGCTCTGTATTACTAAAACAGGAGTAAATGGTGCATTAGTTGGGGGCTGTTTTCAAACAGATTCTGTGCACCAGTGAGATGTCACAGCAGCGGGATGGTATACATGGGCTTACAGTGCCCATGTCCATCATAATGAAGGAATGAGTCACCAAGTTTTTTTATGTGTTTTAATAGTTTTTGAGTAATAATGGAGCTCTATGACACAGAGGAATCAGGCTTTGGATACACAAAGATAGTTAGTAGGGATCTTTTTATGGGATCTGTTGACAATAAGAAAAACATAGAATATCACCAGACTTCTCCTTTAAGAAGCCATTTCTGAGTGTGCTGCAAAATGTAAAAACCCTACCCATAACTACACTGAATAGGTTATTGTTGTATGGTAGCACCTACGACTATTATGATATAGAAACAGCAGTATGTCCCACAGTAATTTCGTATCTCCAGGCAGCGAGTGACCATTTTTAACACAGTGCTTCTGCTTGTGCTGGCAGGTCAGTGAGGACACTTGAACTGATTTATTAATTCCATTAACAGTACCTATCCCAAGTGGTTTTTATTGACAATGTATTCATTGTCATTTCTGCTTAGAGCAGCATTCCCCAACTCACTCGGGGAGGACAGCCAGTCAGGCGAACCAGCCGTTTAGGTCATTAGCTAATTAAAGTAGCATTAACAATCGGATTGCCTCAGGAGGGGAGAGCAGCCTCCTCCCTCAACCATCATCCAACTGCTCTCACAGCAGTTTTTAGTCTGTCAGTGGGTGTCAATTCTGACATTGTAATTGGCATTTTATTGGTTCTCTTGGCTGAGCTGAGTGTGTGGTAACTGCATGGTATGATAAATGTGAGTTCATGAGTTAAGTTTATGCTTAGTTAGGATGACATGCTTGTAAGAGGAGATTATTTGTCAAAAGATTAGTTTGTGCCTCATTCCATATTCACAAGTGTTACAAAATTCTGTTATTTTAAGTGCTTATAATGCTGGCTGGGTAATGAAAATCAGAGCACATGTGCCTGCACACATATACAGGTGTGAGCTGGTCTCAATTCTCTGTGCCTCATTATTCATGCAGAAAACATCTCAGGGAGGTGAAGATTAATGTCCCTGCCACAGGATGGTGTCCAGCATCCTACATCTTGCCCATTCCTTGCATTCTACATGCTTCTGCACATGCTTGAATGTGTTTTTAGTGAGCATTTTCACATGGGAGACAAAGGAAGAGACAAAGGTAGGGAATGATATAAGTGCAGGCTGGCTGCTGAAAGAACAGATGATGTTGTGCTTTAATGAGATGCTCATATTTTCTACTCGGTGTGGAGGAGGATCCAGTCTGCTCTGTTACATAAGTGACAGTCTCCATCATCCTCTCTCTCTTTTTCTTTTCAGGGCTCCTTCCCTGGGAACCTCCAGCTGGTTCTGGTTCTGAGGCCCACCACCCTCCTTCAGCGCACACTCTCCGACATCCTCTTCAAGTTCAACAAGGATGAGTTCAAGATGAAGGTGCCGGTGCGTGCAGTCACTCTTACTTCTGAAAGCAATATTCATAATCCATCAGTGATGTGTGTCCTCCCCTCTGGGATTCATGAATTGAGTTCAATCTACTGAAAATGTCAGAGAAGATTTCAGAACAATGTTCACAGTCAATAAAATTACTGAATATATTTATAATCAAATGTCATGTGGGTAATGGGTGTTTTTGTTTCAGGTGATTATGCTGAGCTCAATAACTGAGCTGCACTCCTACATCGACCGAACCCAGCTGACTCAAGAACTCGGTGGGACGCAGGAGTACTGTCACGAGAAGTGGATCTCTCATCGCACCGTATGTACATACTGTACACTCCACTTTACACTGAGCTGTCAGCACGGACACTTATCCACACAGCTATTACAAGGAACTTTATAATTACAACACATAAACGAAAGCAATGAAATGGTGAAACACTAGAAAATGAGGTAAAACAGACTAAAATTAATAAATAGTAATCAAAACATGTACTATCTATCAAACCCTCATAAAATGTTCACTTCATTAAAGCCATAACAAGCAACAACAGCAATGAAACATACATCCCATAAAAGTGTAAAAACTATTATATGAGCATCATCTGAGTCAAGGAATTTGCAAATTAGATATTTTCTTAATTGCCTCTCATGTATTTCATGCATCAGGCTATTGAAGGCTTTGCACTGATGGTAAAGAAAACAGCACAGACCCTGCAGTCTTTTGGGACCGAGCTGGCAGAAACTGAACTCCCCAATGAAACCCAGGCAACAACCAACCTGCTGAGCATACACAAAGACAAGAAAGACAAAATGAAGGTAACGCCTTTAACACACACACAAAGATGTTTACAGTCATGCATTTGGACTGCAGTTTACTCTGTCTGTGTGTGTTTGCAGGAGGATCTGCTGGTGGCTCTGGGACAGGGCAGTAGGCTGCTGGAGAGCATTAATGAGCCTGTGGTGCGAAACCCAGACCACAACATGAACCAGGATGAAATGGAGAACATGGCTACAGTACAGAGGTTAGAACCACTAGAGACGATATTGCTGGCTCCCACCAATCAATCAGGTCCGAACATTATAGGACGTATCATCTCATGAAAAGGTTGAAATGCTGCCACTTGTGATCAACAAAATTACTGTCAGCTCCACATCTGAGTCCACTACTTTTTTAGTAACACGCTGCAGTCATTTGATAGTATGTTGGGTATCAGTGCTGGACTAGATATACAGTAAAGAGCTACTGTTGTTACACAATTGCACTCAATGTCCTCTCAGTGGGACAGATTAAAGCATAAAGCCAGCAGACTTTTTGTTTCTTTGTTACTGTTGATTTGTTCATAGCTGAATGGTTTCTGCCTATCAGTACAATTGGAATAATAGTTGACAAGGCACTGTGCTTCAGTCAGTATTTTAAGCAGCACTGAGGGCACTGACTTTCATGTCAAGTGGCATTATGTCTACATAGCAAGCACACACGCATAAGAACAGAAAAAACTAAAAGAATATACAAATACCTCTGTCAGCATCCCCGCTGCATTTCATATCTTATTCACTTCTTCCCCACTGCTTTTTCTCTACTTAACTGCATCTTTGCTCCATCCTTTGCTCCTATTTCAGGCTGCTGTCTCAGCTGGATGAGACAGAAAGGGCTTTCGATGAGTTCTGGGTGAGGCACCAGACCAAACTGGAACAGTGTCTCCAACTGCGCCACTTTGAGCACAACTACAGAGAGGTGAGCTAGAACTTTCAAGCTCAGGTGAAATCATCTGTAGACGTCATACAGAGTTCACATTGTTCCTTTTTAAACTTGAAACATGTCTGTGGTGTTTCTGCTGTAGGTGAGGGCTCTGCTGGATCAGGTGTCTGAGAAACTGGCAACCTTCTCTGAGGTGGGGATCAGCCCAGCCCACGCTGACCATATCTTCAGTGAGCTCACCACCTATGAGGAGAAAGTCAGTGTAAGTTATACCCACCCTGCCACAGTGAAAGCTTTGTCTAACCTAGGCATGAAGAGCACATCACTGTTACAGTATATATGATACTAGAGCTGTTTCACATCTAATAATATCTCTCTAGGAATGTCTCATTTAAATTTAGCTTGTGAAAACATCACTTGTCATTTTGTTCCAAATGAATAATGTCTTTAAATAGAGACTGTGATAGCATTGGGATGTGGATGGGACAAAATAGACCATAGTGAACCAGCCACCATTTCAAATGACTGAATATAGATCATCAAATTCATAATCCTTTTAACATCTACAATACAAACCACCTTCATGAATAAGGTCTGATGAAGCATAGGTTCATTTACAGTTAGAAAGCAAAAAAAATGCCTTCCAATTTTCAGGATTGAGTTGATAAATGAGTAGTAGTAGTAAGTTTCAGAAAAAGAAAATACATTTATAAGCCATATAGAAAACTTGTATGTTCATGGATCGTCTACATGGATTAAATACATTAGAAATCTTAAAATCCACCTAATGTTTCTTTTGTTTGTGTCTGAGAGACTTGATGTAGTTCATGCAGTTAGAGAAGGTTAATACATACTCAGGGGGTCCAAGGACAAATTCTTCTCTATCTGAGATTCTGTGTTGACAAACGTAAGTGGACTTAAAACTATGCCCACTTTGTACCACATATCAGCCTTTTTCCATTTATGATATTTGTCTATGTAAACCATAGTATACAGTGTAGACCTTCAATAATGATTGATTAATGAGTTATTACTTGTGTATATACAACAAAGCAAACAAGGGAAGAAAATAATAATGATAATAATGTGTGAGCATTGTTCTGAGGATTTTCCCTATGTTTTATGCTTATGTACATACCGTGTATCATTAATGCTCAATACTGCTTTGCAAAATTAACCTCCTTGATGAAGGAAAACCTAATTGTTCCACACTGGTCCACAGGAGGTGCTGGACAGAGCTTTGTCGTTGGCCTGTGAGGGTGATGAACTGATCCAGAACTCCCACTATGCTGAGGACTCCATTCAGCCCAAATGCAGCGAGCTCAGAGCAGTCAGTGAGGATGTGAGCAGCAATTTGAAGGCCAAGAAGGACCACCTCCTCAAAGCCATGGAGCTGCATCACTGTTTGGACAGGGTGAGTAAACAAGACAGAGACACTTGAAATGTAGATTTCTTGTCTTGTTTGTTGTTCCTCATCAGTTGTTCCTCCTTTCATGTCCTCTACAGGCTTCTAAGTGGTGTGATGATGGTATATACCTGCTGGCTTCTCAACCAGTAGACAAGTGTCAATCACACGAGGGGGCAGAGATAGCACTGCAGGAGCTGGAGCGTTACCTGGATAATGCAGGCCAGAACCGACTGACAGACCTCAACACCATCTGGACAGATTACGAGGCAGTGCTCAACCAGCAGCTCAGGGTAAAAGAACCAACCCAAGAGCTGAAGTGTTGCATTTTTAAAAGTCATCATCAACTTGTGTTATAATACTTTATCAGTGTTGAAATAGTAAACAAACTTTAAAAAGTGAATTGTAAATGATCTACATACAGACAAATTGCATATGACAGTTATTGCATGTTGGGTACTGGCACTCTCCCTGATGACTTCCTGTGTTGTGCAGGACCAAGTGGAGAAGGTTTTCCAGAAGCAGACGTCCATGCAGGAGATGTTTGATAAGAGGAGGGTCAGCCTGAAGAAGCTAGCAGCCAAACAGACCAGGCCGGTGCAGCCAGTGGCCCCCAGACCCGAAGCCTTTATCAAATCTCCTCTCAGCTCACCTGGTCAGTTTCCATAAATCCATACATGGACTGTATTTATTTCACACAAGGCAAGGGCTGGGTATCCTTTAAAAAGTTATAACACCAGTACCAATACCAGTAGCCTTCAAGCGATACCATTGCTACCAGTCCTCCCCATCCAAATGATTTTTAGACTTTTTAAAATTGTTCAAACGATTCAAATATTAATTTTTGTGGCATCTTGGTGTGCTGAACTGTCAACTCTGTCAAATACACTACTAAACTTCACCATGACAGACTGTACAGATTGTAGCTACTGTGGTAGTGGGTCAATCAAATGTTGCATTAAATTGAAGAACGGTAGCAGTGATTGACTGTGAGCAAAACCATACAAACTATACAGGTATTAGTAGAAATTACTCTCATGTTGTAACTCTACACCATTAACAACTGATGAAGAATAACTTTGAATTTCTCTTCCCTACACCCTCCTCTTCCCCTGCTGCAGCACACAGAGCACAGCAAGAGAAAATTTGCTCTGAGGGAAACTCTGGAAACTGTGAGAAAGTGAGTGGACTGTTGTTACAGCACATGTCGTCTTCCAGTTGTTCTGTATAGTTTGTGTTGTCTATCGCTTCTCGTTTTGATCCAATGTTGTTTTTTTCCCCAAGGGAAATGGATTGCTGGATGGAGACAGTAACAGCAGACATGCCTCTCTGTCAGAGGAGGAGGAGAACCTGGCAGTGCTCAGGAGGTGAGGGATCGTCCATAACGCTTTCATCTGTATTCAAATTACATGGCAGATGGACTGTGTGAAAACAGTTCTCTCATTATCAGTAACTTTGCATCAGTCATTCCTGAGTGTGCCTGCAGCGTATCCTTTGTTTGAGCTGTCTTTCTGCCTTTCTTTCTCTCTCTCTCTCAGACATGTTATGAACGAGTTGCTGGAAACTGAGAGGGCCTACGTGGAGGAGCTGCTCTGTGTATTACAGGTGTTTAAATCCACTCCACAAAAGGTTTACTAGTCTCTATCTTTTACTTGTGCTTTGAATGTCATGTGTTCTTGTGTGTTGCAGGGATATGCCTCTGAGATGGATAATCCAGCAATGGCCCACCTCATCCCTACTCCTTTGCAGAACAAAAAGGAGGTTCTGTTTGGTAACATGCCAGAAATCTACCACTTCCACAAGAGGTGAATGAGCGTCCTCTAGCTGTCAGTGATGATATCTGCATTGTGACTTGAGAGTTAGTCAGCATTTTCACCAAAAATCTTCTCTTTGTTTTCCCTAATCTTTGCTCTTCCATCATGATTTTGTCATTTCCAGGACATTCCTGAGGGAGCTGGAGCAGTACACCGACTGCCCTGAGCTGGTTGGAAGGTGTTTTCTAGAGAGGGTGAGTGAATTATGAGATTTTCAGGGAAAACATGTTCTGATGAGAAGGTTTCTTACATAAAAAACATTTTCCTTTCTCAGATGACCGACCTGGAGATCTATGAGAAGTACTGTCACAACAAGCCTCGCTCTGAAAGCCTGTGGAGGCAGTGCTCAGACTGCGCCTTCTTCCAGGTGGACAAAATGCCAGCATGTCCTGCTTTTTAACTTAATAAATACATGTATGTGTTCTATTTTTAAACAATGGTAATTTGTCTTGTTTTCATCAGGAGTGTCAGAAAAAGCTGGAGCATAAACTGGGCTTAGATTCTTATCTGCTGAAACCTGTTCAGAGAATCACCAAATATCAGCTGCTACTGAAGGTACCATGCTGTCTGTCTTTTTTTAGCAAACTCCACCCTGGCAGTCATGGCTGTGAGCTAAATGTTTATGTGTTGCTGACTGTAGGAGATGCTTAAGTACAGTAAGACCTGTGAAGGGACTGATGACCTGCAGGATGCGCTGACCTCCATCTTGGGAATCCTCAAGGCTGTCAATGACTCCATGCACCTCATCGCCATTACAGGATATGAGGTGAGGTCTATTAAACAGGACACAGGCTCATCAGTCACAGAACAGACTGTTGAGATGGGTCGTTGGCATAAAATGGAAGACAGAGACATGGATATGCATATGGTGTTGAATATGATATTGTTTAAAAACCAAGGGGATCTGTGCTATACTGTGATGTCCTGGGAAAGTTTCCAGGAGCCCTCAGAATGAAAATTAGATTAAATTACTTTATTTGGCACTTACACAGATAGAGAGCAGAAGGACAGTGTTTCATGGGTCTCTCTGTCATTTAAGGACAAAACAGGGAGTATATAAAGGGAGACAGGTTAATTATTACATACATAGAAAAAGAAACATGACAAACATGCACATATTAAATATAAAAAAATAAAATAACATTTAAAGTTACATTTCAAAATAAAAAAATAAAATACATATCAACTGTCCCACAAGTGTCTATTCCTGAGGATATGTACATATGATAGTGTTATTACATAAGAAGCTATGAAAAACAATGAATGATTTAATAAACAAAGCAGCCGTACCATGGCTTCATCTGGCTTCAATTTGCAGCTTGAGGCAAACATTTTAAAATCTTTTTTTCAACACTCTTGAATGATGTAATAACTACACACAGCGCCATCCACTCTGTGACCATGATGACAAACAAGGTACAAAAGAGTAGCCTGTCTCACAATAATCTTTCATGCATATTTCAATACTACCAGAGGCAGCAATTTATATTTTGATTGAAATTTTTGATTTGTCACTTATTGAGTTCCATACATTTCTGAAGACATGTAGAAATACTGTTCTTTGCATAGCATCTACACAATTACATCTGCTTTCCATCCTCCTCCATGAATGTAACTTTCTAGTGTGAAACTACATTATCACAAGTGAAGTTCTATGTATGTTCTATGTGTATGTTCACTGTGTCAATTATTCATGATACAAGGAGGGTGATGAGTGAAGAGTAAGGCAAGAAGTGATGTGAGGAGCCAGCCATAATATTTAAATAAGAGAAACTTGAGGCAGCTCTTCTGTGAAAAAACAGACACATTTCTCAGAGTATAGACACGAAGCTGACAGAAACAAATATGTATTTGATAAGACAGCTGTTTGCAGATCAGCATATGTACAGTATATGTGGTTGATCAGCTATATTTTATAGCATCTTTCCCATGATTTCTCTTCTTTCTTAGGGTAACATGAGTGAGCTGGGAAAGCTGCTGATGCAGGGCTCGTTCAGCGTGTGGACAGAACACAAGAAAGGTCATGCCAAGGTTAAGGATCTGGCCCGTTTCAAGCCCATGCAGAGACACCTCTTCCTCCACGAGAAGGCGCTGCTCTTCTGCAAGAGGAGGGAGGAAAATGGGGAAGGCTACGAGAAAGCTCCCTCTTATAGCTTCAAACAGTCTCTCAATGTGAGCACCTCTACTTCTTCAATTTTGTGTTTCATTGCATTTGTCTCTAATACTGTTGGGTTTGTGTTAAATAATGTTTCCCCCTATTGTCTATTTAAACAGATGAGTGCTGTGGGCATTACAGAGAATGCAAAAGGAGATAACAAGAAGTTTGAAATCTGGTGCAACTCCAGAGAAGAGGTCTACATTGTTCAGGTATGTAAACACAATGGATTACTGGTAATAGTGGTAAGCAATATACAGTATACACATTATATGTTATTTGTTGCATTTCAGGCACCCACAACTGATGTTAAAACCACCTGGGTAAATGAGATTAGGAAGGTTTTGACAACTCAGCTGGAGGCAGCCAGAGGTACAGTTTTGTAAATTAATGTTCACCTGTGTCTGATTCCCGGTTAACGTTACACTAATAAACTGAACCACTAATAATAATAATAATAATAATAATAATAATAATAGTAGTGATAATTATAAAAGTAAAATGTCTGTAGATGTTTGGGTGTTTGGATGTTAACCTTCTCTGTCTTTCAGTAGCCAGCCAGCAGAGGGCTCCAGATCAGGTTTTCCAGTTTCCTCCTGGGTCAAGTGGAGTGAATCTAAGGTAAGCCTGTATGGGAGAGACCATTTGCCACTGCCAGACATGCATACCCATTTGCCTTGCAGTCCATCAAAGATACCCGAGGGCCCAGTTGGATAGGTTTATACTTTGGGAAGTGAGATGATCAGAGCCACTCAGAGGCAGAGAAGAGGCAGGTGATGATGATCATGATAGGCATACTAGGTATGCAGGTTTGAAATGGGCAATCAGTCTCTCCCAGGCCTGTATCCTACACTTTGTTCATTCTCTCTCACAATTCTTTCAGATTCTGTTGAAATTCTTAACCCAAAACTCTTAACAACCCCCTCTTTGGTTCACCCACAGTCCATTCAAGAGCGGTCAGAAGAGCTTTAAAAAGGGAGAGGAGAAGAAAGCTGAGCCCTGCAGCCCTGATGCCAATTCTTCTTCTTCACCAAAACCCATAGCAAAAGGTGAGCAGAGAGACCCAGAAAGATGCAACCCTTCTTTATTTAAACAAATATATGTTTAACATTTGTAGTGCATGCACTGTACATATGACCTTCCCTTTAATGACTGATCCATGTCTTAACTTCTTTCTCTTCCACTGGATCATTTAACATTTCCTTTCTGTTGCTTTCCCTCCTTTAAACTTGCTTGATTCATCTTTCTTCCTTACCTCTTTTTGTCATCTTGTCCCTCTTCCTCTTGCTTGCCTTCTTGGTCAGATGAGGCTGTGACAAGCCCTACCTCAGACAGAGCTGCTGTGGCTAAAAAGCGCTTTACTTTACAGGGCTTCAGTAACCTCAAAGTTCAGAAAGGTAACTGCAGACCATTGTCAATTTCATATGCAAAATATCACATCATCATGTGCATTTGTAAAATTCCATTTGGTGGAAGTCAAAGAATTTGGTTGAGTCGTTTAAAGGAATATTTCTACATTTTGAAAAAAAAAACATATTCCTTTTCTTGCTGAGAGGTAGATACAACCCTCATAATTATAGAGCTGCATTAGCTGAGTGACAGAAAATTAACTTTCTAAAATTTACTTTGACTATAGGAAACAGCAATTGTCATCTTTTACCATTTTCTGACATTTTATCGACAAACTAACAAACTATTGAGAAAATAATCAATTAATCAATAATGAAAATAATTGTTAGTTGCAGCCCTACATGTCTGTATAATGACGAAAAGACACAAGAAAGTTGCAGCTGCTCCCAGCTAAATTATTGTGCAGCCCATAACCCCCTATAAAAACCACATGTTGTCAGTTTTACACTTTGGTTTGTATACATATTTAACAAATGGGATATAACATAATTAATAAAATTTGTATGTGCCTGGATGGCAGCTTTTATTACCTTTGGACAGTGCCAGGCCAGCTGTTTCCAGTCTTTATTCTGTGATAACCAGCTGCTGACAGTAGCTTCATTTTTACTTTAAAATTGATTGTACAAATGAAAGAGCGGTACTGATCTTCTCATCTAACTCTCTGCATGTAAGCAAATAAGTGTAGTTCTGAAAAGTGACTTAAGGACAAAATGAGTAACGAAGCAATACATTTTTAAAGACGTTTGGTCAATAGGTCAAATACTACGTGCTTCCTTCCACAGAGCCCTCAACTACGGACGATAAAAGTTTTACATTACCCATGACGATTCTCCTGTTACCAGGTATCACAGAGCTCTAGACCCCAGTTTCATTCCATGCAGCACAGTGCCTTTTTCACAGCAGACATGCTGACTTATCATAGAAGGAAAAACACAGTTCTATTTAAGTGTCCCAGCACACCATGACAATGAACCAGCATGCACAGGACCCTGAAACTAAAGCAGCTAAATGGATTGAACTCTCTATGATTGTATTATTTACACCTGTGCTTCACCTAATGTGACATTCAAAATGTCGCTCTGAAAAACAGCCTGCATTGCTGATGCATTCTTTTAAAGTAGTCAAGACTTCCTTTCAAAAAGCATCACAACATTGTGCTGCATTTTGAATAAGCATCCGCAGATTCTCCTAAGTAGATTTAGTTTGCTATTTCTGTTTTAGTTGTCTTTCCTTAGCTTCTGTCACCCAACTGTTAGTTTATTGTGCGTCAGGGCTGGAAGTTGCTGTTTCGCATTAGACCTTTAGTACTCAGAATTTAATATTTCTGGTCAGTATTTGCCTCAACATCTGTCCTTGTTCCTCCTTTTTCTTGTTTGGTGGCAGGATCTCCAACAAGCCCCGATCACAAGACGAAACGCCAGAGCGATCCTACGCCATTTGGGTTCAAAGGTAGCTGTTTTCTTTAGCAATTACTGCATACTCTCCCTGTCTCAGTAGCTGTTCGACCATGATGCCTGAGCACAGCCAAGCTCTCGACTTCAGAGTGAATGACTCGCTATGTTTCCATTGCCTCCTGTCCCTCAGATGCAGGCCCTCCTCTCCACCTGAGCAGGGCCAGGTGGTTCAGCACCTCTAGTGTCTTTCAGACAAAGTGGAGAGGTATACTGGCACCAGCCAGCTCGTGCTGGCTGTGCGTTTGGCCCACTGTTTCACTACTATAAACCCGTCCTAGAGCATCTCTCTCAATTTGTCCGTCCCACTTAAGGCTTGGTCAAAATCCTAGAAATGCACACTGGTATGGAGGAATGGATGCCTGCCACTTTACCTATTCTTTTGTTTGCGTCAGAGAGTTTAAAATATGGAGTTGCATGCTCATCAACCCAATATTAGATTTTTTTGGTAATAGTTGTAGGACAGATTGTGTCATGCTGGGATTAATGGGATTAGTCTTTTTGTGGTGCTTCCTCTCACTTTTTCACACTTGTAGATTTCTCACTAGCAGGTCATGCACGTGTTGGGCAGCAGCTGAAGCTAAATGTTGCTAAACTAAGTACCCGTGTCTCCCTCTTCCCCTCAGGCTGGAACAAGGCCTCCCTGTCACTGGATGCCTCAGAGGAAAATGATGGCTATTCCAGTGCTGAGGATCCTCTTAACTCTGACCCAGAGGAGGACAATGGGAAGAAGCTGGTGAGTCACTGTGTGTGAAAAACATGTGATAGGCCTATTTATACTAGTACAAGTTACATTGTGGGGACAGAAATTTGTTCAATCAGAAACATAGCAAGGATCTAACTCCCATTTATGGACAAAAAGTTTCTCCATAAATGGGACAACGGGAAACGATTACATTTTCAGGTGAGGATCTCTCTTTTTTGTCAGGGATAGATTTAGGTGTAGCAGTTATGTTTAAGATAGTGTAAGTCTCAAGGGTATTAATATAAATCAATGTAATGTCCTCTGAAGCAACAAAAACTTTTCCTTAAAAGTCCTTAACAATCCATGAAACTGACACTGTGAAGCTGAAAGTGTACTGAAGTCAGTGCATATTACATTATTAGTAGCTGTGTCCTGTAGCTGCACTATGGTCAACATGCAACATGTTATTTTGAAACTACTGTGTAGTGTCTATGTATTTATGTGGTTTTTAAAACATGTCATTTGATATAATTATGTCCAGATGACACATGCATCATGTTAACTGATTTAAAACTAACTTCCTTTAAAATCCCTGTTTTTTGAATGCACCACATGTAATTTACCACACATGACATTGTACATGGCTCATTTTTAATTGATTTGATTAAAGCTTGAATTAAATTCAGATGTTCGTAAAGCAGCAATCATTGATTTTAAGGTGTAAGGTGTAAACACAACATTGACATATATCACCTTTCATGGCAACCATGTTATCAAACAATTTCTTATTCACACATCTACCAGACATGGATTAACATTAATGTTAATTTGTTCTGTTTCTGGCAAACTAATAAACATAATTCCAATATTTTTTTTCCCTTTTAGCTCTGTTTTGCTATCTTTCAACTCCTGAGGGAAAGATATGCCTCTTTAGCTTCTAAATGATCTTCTATGATCACTAGCCAGTCACTAACTCAACCTTTTTTCCATTTATTGCAGGGTAGCTAGCATACAGTGAGTTTATTATAACTTTTTGGCTGAAAGCAGCAGCCTGCGGCAATTGGATTAGAGTTAATAACATCAGTGACACTAAACCAAAACAGTGAAGCTGCAGCCTGTGCAACCTAATTATGAACTTAATTAAACTCCCTTAAACTGAGGAACTGAGGTAATAATTCTCTTGGTCCATACTATGACAAACAATGTTTTTTAAATGAGTGCAGCTTTAAAGTTGACACACATTGACTGGTGTTCTCATAACAGAAAAATATCGATGTGTTCATTTAACTCTTGATTTATGGATTTTTCAGTTTGTAATTTTTGTGTTTGGTTTGTTTTCCTATTTTGATTATGAACAGTGTGCTGGCAAATATACAGTAATGGCCGACTTTGAGAAGGGCAGTGCTCAAGAGCTCTCAGTGAAGAGCGGAGACATGGTGCAGCTTGTCAAGGAAGGGGATGATGGACAGTGGTGAGAAAACAATCTTATTGTTGGTTATGAGACATTTTTTTGAAACACCATTATAGCAGCAATGACGTGTGTGTGTGTTCATGTGTCATGTAGGTTTGTGCGTAACCTGAGCTCCTCTACGGAGGGCTGGATCGCTGCTCCCAATCTTATCACCCTGATTGGAAAGTCCAAATCTTGCCAATCTCTCTCCAGCTCAGGTGTGCAAACAAACAATCCCAAAGAAAATGTGTGTGACATTAACAAGTTGTGAAGCTAGAGTACTTTATCTGACATTAACCTGTGTGTGTGTGTGTGTGTGTGTGTGTGTGTAACAGAGGGCAGTGGCTCTGGAAATCTCAGCACATCATCCAGTTGCAGTGAGACCTACACAAGCTTCTCTGACATCAAATCATGAAATCCTCTGCACTTCCTCCATCACCTTCCACCAAACTGCCCCCCCCTGAACGCTAGTATCATGTGGCTATCTGTGCTGTATTGCCAACATCAATACACATTAGAATTTCTTTCCACAAAAATCTGTACTTTTCCTTTTTTTTTAAACTCACAAATATGTACCAAATATTGAGATAACGGCAAATGTTATAAATTTGACTGCGGTGCCATGGTGCGGTGAAGATACTGAAAAGATAAACCCATCACACACAGTCATTTCACAGTACAGTAAAGTGATCCTCTAGTCATACACTCGTCTGTTTATTTTTATGAAGAACAGAGGATCCATGCGATAGTAATATAATAGATGTATGAATGGGCCAGCCGGACTGATCTAAGTTAATGCATCTATCTGTGTTCACATTAAAAGTGGGGAAGTATGTGGATGACGGTCTCCTGCCAACTTCATCTGCACTAGTTCACCCAGGAGTTAATCATCCCACTGTTACTGTAAATAAGAAAGATAC
The DNA here is from genome assembly GCF_027409825.1 of Scomber japonicus. Classification (NCBI taxonomy): domain Eukaryota; kingdom Metazoa; phylum Chordata; class Actinopteri; order Scombriformes; family Scombridae; genus Scomber; species Scomber japonicus. The sequence continues at coordinate 21,566,003 of NC_070588.1, forward strand.
AGATAAATAAAAATGTACGGCTTGGTTAGCTGTCATGAATGTTTTTTCTCAATTTGTCACATCTTTGTTCTTTGTTTCTTCCCTTTACATGTCTTTATTTATTTGTATGAAATTAAAAAAAGCTCATGTTCCTTTTAATCACTTTTTAATTTTTCTCCATTTTTCCCTTTTCTTACTGTCTTTTTACTACATTTCTCATCCCTATTCTTGTTGTCTGTCTTCTTGCTTCTCTGTTGTCAGCCTGTCATTAGAAACCCTGTCCTACCACCTGCTGTTCAGGCTTAGTGTATGAGCTGTTGTCTTTTGGGGTCTCTGAGAGCCTCGCGGTCTGCTCTTTGTGGGCTTTCATGTACACTACAATTTAAAAATGTTTCTCAATGTGAATAATAATCAGAGATCACTGTATAGCGCTAACTTATTCCCTGTGGAGGGATCATGCTCTGAATGTAGATATTGTTCATTAATATCCGTCATGAAATGTTTGTTATTTGAGATGCTATATTGTACATTAAGTATGGTGATGTCACTACTTGGTGACTTGTCTATTTTTTTTTTTACATAAAAGACTTGTGATAATTCAATCTATGTCTCTTCTTTTGTTGTGTGTGTGTGTGTGTGTGTGTGTGTGTGTGTGTGTGTGTGTGTGTGTGTGTGTGTGTGTGTGTGAGAGAGAGAGAGAGAGAGAGAGAGAGAGAGAGACAGAGAGAGAGAGAGAGAGAGAGAGAGAGAGATAAGATGCAGGCTTGATACTTCCTGATTGCATGATGTAAGTCATTTTGTAGCTGTAAACTGATCATATTTCTTTTCCTGAGGTAAATAATACTTTTCTGAAACATTTCAAGTGGTTTGTGTGGGCAGACACACCTATACAGACCACGCCTAGCATAATCCAGTTGGCAAAAGATTTTAGAAGAAGAAATGAAAGTGAAACTGTACAACTGGGTTGCCAGTCGTGTAAAAATCCACCATTTCACTTTTATAAAAAATGTGTACACCAAATATATCGGCCCACTGGCAGTTTAAAGTGAGGAATACTGTCAGTATCCACTGCTGATCAAATTCAAATGTTAATTTTGGACATTTATTTTAAGCAAATGACCAAATTGAGGCACCACATGAGGCCTTTTGATACAGTAAACCCTGACAGTGAGAACAAACACACTGGCAGCAAAAATGGTCCATGTATCTTTTGGTCCTTCAATTATTCTTTCAGGACCAAGTATTGAAAAACAAAAAAACAGTAGTTATTTGATTTTTGTTTTAAAATAAAAAAGATGAAATTGAAATATGTTTTTCCTTTTTTGAGGTCAAAAGAGAATGAGCAGAAATTAAACTGAGGAAAAAGAGATTTTCTTTTCATATTTGGAATAATTAGAAATAATATCACTGGTAAATATAAGATTTGAATAATAATATGAAGAATATAATATAGGATAGTAGTAGAGTATTGAGTCATTGTACTTAGAAAACTATTCTCGGTCTTACAAAATCTCGCGAGACTCATCGGGCGCCAGAAACTGGCAACCCCAACAAGCAGGGGGAGGAGTGGTCATAGACATATATGGGTGAGCGGCTGCAAGGGGTACATGAGGAAGAGGTTACTGCCTGGCATTAAGTACAACTACCCCGATTTAACCTGGACGCTTTCAAAGCATAGACTGTATATAAGAAAGTTTCAAAGTGACTGAAGGAAGCCCTGCTCAAACATAAACAATAGTAACACCAGAGGATCGGGTCAGGTAGTTGATGAGCAGTCGGTAGATGGTAACATGGTAGAAATGGGCAACGATCGCAAAGTGACATGCATACTTTGTGAGAGGTCCGAGGAGACGAAGATAAGCGGAGCCTTATCCACTAAAGATCAAATCACCGCTCATCAGAACTGTTTGGTAAATATTTTAACGATATCCTATCCGATATTCATTATTATTTTTTTTAATATAAAGTTAGACATCTTGTTTTCATGCAGTGGAGTCTGATAGAAACTTTGAAGTGATGTTAAAGTATGTGTTCCTCCATGCAGGGTACTGAGGGGTAACTTTAAACTTTAATAACATTTAGTGCACAGAGCCGACCGATAAATGTTTAAAGCCGATTCAGATATTTAACTGTTAAAAACGACATATCGGCACATTTTAATTTAAAAAAAGGGACAAAAACAACAAAAAACAAACCATTTAGTGAAAAAGTGATTTGGGACATGTGAAGAGCTGTCAACTTCTCAGAAAACCTTGGAGTGGGATTTTAGGGAAGGCCCCCAATCTTTTTTTTTTGTCCCTTTCAGACATTTTATTCAATGTGTACTTTGTAAAGAAATATGACTATGTACAGCATGAGCACAGGAAGCCTTTGAAGTATGGGTGGTAGAATAACAGCTTCCTCATATATTTGAATATATAATCTATATAATAATAATTTCCTATACATTAGTATTTGACTAGTTCACACCATCATACAATTTCTTACTAATATATATTATAAGTAATGTCAATATATATACATCCATATTTACTGTAATAAATAAATCATTGCTACATTTGTCTATGAAACATAATACATATACACATGTATATCCTGCACACATATATACACATTCATATACATTCACATCCCTATATATACATAAACATCCACATATGTACGTACATACATACATACATACATACACACACACACACACACACACACACACACACACACACACACACACACAAACAAAGGGCACCTGAGTTAGTTAAATACCTCCACCCCTGTACCTCCATAAAAATCATTCTTTGAGCTTCAGACTATTCCATAATCTCACCCCACAGACAGAAATACAGAAACTACTCCTCGTTGTACCAACATAAGAGAGTTGAAATGAAACAATCCCCTTAAGTTATAGCAACCCTCTCTTTCAATGAACAGTCTTTGAATATTTCCTGGTAGTTGATTATTTTTAGCTGGAAACATAATTAGTGATGTTTGTAATTCTACCAGGTCTGCAAGTTGTAGTATTTCTGACACAGTAACTTAAATAAGGAGAGACTAATGAACAGTAAAGAATGCAGAATGAACTGCTTTGCTTTGTTAAATACTGCAAGGCTTCTTGATACTTTAGAGTGTATATGTTTTATATGTGGGTTTCATCAATTATAACCCCAAGAAATGTATTTACAACAACACTTTCAATAATAACTCCATCAATCTGTATCTTAACTTGTGAATTCTTTCTATAGTTACCAAATAGCATTATTTTAGTTTTGTTCAAGTTCAATGATAATTTGTGAAGAAATCTCGCCTAATAACAGCTGTAAGGCATCACCAGTACAGAAGAGAAGTTTCAATATTTTAGATATGTTGCATATATCTTTGATATACATAATGAAACATTTGGGGCCTAACACTGACCCCTGGGGGACGCCACAAGAAATGTCCAGATGTGGAGCAACTGTCACCCAGCTTCACAAACTGGCGCCTGTTAGATAGGTAACTCCCCCCCCGATGCCATTACGTTGCTGTTTTTTTATTAATATGTCATGGTGTACTGTGTCAAATGCTTTCTTAAGATTGATGAATAACCCAACTGCATATATTTTATAGTCTATAGAGTTTGTGATATCTTCAATTAAGTCCCAGATAGCAAAATTCTTTTGGCCCATATCTGGCCCACACCTGACATGTTCATCCGGCCCACATACAGCATGGAATGATGGCACTTGGGCGGTCCGCTCATGTTTGCCAAAAGTGGGCCATAACCAAGCCATCACAATGCCAGATGTCAACCAAAAACACACCAAATAAACCAGTTTGGCCAAGACTGGCCCAAATATGTTTCAACAAAGGTGGGCCAAGTATGTTTCCTTATATGTGGGCCTCTTTAGGCTCACATCCGGATTAGTCATTGCCATACTTGCCATATTTCGGCCAAAGATGGGCCATATTCGTTTTGTGATATTTGGCCCAAATGTAGCATTTACTACATGGGCCAGTTTAGGTTCACGTCTGTTTTGTCCGGGCCAGAAGAATGCCTACAGTGCCGAATCATTGCCTCAAGTGGCCCACATTCGCATGCTATCTGGGGTCTATTAATGCCAGTGGTGTTGATCTGTTTGCCCGGAATCTGGATTAGCTGTCAGTGAGGAGTTTGTATTTTCTATGAATTTTTTCCAGTCAGTTATTGAAAATGTAGTCGAAAAATGACAACTACAAAAAAAAGTTAACCCTGGTGAACTTGCAGTGTGCATTTTGCTATTTTATGACAATCTGTAGACTAAATGATTATTGAATTCAGATGAATATAGTCAGATTAATACATGAAAAGAATCATTAGATGCTGCCCTAATGTTAATGGGTGTGTCTGTACTGAAGTTTCTTGTTACTTATCAGCCAATATGTGCATTGATACTGATATGTCTTTAATATATCAGCAGCTGTAATAGATTCACCTGGCTTTAGGACACAACTTCTACTGGATTTCAATGTCACACTGAATTTAAGTGGTACTCCCTCATTTATAAAAACCTTCATTCGCAACTGACATTTATTACTCTGTCTTTGAATTACAGTGCTATTGTCCAAGTCATTTGTCCTCACTCCCATTGTTTCTGTCTTTACAGTTATTCTCTTCTGGTATTTATTGCCAAAATTCACCCCAGTTCGACGATCTGTTTGGTTTCTCCGTGGACGATGTGATGGACGAGGTGAAACGTGGAAGCAAACTGGTAAAGATCACCATTTGGACATGCCAAACCCATCAGTTGTGTGCTAGAAACTATTTTTGAATTTCTTCTCATTTATATGTACCAGGTTTGTCACAAATGTAAGAAAAAGGGTGCCACTGCTGGATGTGAAGTCAAACGTTGCAAGAAGTCCTTCCACTACCCATGCGCTGTTCAAGAGGGAGCTCACACTATTGAAGATCCAAATGAGGGGAAATATGGGTTAGTCTAACATCTGTTTGTCTGTCTCTGTAGTAATGACGGTGTTGTGTAATCCAAACATCCTGTATTGCAGTATGTTTATCTATTGGAAGTTTGTTTACATGTATTTGGTTTGATTTAATACCTTTCTATATGTTTGTGCTTCAGGCTGTACTGCTTCTCACACTACCAAAAAAGAAGTAAGTAGGCACCACTAAAAACTTACCCCTTCTCCAGTATTCATATTTCCTCTTATATACCCTGATTCACATTTCTTCATTCTTCGTATAACATATTAGGTGTTGAAATATTTCTCTTTTTAATGACCAGGAAACAACGGTTCCACAGATGAACGTGTCTTTACAAAGCTCCAAACATCCAAAAAATCCAGCAAAACTGCATCATCTAAGGTTTGATTGATGGGAACTATCTAGTGATAACTGCATGTCTTAAAATCCAGATGTTTTTGTTTTTTTAAATCTACATTTATTTCTGGAGCTACAGTACTGTACATACGTTTAGGCATTTTAAATGTTTGATCCATAAGGATTAATAACATTATCAAGGAAGCTTCTGGTCGCTCCCAGATGAATTATCCCAAATCCCAAATTACTGCAGCATGACAGGGACATCAAACATATAACCAGAGACAGAAAGAACTATCTTCAGCCACAAGAAGAACAAGGAGTCCTGCAACAGATGGTTCAGCCCACACAGAGCCCTGATCTCAGCATCAAGGAGCTAGTCTGGGAATACATAAAGAGAGATAGAAGCAGCTAGACCCCCGAAATCCACAGAACAACTGTGGAAAGTTGATAAATACAAACAATTCATGCAAGAATTCTAACTTTAGTGCTTACAACTTTTGCATAGTACTGTAGCCCAGTGAGAAACATAACACCAAATGTTAAAATGACTTAAAGCTGCAGTTGGTAACTTTGAGGAGAGAGAGGGGACTTAGCATCAAATTTGAAGAAGTACAACTTTCAGATCCCTCCCCCTCCCTCTCCGCTGCACTCCTGCCCTGCCTCCAAAGTCCCTCCCCCAGCGTAGGCTGACGTGCGCGCGAAGGCACGCGACCACGTGCATCGGTAATACATGAACTACACTCCACACAGCTAGATATAAAACACTTTACAGCGACTTTCACATGGCTATACCTTACCTAGAAACTCAGAGATATGAGCTTGACAGAGCTGAGGAGGAAGGGGGAGGGGCCTGTGAGGAGGAAGGGGGAGGGGGCTGTGTGCGTGAGCAGTGGTTGGCAGCTGTCAGACACTCTATCAGACACAATCCTGACTCTGATTGGGTCTTTTTTCCGGCCGCGGAGGATTCTGGCAATTTGCAGTAGGAGCAGTAGGTGGGGCTAAATGAGCCTGGTATTTTTTGCTATTATATTATAATGCTGTCTTTACATAGTGACAGTCTTAGCAAATATGACAAAAAGTGACTTTTATAAGACTTACCAACTGCAGCTTTAATAACCCCTAAACCACAGAGAAGTTTTACTCTGGCACCAAACCCAATTGAAAAAGTAATGATAACCATGTTTTATTCTCATGAGGTATTTTGCCTTGCCTGTGAAAAAACGGAAGGAAATATCAGCTTGGACAGCTTGTCTAACAGGATTATTATGTGAGTATGTTCACAGTCTGTAATAGTTCCAAATGTCTAATCCTTTCTTTACATCACTATCTGATCACGTAACCACCAGGCTTGTTGTGTGTCTTTTTAGGTTATATTGTAACAAACATGCTCCTTCATCACATAAGAGGAACGGCCATGGTAAGTTGGCTGGCAGTACACGTCGTCTCATGTGTAAAGTTGTTTCAGTATCACAGATTCTACTTGTTTCTTATTGACAGCTGGTTCTGTGGCGGCCGGACCGTCTGCTTGCAGCAGTGACTCAAGCTCAGCCAGCAGCCCTGGATCTTCAAAGGTACACTTAGAACACATTTCACTTTAAATCAAGCCTTTTTATATCTTTAATTATATCTTTGTACACTAAGTCATATTAATTGGTCTGCTATTGTTTTTAAAACAGAGAAAGCTGAATATCAATGACAAGTAAGTGAGGTTTTTCTTCTTCTTTTTTCATTTTTGTGTAAAATATGTTGCATCTTCTGCTTATAGGCATCATTACAGCTTAAATGATTATTTGCATTAGTTATTCATAGAACTGAATTTAATATATTTCACTTTTGGCACCTTTTACCTTAACTGTTTTCAACATATTTGCATCTTTAAAGGAATCGTTTGAACTCATCTGTACACTAAATATGAAAATCTACCTCCAGATCTCACTAATAACTAACACCTTATACCTCATTTATATATAAAAAGGTTATGGTTTCATGGGGGTATATTTGCTGAATGTATTATTATTATTATTTAATGAGATATAACTTGTTAATTAGTTAGCTTTAAAGGTGCAGGGAGTTGAATTTTGTTAGCTTGGGACGGAGCCTGGCTAGCTGTTCCCCTGTTTCTAATCTCCTTGCTAAGCTCAGCTAACTGGCAGCAGCTTCATGTTTAGTGTACAGATGTTTTTCTTTTTCTTTTCTGTTTCTTTAAATGGAAAGTAAAAAGGTTAATGACCTCTGTTCTCTGCCGCAGAGAGGAAGAGAGACCTTCTAAACGAAAACCTGAAGGCTGGAAGAGGAGAGTGTCAGATGATTCTTCAGATTCAGGTTAACCTACTTGCAGTACATTAAAGAATGTAACATGGTGTGTAAATCAATGAACATATTAGTTGAAATCAGGATGAGACAACACACTGATTTATGTGATGGCTCTTCTTCTACAGTTGAGAATGAACCAAATACAGATATGGCAATGTTCGCGCCTTTAGAGTCAGATTTAGATGAAAATGCGAACTCTGTTCCAGAGAACCAAGTAAGTCAAATCTTTATTTCATGATTTCATTTTTTCTTTGAGTCATAAAGAAGATGATGTACATTAATCTCATTTGTTCCTCTCTGTTTCCTTCATTCTTCACCACTTGTCTGTGAACTGTGCCCCAGTTAATCAGGTATGATCAATCATTTGTGAACTAAAAAATAAGTGTGAAATAATTTTTTTTTTGTTTTTGTTTTTCTGTAATAACGTGTAATAATTATTTCAGTATGCACCAGTATTCACCTCAGAAACATAGTTAAAGAGACAAACTTATGAGAAACATCTTCCAAGAGCCGAAGCTGTTTGTGGATTAATTGATTGGTCCATCAACAGGAAGTCAATCTGTCATTTAATCCATTTAAGAAAATAAAAATAAAAAATATTAATTTTATGCATGTTTTGGCCTTTTTAAATGTGAGGATTGGCTGTTTTTCTTAGTTTCATATAATGGAAAATTGAATATCTTTTGGATTTGGATAGTTGGTTGGACAAATCAAGCTGTTTTTAAAGATGTCATTTTAGGCTCTCAACTTGTGATGAAGACTAGCAAAACTAATGAAAAACCAGACAGGGATCATGCATAAGGACTGTACAGCACCACACTATAGATTAAAATGAATTCCAGTACAATTGCAACATAAATTACAGCTTGAAAAAGGGCCACATAGTTTAATCATCACCTCTCTGACACACGTTAAAAACAAGTAAAACATGTAATAAAGATTGTCTTCATTACAAGACTGTTATTACAATTACATTTGAAATAGTTTAAAAATGATAGTTGAGGATAATTTTTTTAATTGATGTTATTCACTCACAGAAAAGATGCTGAGAGTGAGAATCCCACTGCGTCTGGCTCAGGTAGGATCACAGCAGATCCACTACACATACTTTATGTAATGCAATTATATGCTTTATGAATGGTCTGCCAACTCTTGCTGCTTCTTTCAGGAAATCAGCTGATGGATGAGAGCAGAAATGGAAATAAAGATGAAGATGAAACACTCATACAATCAGTGAGTTATGATATTTTTATAGATTTTTTTCGTCAAACATGTCTTACTTTGGAAATATATGTCTGTTGATTGTTAACAGCCATAAATAACTCATCTATACTGTACAGAATAGATTTAGTCTTTCTCTCTGATATTCATGTTTACTCACTCTTCTTAAGCTTGAATCAGTCTGGAGGATATTTAACTCTAAAATCCATTTACTTTTAATATTTGATTTCACATGTTTTCATACTCATTATTTCTCATTTATTTCACATTATCGTCACCGCTAGCAGAACTGACCTGAAATGTCTTCACTTCCTCTCAGGATGCTGAGTCAGAGAGTCTGCTGCCTCCTGTTGAAAATGGTGTAAAGTCACGTTCAACAACAAGTACCCCACTCTCAACAGCATCACCTGCACATCCCGGTGTGATTCTGGTCAATGCGGGAGAGGTGATAAAGACAAAAGATGAAGGTAAAGTGTCCCGTGTCACTCAAGTCCTTATTCAAAGTTTGCTGTGATGGTGTTGTTTAGGTGAGTGAACTGACACCGACGCAGGCTGTAGCAACAGTAGACTGACCCAATGGAAGCATTTTATACAGTGGGGGTCAATGCAGTAATCTGCAAGTGAAAAGGAAACCAAAAGGGCAGGAAGGGAGTGCATTTGCATTTAGGTAGGCACCAGGGTCATCTTGGTAAAGGGGGGGGGGGTTCTTAGACAGTCAGATGTCAATGTTAAATGAGATGGGCCAAAACAGGAGGAGGTTAAAATCATCAAGGGGCAGGAATGATCAAAGGTTTGTTCTCAGACATCACTTAATTAAAGGTGAGATCATCAGGAGTAAGAGTGAGTGTTCCCAGACGTCACTGATTATCATGTGTACTTTGGAACTCAAAAAATGTGTAAGAAAATTGGGAAGGTTGATCCAAATACAGTTTATAAAACAAATATTTTCTAAGATAGATAGAGGGTCTCACTCATGGCTGTACATGGCTTCAATAAGCTAGAAATGTATCTATTTGGGTGAGCTTCTGAAATCAATCATATATGGGTCTGGTCAGCTGAGGAAGGTCCTATTGTAGCAGGAATGATGTTACTGAAACTCAGTGTATCATGTGTGTAGTGTTCTCAGGGTCTGGTCCTGTGCAGAATCCTGGAAACAGTTCTGAATATGTCCTGTGCCCACTGTTCCACTGCAAAGCTTACCTGCCCCCCATCTCCCTCCTAACTGCTCTAAACCCCACATTATAGCCTGCAACTCTCTATGCACCAAGTCAGCCATTTCTAGAGCTCCTCCTAAAACCTTCTGTCCTCCTCTTCTTCTCCTACAGCTGCTCCTTCAGACCCAGAGCCCAGGATGGACTCCATCAGCTTCTGGAGAAGCTGCAACACAGCAGGTTGTACTGAGGCCATCTTTACTGATTTTATTGATGGGATGAAGGACGTCTCCAGCAGGATTCAGTCAGGCCGGGCCAGTCAGGAGGGTGAGGGAGGACACATATAACTCACAAATTAAAGTGACAGGCTCTTTGTCTTAACTTTATGTCCTAAATATTATATATCTTCTCTCCAGAGTATGATCTCGCCCTAAACGTGATGGCAGCTTCTGGGAAACTGGCAAAGCTTGTGGCCAAACAGCAAAAAGGTGAAGTCAACTCTTAATTACGTTCAAAAAGGACACTAAATGTAAATGGAGGAAAATGGGTGTTGTTAGGTGATGCAGCAAATATAATGGAAACACACAGGAAGAGAGAACCATGTTTTAACAGTGAGAGAACATCTTCATCAAGAGTTCAGACAATGAAAAAAAAACTAAAGCTAAACAATTTACAGCAGCTGTTCAGCTCTGCCATGACATGAGACAAAAGACCAGTAACGCAACAGATTACTGACTGTCAAGCCTTCTGCCTGAATGTGCTCTGTATTGTTTCAGACATTTAATGGTTAACTGCAGGTTCAGTTTTTTGTGCTGTGATTGCAGCAGCCAATTAAATACTCTAATTAAATACTTATGTATCATACAATATATAAGTTGAAATACTTAATGGTCTGTTAATGGTCTTTTTTAACAACAATAGTGTACCTTTTTATGCATCAAAATTAGATTCATTGACTTTGGTTACTTTATGTGATGTGTGTTTGTGCAAAGCAAACTCCTATTAATTACACTGAAATACAATAAATGACAGAATCTTAAATCTATTCTGGTCTGATCCAAACTCAATCAAGATCTGTCACTGCACTACAAAATGTCTTAACACCGCCATTTGCATATCAATAAGTAACATGCTCTCAGACATATACCTTTGCATTATTATTACAGCATACTTGCACTAAAATGCCATGGCTACCTCGACCACGTGCTGCTAACCACTACAGTCACTTATTTTCCCTACCTCATTTCACCTTTAATGTATTGTTTATTCTATGTCTATTTAATGACTATTTTATGTCTATTTAATGTGTACACTTTATGGTGAAGCTTTAAATCTCATTGTACTTGTATAATGACAATAAAGGCATTCTATTCTATTCAAAGATTTTTTTCACCAAAGATCTCACACATTGGAGACCATTTCAGTCTAATGCTGAGTTTTGTTGGGCTGACAGCATTTGGCTATTTAACTCATATTTCCTCACTTGTAGTTTCCCCTTTGCAGTGAACAATGTAGTTCCAACACTGTTTTCTCTTCAACACAGCAGAGGACACTTTATTCTTTATTTCCACACTTGTTGTGCTTCATAAAATTCTTGATTAAAAGTGCATTTCTCTTCAATACTTAGTGTGCTCAAAGTGTTGTGCTTTTTGGGAAGTGTCAAGCAGTGAAACTGTTGTTAGAAAACTAACTGCTCCACTTACCTTATTTTAAGGTGTCGTATCAGGTTTATGAGCACTGTATTATCTAAAAAAACATTTCTAAATCATAACTTGTTTTTGCAGAGTTACAAAAGAAACAAATGGAGCTGCAGAAGGCAGCAGAAGCTATGGAGAAGGCCGTCTCAGCAGTGAGGAGATGAGTCCATCAGCAGCTCCAGGAGTTAACTTTCTCTTGATGTTTGGTACTTTTTAAAAACATTTAATACATATTTATGCGTTTATGATTGTTTTTCCCAATTGTACCTTAGAAATGTTAGAAATGTGAAATATGTTCTAATTTTTTTTTTAAAAATGAAAGTTTAGTTTTCATTTCAAGTTTAAACATGTAATGAATGTAAAGCATAGGAGGGATGAAAATGTTTGATATGCAACAATATGAGCTGAACCAAGTTTGCCAGAATCTGAAGTATTGAATTGTTTTTTTTTTATTTTTGTATATATATATATATATATATAATTTGTATTGAAGTTTTTCCTCTTCAACATGTTATGCACCATTAGCACAGGCACTTAAAATTGATTGTAACCCTACAGTAGAAAACAACATCGTCCATGTGTTTCAAAAATGTTTTTATAGAAATCTGTGTATTTATGAATGTCTCATAAGGTCCTTGTTTCCAAACATGCTACTATCCACAGTAACTCTGCAGCCTTTTGACACTTTAGTAGTTCAGTGTTTGGCCAGATGGGTACACTGCACCATTTCTGGACTTCTTCTTGTATACAGTGTCCTCATTGGATCAAGCCTTAAATTCATGCTAGTGAACAAAGGACAGGAAAAGATCAAGTAAGGCTGCACTTTACATGTGAATATTTGTAAGATGAGGTTTACGTCCTAAAGGCACAGTGGTGTCAAAGTCTGTTTTTTACGTTCTTTTCTTCTTTTTCAATACATTTAACTGTTATAGATGAAAACTGATAAATGTCCATATGAAACTAAAATATGCTGGGTTATGTTTCTTGTTATTTCTTTAGTTTAATAAAACACATGTATGTTCCTAATATACAATGACTGAGTTTGAACTACTAATACTAGTTATTGACTAAATATGCCCTATTATGCAGTATTAGTGCAGAACAGAGCAAACTGCAAAGAGTTTAACACATGTCATAATTAATATAGAATACCATCTGTGTTATCAAAGATACAAAATCCATCGAAGCAAAACATTTCTCTAGTTAGTAAAAGTTCAGTCTAATGATTTAAACTCAGGCATTGAATCACTGAAGCATTCAAACACAACAGGTCTGTTTATCAGAGACCAAACATGTCCACTAGTGAAAGTGTCTACTGTATTTGAAGACATTAATTGAACAGTGAAACACGGTTGTGGAAATATTTATGTATGAGATGTTTTATCTTATCATGATGTTTGTGGTTTGGACACACTCCACTACACACTTACACAAAAGAGAGGCAGGACTTCACCTCCTGACTAAAAGTGGTAAGGGGATTTATTTATCTATATATTGAAATATACATATGAAGACTGCATTTTGTTATTATGCTATGTGATCTGCTCAATCTTTCAAATGACTTTTTTATTCATATTACCCTGATACAAATGCCTGCACAGCTACCTACAATATTTTCGTCGATACAGGGGGAAAAAAAGAGTGTAAAGAAAACAAGCAGATCAGACTAACTTTATTCATTTGCTTGCAGAGGTCAGAAAATGGCACTTGATAATTATCTGTATCAATCAATAGATATGATAAATGGTTTTGAATGAGTTCTTATAAGAAATGTCTTGCATAGAGCAAATATGTTCTTGAAAACCATCACAGTAGTAGTGCAGAATATCACCAACCAACTCCACAAATGTTAATACTGTAAAATATTCTTTTTAACAGACAATAAAAGTGTCAGATGCAGAAGACAAAGTGTCTGTAAAAATCTCAAGGCCAAATGCCTTAAAGTGATCTGTACTGGCTCCATAAACGGCATTTAGGCAAGTTTAGCCGTCAGTTCACACTGACTGAATTGTTTGTGCTGTAGAAAATATAAATACTAAATAAGCTTATCTTAATGTTATGGAGCTATAGCTGCACAAAATAACACTATCCAACTTACAGACTCCAAACATGTACGCCACAAATGATCATTTTCACACCTGTAACAGTTTAAGACTGAATCTCACTTGTAACCTGAGCTCCCATCTTCAGCACATCTTACAACCAAGACTGAAGATGTCACCATGATCACAGATGTAGAAGCCACTGGGATCAATAATCAAAGATTGATCACTGAGTGGCGTTTAACCTATACAGACTTAATCAAGTAAAAAATCAGAGCTGACAGCGTCCCGTCTTCAAATGACTCATTCTGTCCTGACGTCTACAAGTGCAAAGAGCTTCATCCCTCAAACCTGAATACAATGAATCCAGATGGTACATCCAGACTAAGATTCAGTCTTCTAATGAAGTTCAAAATATGTCAAATAAGTGCAACACTTAAGAAACTTGGTCAATAAAACAGAATAATAGAAAAAGTGAAGTAATATATCAGGTGACTGGCATGAATCTTTCAAATTAAAAGGAAACAACTTATTCCTGCTCTCACTTTAAACCATGTATGTAAGTTAACATGCAGTCAGGCACTGTGGTGAACAACAACTGTAACTTAGACAGTTGAATGATGCTCTTACCCATCACCTGATCTTTGTAATTTCAGTTTGTACAGCTCATGTAATGGACACACTGTTCCTAGTCTGGAATGAGGTGAACAAAGGATTTGACATGTGATGGTGATCATCTAAATTTGTGTAACCACCTGTGTAACCATCCGTCAACAAAGCTGCAAGGTCGATGGAGAAGAGATGTCAACCCTAGAGTCCCACAGCACCCTATGCATCTGTTCCTATGATCCCCTTGAGGTTGAGGTCAGTTCTTGAAGGCTCCGCAGCGGCTGGCTCGACATATGAAATCTTTGAGCAGGTTGCCGTCAATCTGCCAGAAAGCAGAGGTCTGGGTCACCTCAGTCAGGTGATTCACACAGAACTTGAAACAGAACTCTTCCAGGTCCTGACAGATAAAGAGAGGAGAGAGCACAAACACTTCTTTTAGGAAGGAAATACAACAAAGTAATAACTCCTGACTGTATCCAAATCCTCTAAATTCTTCCAAGGTTCAGTTTACAGTGGATGTCAGTTCCTGTTATAACACAATGGATCAAACTACTCTCAAATTCATCCCCATGGAGGCCTTAGAGTCCAACTGTAATCACATTTAATAATCCCTCTATGCAAAATAATGTCCACATGCTTTTAAATGTATTATTAATTGTTTTCTATTATGAAAAAAATGATTTGGTTACAAGTCATGGGCAGACAGTGTGTTGCTTGCAGGGATTTTGAACAACAATGCCCAAACCAGTGTCTAACAAAGTGACATGTTCAGGTGTGTTTACATCCGGTTTAATGTGCTGCAGCTGAGGAGTTAATTAGCAATCTAGCTTGCTAACTGACTTTAGTGGGTTGTTGTTCACAGTCTGTGGCTCCTGTGTTGTGTAGCAAGCTGCAATCAGACTCAATGTGACCATCTGCTCTGCCTATGATATAACACCCCATTACTGCTTTACTCAAGATCTGATTGAATGTAAACCAGCTATGTAAGTGAACAATGGAATGGTACTAGACTAAGGAACAACATCATGAAATTAATAAAACTGATTATTTTCTGTTGTTGTTGTTGTTGTTGTCCTGGTACATGTGTGATGCTACTAACTGACCCTTGTCTAGGCCAGGTCTCAATCTCAATGTAACTTCCTGGTTAAGTAAAGGTTTAATAAAAAAATATTCAAGATCAGATTTTTTCTCAGAGAACAACACAGGCAGTGGTGGACAGTAACGAAGTAAATTTACTTGAGTACTGTACTTAAGTACAGTTTTTGAATATCTGTACTTTACTTGAGTATTATTTTTGGGGGATACTTTTACTTTCACTCCACTACATTCGAAGGACAAATATTGTACTTTTTACTCCACTACATTTCTATTGATGCTTTCGTTACTCGCTACTTTTGAGCTCACATCAGCTGATAAATAAACTGTTTCTGCTGATTTGCATATGGTTTGTCTTAGTCGTATTGCCATACTTGTACTACGTCATGCCATATGAAGAAATGGAGGAAGAAACTGGAGAAACTCCCACCGAGGACCCGTGGCCTTATCTCAAACCCATGTTTGAGATTTTTGTCACAAAAACGGATTCGTTTCAGTTTAAATGTTTGTTGTGCTTACCGCAAACAAATTGTATCACGGCCTACAAAAACTCGTCTTCCAACCTGAAAAAGTATGTCGTGGTAAAGTAGCTACTAACGTTAGCTAGCTTAATGTTTGTTAAATTGCAGATGAACATTTTAAACATAAGTTTATGTGCTTTAGTATCATAGTTGCCATTTTTAAACGGTTTTAACATATGGCAACTGTTGCAGTGCAGTTGAATGATTAAGTTGACTTTCTGTTCATGTTTTTTATACAATTCATATCAAAGAGTCCAAGGTAGGGGTTAGGTGTGTTGAAATGTAACTACTGTACAATATGAAGAAATGTCATTTATTGATGAATGCAGCTGAGTCTGAGCTGAGGCTTCTTGACTTAATGTGTTTATTTTTGAGCTATAAACATGTCTGTAGCAGAATCACATCAGTGTATTGTATAATGACAATAAAACTACTTTCCTGTATTTCCTGAGATATTTTTTAAATACTTTAACTTAAGTAATTTTTTAAGCAAATACTTTAGTACTTTTACTTAAGTAATAATTTGACTAAGCTACTTTTACTTGTATTGGAGCAATATTTGACAAGGAGTATCTGTACTTTTACTCAAGTAGTGAAGTTGTGTACTCTGTCCACCTCTGAACACAGGACAAGTGATTTATGTAATTTCAGTTGGACTTCAAGTATTTTTGTTGAGGATAAGGCATCTCATAAAAAATGAGACCCTTTTCTTTTCAACTGGAAATGAAAATATTCAGTCTAAAAGGAAGACGTGGATTGAATGAGAGTAACACTGCTGTGGGCTGATAGCATGCATCTTCTCTCAGTATTTCATGTGTTACTCTCTAAGACTTAACATGTCCTCATTGCCATGTTTGAATGAACAGCTACAGGCTTCTTCTGCTGTGTTGTTTGTGTACCTGCTTTATGGTAAATGACAAAACAAATATGTGTAATCTTCTGTCCTAATTTGACCCTGAATTGGCTGTTTTAGCTACACATTTCAATATTTCAATAGTAAGTACAGCATTCAACATTACACACATACAAACAAGATGATATTTGGTAGACTGGTGGTGATGACTGACCTCCGCGTCATAGCGCACAGCTGCAGACAGCAGAGTAAAGGCATTTTCAACGGTGATTCCCCTCTTTATAATGTGCTGACACAGACGTTTCAGGCGGTTCTCACAGTATGATGTGGCCAGATCCAGCAGACCTGAGAGAACAGAGGCACACACAGAAACACTGTAAGTAGGAGCGACACACAGACAATAGATCAGGCTATGACACGTGAGTGGGTCTGACCAATAGCATCCTCAGGAGGCAACTCCACGTTGTCTGTGTAGAGGAACTCTAGGAAGGAACGGTACACTGAGTAGGAGAACTGATCTATTTCGATCACCTCCTTCATGTCTTCGTTCCAATGGGACTGGAACATGGATCTGAAGTGTTCACACCTGCACAACAGTTTGTTTCAGAATAGATACAGCTGTTAGCAAAACGTAATCATTTCTGTTTCATGGTATCATAAATTAAACTGCTGCTGAGATGAAACCACTGACCTGATTTTGAGAACTGCTTTGTGGACGTAGATATATTTGCCATCAACACAGAACTTGAGGTCAGCTGTCTCTGGGTTGTCGAACTCTTTCTTCAGAGACTGAGCCACTGTCAAGAAGTCATCATGGTCTAGAGAGACATGACACACCCACATACATCACATGTCAAAGCGCCTCATTTTTCTCGCTTTATTTTAGTACTCTTTAGTACTTCTGAATCAATTGTTGTGAAATGTGGCTCTAATTAGAAGTAAAGAACAGAAAAGGCTTGTATGGTACACCACCAACATAACCAACACATATAGAGAGTGAAACTTGAAATTAATTTTTTTTAAATGGATTTTTTTAGGGGCATTCCTCTTGAAATCAACAACTGCTTTTAAACTAAATAAAGCTAACACAAATAAAAAGCTCAGAGCTTTGTTGCTCTTCTCCTATAAATAGTACAACATTATATACTTCTTTTAAGGAAATGTATTAGGAAATGATGAGGAAATGATGAGGAAATGACGGAACCATAAACATTTTAGACTGATTGCATGCCCTCTTGGTATTAACTGGTCTTCTTTTCTTCATTTTGAATTCATTTCTTTTGACAAGAGTATTAAAAACAGCTTGCAGAAACTTCCATCACATTAAACACACATTATCTCGACTAGTACTGCAGTTATTACACAGAATAATTGATTTGGCGGTGCATTCAAGGAAAAACTGACACACAGACTTAATCAAATTAATTAAAGTTTTGCATTAAGGAAGTCCCTGCATTTTGGCCTTCATAACATATCTGCATAAACTGCATAGGCAGTTAACAACTTACTGTGATCCAAATGTGTTGAAAAGTGGTCATCAGTCAACATAAACATGATTTTCAGTTAAGAGATTAAACAACATTAAACATGCTGAAAACCACTGGTGCAGTCATTTCATTATGACATCATCATTACATAAAGGAGCCCCCATCATCTTACCCATAGAAAGAAGCCTCCACATCACTGAGGGGGTGGCGAAGCACGCAAAGACATCGTCAGTGCAGGTGAAGTGCGTAAGGTGAGGCAGCACGATAGACTGGCCCCTGCACTGGCCCCACATGTACACCTGACCACTCTGAGTTTTAGCAGCAGACGTATGTGTGGAGTGACAAGCAGCGATCTCTACAATCCTGTCAAAGAAGCAGGAGAGGAGGAGTCAGTCACTCAGAGTACAGTGTGAGATACAGTGAGGATTTATTGCACGTGCACTGACGCTCTCTCTCTTACCTCTCTTTCTCAGTCATGATCTGAACTGGGCTCAGTTGGTTGCTTTTGGTGCCGGTGCCCAGTTGTCCATATGTGTTGGCACCCCAAGCGTAGAGCAACCCCTCGTCTGTCAGTGCCAGAGCGTGGGCATAACCAGAGACAATCTGGAGTGTTAAAAAAACCATTAGTAAAACCTACCTTTTAAACAAATACAAGTTACACAGTATATTTAGTTCACCTTACAAACCTGCATGCTCACTTATACATGAAGAATTATTAACTTTGCTTCCTTTCAAGGGAACTATGCTGCAGGTCTTTCCCCTCTCTCTCTCCCTGTTTCATGTTATGCCTCTCTATCAAAAATAAAGGCAAAAAGCCCAAAAATATATCATAAAACCCCCCCGCCAAAAAAAACTTTGCTTCCTTTTAGTTTCCACCATTTCTGCTAACTTTAGCATGGAAAAAGACAGTTAAGGAATAAGATTGTACAGAAAATGAATGATGACAGTTTTGATTATCATATACAATTTATCAAGCCTAAACTATGTGGATACAGCTTCTCTGTATTTGGATACTGAACACCATCTGGATTAAGAACATCACTTTTGGCTTTGGTTCCTTTTTTTAACAGTTTATTTATTGCTTATTTGAGTAGTTTAATTTGAAATTTGCCAGAGTTTTGAAAAATGAATTATTTCATGTCAAGGTTTGCAACAAAGAAATACATTTACAAAACTGGGCCATACACAGTTGTGTTCACATTGCACTAATACAAAGAATACAAATGCAAATTGTCAGTATCAAATTAAAACTTTGAGGTTCATTAAAGGAAAAAGATGTGCACTGAAACTGCTTCACCCTCACTACTATTTAAAATTAATATTTATAAAACTACATATTTGTGTATATTAGGGGTAATAATTATAATATAAATGGATGTACCCCATTTCATGTTTAGGATAAGGCTTGGATAAGGGTTTGTACAGGTTATCCATATATGTATCAATTTTAAATCTGAGAAATGTGTTACAGTTGCAAGAACTAGAAGAAGTGTCTCAACAATTAAATTACATCTTCAGCCTTCATAGCAGACTCACAAATAAAATATTATTCTGAATAAGATCTGATGAGTCACTGTATGCATGCCAGGAGTTTAGTTTTATAACGACTTACCTGTTGTACACATAAACCCTGCAGAGCCACGAGTCGACAAGGAGTGAGCTGGTTCCCATTATTCCCAAGTCCAAGTTGTCCATTCCCGTTATAGCCCCATCCATACACCTGCCGACACATGAAGAGAATATGACTGCTGTGGCGCTCGGAGTTGGATAACAGTGAGTTTGCAGCTCCGGTAAGAATAAGGCAATCACCTCTCCGTTGTCCACCACTGCCAGAGACGAGGTCTGACCACAGACGATGCTGACAGCCACCTTGTTCTGCAGGCAGCTGGACACTCTGCGGGGTGTGGGCTGGTTCGCCGTGGAGCCGGAGCCCACCTGACCACAGTTGTTGTAGCCCCAGGCATACACCTGTTAGACAGGAAGCTAGAGGTAAGAAGTGAGCCCGAAACATTCAAATGATACATCGGTTCCTTAACAGTAGGGAATTTTATGATTAGATTTTTCTAAACATGAAAAAGGTAACAAACTCTTAATTAAAGGGCAGATGGCTCCAAATTCCAGCTGATACCTTCTAGTAAAATAAATCAAAAATAAGGCCCTGACCTAAAAGCTCCACTGCTACACGGGTTCCTTTGTGTGCTTAATAATAATAAGCAAGTGCAATGCATCCACTGCTACTAATAAATGTATTAATGAGGTTTTTATCACTTTCTAACTATACTGAAGGTCTGAAGACTGTCATATTATAATATACTGCATCTTAACAATGAACACATCTCAATTATATTATTCAAGATTCACTTTTAGTGCATTTCAAAACGCACTGAAAACTAAATGTTGCTGTCTGGGAACCAGCAGAGTACCACAAGTAAGCTCATTGTGCAGTGCACTAGAAGCAGAGTGTGGTTGAAAAAGTTTCAAGAACAACAGATTCCTTATTGTTGAGCTCAGTTTTTCCAGTTTTGAGCTCAGGGGGATAAACTCCTGCTGTGATTGGATTTA